>NC_136881.1:22717327-23376624 GCF_949152265.1 Phoxinus phoxinus
TTTCTCAGCAGCAGATACATCTCCCTAAAACACAAATCACTCTGTTTAATATTATGCATTTTAAACACACACACATTATAATAATATATATTATAACGTTAATGAATATTATATAATTATCAGCTTGTATATTATTATTATTATTATATATTGTATATATTATTAAAGCTGCAGTCCGTCGTTTTTCCTCTTTGTCGCCATCTCTGTTAGAAATCTGCAATTGCAGTTATTCGCGGAATTATTAACTGTGCGTGGGTAGTAAATCGGCATGAAACAGCGCGGATGAACACAATGTATTGAGGCTGCCGCGTCGCTGTGGATACTGTAACGTTACTGTCATCAGCAATCTCAGAGTATACTTTTTGAAAGTGTCAACATTAGAATTTTCATCGGAAAATGTAATCTGAACAAGTAAGTAACATTCACTAAATTCGAGGGGTGGGGGGAAGCATTGCAGTAGGGTACCATGCTGATCAAATCTAACGATTGCTTATATCACGTCAAAACGTGAAAAATATATATTTTTTTTAAGTCTTTGGGTTTTACAACTGGTGAATCTCCAGTTGTCACTGGTGATTGTCGCTTTAAACTTTCGGGATCCGCCATACCAAGTGCTAAGCTAAACCTCCACCTCCATCAGCCACACACGCTAGCCGGGGACTCCTTCTCTATGTGTACAGAAGTGACGTAATGACGCAAAGACATGCTCGAAATTCCCGCGGAAATCCACCAGTACCACTGGAATTAAAATCATTATTACAAGCTTACCGTTTTGAATCGAGGTAAGGCAAGCAGATCGTTTTGAACACTGGCTGGTTACGTTTTTTTTCAAAAATGTCTTTTTTGATATTTTTAAACCCAAAAAAGTGCCGGACTGCAGCTTTAAATTAAGTTTTATAATGTATCATGACACTTCAAGTTGTAAGGACTGATCAGTCATGCCTAAGCAGAAATAGATATGTCAAATCTATAATATTATAGGTTTAAGTCAATCATGAGGAATTCTGAATGCGTTATAACCCTTGACAAATGTGAATGTTTAACCCTCTGGGGACCAAGGTGTTTTTGGGGTCCTTGAGATGTTTTGACATGACCTGATATTTGTATTTTTTTCAGTTGCTAAACATATTAATGGGAAATGTGTAATTACACTCTATTTAGCATGAACATGGCTATCATAAAATGTGAGCAACATGTATGTACATGTTTGCATTTTTGAGAGAATATTATTTATGCGTGGTTATTCAAAAAACTCAAGCTTAAATTTTCTGATATAAGACCACAATGACGAACTTCATATATTCCCACAATACTTTTGACTAATGGATGTTATCGGCTAGAGTGTTTACTTCAAAATTATCTGAAAATCATCCGGGCTAATCGTTCACATTAAACAATAGATTGATTTAAATTTTGTAAGACACTTTTTGTTTGGAAAGGCAATATGCAGATGGACGTGAATGATCCAACAAGGTCATGAATAATGTCCTAATTCACACCTGAAGACAAAGACCTGCTAATGCTGCATACTAATGAGCCTTTCATTCAGGTGTCACTGAGCCACAAGAAAGAATGCAAAGACAACACACACACACATATATATATACATACAAATATATATATATATATGTGTGTGTGTGTGTGTGTGTGTGTGTGTTGTCTTTGCATATATTTCTATAGAATTGGAGTTGGCAACATCTTGAAAAAAAGTGTATTTTTCCACAAACTGTGTATGCTTGTAAATTGTATAATATCCAAGGTAAACATTTCTAGTAATTGTGCAGTTAATTCTCATTCGTATTTTCAGAAAGTTTAGGAATATGTAGGCTATCCTCTCCCCAAATTTGTCACTAACAAAACACAAAAATAATATAAAGAGAAGGTTTATATTGACCTTTTAAGATTTTGTTTGCACCTTGTAAATTAGGTTTTGATGTGGCAGTAAAAACTTTATAATCTATCCAAAACGAAATGTCTTTCATATTTCGTCTGTAACATATTGTCTTTTATAATATATATTAGGGCATAAATGTTAATTTGCAGTTTAATATGTTGCTTATACAAAGACATTTTATTTCAACGTATTCAGTAAATTTTTACTCATCTCAGTAGGCAATATAGATAGTTTGCTAAAAGCTAAATTAAAGGGTTAGTTCACCCAAAAATTAAAATAATGTCATTAATGACTCACCCTCATGACGTTCTAAGCCCGTAAGACCTCCGTTCATCTTCGGAACACAGTTTAAGATATTTTAGATTTAGTCCGAGAGCTTTCTGTCCCTCCATTGAAACTGTATATACGGTATACTGTCCATGTCCATAAAGGTAATAAAAACATCATCACAGTAGTCCATGTGACATCAGTGGGTTAGTTAGAAGTTTTTGAAGCATCGAAAATACTTTTTGGTCCAAAAATAACACAAAATAAGACTTTATTCAGCATTGTATTCTCTCCCGGGTCTGTTGTCAATCCTTCACAGTTACGCTGATGGCGTAAGACGCTGATGACGTGTTATCTGGTGCGCCCGAGCTTCATTTATAAACTGAGGGAAACGCACGCTGTAAAAGTGTCTCATCCGCGACATGCACATTTACGCACCATTAAAAAAATGATATCCACGCAAACAATGTAGAATAGCTTGAATATAGCGTGCGTCTCCCTCAGACTGTAAACGAAGCTCGGGCGCACCAGATAACACGTCATCAGCGTCTTACGTCAGCAGCGTCACTGCGGAGTCCTGAACGCAGATTGACAACAGACCCGGGAGAGAATACAATGCTGAATAAAGTCTTATTTTGTGTTATTTTTGGACCAAAAAGTATTTTCGATGCTTCAAAAACTTCTAACTAACCCACTGATGTCACATGGACTACTTTGATGATGTTTTTATTACCTTTATGGACATGGACAGTATACTGTACATACAGTTTCAATGGACGGGCAGAAAGCTCTCGGACTAAATCTAAAATATCTTAAACTGTGTTCTGAAGATGAACGGAGGTCTTACGGGCTTAGAACGACATGAGGGTGAGTCATTAATGACATTATTTTCATTTTTGGGTGAACTAACCCTTTAATTCACACAGACACGCGCGAGCTGTAGTAAACAAACGCATGCATATGTGCCGTTCATTCATTCAAACACAGAAACGCGATTCAAATTTAAACAGTCTTTTGCGGTTTACAGACACCATTTCATATCGCGATTAGAACAAAGCACTCACTGATCTGCAGCTGGATCCGTTGTTAGGCTACTCCAGCACGTTTGAGGTAAAATTTCCAGGATTATCACGATATTATTATTTCTCACTACAGTGTGTTTTCCAGCTGTTGTGGGCGTTGACTGGTTTGCAAGTGTTGCTTCAGATTATCTGCGTTTGAATAGCGCGCGCTCTCCATGGGCGTGTTAAATTAGCAGAGTAATGAGGTGCCAGAACGATAATGAGAACGGCTGATCTCTCGCTCTTTTTATATAGATTACATAAACAGAGAATATTTGTTTTAATAATTTAAATAAAAAATAATTTAAAACTACACACTTAAATGATTATAGAGATATATAGCTCATGTCTGAGTGAATAGTATTCACTGAGTTTTGTTTAAGTTTAGAGACGTGCACTAAAAAAAAGGTTCACGGAGACGGAGAGGCAGAAAGCACACCCTGTTTACTTTCTGTATTTTACAAAAGCACAATGTTTTAATTTCGATTTTAAGTGAACCCATAAAAAAGTAGACATTTAACAGTTTATTTTTTCATATTTCTTAAGCCTGTATGACAAAAAATAACAGGAGTATTTTAAGTCTATGTTGCTGCTATGTGAAAAAAACGAGGAAAACGTGCCGGCGCATTTTTGGTCCACAGAGGGTTAATGTATATATAATGTTATGGATACTTAGATTAGTTAAGTTTATCCATTGAAATGCAAATTTCCATTTAATGTAGTGTGAGCATAAATTTAAACTGAATTGTCAACATTGTCAAACGTGTTAATCCATGTCAACTGTGTTAAAGTTGATGGGTAACACAGTTGACGGGTAACACAGTTGACGGGTAACACGTGTTGACGGGTAACACGAGTTGACATATTTAGCCATTTTAGGGCCAAACTGCTGGCCTTAGTTAGTAGTTGACCTTGATTAACTTTTAACATGTTTTTATGTTCTTTCTCTACACATTTATAAATATAGCATGTGACGCAAGTTCACTAGAACATGTTGATAACACAGTTGACGGTCAATTAATCTACTCTGTGCAATATAGATAATTGAAGAGGAGAAGTTATGACTTACCACACTGTCTTAAAATTTCCTTCCAAAAAAGGAATTGCATCACAGTGATGTTGGACATGTGACTTTGAAACAAACCATTGCTGATGTATAGGGGGTTTAACAGGGAGTAACACAGTTGACACTGATTTATTGGACATACACAAAATGGATGATTTAATGTAGATGCATGAGCAAAATATTTTTTAAAACACCTTTCTCAAAATTGAATGATTATTTTAGACAAATATTTATAAGAAATATATACAGAAACATGCATTTTAGAGCTAATCTGAAGAGCAAAACCTCACATTTACCAAATCAGACAGCACAAAAACGTCTCGGTTACTAACGTAACCTCGGTTCCCTGAGATGAGGGAACGAGTGTTGCGTAAGCTGGCTTACGCATCGGGAAAACCCCTTTTCTCGAGAAGATTGAAGACAAAAAATATCCTTATAATTTTTATTTAATTTAAAACGTACTTGCTGCAGCAAGCAGACCTAAGCGAGACGGCTTGCACGCTTATTGGCTGCTCTGCGGCAACTGCTGCAACCTATGGAGAGGCACGGCTGGCGTGAGAGCCAATGAGGACGCTTCGCGCCCTCCAAGGGTCACAGCGCGCCAAAATGGGCATGGCTTCATGTTATAAGAAGCTGCGCCGCCCATAGATGCCTTGTTTTCATCGACTGAAGCGATACCAAATCGGAGCACAAGCACGGCAAGGTTACACAACACTCGTTCCCTCATCTCAGGGAACCGAGGTTACGTTAGTAACCGAGACATTCCCTTTCGAGAGTACTCTCGTGTTGCATAAGCTGGCTTACGCATCGGGAACCCCGTGTAAAACGCTGTGTGTGCTCACGAAGACTCCTTTCATCAATGTCCCAGGGCAAGTGCCCGGGGCTCATAAGACGAGTAACTAATGTTCAGGCCAAGAAGGGGCCTAAACAGGGAGTATGTAGGGGTGGGGCCGAATGTGATTGGACCCTAAGTGCTACATGAATGAAAGAATGCTTGACACATTATAGCACAGTTATGCCAGATCTAAGTCGGACAGGATAACTGCTGTAGCGGGAACTTCTAGGTTATAAAACCTGATAAATGTAGGCGGAGAGGCCCAGCCTGCCGCTGTACAGATATCCTGTAGTGAAATCCCACTGGACCAAGCCCAGGACGAGGCCATGCCTCTAGTAGAGTGAGCTCTGACACCCAGAGGGCAGCAGAGGCCTTTGGATGCATAAGCCAATGAAATAGCATCGACTATCCAACGTGAAAGGCTCTGCTTAGTGGTAGCCAGCCTTTTAGTGCGGCCACCAAAGGATACAAAGAGCTGCTCCGTTTGTCTGAACACAGCAGAGCGCTCCACATAAATCCTCAGGGCCCTGACAGGACAGAGAAAATTCACGTCCCTCTCACAATCAGATACAGGAGAGCAGACAGGGAAATGACTTGCGCTCTGAACTGAGTGGCAAGTATCTTGGGAACATAATGCCTGGTTCAGATTACACGATTTTAGCCCGATTTTGGCACGATTCGTTTGACGTAGGGTGTCGTGGGGATTCGTAAACGACAACGGGTGTCGGGACGCAAGATTCGATCATGTCATCTCGTATAGTGTGTCATAGTGGGCGACAACCTACGTCGCATCTGCGATGCTTCACGACATCACGACAAAAAGACTAGCATGTTTGATTTTTTTTTCGGTCCTCACGACGTCACGAGAGTGAGTGAGTGAGCGAGCGAGAGAGAGTGTGTGCTAGTGAGTGAGTGAGTGTGTGTGCTAGGGTGACCGTGGCTACATTGTTCTGTTGCAGGTCAGACCTGATTTCGCGGGACACGAGGGAGATAACTTACTATTATTATACTAGGTGAATAAATATTGATTTTATATTAGATGTCTTTATTGATAATAGGCTTTATAAAAATGTTAGTCTATGACGGCGCTGACCGGCGCTGTGAACGTCACTAATAGGCTAATATAAAACAAATTTTAACAGCACGGGTCTATTCAATCTAAATAATTAAGTGAAAATGATAATCCAATCGCTAAAAAGCACATTTCCAAATAAGCACATAAATTCCATAAGGAAAGACTAGACAGATTAAATGCGTTCTTACCGGATTCAGTAGCCTATATTTTTGTGTCTTTTCCATGCGTGATGGTGAAACTTCGGTGGCATACACAGCAATCTCCTTTTTTAGGGTCACCTGTAACTGGGTTTAACCATGTATATTTTTCTCCCATTCCTTATCATGCGAACAAAGGCGCTTTTTCTTCTCGGGAGCTCCGGATAGATCCATTTTTCTGTTGCTGATTTTATTTTATTTTTTCTCAGTGTTTGTTTTCCCGCTCTGGCTAGAACCAATAATGCTGCGCATGTTCAGTGATTAACATTTTTATTGTAGAATTGACATACACTATATGTCTTTAGAATCATTGGGCCCGAACTCAAGACAGGTAGCCCTCACGGAGAGGGCATGCAGGTCACCCACACGCTTGACTGAGACAAGGGCCATCAGGAAGACGGTTTTGAGTGAAAGATATTTCAAGTCTATGGACTGCATTGATTCAAATGGGTCACCTTTCATGGCCTCTTGGACCGTGGAAAGGTCCCAAACGGGAACCGACGGAGGTCGAGGAGGGTTTAATCTCCTTGCTCCTCTGAGGAAACGGACGACTAGGTCGTTTTTCCCCAGTGACTGACCAGACGCTGGCATTAGAAAAGCCGCAATGGCCGACACATATACTTTGAGCGTGGATGGGGATCTACCCGCGTCCAAAAGCTCTTGGAGGAAGGAAAGTAACTCCGTTACTCCACAGTTTTTCGGATCCATGTTCCGTGCTGAGCACCAGCTAGAGAACATTGACCATTTTAAAGCATAAAGTCGCCTGGTAGAGGGCACTCTAGCCTCTGTGATAGTGTTTAACAGTCCCTATGGGAGGTTAACGGGTACCCGTTGAGAGCCCACAGTCCGGGGTGGGGATGCCAGAGCGTCCCTTTGGCCTGAGAGAGGAGGTCTTTCCTCACTGGGACCGGCCAAGGGGCTGTTCCCACTAGCTGCGTCAGCTCCGGGAACCACGTTTGGTTCCTCCAGAACGGGGCGACTAGGAGCACAGCGCACCCGTTCTCCCTGATCCGTTTGATGACCTGTGGTAACGAGATCGGTGGGAAAGCATAGACCGGGCGATTGGGCCAGTCGTGGGCCAACGCGTCCCTGCTCTTTGTGAAGTATGTTGGGCAATGAGCGTTGTCTTCTGAGGCGAAGAGGTCGACCTCTGCCCTGCCGAAGATGCTCCATATCAACTGAACCTCCTGGGGGTGAAGGGACCATTCCCCTGGGGGAACGTTGCCCCTGGATAGCATATCTGGACCCAAGTTCAGGATGCCTGGCACATGCGCCGCTCTCAGCGAGCGCAGATTGTGCTGAGCCCACACGAGAAGGCGTTTGGCCATGGCAAAAAGGCTTCGGGATCTGATACCGCCCTGGTGGTTTATGTAGGATACCACCGACGTGTTGTCCGTTCGGACTAGGATGTGGTGACCCGCAGGTTTCGCGGGGCATTTGAAACAACGCCCGCAATTTGCTCTTTTAGAAAACGTGTGTGACGCAGCGGCGACACACACGGAAGGTTGAAAGGATATAGTGCGCGCTGGATAGCGCAGCTGGAACGGCGTCTGAAGGCGGCGTGGGGAGAGTCTCCTAAGCCAGCTTCTTCAGTCCTGCAGTCCCGCTGAGTGCTTGATTCGACGGCGCGAGGCTTCTTCCAGAGTCAGCGAAGAGGATACTTCGCTGAAGGAGATGAAATCAAGGCATCAATGGGCGGCGCGGCTTTTTATAACATGAAGCCACGCCCATTTTGGCGGGCTGTGACCCTTGGAGGGCGTGAAGCGTCCTCATTGGCTCTCACGTCAGCCATGCCTCTCCATAGGTTGCAGTTGCGGCAGAGCAGCCAATAAGCGTGCAAGCCGTCTCGCTTATGTCTGCTTGCTGCAACAAGTGCGTTTTAAATTAAATCAAAATTATAAGGATAATTTTTGGCTTCAATCTTCTCGAGAAAAGAGGTTTTCCCGATGCGTAAACCAGCTTACGCAACGCGAGAGTACTCTCGAAAGGGAACAGCAATTTCCAGTATAGAATATGCCATTTTTGCAAGATAAAAGATGGGAATCTGTTGGATTTTTTTTATTAAATTAATTAGAAATGTCCCCTGATATAAAAGTGATCATTGCGTGAAGTGAAAAGTTAATGAAAAATTTGTAAAATTGATAATGGAGTCCATGGACATGACATGTAGCTACCCATAATGAATGACTAAATTAATGACTGATCAAGAGGTTACCTCACTTGGTTTTTCCCATTATGCCTACGTACACGTTCATTTCTTTATTTCTACAAAAAGTAGGCCAATTAAACGTCGATACTTAGTTTTTTTGTTTTGTTTTCTCGGTTAAAATAATCTTAAACAGACAAATTACGCATGTAAATCACTTCATTCTGGCCGCAAGGCTGCAGTCCTGCCTATTTCATATGTGGAGAGTGACGACTGCAGTAGGCTAATTAAAATGCGGCAAAGATTAGGCTATTTTTATTTTATAAAAGACAAATATGAGAGTGGTTAGGCCGAAATTTTAAAGTCAAAACGTGAATATTAGCTGTAACGTTGAAATTAGTCCAGAAAGTATTTCATGCGTCGAGCCATATTGTCGACATACAACCCAATCTAGACATTGTCAACACAATCTAGGCGGCTAGCCTACTCATTGCAATGATTTCCATTCAAGTTTTCATAACTCATGTAACGTTAATGTAGTATGCTAACTGTACGCACACATTTGCCATGCTGTTTAGATTTGTCTGCTACTTCAACGCATCAACATTTACAAAAAAAAAATTGTATACATTATAGAAATAGCCTGCAATTTGCATTTTTTATAACTCATCTTTTATAACATAATTATCGCTGTAGCCTATAGATCAGGTTTGGAGAAACAAACATAACATGTATAATCATTCACTTCAAACTAAAGTTCGCGCAACAATGCGAGTGTGCAGTTTGCCACTGACAAAAGCAGCGACGACAACTAAGTTAAACATTCAAAACGCCCTATTCTTGGCATTCAGGTGAACAAATAGAAAACGCCAGTAAAACACAACTAAAAAAAAAATTGGTTAGCAGCACATTACCCTTGTAAACAGCAGCACATGCATCGTTGGCTGTAAGCAGATTTATCTACATCTTTCTGCTAACTCCAGTCCCAGGGTCATGCGTAGTGCGTCGTGCGCACACTTAAAGAACACCGTTTTGCGTTTTGGCTATGACCTTAAACCGCGTTCTCCGGGAGAAAGGTGTGTTTAAACGACAATATATCCCCCTTACGGCGTAAGAAAAACGTCTTTCGAGTTTAGTTTACCTAATAAACCCGGGAATAAGCCGCTTTCAGTCAAACATAGTCTGATGATATCAGGCAAAATTGTTATTCTGATCGGGCACAAACTGTCTGTTCAACAACGCACTGGATACATTTTAGAGATGAGGAATGTTAAAACTAATATTAGCCTAGATATGCGTAAGAATAATGGTCAAAACAGAACAGCCTAATGTATGGAAAGCTAAGTAGGCTAAGATGAAAACTACGCGAGGTATTAGTAGCCTATCCCTTGCACTCTAAGATGACCCAGGAATATTTCTTGTTTTTCCTGCAGTCGGGTTCATAAAACTGAGTTGCAATTGCAATTTATATCTGTTGTTTTTCTTGATTACATAATTAAATAGGCCTACAGTGCTTATAGAAAATTTTACAGTGAATTTGAGTAAAAAAAACAACTATGTAAAGTAGGCCTATTTGGCATCATCTTCAACCCCCTAATCTCAACCACGTCACATCTACATTTTTATTAATTAATTTTTAAGTTTATGAATAAGTAATTTAATGTTTGTTGAACTTAGTCTGAAATGTTCCGAGCAATAATAAGAATACTGATTTTAGTTCAAATTCTGAAGTTAAGCCACATCTTTGATAAAAAATGATGAGGTTGCTGTCACAAAATGTGCCCATTTCAGGCTTTATATCATAGCCTAAGTGTAAAATTATATGTAATTTTACAATTACTGAATTAGTGTGAGGGACATCTGATTAATATGAAAATGTTGATTTCATTACAAATATATTTTATAATCATATTCAGAGAGCTCTCATAGTGTCCATAACGAGGTTGAAGACTAATAGTGCCCATATTTAAAAATAATTACCAATAATAATAGGGATTTGATGCCTGAGGTGGGAAAATATGTTTTTCTGGAAGTTAAATATGTAATTAATGTTGTGGGGTGTTCAGAAAAGTGATACATATTGGTAAGAAAATCCAAAAATGTGTAAGTCCAAATCGTACCGGTTTCGTGGAATGACTCAAACAACAATAATAATTATAAACTTCAGTTTTTTTTTAAAGAGGGGTGCAGTGTTATCACAAATGTCCTGAGCTTTGCCTTTGTTTTTGTTTTGTTTTGTTTTTTTCATTGCAAGCTAGCTCAATGTAAGCAGTTTAGGTCACTCTTTGTTGAAATATCTAGTAGCCTATCTAACTAAATTTATGAGGAACATAAAAAGGGAACTCAATTTCCCCATTAGAATCACTGATTAGAAAACTGGGACAGTGTCAAAATCACATTAAAAATAAAACAAGATAATTAATATGAATGTGATTTTATAAAATTACAAATTCTGATTCAATTACATCCTTTAACAAAATATATAACAATTACAAACGATCCATGAGGTTTTTTTTTCTATTAACAAACCTAAACCTTTTTTCAACCTTCACCTCAGAATGATATGTCATTTTACTTTGCATTATGGTTCACTGCAAGGTTGTTATGGCAGGCTAATAGAACCTGTTATAGAACCCGTTCCGTTTGAAGTTCCATTAGTGTACTTTTCAAACGTTCTATGGTCAGATAAAAAAGTACCCCATGTGTAAAATGAAATACTCTGCGTTATCTTTAATGCTGTCAGCCTAATTTTCTGCCAGAGGTCCTGGACATCTTGTTCAGATACATGGCATCATGGATTGGATCAAATACCAACAGATAAAAAATCGAAACCTAACAGAATGTGCTAGAAATCTTATAACGAGCCCTGTTTGGATCTTCCAACAGGACAGTGATCCAAAATCCAAAATCAAAACAAAAATGGGTCACTGAGCACAAAACCAAGCATCTGCAATCCATCCCAGTCCCTGGCCTGAACCTTATACGTAGAAAATGAGTGGGCTGTACTGAAGAGAAGAAGCACCAACATGGATCTGGGAATCTGAATGATCTGGAGAGATTCTGTATGGAGGAATGGTCTCGGATCTCTTGTCAGTTGTTCTCCAAACTCATCAGGCATTATAGGAGAAAACTCAGAGCTGTTATCTTGGGAAAAGGAGGTTGCAAACATATTTAATAAAAGGGGGCAAATAATTGTTCCCAACGTGTTTTGGAGAAAAACATTTATTCATAATGTGATTTTCCCCCCACTTTCAATTATTTTACTTCAATGAAAGGTTAGATTTTTGCACATTTTAAAAATATAATATCAAAAGGATTAACAATGCAGATTTATTTTTTACAGCCATCTTTGATCATATTTACCAATCATTCTGACCCGCACTGTATGTATGTATATATATATATATATTCTTCTCTTAAGTAGTGATAAAGTGGGACAAAGGGTAAAGTGGGACAGTTCAGCTTCATAATTTCTATCTTTACATGCTTTCATTACATTGCTAAAAATCAACATTGAACTCATCATAATGAAGTATGTAATTGATATATATATATAGCCTATGCTTGTTTATGTGCAAAAATGTTACTTCAACGTTCCACCACTAGATGTCGCTTTATACTTTGTTTTTGTTTTATTTGTTTTAAAGAATTACAACTTTGAATAAACAAAAAATAAGACAAATACATAAATAAATAGAAAAACAGTGACAAACTTAAAGTTAAATAAAAAATATGAAAATGTTTACAAATGAAAACACATTTTACTACCTTTTTCTTATTTTTTAAATTTGTTTTTTTTTTAAACAAAGGCTTATTTCCTCCAAATTGACACGTATGAACACTACATAAAATAATTAGTAGACTAATTAAGTAATATTCCTTGTGATAAGATTTTTCATAGGAGAAACAAACAAATAAATCATTTTTGAAACACAGTTGAAAGCTGGGTATGATGTGAGCCTTCATAAAATAACAAAAATCTGATCAAAAACTAACTGAATGAGGACAACTCCAAAACAAATTATAAAATGTTTCAACATGTAAACCAAAAAATTTCACAATATCACAATTAAATCTGTTTAAAAGATATGGTTAACATTTATAAATGAGAGAAATTTTCCAGATTTTACTCCACAACAGACCATCAACACAACCATTACAAAATGATATAATAGCAGGACTGGAGACAATATCCCTTTGGAACAAACCCCGTACACAACGATCATTATTCTTAATAGGGGAAAGAGAGAAACGACCAACTTCATATCACATCAGCAGGATCCTATACGAGTATGCATGGAGACAGCTGAGGTTTTTAAGAAGCATTTTTAGACCAGAGTGAACAGCATCCATAACTACAGCAAAAACCTTTAGGAGTGACTGGAATATTCTATTTAGAAAGAAATTCAGAATAGGTCAACATAAGTCCTTCATGGTTATAAAGTTGGCTAACATGAGCTATATCATTACAAAACCAATTCCTAAGAAATAAATACTTAGATAGCCCGTCCAGTCCTCCCTCTCCCGCCTGAAGGCTGTCGAGGGGTCGAGCGCGGACATTCTGCCCGCTTTCATAAGCGCGGCCCCGGCCTCAGATGTTGCGAGCAAGACATTTCTGTCGCAGCTCACGAAAGCCGCTGTATCGCGAGTCGATCAGAGCGCGCTTTTCACTCAGCCCCTAGCTACACGTGCAGATGCATGGGAAAAGCTTCCCGGGGTTTCAAAATGGGTGATAAACATCATAAAAGAAGGCTATTCGCTACAGTTTCGCAGATGCCCTCGCCGCCACACGGCGCGCGTCGAGACTTCGGTAGATTCGCACATCTACTTCGAGCCGAAATTCAGAAACGTCTGAGAAAAAGGGCTATCGAACCTTTATCTCAGGCTCAGAGCGAAGGGGGGCTTTACAGCAGATACTTCCTGGTACCCAAGAAAGACGGGGGTCTCAGACCCATACTAGATCTGAGGCAACTGAACAGAGCGCTTGTGAAACGCCAGTTCAGAATGCTAACGACCAGAAAAATCCTCGCGCACGTTCGCCAAGGAGACTGGTTCGTGTCAGTAGATCTAAAGGACGCGTATTTTCAAATACAGATTGCGTCACGTCACAGGCGATTTTTGAGATTCGCCTTCGAGGGCCAGGCATACCAGTACAAAGTCCTGCCGTTCGGCTTGTCTCTAGCACCCCGTACATTTACGAAGTGCATGGACGCAGCACTCGCTCCCCTCAAACTGCAGGGTGTTCGAGTGCTGAACTATTTGGACGATTGGCTCATTCTAGCCCAATCTCATTCAGAGATAGTGGCGCACAGAGCCCTGCTGCTGAGTCACCTCGAGAATCTCGGTCTCACAGTAAACTGGGAAAAGAGTTCGCTATCCCCCAGTCAGAATATTTCTTTTCTGGGACTGGAACTGAACTCGCTGTCGATGACAGCGCAGCTGTCACAACAGCGCGCGCTGCTCATCCAGCGCACAGTCAGCTCATTTCGCTGCGGCGCTGTTCTCCCTCTAAAGAGCTTTCAGAAAATGCTAGGTCTGATGGCCTCAGCATCTGCAGTACTGCAGCTGGGTCTGCTACGCATGCGCCCGCTGCAGATATGGCTCAAAGGGAGGGTGCCCTGCAAAGCATGGGCCACCGGTCGGCTTCGCCTCAAGGTCAATCAAGCTTGCGTTGCAGCTTTGAAACCTTGGAAGTCAAAAGACTGGTACCTGTCTGGTGTAAGCCTAGGGACTTCCTCGAGTCTGAGGGTGGTGTCTACGGACGCATCCAACGCAGGATGGGGAGCGCTGCTCGAGGGCAGACCGCTGTTTGGCCTTTGGTCAGAGCGAGAGAAGCTCTTCCACATAAACTTTCTCGAGATGTTAGCAGTGTGCAAAGCGCTCACTCGCTTTCATTCCCTGATTATGGGCTGCCATGTACTGATACGTTCAGACAGCATGTCAGTGGTGTCATACATAAATCGCCAGGGCGGCCTCAGGTCCCTGTCGTTATACAGGCTGACCAAACGCCTTCTGATATGGGCACGCTGCAACCTCCTTTCACTAAGGGCGGCGCACGTGCCGGGGCACCTGAATGTTGGACCAGATGTACTGTCCAGGAACCGCGTTCCGGCAGGAGAATGGTCGTTAAACCCACACACAGTACAACTGTTGTGGAGGAAATTCGGCAGAGCGGAAGTGGACCTCTTTGCGTCCCCGGAGAACGCTCACTGTCTAGAATTTTCTCAAAAAGCAAGGACGTGCTGGCTCATCAGTGGCCACGCCGTCCCCTATATGCTTTTCCCCCTGTCTCCCTCCTGACCCAGGTGGTGGAGAGGATCCGGGAGGAAGGATGCTCAGTGCTGCTAGTAGCGCCGCTCTGGTTGAATCAACCATGGTTCCCAGCTGTGATGCAGTTAGCCAGCACCGCCCCGTGGCCAGTGCCTCTGAGGAGGGATCTCCTCTCTCAAGCAAACGGTTCGATTTGGCATCCTCACCCGGAGCTTTGGTCCCTTCACGTGTGGGCCATCAACGGGTTCTCTGAAACCGCGCACGGCCAGTCCATAGGAAGGAACGATTTAGTCATTCGGTTCCTTAAAGGAGCTAGGAGACTTAATCCACCCAGACCTCCCACAGTTCCCATTTGGGACCTTTCCACGGTGCTGGACGCCATGAAGGGTCCTCCTTTCGAGCCTCTTCAGGAGATTGATATGAAACACCTGTCGCTCAAGACGGTGTTTCTCCTGGCTCTCGCTTCAGTGAAGCGCGTTGGGGACTTACACGCGCTCTCGGTGAGCGCGTCGTGCATGGAATTTGGGCTTAACGACTCCAGAGTCGTGCTCAAACCTAAGCATGGTTACGTTCCGAAATCCCTAAACACACCGTTTAGGGCGCAGGTTATTTCCCTGTCTGCCCTTCCGGTCACCGGGGATAGTATGGACGAAAATCTCGTCTGCCCAGTGAGGGCATCGAGAGCTTATGTGTCGCGCTCGTCTGCTTTCAGACAGACAGAGCAGCTTTTCGTTTCGTTCAGTGGGCGTCTCAAGGGACTGGCCACTTCAAAACAGAGCCTATCCAGATGGATAGTGGACGCTATAGCTCTAGCGTACGCATCCAAGGGCGTTCAGTGCCCTTTGGGTGTTAGGGCGCACTCCACAAGAAGTATGGCTTCTTCGTGGGCTTGGTCGAGTGGGATTGCCTTACAGGATGTTTGTATGGCGGCAGGCTGGGCCTCACCGTCTACATTTATCAGGTTTTATAACCTCGAGGTACCCGCCTGACAGGCCAAGATATTTTCAGTTTGAATAACCGTATTTGTTAGACTGACTTTTCAGTCGTCTATTATGGCATAATTATGCTGAGCTGCTAAGCGCAGTTAATTTTGTACTGATCTGCTAAGCGCGGTCGACTCTATACTGATCTGCTAAGCGCAGTCGTCTCTATACTGATCTGCTAAATGCAGTCACTTTTGTGGGAGATGGTGGTTAGAACCCACCTCTTTCAGTCCTACAGGTGATTATGTACTATATGAACCCCAGCTCAGTGCTCTGGGTCTATAGTGTCGGATCACTGCACACACGGCGTCTTACAGGGTGTTCCCCAATGCGTTGCTACGACAACGCAGTACGAGAGTATCTCTCGTAAGAGAACGTACTCGGTTACTAACGTAACCTCGGTTCTCTCTAGAGAGAGGAACGAGTACTGCGTTTCTTGCTGTGTATGCACTCTGGTTGTTTCGCTGTAAAAATCAGAGTTCATAAGCCTGTGAGCGAAATATATAGCCCTAAGCCACGCCCGTTTCGGCGGGACGTGACGCGAGAGGGCGAGAAGCGCCCTCATTGGGTGTGACGTCACTCAGGGGCTCGCTCCATTGGCTTAAGCATTTGCCGCACAGCAGCCAATAGGCGCGCGAGCTGTCTCGCCTAGGTCTTTATGCTGTGGCAAAGCGTTTTACATTGATACAAAATTAAGGATAATTTTTTGCTTCAGTATTCTCGTGGAAAAGGATTTTCCCCGATGCGTT
Source organism: Phoxinus phoxinus (assembly GCF_949152265.1). NCBI lineage: Eukaryota > Metazoa > Chordata > Actinopteri > Cypriniformes > Leuciscidae > Phoxinus > Phoxinus phoxinus. Next base: position 22,733,871 of record NC_136881.1, read on the forward strand.
GCTACGACAACGCAGTACTCGTTCCTCTCTCTAGAGAGAACCGAGGTTACGTTAGTAACCGAGTACGTTTTACGCCCCCGTAACGTAACGTAGTGGCAACCCTAGAGGGAGCCCGCGCCCTAGAGATGCTATTATTTTATCCGCAACCGCATCACAAAACTCATCATCCGTCCGCCATCCATCCGCACCAATGTTTTTGACCAATTTTCAAAACCGCACCCACCCGCCATCCGCTGACTGGGCGATAGAAGGCGCTGCTGATGACAGCCGCATACCTCAGATATCAGCAGTGAAGTCCGTCTCCGATCGGCGCACAGGGACAAAAATAAACAAATAGCCTAAATGAAATGCACTTCGGAAAACTTGACCTTATCTGATAGGCTACTGTACAATATTTTCTTTGTAACCTAATAGAAAACGCATTTTGGCACATAATTTCAACATGCTGCTATTTAGCCTACTACTAATGAACGCCTATTTCACTTAATTTTTTTAGCAAATAGATAGAAAGCTCGAATAAAATAACAAGTCATTTACATTATAGGCAAACTCTACGCACTTTCATGTCAGGGTGACGAGCGCCGCCGCTCCCACCACGTGCATCACGTGCTGTGCGTGGGGCGAGCTGAGGGAGCACCAAAAAAATAGCCTAATGAAAAATCAATAATTATAATGCCGATATTATTTCAGTATAGAAATAATGCAGACATCCCAAGTCTCCCGGAAGTTCTGGGAGTCTCCCGCATATTGATATGCGCGAATTAGTTAGCTCACTGATGCCCGCGAATTAGTTAAAATCTCCCGGAATCTAGAGCGAGCGCGCCCGCGAGACAGAGACTGTGCTCCAAACCACGTAGCGCATGCACGGCAGAGCGGGAGAGAGAGCAAGAGACAGAGTAACAGTAAAGAGTCAGATAACAATATTTAACAATGTATACATATATTTTTTAATTTGATTGGTTCAACCGCCCGCCCGAATTTAATTAAAATATAATTTGTCACGTCATCGCCCGCATCGGCGCGCCCCCAACACATTTGTCGCCCTAGTTTGCCTATAGCAATCGCCGGCCCTGCAGGGAACCATCAATCCAAACGAAGCACAACGAAGATAATTCACACGAGGAAGGTGAGAGAAGTACACTGGAACAGGACACAACACCGGGGAAGTCACAACGATCTGCCAACAAGAGACAGTGATACTATAAACTTTAAGGGAATTGATTACAGCATGGCTAATAATCAGCCTGAGATTGAATAACCACTGGAGTTGAGTCTCTTGGCGGTTCTGATATATTCTAGATTCTTGTGATCGGTCCAAACGATAAAAGGTACCCCCGACCCTTCTAACCAATGACAGCATTCTTCCAATGCTAACTTGACTGCCAACAACTCTGTTACCAATTTCAAAGTTACGTTCGGCAGGTGATAAACGATAAACAAAAACGCGCAAGGATGCATCTTGTTATCTGTGGAAGAACATTGGGAAAGCACTGCACCTACCCCCACCTCTGACGCATCAACCTCCACCACGAACTGACGTGAAGGATCAGGGGCTATGAGGATGGGAGCCGAAACAAAGCGGTTCTTGAGTTTGGCAAATACAGCCTCGGCTGTATCGGACCACCTAAACGTCGTTCTGGGGGAGGTCAAGGCGGTCAGAGGCGCGGCTAGGTGGCTGAAGTTGCGAATTAAACTCCTGTAGAAATTGGCGAATCCCAGACACCTCTGTAGGGCCTTACGGGAATCTGGACTTGGCCAATCTACCACAGCCCTAACCTTGTCAGAATCCATACGAACTCCCTCAGATGAGATGATGTAACCTAGGAACGGAACAGACTGTGCATTAAAAACGCATTTCTCCACCTTGACAAAAAGGCCATTCTCTAGCAACCTCTGAAGCACTCATCTGACGTGCTGAACGTATTCCTGCAGAGAAGAGGAAAAAGTCAATGTCATCCAAGTAGACAAATGAACTGATCAACCATATCTCTCAGCATATCATTGACGAGTGCCTGGAAAACCACTGGGAAGTTGGACAGTCTAAAAGGCCTGACCAAATATTCAAAATGCCCCCTGGGGGTGTAAAACGCGGTTTTCCATTCATCCCCCTTCCTTATGCGAACCAAATGATAGGCATTACGTGAATCCAATTTTGTTAACACGGATGTTCCCTGTAACCTCTCGAAAGCTGAAGACATCAACGGCATAGGATAAGTATTCTTTACCGTGATGTTGTTCAACCTTCGCTAATCAATGCAAGGTCGCAGAGACCCATCCTTCTTCCCCACAAAAAAGAACCCCGCCCCCGCTGGAGAAGAGGAAGGACGAATGAACCCGGATGCCAGAGAATCAAATATATTTCTACATAGCCTCCCTTTCTGGAACAGAAAGTGAGTAAAGTTTGCCCTTAGGCGGAGACTCACCTGGCAGTAACTCTATAGCACAGTCATAGGGACGATGCGGAGGAAGAGAAGCAGCACGGGACTTACTGAACACTTCTTTCAGGTCGAGGTACTCTGCGGGCACGTTGGACAAATCCACTGCCTCCTCCTGAAACACAGAACCAGACACAGACGAACACTAAAAGGACTCATGACACTTGTTACTCCATGTGGATATGGAATTGTGACCCCAGTCGACTCTGGGGTTGTGTTGAATGAGCCAGGGGTGACCAAGGGGTGACCAAGAACCACGGGTGCAAGTGGTGAGTCCATGAGGAGAAATTATATTGTCTCAGTGTGATTGCCAGATGTGATGAGTGTGATGGGTTCTGTGGTGTGATAAATATTGGGTAGTTCTTGTCTGTTGAGAGCATTGACATATCTTGTGCATAAGTGAGGTGATAGGAATCTGGAGTCTGTGAGCAAGTTTGAAGTCCAAAAAATTACCCTCTGCAGTTACTACCGGGCTTGATTTTTTTTCCGGGCAGGAGTGGATGAAGTGACCCGCTCTGCCACAGTACAAGCAGAGTCCTTGGAATCTCCGCCTTTCCCTCTCCTCCCGGGAAAGCCGAGCTCTCCCCACCTGCATGGGCTCGTGATCGAAAACTGGGCTGACCGTGTTCCTGCCGCTAGCACGCGAGTCCTCCGTGCCGTACTGAGGTCTGTTCGGGCGTGCTTGTTGAACTACCCGACTTAAACGAGCGTTGACTCTCAATGCTAGTTCCACTAGTCCACTCAACCTCCTGGGAAGATCCAGCATGTAAATCTCCTTTTGAACATGGTCAGCCAGCCCATGCAGGAACATGTCCCACTGCGCCACCTCGTTCCAATGACACTCTGCTGTCAGGGTGCGGAACTGGATGGAATATTCCGACACCGAGTCATCTCCTTGGCGAAGGTCTGCGAGTAGTCTGGCAGCCTCCCTACCCGCCACACGATCAAAGACCCTTCTCATCTCCTCGGAGAGTGCCTGGAACAAGGCGCAGCATGGATCCTGGTTCTCCCACACCGCCGTTCCCCAAAGAGCCGCTTTACCTGACAGCAATGTGAGAACGAATGCTACCTTCAACTGTTCACGGTTGAAATTCCGTGGCTGCAACGAAAAATGCATGGAGCATCTAGTGAGAAAGGCTCTGGAGTAGTCAGGTTCACCTGAATAACCGTCTGGAGTTGGTAGTCGTGCCTCTGGCTGGGAATCCAGCTCTGGCGGAATGGATCGAACGGGCGGTGTGGGTGGCGCAGCGGGAGCCCTTAGATGTTGAAGTTGTTGGGTGAGCTCGGACACCTGCGCCACAAGTGCTTGTACCGCCCAACCTGTGTTAGAGATGCTCTCATCCTGCTGATCCATTCTTGTGATACTGTGTGAAATGAATTCAGCCTGAGATTGGATAACCATGCCCACACACACAAACACACAAGAGGGAGACAGTGGATTCATGAACCGTGACAGTTTATTATTATTATATGTTTCTGTAGATAGTGCAAAGTTCAAACAACTTTAATCAAATCTTAAATCAACTAATGTATTGTCCACATTGCAGTTGATTTCTATACAGCTGTGGTGATTAGTGTCTCTGGTCAACTCTAACAGCAAAATATTTGAAATAGGATTTCCACTGCTTTTTCTCTTTTCTACCAAAACCTGGATAAGAACAGACACACTTGTCAACCTGTTAACCTGACAGGGAATGTTCCTTGCTTTGCTGAGAGGGCAGGTAGCACTAAACCCTGTGCGTTTGCACCTTAGAATTAGTTTAGACATCAAAAATGTCATCCACGAAACTATCCAATAACATGTAAAATCCAACAGTTGTTCAAACTAACACTTTTTAGCTTGATGTCTTACCTTAACTGTAAAAATCTAATTTGTACTATTCACATACTATTCCTTGTTTACTCAGAAAACCCAAGTTAAGATTAATTTATTGGTTTGGGTGCAATTTTGTCAAGCAAAAAAAAAACAAAACAAAAAAAACATTTGAGGCGGGGAAATTCTTAATAGACTTTTCACTAATTTTCTCCACTTCTGCAGTTATTTTTCTGTTTTTCTGTTCACTCATTTCACAAAGTCATCTTGAATTTTGAGTTGTCAATACAACTGAACATTTTTAGAAAACATCTCATAAGCTGACTTTATAAATTGATGTTGATTTTCCAAAAAAAATTTTGTTTGAACTCACTATTATAATGATTCGTGTTCCCTTTGGTTGGGCACTTGGAACTTCATTTATATTATTATAATGCTCTTCCTATGATGCAGCGATGCAAAAATAAATCACAGTTATTTGGTTTCAAAGGAAGGGAAGAAAGGTTGCTTTTAAGGTGACCTATAACTTCTAACAAAATCACTAGTCTATTTTTCATGTTGAATAATGATTAACATAATTATGATGATACAATCCCTACTGTATATTTGACAATATCATACAATTGACCAGTGTTGAGTCATGCACAGACTTCAACATTCGGCATTCAAAACACAACAATGGTAACAATTAAATTGTATTTTTTAGTTATAATGTTTGTGTGTGTGTGTTATGACATTTAATAAATGCAGTAATAAATGCAGCTCAATTAGTCTTACCACTGTATCACAAAACCATTTCTCAGTTTTTAGACAGACTTTATGTCTTTCTTAGTTCACAGTAAGTCATCTGAATTAATTTTGACTGTTTTGGCTGAAAACTATACAATGTAAGATGGCTAGCCCTGCGAGATCTAGTTGGTCAGTGACCTCTTGCTGTTTCAAGGTGGCACCTGTTTACAAACAGACTGCTGAAGCCTCTTTGCTCTGAGGATTTCATGACCTATCCTCTTTAAGTTGGCCTTTGCATGGAGCTCACCAGCAGTCCTATCTCCTGCGTTAAGCTTCTGAATGAAGACACTAAAAGACGAAAACAAGCCTGCACAGTCATCTCTGGGCTCACTGATTGAAAATAACGTAAAAGGGATAATAATACGTTTCTGTAATTTATGTCAAACTGTAGATAACATGGGAAAAATTACCCGTTTTCTTCTCCTCTTATTGTGTTGATATCACTGAATTCTTACTGAATTACATCCTTATCAGCACCATATTTGACTGTTAAATATAGTGACCTTCAGGCTGATCAGGGGGTTTGTCATGCAAGCTCAGTGTACACAATTGCAGAGAAAAAACCTCATTAGTGAATAGACCATGTGTACAACTCTTCCCTTTAACTTATATAAGTGAATATCAGATGATTAATGAGTAGTTTCATTTTCATGTCAGGTTTAAATGGTCCTTAACAACTGAGAGCCTAAATATATTTACCCTAATATTATCCAAAAAAATTAAATTGTGGTGTTTATTTTCAGGTTTTGTCTCTTGCATATGCTCAGATTCATTGATATAACATTTGCCCTGAACTGAACCCCCCACCCCCTACACACACACACACACACACACACACACACACACACACAACTCTTACAAGACATCATTATTCAGCTCAAGTTAGTTCAGTGTTGATTCAGTTCAGTTCAATAACTGGAAAGTTCATCAACTGTGCATACATACTGTATACAGTGTATTTGTTCACATACATAAACGTGTGACAAACTCTTCTACACTCCACTGCTAAATGAAGCAAAAAAAAAAAACTTGTGCAGAACAGTATTACATTTTTCACATCTGTGTGTAGTTTACTGTGTATGTGGCTAATCATTTATCACATGGTTTGTGTGTAGAGTTACTACGCAAAAAAAAAAAAAAAAACATTTTTAGAAGAGTTTTGAATGAAGCTTTTTGAAGGAAGTGTTTGCTTTTGCAAGAGATGAGTGACGTTTTGCATCTTGTGTGCGTCATAGTTTCAGAAATTGTGTCTAAGCAGTCTTAAAAACTGTAATAAAATTAAAGAATTAAAGAATCCTCATAGAGCTGTCCTCCTATCTTTCTTTTGATCTCCGACAAGTCAAACATGTTCGTCCCTTTTTTCAGTGCATTGATTTTTGGTGACACAATAAACTCAATTTAATCAATTCAAATAACAGATTATTAAAAACAATGTGAAATTGACCGTTTAGTCACGGTTTGATTTACTGACACATAAACAAAGAACATCTGATTAATTAACATTATTCACATTATTGAAAATAAATGACCACATTCCTAGGATCCTTTGGAAGGCATTGTTGTTGAAATCAAACTATATGCTCTAGCTAATGCTGACTGGCTTACTGAAAGTTGTTGTTTGTATCTTGTCCTCCATTAGGGACCATGTAACTCACAAAAACAACCCTCTGACAGTTATAATTTATTGTTTTGAATGTAAAAGACATTAAATACAGGTCTAAGCTAATTTATAAATATGAAAAATTATTTTGAAATATGAATTACAATGTTATTCATTTTTCTCAGTCTTAGGCCTGTATATGAAACAAACTATTGAAATAATTGCAGCCAGCAGCCATATCACCCTGTAGCCCAAGACCGGTTGCCCACTGAAGCTAAGCAGGGCTGAGTCTGGTTAGTACCTGGATGGGAGACTCCTGAGAAAACCAGGTTGCTGCTGGAAGAGGTGTTAGTGACGTTAGTGGTCTGTGTGGGTCCTAACGCCCCAGTATAGTGACGGGGACACTATACTGCCAAAGAGCACCGTCCTTCGGATGAGACGTAGAACCGAGGTCCTGACTCTCTGTGGTCATTAAAAAAATCCCATGGCACTTCTCGTAAAAGAGTAGGGGTGTAACCCCGGTGTCCTGGCCACATTCCACCCATTGGCCCTTACCAATCATGGCCTCCTAATAATCTCCATCCACTGAATTGGCTCTATCACTCTCTCTCCGCTCTCCACCTATAGCTGGTGTGTGGTGAGCGCACTGGCGCCGTTGTACAGTGGCTGCCGTCGCATCATCCAAGTGGATGCTGCACACTAGTGGTGGTTGATGAGAGACCCCGACATGATTGTAAAGCGCTACTGTACAGTAGTACATATGAAAGCGCTATATAAATGCCTCATTCTATTCTATAATTGACAGTTTATACGTCACAAGATGGACTTAAAAAAAGACAAAATGGCATAACCGAGTGCACTAACACAAATAATAAATGACAACTGAAGAGTGAACAAAGAGGAACGTACTGTAAATACACAGTGATTATAAGATGATAATGAACAGGTGTGATGATTAGATGAGTGTCCATGGCAACTGATGACTGGCGGAAAAATCAAACCAAGGAACCCATGTGACTGATGAAAACCAACTGAAAGTCCATGAAAACAAACTAACTCAACATAACTGTGACATTATAAAGATAATCTCATTAACTGATTGTTTTTTTCTATATCTCAGGGCTTAAGTAAAAGCTAATTGTTTATTCTGATCAGAAACATACAGAGTGGGGGAAGGGGAAGGGGTCTTAGGGGTCCTATAGGCCTACTATTACAAAAAAATAAGTATACTTCAAGTTCATTTTAGTAACTGTACTTAAGTAAAGTTCAAGTAGGCCTATACTAATATAGTAAGTATACTAATATCAGTATACTTGTAAGTGTCTATTTTAAGACATTTTCGTTTGTCATTAGTACTGCAATAACACAACTAAATACTTGTAGCACATTTTATAGTTTATGACAGTAAACTTTGAAATATACTCTCAGTCAACTACTAGTTTAGTAATTTTATAAGGCAACTTGTATTTTTTTTTTTTTGTGAACTTAACATCACACTTATAGTTTACTATTTATATAATATTTTTGGCACTTTAAGTATGTTCCAGTATTAACAACAAGCCAAGGTTACTTTGAATACTTAATTATACTTCTACCGGTATATTTTGATCAAAAGATTGAGTACAAGTATAAGCCAAATACTATAGACTTTTCTGTCAGTATAAATCAAGTATACTTAAGTGTAATTTTAAGTATATTTCTGAGAAGAACATAAAGTACATTTCTGAAAATTGCATAAAAAGTAAACAGTATTTTTTAGTTTTTAGTTTAAAATAAGTATACTAGCACACTTGAATAAACTTATTTTTTGGTAAGGGATAATAAATATAACGTTTTTTAAATTAGTTAATAAGAGTGTATTTTATACAAAAGCTGTGGTTTAAAGTGACCGTTGTTAGGCATAACGCGGAGCAGTTTTAAAAAATCACTGTAAATACGGCTTCATGGCCTTATTCCTTTTACAAAATGTTTACTATTTACCTTCGTAATAAACACACAAATGTATGCTACAAAAATTATAATAATAAGCACACATGCAGACACAGCAACGCATAGCATTGACAGACGCAGTAATACTGATGCAATGAGGTTCAGAACAGCTTTGAAAACAGCTGAACCAATCTTAATCAACGTATGGAACTATACGTTTTATAATGTGTATTCTCAGCATGGCGATAATTAAACCAAAATACAAAGTGGATTTTCTCTTTATGAGTGGCTTATAAATGCAAGTACGTCTTGCTACACCCACACCACAGGATGTACTGTCAAGGTGTACTACAAACTTTTGGTCTCCAGACTATTATCTCAAAGGCAAATACAACAAATCTTGGATTAGAAACACATCCAACATCCTAATCTGCCTTTGGTAGGTCCATAATCTATGCTTGGATAATTAGCCTAATTAGCAGACCGTAAACAAATTCGAGGAAGAGGAATCACCTTTGCACAACATAAACGAGCAGGAGGATAAGGTGGGGTTGACAGAGTAGCTACTTTGTATAATTCCGTAAAAGGAAATTTGAGTGTGTGAGTATGGTTTGCTGTTTATATAACAGTTACTCGTTCTTAATTGTTTTTGCGATATTTGTAAAATCTGAATTCAAATTTGCTTCACAAAAAAGAGAACAATAGTTTTGTGTTATTACATGCTCAATGTTAGGCCTATGCAGCAATTCATTTAAAGGGATCCACAGTTGTAATATAATGGCCAGATGATTCAGATCAGAATTCAGATGATTGACAAGTAAAGCAAGCAAAACATTTTATAACCTAATATTATACCTAATCCACCCAATCCTCAGTTAAGATGTTTTTGTTTTTCTATTTATACCTGATGTTTCTATTATCATGATTTATATAATAATTAATTTTACTTTATTCAATCATATTTAAATAATTTGAATTTAATATATATATATATAAAAAAATTTGTTGGATACTGCTGCTATTTAAATTATGTTGTTTAAGAGGTCTTATTAGTCATATCATATCAGGCTAAATATAAACATTACATTAACAGTTATGGTCATAATTATTGGCACAAAAATGATCAAAGATGGCTGTAAAAATAAATCTGCATTGTTTATCCTTTTGATCTTTCATTAAAAAAATTGAGCAAAAATCTAATCTTTCACTGAAATAAAATAATTGAAAGTGAATCACATTATGAAAATGCTTTTCTCCAAAACACATTGGCCATAATTATTTAAATACTTTTTGCAACCTCCTCTTGCCAAGATATCCGCTCTAAAAAATATGGTTCTTTAAAGGTTCTTTATACGTAGTAACAGTAACCTGAAGAACCTTTTATATGCTGAAATGGTAACATCTCAACAGGTAAATTATTTATTTCCTAAAATTTCTATAAATTATAACTTAAAACATTATAACAATAATTTCCTAACAATCATGATTTTTTCTCTTTAGTTTAACAGAACATGTACTGTAAGTGTGAGCAGCTCTGTTCAGTTCAGGATACTCTGAAATATAACAGAGATATGGAATTTATGATCCATATTGTTTGATTTTTTTGTTAAATTATGACTTTATGGCTAAACACAAAAAACAGATCCCATGACTTTACTACTTTTTACTTTTAACACGGTAAAGGGCTCAAAGTGTCCATGTTTGCTCATTTTGGCCTTCATGAACATTGTTTTTACACAATCAAATGGAAGATGTTCACACCACAACATGTGACTCTAAACTGAATTGTGTTTTTCAGATGCTGTCACATATAACCTCATCATCTGCAGAGAGAAACTGCCACACAGAATACACAAATAATGAAGGACGTAAAGACATCATAGGGGATTGTGAAGATATTTATCTGGAACTTAGTCTTCATTACATCTATATCATGTTCAATTTAAATTTTGATTTATTAATGTATTCAGCTAACAACTGTTGTTAGAGCACGGTCACGGTTTGCTATAATCATGTCAATAATTAAAAAAAAAGTACCAAATTGCAGTAAAAAAAGAAAAGAAAAGTAAAACCTAAATAGAGGCAACAAGATACAAGACCGGGCAGAAAGAGGATTAAAAAACAATATTAATCAATAATTTATCAAAATAATATTAATAATAGTAATATTAATAATATGAATATACTAATATACTAATATGAATGAAAATAAATATTGTTGAAAATGTTATTTATAACACCAATAGGGTCCGATATAGCACGTTCAAAGCATGGTTGTCAAAAGGCTCTTCTTTTTTTTTTTTTATCTGACCATGAATCTGGTCACTTTTGAAGTTCCAGCCGTGTCTACAAATGCTAGAGTTTGTTTTTGGATAAGTGAGGAAGATTTTTCTTGAAACCATTCCAAACAACATGTGGTGATGTAGGGGTTGATTTATTTATTTTAGGCTTTCTGACCCCAAGACTCAACTAAACTGCAATTCTTCATCTGTGAACCTTGAAGAGTCTTTGGCCATTCAAACGTTCCTCCTGTGCAATATAGCACACGGGGTGGCAGAATCACATCTTTAGTTGATTGGAACTTCTTAATTATTGCCCTGATGGTGGAAATGGGAATGTTCAATGCTTTAGCTATTTTCTTACAGCCACTTTCTATGTTGTGAAGCTCAACAATCTTTTGCTGCACATCAGAGCTATTCTCTGGTTTGTTTTACTCACTGTGATGGAGAATTATGCCAATTTTGCCTTTGTGTTTCCTCATATTTATACTCCTGTGAAACAAATTTCGTCCCCCTGGTGTGCTAATTTTTTTTATATTAATGGGAATATACTTCAGAGATATTTTACTCATAAAAAAATGAGTCGTCTTTTTTTTTTTTTTAAATGAAAGATCAAAATGAAAAACAGATTTATGCAGATTTATTTTTGCAGCCATCTTTGATCATATTTACCAGGGGTGCCAATAATTCTGACCACAACTGTAGGTAAATAGTAATGAACAATCCCTAATGGATTTCCAAAAACAGTCCAGAAAACAATTTCTTAAAATAAATGTTTCCTAAAATAACTGTTGGATTTAGATTACAACACCCCAGGTTACAAATTAATTGTTAATATTAAATTCCCTCTTTAATATTTTTAATATGTAAAACTCATTTGTTAATTGAAATAAATAATAGTATTTATAGAATTTATTTGCAATATTAGATCATGCAGCTATTTAAAATACAGTATAAGGACCATGCAAATACAAAACTCCATGTTGTTATACTGTTTTTTAAATAAATGTTTCCAATTTCTTGGCCCCACATTAGCTCACCGTCTTAAGTAGATTTGTTGTGGATTGATCAATGGGCTTTCTTTACTTAATTTCATTGTTGTGTAAGATTAGAGACGCCTACTGCTAATGCCTCAAAACTCATGCTACTGGTGACGCAAAAACATCAGATCAGATCAACAAACAACAGAACAACAGCACAACAGAATCTGAGGAAAATGCAACATGACAGCAATCATTCGTCTGAAGCTTATTTAATCACTGTTTGCACGTGTGTGTGACAGAGAGTATTAACAATATACAGCTGCTCATTTCAGAATTCAAATATTCCCTATAGATCAGCCATGCTGTTTGTATACCATAATCTTCTTTAAGGGACAGATTATGAAACCAATTACAGAGCCGCAACCAGTAGCCAGTCAACTCCTAGGTTCTGCTGGAGAAATGGGTACTGTAATGAGTTGTACCATTGTATCATAAATTCAATGCCATATAGCCTTGCATCTAAAATTTTAAATCCCTGGATTACACACACATCCATTAATAATACAGAATCCACAGACTGAAGTGTTGTGCTGCTGCTTTTATTTTATGACCTGATTTGGGCTGCATCATTGCAAGGGGAAACACTCAGAAGCAGTTGCAAAGAACAAATCGGCTACTCATTCTTGTCAAGGAAGAACTATTCAGAAAAGTGTTATGCAACAGGTATAGACATTGATGTTTATTAAACATGTCTCAGTGGTCTTTGATGTGACACGCATTTCCTGGGAAACTATAGTTATGGTATTTTAAATGCTCACTTGATTATTTATAATGCAATTACTAATATAACCAAACTAAAGAAGTTGGTAAAGGTGTTTCCATGTTCAACTGAGAGTACTGTAGAAATATTAAGACAACACAAACATTTGTCTGTGGTTTGTAGGCATATAGCTATGCTACAATGTGTTGGTGTCACAGAAATGCTTGCATAATCTCACTAAATGCAAAGTTCAGATTTAAACTTGAACTGTCTATAAACCATGATGCAATGAGTTCAATGTATGATATTTATATTATTGCGTTGTTACAAATGACCATGAGGTAGCGTATTTTTACTTCTACGTGGTGCCCAGTTACATTTCTTCTGGAACAAACAGATTAAATTCTGGCATTCCAGAAAGTTCCTCTCGCTAAAGTGAGGTTTTAATATTTAAACCAAGAGGATTCTATTAAACAAACCACCTTTTCGATGGCTTCCAAATAAATAATTCCACGCTGAAAATCCATGTGTGGCACCACGGACGAAAGTTTCATAGTCGACATTCATTTAAAAAAAATCTCTATTTTCTTTATGTTATGTACAATATGTAAGCTAGTTCGCAGGCACTGTTGCTGGACAGGGACACCCGAGTGTGTAAAAATAGACCATCGTGGGTTATGTAACACGCAGCACGCGCACTACGACTTCACGCTTGTTTACAAGTTAAAATGGACTCCATGCGTCGATCTTAATAAATGACATGCGTTTTCTTACTCCCTCAATTACGTTTTTTCACTGTCTGACACATTTTAAAATGAACATTGAGTCTTTCTAAATTATAATTCTTAAATAGCTAGATCTTCTGCGGTTTCTGTCGTCATGGTGATGTTTAAAGCCTGTATCGAATGTGTTTGGAGTCGGTTTAATTAGGTAACATGCCGATATATTATGCTTACATTCAAAACTAGTTGATCTGCGACAAAAAAACACTTTTTTTTACACCTACGTCTCTGCAGCACTGAAGTAACAGTTACGTACAGTAGATTTGTCATCCACACAGCACTGTTTGTTTTAGGAGGAGGGGAGAACAGCTTGTGTGAAGGGGGATTTGCCTATATCACGTCACGGATTTGTCAACATACTGTCAATCTTTTCGCCTGACCAATGAATCCAATGAGCAACTCCATTCGTTGGCTTGGCAGGTACGCCTCCTAAAGATAGCACCGCCTTATATGACTGTTTTTTTTCCCTCTCCCACTGACCCAAGATGGGCTGTGTGTAACGTCACATGTTGTTTTTTTCTTAAGCTCAGTCATTCTGAGCGAAGAGTTATTTGTTGTGAACAAGTAGACATCGCCTGGTGAAACAGCGCCGAAATCTCCAGTTCTCGGATATTTAAGTTAAATCTCTTTTTACTGCGGATGGATAACAAGTTCTATAAACTTCAGTAAATAAATTGTAAACGCAAGTATGGCAAGTCCACCTATTAAAGCGGGATCCTCGTTACCAAATGACAACAACTTTCATTCAAACAACATCAGAAAATGTGGATACCTCAAGAAGCAAAAGCACGGACATCGGCGCTATTTTGTTTTGAAAGATCAGAGTGACGGACTCCCTGCGCGGCTGGAGTACTACGAGAATGAAAAGAAATGGAAAAACAAGTCCGCTGCCAAAAGAGTCATTTTTCTCGACTCATGTCTGAGCATAAACAAGCGCGCTGACGCGAAACACAGGTATTTGATAGCCCTCTATACCAAAGACGAGTATTTTGCTGTTGCTGCGGAGAATGAGCAAGAGCAGGAGAGTTGGCACGGAGATTTAACTGATTTATTGAGTAAGGGGAAAATGTGTGACAGCTCCGTTTCTAGCTCGGCATCATCTCTGCTGGGCTTCGACGATGGAAATTACGGCATGATTACACCGGTGAATGCTGCGTATAAAGAGGTATGGCAAGTTAATCTTAAAGCAAAAGGAATTGGACAGAGCAGAAATATCACTGGAGTTTACAGACTGTGCTTATCAAGTCGGACAATTAGCTTTGTGAAACTTAACTCAGAGGTGGCATCTGTGACCCTGCAGTTGATGAATATACGCAGATGTGGGCACTCTGATAGCTTTTTCTTCATTGAGGTGGGCAGATCTGCCTCTACTGGACCTGGAGAGCTGTGGATGCAAGCGGATGATTCTGTGGTGGCACAAAATATACACGAGACCATTTTAGAAGCTATGAAAGCGATGAAAGAGCTGTCAGAGTTCAGACCACGCAGCAAAAGCCAGTCATCAGGATCAAATCCCATATCTGTACCCACTCGGCGGAACTTGAACAATTTACCCCCTAGTCAGACAGGGCTGGTGAGGAGGTCGAGGACGGACAGTACAGCAGCCACATCTCCTGTCACCAAATTTTCTTCTTGTCGAATACGGACAGCGAGTGAAGGGGAAGGTACAATGAGCAGGCCGGTCTCCATATCAATATCTGAGAATGGAAGCCCGACAGCTGTGGGCCGGAACCACATGAGCAGATCTAATACTGTCTCGGTGGGCTGCCGGACATCAGAACCATCACTGCTTCATCACAGCAGGTCCATGTCAACGACAATGTCCCACTCACCCCCATCTGCTGTAAGCCCATTAAGTTTGTCCTCAATCAGTATGAATGGTTCCATCTCATCCACAGTATACAGACCCTCCAGCTGCAGTGGTTCTGTTTCTGGGTCACCTAACGATACTGGCTTCCTCTCGTGTGATGATTACAGTTCTAGCCCAGGGGATGTGAGGTACAACCTAGCAAACAGGAGTGACACACCTTCTTCTCTCTCCAGCACACCACCTTCAAGAGAAGCCAGTGAGCTCTATGGTTATATGGTGATGGACAGGCCATCCAACTCCCAGAACAAGATGTGTCCAACTAGCAGAGACATATTTGACATGGATATATACAGGAAGAGGACGTATTCTCTGACAACCCCGCGACAACAGGTAGCACACTCCCAGCTATCCTCAGCGTCACTTGATGAATACATGCTGATGAGAGCTGCGAACAGGAGAACAAATTCTGCATCTCCGAAGGTCTCATACCCAGATGATTATGGGAAAATTGATATTGGCTCTAACAGTAATGTGGGTGATGACGGCTACATGCCCATGACGCCAGGCATGGCACCTCAGTGTGCCAAAAATGATCACTACATGCTCATGAGTCCCATGAGTGTTTCAGCACCCAAGCAGATCATTAACCCGAGGTCACATCCTCAGCCAACAGGCAGTGGCTGCACTACTAACTCACCCAGCAGTGGATCGCTAGAGGATAGCGGGTACATGAAGATGTGGTCTGGATCCAAGTTTTCACTGGAGAGCTCTGATGGAAGAGCAGTGAATGGAGAATACATGAATATGTCGCCGGCTGACACATATATCTCGCCCACACCACCAGATTATTTCCTGGGTCAATGTGAAACACAACGATCCTCCCCATCTCTAAGTATTCGCTTTAACAAGCACCAGGCACCTAAACGGGCAGAGGATGACCAGTATGTTTTGATGAGTCCCCAGAGCCAAAATCCAACAGAAGAGGCCAACAGAGTTTCTGCCCTGCCACCTCTCCGTCGCCCTGACGGCACGGCACAGAGAGCAAGAGTCAACAGGCCCAATAGGTTATCTTTAGACACTCTGAGGATGCTTCCCAGCATGACTGAACATCCTCTCCCTTGTGAACCTAAAAGCCCTGGTGAGTACATTAACATAGACTTTGCTGCTGCTACACAGTCCTCTTCTCCCTCTATGGTTTCTGTGGAAAACCAGGGCTCACTGTCCAACCTCGGCCAGAGATCCCCCCTCTCAGACTACATGAACCTCAATCAGAATTTACACCCTCATAAACTGAGGGATGAGCTCAACAGTCCCCTGAATGGAATGCCAGAGCTGGCCGAATGCCCATGCCCACCTGATGAGGGGGCTTATTTCGTCAATGAACAGAGAAACTCACCATGCCCATCTGGCACAGGTAAAGACAATTACACTGAGATGAGTTTCAACAATGGTCACATCTCACCTCCATTCCTGTCTGAGACTGATGAGAGTGCTTCAGTTAGCCAGACTAGCAGGGTTCAAAGGCTGGACCTGAGCGACCAGGGGGTGTCAAAAGGAATTGGTGCTTTCTTGTTGGCTGCCTCCTCTGTAGACCCAAACGGAGGAGCGAAGGTTATCCGGGCTGACCCTCAGGGCCGGAGACGGCATAGCTCTGAGACTTTTTCATCCACCACCACAGTTGCACCTGTCTTTCCTTCCTTTGCACACAATGTTAAGCGACACAGCTCTGCCTCAGTAGAGAATGTCTCTGTCCGAAGCAGTGAAGGTTCTGATGAGGAGTATGGGTCTCCCATGTGCCGAGAGACTTCAGCTGGTTATCAGAATGGACTTAACTACATCGCCTTAAACCTCATGGAGAAACAAGAGATGGGCAATTGTGAAAACCTTATGGGCTTCAAGACTGGTGGTTGCTGTAAAGCAGGAATAAATGGATTACATGCAACTCCATATGTGTGTCTGGGATTCAAAGAGACTGCAACCACTGTACAAGGTGAGTTCAGATGATATGATGACTGGGTATAAATTGGTAATAGATTAAAAAGATGATGCAGCATTTTGCAAATAAATTTTCTTATAGTATATATATATATATATGTGTGTACATAGTTGCAAATTAAATGCTGTAACATATATATATATATATATATATATATATATATATGTGTGTGTGTGTGTGTGTGTGTGTGTGTGTGTGTGTGTGTGTGTAGCATTTAATTTGCAACTATGTACATATATATATATATATATGTACATAGTTGCAAATTAAATGCTACACACACACACACACACACACACACACACACACACACACACACACACACACACATATATATATATATATATATATATATATATATATGTTACAGCATTTAATTTGCAACTATGTACACACACACACACACACACATATATATATATATATATATATATATATATATATATATATTATGCCCATGTTTACATTTATTCATTTAGCAGATAGGCCTATATAATACATTATGTAGTTGCAAATTAAATGCTAACTTATATATTGTACATGTTATGTATATATATATATGTAGGCTAAGTGTAGCATTTAATTTGCAACTATGTACAAAATGTATTATATATCTGCTAAATTAATAAATGTAACGTTAAATGTAAATATCTATATACTGCAATATTTAAAAAACATTTAATTTGCAACTCTCTCCCTCTATAGTCTGTTAGCATAACATTTGTTTTTTTGTGTGTGTGTTTACTGGAAATTTGCATATTATAGGATATATAAGACACAAATTAATCGAAATTATATTCACACTAGGCTACTTAAAGTAATTAAACAAAACATTATTGCTGAACGAGATAATATAATATTGAACTGGTTTGCACCTCTGGCTATTTGTCTCAGTATATGGGGCGTTTATGGCTCTTATAAGGTGTTTTTCATTCAGTGGAATTCCAGAGAAATGTGAAGCATGAGAGACGTGACTGTGCGCGCGGTAAACAAACCAGCTGCGCAGGCACTATGACGCTGCAGTATAGAGTGGTGCGCGCACGCTTGTTTATTTACCCCAAACTCGATCAAAGCTGGCTTTTTTCAGACCTTAAACGTTGTTTTAAGGTTTGTAGGCTTGTGTTGTATAACGGAGCTATTAAATGGATCTGTTCTCAGAGGATGGAGCATGAAGCACCGAGGAATGCGAAATGTTGTTTTGAGGCTCATTTGGCTCACGTGCTCAGCAGTGTTTTCGTTCTATCGCCTGGTCGACCTTTCCCTTAATTCTGTTATGCCCTGTTTACTCTATTCGGTCAAACATGATGCCAAATTATTATTAAAAATAAAAAAAAATCCCCATTAACAGGGACACTTACATAAGGTTTAGGATTCCCATGTCAAATATTCCTCACACATGACATATTTCCTGCAAAAGTGCATGTTCATTTGCCTACTTTAATCATATCATGCGGGTGTTTGTGAGATTAAACTGCGCTCACAAGCCGTAAAAATATGCTGCTCTTAATAAAGTACAGTGCCTAAGGCTTTTTCCTGTGCACTGTTTTTGCATAGCACACAGAAGATTGAACATGCCATGTTCTGAGGCACGTACTGCACATCGTCTGGTACTCCCATATTTCCATAACGCCTCTATTGAAGGCAGTGTTGTGGGCCAAAATTATCCCCAGTGGTTAAAAGGCTGTTCATGGCTGGTAGTTTTCATTACAGGCAGCCTGCAGTGTAAACATCAGGCGGAGGATGGATAGTGGACAGCACAGTGAGTTTAACTCTTTCTTGTCTTGAGTATTGAGCCTTGAGAAAAGAGTGGGCATGAGGAGGGTAAGAGGTAGTTTGCATTGTGTCTCTGAAATGAACTTGTGCAGCCATGTCCACGGGTCGGCTGAGCAGAAGAGGGAGGGCCTGATCTGATGGAGGCTTAAGTCATGTGCTTCAGTCAGGAGGAAAAACAAGCCAGGTGGTTGTTTGTGGGGTCGTTGTCAGGTAATGATGATGTTTCACGCTTGGAATGCATGACTGGGTAAAGGTTGCTGGGAGAGGCGAATACTCGCTTGTTTTGGTCTCTTTACTCACTGCCAGGCCACATAACAGCCAAGGCTACAGTGTGTTGACAAGAACTTGTTTTGATGTGTTTTAAATCATAGAATGCCAGAGGCTGTGAAAATTATGATGCTTTCATTTTTCATTAACTCTGATGCAGTTATTTGTTTGTTTTTTATGTAATTTTATTTTAAACGGCTCTGGTGAAAACATCGTATTAGTTAAAAATTGGTATTTGTAGTTGAAGAAAGAGAAACCCCACAATGAAGCAGTGCAGGTGCCTCATTTCTCAAAATGACCTGTCAAAAAAGCAGCCTGCTGTGGCAGTATCATGATATAGTCATCATGGTATCACATTTGTAAACGGATAGTGTTTTGATTCTCTGTTGGATTTATCAGTAAAAATTTACTTGAGCACAGGAGATTTTTTACTAGGGATCGCAGTAAAATTGGCTTGGTAAATAGGCACCCCCAATTCAAGAAATTGGTTTATTATGTTGCCTTTTTTACTTACGGTGCAGAATTACTAAATGCGAATGGAAATAAATGGAAAGAATACAAAAGAATAGCAGGAGAAGAACATATGCACAGTGCTTGTTTCAGAATATTCTGTTTACTCCATATTCCATATTCCAATTGCTGTGGCGCATGTATTCTTTTTCAAAAATAAATACTTAACCAGAATATGGACCTTAATTGAAAATAACATGCATGTAAACAAGGTCAATGTTATTACCTGTTGCTCCCTTTACACAGAAACACATACAGTATCAGACATCCTAGTATGGCATGGCATTTACAGTTGATCTTTTAGTATGGTATACCAGTTAGTTTGATGTTGACATTTTTAAGATAACACTTTTAAAAAAAAAACATCAGAAGAAAAATAAACATTGTATAAGAATTTACAAATTAATCTGTCAACAGGGATTATTGCTTAAAGTGGATTGTTTTGTAGTTATTTGTTAACATTGACAAATTACATGTAGAATGTCTCTGTTCGGAGACATTGTGGTCTTGTGGTTTTATGAACATGAGTTGGGTGACTTTGTACCCCTCTATACAATATATATTTAGCTAAAGGTGACGCATTTAGACATTCTACATACAAAGGAAGTAAAGTGTTACTGAAACTTTTTTCTCTCTTTTGCCCACTCACTCTCTCTCTCTCTTTCTCTCTGGAATCATACATCCTTTAGGAGTTTGTATGCATTTGCGTGTGTGGCAGATGGCTGAGCAGGGAAGGGTGTGGGGCTGTGTGTGTGTGTGTGTGTGCACCTGCCGCTCCACTCATTGCAGGTCTGTTATCAGGCATGGCAGCAGCACAGACAATACACTAATGACAGCAGGCCATCTGCTTCTGCCCCAGGACAGTGGCTAGTGCTTGTCCCTTCAGCTAGAGCGGGGCGGGGGGTGGGGGAATGAAGAGCTAGAGAAACGGTGATAGAGAGATAAAGATCGACAGCAATTTGCAGAGAGAAAAAAAATATGAAAGTGTTTTTTTTTAAATTCAGACAAACCTACATTTTAAGTAGTGATGCACCAAAATAATTGTTTTACGGGAACACTAAAACCATGCTGACATGTTTACCTCTTGTACTTTATTAACATTGTGTAAAGTAACTAAACACTGCCACAGTCAAAATGTGTCACCCGAGAAGTGCTAATTAAATATCACTGTTTCGGTCAATGATTTTGTCCCTCAAAAACAATTTCTGCCTAATAATAATTTTTTACTGTTTCGGCTGAATATTTTTGGTTGCTGAAATTTCAATCACTAATTTTAAGGTGTACAATAGTACAGTTTATATTTCTGGCTGACTGTGAATGTGTATGAACAGCAGAATAGATCACACTTGCACCCTTTGCACAATCCACTTGCACACAAAAGTTTTTGTGTAACTTTAGCTCAAGGACAGTGAGTGTGCATTTTTCAGAGTATTTAGTTACTATTCCACTACTCTTTTGAAGCTAGAAGCTCTGTCTTTCCCTCGCATTCCTGGTGTCAGTTCATGGAATAATTTCTTACGATTTCACAGCATGTTGTTGTTACTTTCTCCTCCCACATTTAGCTACTTGAAGAAACCACTTAATTGCAATTTTACATTAATTACCACAACAACATAAACACCGGTCAATCACCATAGAAAGTATTTATTTTTTATTTATGATAAAGCAATGATTTCTTTATCATTGATTTTTTATCAATGATAAAGCATGAAGGCTTGAATGACTAGACTACTCTTTCTATTAACTTCTTTTGTGATTTCTTTCTTTCTTTAAATGTTGTCTGTCAGTGAAGAGTTTTTTTTTCAATCCATTGACTAGTTGTGTGACTAAACTGAATAATTTTTTTATTAGGGGTTGCTTAATGTTAGCTCCCTAGACTTGCAACTCTAATCTGAGCTCTAACTTTAACCACGCTGAGATTTAAGCAACAAAAATTGTTAACCCAAGCAGTTCTCTGCAGATTCTCCACCTCTGCAGAGCTGGCTAAACTAGGCCGGGATGTTCCCGTCTGAGATAGTCATGTCAACACTGTCAGTGTTACCCACATTTAGCCAGGAGCAAGAGGAGATTACTCTTAGGGGAGAGTGGGGGATTAGACATTGTTCAGCGGCTTGTTTTGAGGCGGATGAAAGGAGCATTGACTCAGACATAGACAGTCATTCATGCAGGTTCACAACAACCATGTCCTCATGTAGACGTCACAGCATTTCCAGGATGATTTTGCACAGCCTCGTTTGTTTTTGGGTCTCTGACGATTACAGGTCTAGATTTTAACTCATCGCAGTGGAAGTTTTTTTTTAACCCGTTATTAAATCCACAGCTTAGACTCTTTCTTAGAGGACTCAGTTGCTCACTTATTCCACAGTTGGAGGTGCTGTGACATCTCTATCCAGTGATGCGCAAGCTAGCTGAGATGCTATGTCATGCGTGCATTGCGTGACTATTTCCCGGTTCCAAGCATCACTCACTGCTGCCTAGGGCTTTCAGCATTACACACTGCATTATAGGCTGCAGACATGGCTGTTGGTACCGTCATCACGCAAACCCTAAATCTCATCAGCTGAATAAAAAAGGGAGGGTCACCATCCAATTCATCTACTTGCATGCAAGCCTGAGCCTTTTGGCAGTTGTAGCTTTGCATCCTTGCTGCTCATTGACCCTGAAACATATTGGAATTTGTGTAAATTACCCAGGATTAAATGAGCCGAGGTTTTAGGCTTTAACTATTGTTATTTCGGGCAATCACATGAGTATACCCACAGACAATGCTGTCAATGCCTTACATTCAACTTCAAATTTAGCTTCAAACTTAAATTATTTATAAATACTGTTTACTCCAATTTTAATTCAAATGAAGTTCAAATTCAGGAATTGAACTTAAAAAGCATTCTCAATTCAATGTTGAATGGTGCACAACTCCTTCTGCATTGACAAAGTTTCATCATGACCTCACAGTTACTTCCAATTACAAGTGTGGTTTATGACTTTATTTCACTAAATTTTAACATGTCTGGCAATCTGGAAATTTAGTCTTATAGTATTTTCCCACGTCTCTATCCTTAACTTTATGATCTCACTCCACATTATCTTGAAGCAATTGTGTATTAAACATTCCTGAAGAGGACAGTCCTCTTGAGAAGTCCACATTATTCTTGAAGGATTACGGGCTAATGTTCTATTTTGCTTCAAGAAAAATGTAATCTTACACAAATTTTATTTGTAATCACAATCTTTGCTCCAGCCATTATCACTGGCTGCATCTTATCTTCCATTCGCCATCTCCTTTCATGTAAATTAAGGTGAAGTCTGGAGTGATTTGCCTTCATTTTAACAGTCAGTTGTCAGATTATGTAATTCATACTCTTCAGGATCACCCAAGACCTAGCAAAGAAAGACCCTGAGATTCCCTCCATTTCTTTGGTCTGACTATAATTCCAATGAGATTATCTGGGAATTATATCAGGATTAGCCCATCTGTGGACAGTAGACGGTTAAGACTGCTGCTAGCTCCATCCCTCCTGACATGATACCCTTTCCCTCGCTTATCTGAGAGAGGTTTAAATATGACTGTGCATCATGGGTTAATCTCTCATGCTGGTCTGGAACGGTCACTAAAAATGTCATAAAAATGGAGGTACATTTAATAATGGTATGCCATCCAAATAAAATATGAGAAGTTTTTTTTTTTTCTGTGTATGCGCATGTTTTATTTTAGAAAGCACCTTTGTTGTGAGTGTATTCAGGTGTTAATAGTGTTTTGGCTCTAATTGCTCTAACCCTTTTTTATGGGTTCAGTTGTTAAAGGCTGCTGGATAACGTTTAAGATGGTTTGACGTCAGGGGTTGTACTACAGTGCAGCTACAGTTTTTCTCAACACTTTTTCATTCTCATTGTTGTTGTTTGTTTCAAATGGAGCTTTAAAGATATCTTCTCTTTTTTTCTCCCTCTTTCTTTCAGATTGAGCAAGAAGCAGAGGTTATTCCTCCTGGTACTGAGGGAAAGTGGAAGCTCAACCAGTAACTAGATTGGACTGGTCTGGTCTGGATCATGCTGCTGTAAATGAACTGTGACCTTTGCAACTCATCCTAAAGCTGAACGTCCGACGGCTGGGTTGTGATTATTCTAGTGAGGCCACTTTAACATGCTACTCCTGCACCATTTTTCAGGATCTACAAAGCTGCTAATCTGTTGGTAACAAGAGTCACGAAACATACATGCCACTTGTATGTTTGAACTTTTAATTGTTGTTGCTGTGAACACTTTTATTTTTATTTTTTTTATTCAGAACAATGATTGGAATATAAATATGTAATCTTCATTTACCTGACATAGACAACTGTAAGGTTCTCATTACCCTATCCCATGCTACAATTGTGGTATTTTAGTCATTTTCAATGATGACTAAAAGATTTCCACAAGTCCTTTCTCAGGAAAAGACTAATTTAGAAGAGATAAAGAATTCCTACTTATTTTTTCCTCAAATTGAATGTTCTCACATGACCAATCCAAAGCCTTACTCTCTCTGTCCGCAAAATTGCGGCTACTTATCTGGACCTAAACAATGAGAAAATATCAAAATATGTGAGTTTTATTGTATACACTCTATTTTTCTAGATATTTAGTTTATTAAATAAAAACATAGTAAGTTGCTATATAAGAGTCCACTTTTGATATTCAGAGTGTCTTACCACGTAATCAGAGGTGGTTATTGCAGATAATATTTAATAAATAAACATTATTAGTACATATTATATTTATGACCAAATATGGTCAACCTTTAAATCCTATGTTTCCTCAGATTCATTGTCACTTTCTCACGTTGTTGCGTAAAACATGGCCATTCCCTGTTCCTCTGCCTCAAGAATTGCATTTAACAGTAATATAATATATGGTAGCAGTGACCATTTACCATTTTCGTAGAAATAGCATGCCATGCACTACTAGATGGTATCGATGCACAGGAATTTTGACCACAGAAAATGCCATAAGACACACTGTAAAAAATGTGGCTGCGATTAGTTAAAATTTGTTGAGATAACTTAAATATCCAACTTAACCAAACTAAACTAAAGTTAACTAAACTTAATATTTTAAGTCAAGCTTGAACACATACTTTTTAAAGTTGAAACAATGTTGGATTTTAAGTTGTGCTAAATAATCGCAGCAATTTTTTTTACAGTGCACCACCTTCGGCTAAAGTAGAAAGAGTAATGGAAGTTAATCATTTAAAAAATATTATTAACAGAATTGATAGTTTTTCCACACTGTAAAAAAATATTTTCATGATTTGTTATCACAACTTTTTATCTTTTGTCAAATCCACTTCGATAACTAATGTATGAAGATAACATACTATTTTGAGTTTCTGTTTATTAAACCATTCTTCTTCATTGTATTAACTCAAATTTTTAATTACAACAAAATCAACATTTTAAGGCAACAAGGTAACTTGCTTTTTTAAGTTGAACCAACATTTTGTTTTTACAGTGACAGACAAAGGCTTATTTCAAATGAGCACTTTCAGTTTTTTAGATATGTGGGTCCCGAATTTGGATGAGCCTTTCTGTGCATCACTACTTTTTAATATTTTACAGTTTAATTGTTGGTGACTTTCTTAATATGCTCACACTGGCTCTGTGTTGATAATATCGCAGTGATGTCTCATTCAACTAGATTGTAACACATGACGCATCTGAATGTAGAGCACAGAACCCACTTAGACAGTATGAGTGAACAGATTAGTGGGGCAGAAAAAATGATCACAACAGGAGTCATTTAGCCATTCTCTGTTTTTCCCTGAATGTTGTGAACTAGGCTAAATACAAAAATGTGATCAGATTAACATTTTCATGACATTTAAGATACTTCTCCTACGCAAACTGCTAAGCAAAGGAAAAAATGCAAGATACTACGCATTGCATTTGTGAAACGCGATTTGTTCAAAACTTAACAAATCCCTTATCTAAAAACTAAAAATGTATAGCACTGATATAGACGTGTTGATGATTTTTTAAATGTTATGTTTAAAGTCCTAAATAAGAGTGACACACAACACAATGCTACTTTATTATGTAATTTCTTGAGGTAATGGTACTCATTCTTCTTGATTCTTAGGAAGGTCTTGCTTCTTGGGTAGTTCACCCTTTGTTTATGCAATTCTTACTAATCAGATTAGTTTACAAAGTGGAACCAAATGTATAAATATTATGCTAATATATTTGTTAAAAGATTTTACAGAGATATTGAATTTATGCTGTTTGTACATTTCATTCTGCCAACTTTTAAAACTTGTTTTATTTTTCTTTAAGAAACAAATATATAAATGTGTGTGTGTCTATATATATATATATTCAAAAGTGTTCTTGAATATCTTGAGTCTAAGTATAAATATATATATCTATTGTTTCAAAGGGTTAATATATTTTCAATATTTGCCAGGTTTAATTAAACAAGCTGTCTTCCATTGTACAAATATCACATACTGTTTGTTGTTATGCTGTTAAGAAACCATTTAAAATAGTCTAGATAAATATTGCTTTTGTTTGTGTTGCAAAAGAGTCACATGCAATAATACAAATAATAAATATTGTTATTTAAGGAAAATAAAATGTTTTATTGTTTTTTTTGTTTCTTATATCCTTTCTACAAAACTTAGAAAATTATGCAAACTTGTTATATAAACATACATATTTTGCAATAATTCCCACCTCTTTACTGACACTGTGTCCCTAAGCTTGAGGGCAATAGAGGAAGGAACACACAGTTCATTCATAAACAAGTCTACAGATTACTTCCTGTTGAATGAGCAGGACAAAAGCAAGTGTTATACCAGGCTCGAATTGATATAACAGGATGCTAATGAATCAATATAGTCCATGTGCTAGACTGAGGTACAGTCCAGATCCACATGCAGGAAGCTAATAGAGCAACACTTCCTTCCTTTTCACATAATTACGTTATACAGTATGGATCATTCCTAACAGTACCGTTTGAGTTATTTAAGTTAAATAAAAAGTTATTCAAGTGTTGTGATTTATGAAAGTATTTCTGGAGTACACGACTTTCAGGAATATGCAGCACTTTATTAATCATAGCTTGATTATTTATGATAGAAAAGTTATCAGGGTGGACTCTAAAATGTTGAAAATAAATGTGCAATTGGCAGTCTGCTTGCATGAGGGTTTAAGTTTAAGAATAACTTATGTAATTTGTGTAAATTTATAAACAACTTGGTATGTTCTGTAAATTCACCAAACAAACTATTTTTGTCAAACCAACCAAAAATACAAAGCATAATACAGAAATGATTGTGCTGTTTCATTTCCCACCATTGAACTTCATGGAAACGTGTGTCATTGAGGGTCTGGCTTTTGTTAAAAATATTTTGAAAAAAATGAACAGGATACAAAATGATATTGGGAATACAGAAAAAAAAAAAAAATTTATTACCAGTCAAGAAGATATTCCAAAGTTTTCTTTTAAAAAACCGAAACAAACGAAAACAGGAAACATCTGAATTGTTTTTAAATTGGCAGTTTTATTTAAAAGTTCAAAGCATCTGGTCGTGAAAAAAAAAATTAAAAAAAATTCTCAAATCAAAGCAATGACATTCACCCCATGTTCACTTAATCGTGATTTTGAGATTACAGCAAAATAAATAATAGTGAAGCAAGTCTAAAGACTGTTTATGTTAATATCAGGTGCGATCTAGATGCATGTATTTTCTTTCATGTGTTATGTGTTCTGGCTGAGGCGTGGGCTGTTCTTCTAAAGAACGAGCCCGCGCAGAACTGTGTGGGTGGGGGTTGAGGAAAAGGAGTTCCTGAAGTTTGAGGTTCGCTGGACTGTGTGAGGCAAGAGCATCGGCCACACAGGTGCTCACGTTAATAAAAGAGCATTTAAACTGTTAAGTGAATAATTTTCTCCGATCACTACAATATGATTTCCATCTTCAACTATTGCATTTTATACAATGTTGGCTATTAAGAAAAATGTAATCATGGACATAATGTATCTTTCTTTTAATGCACACATACTAAATACTTGAGACATTGATGTAGGTATCATTTCAGAAAACAAATGTGTCCAGACTCATGCACGGGCCAAACACCTGGGGGGAAAAAAGAAAAAGATTTGCAGTCACACAATGAAGCACAAGGGCAGCAGGACCTCTGTTAGATCACAGTGACTGGAGGGAAGAGGCAAGGGCACAGTGTTATGCAATAATCCATGTCAGTGTAGAGAACACACTGTGCCGGAACTGCAATTTCCCCTGCCTCTGTCCCCTGTTTCTGAAATATTTTCAAAAGACCTCCCACATAGAGACAAAATGAATAGGAAAGGAGTCAATCAAAGTCATTTAAATTTACAGAGGTTTGCTAAAGAGAAGGCTTTGTTTAGGAAAAAGTGGACACTTTGATCAGCAGTCGCAGACTGAATTAATTTTTTTCTCTCACAAACCAGTTAAGCACAAACAATGCCCTGCATCCATATATGTAGTCTATCTGTAGTCAACAGTAATAGTGTACATCCATACTGTAGTCTATCTGTAGTCAACAGTAATACTGTACATCCATACTGTAGTCTATCTGTAGTCAACAGTAATACTGTACATCCATACTGTAGTCTATCTGTAGTCAACAGTAATAGTGTACATCCATACTGTAGTCTATCTGTAGTCAACAGTAATACTGTACATCCATACTGTAGTCTATCTATGCAACAGTAATCTATCTGTCGGGATGTTCTACCAACACTAAACAAAAATGCAAATTGATGCATTCAGATTCTTAGGTTCTATTGTCTATTGTCTTAAAATTGGCCAAATTGACACTGCTTTGTTTTGCCAGTGTTTGTAGATCTTAACACATTCCAAGAATGGTGACAATCAACAAATGGAAAAGGTGAGTTCACAATGAAATCAAAATTGTGACAATTCTTGTTTTATGAATTATTGCAGTATTTGTTATAATTGATTTATCCGTGCACATTATTTTTTTGCTGCGACATCTCTTCTTTGATGACGTGTTCGCCGTCACAAGGGCAGGACAACCTGTCACTCACATGAGACCGCAGCAATAGCAACCATCCAACAAAATCAAGCCCCGCCCTAAATTTCTTCTTTTTCGAGAAGCTGTTTCACTTTGATATACGTCAGGGAAGAAAATAACTTCTATTTCATGGCAACTTTAACATCACAACACCACAACAATAATGGCAAAACAACAACAAAGTTAAACCGAAAGTCCTAACATTTATTCATGCTGCAATGCATGCTGGGATTTCACACACCCAATCAGCACATTTCAGCAATACTGTTCAAGTTATAATTCTTAATACAGACACATGTTTGACTAGTCAGGATGGGTTTTATTATATATATATATATATTATAAAAAAAAAAAAAAGTTTGTACCTAAGATTACAGGTTAGGTTAGGTTAAGTATTAGGGTTCTGGTACAGTTAGGGTTTAGTATTTGTTTCAGTGTTGTGTAGGCAATCAACATTAACCACTGAAGTCTTTAGAATCTACTGATTTAAGGGGGAAAATAACCCACTTTGCATACAACAGAAAGTTGGATTTTGAGACCATGTTTAATATTTAATATGTTTCCAGTTAAGCGGATCTGAAAATGCTGATACCAAATCACGCTATCATGTAGCATGTAAAATGTAATTTTATTTGAGTATTTTCGTCTTGCATTCCAATAAAAAGTAAAGAATCAGAACACGATGAGAAGTAATTTGTGCAAGATAAGAGGACTTGTTTTCAAAAAACATATTTTTCTCTGGGACAGTACTGGCAGTATTTGGAAATTATTGGGATTCCCCAGACGTTAGACAGGCTATCACCTGTCTGTCTTTCCAGGACAATAAGTCAGTGGTGCAAGATACACTGCCTGAATAAAGTGGGATGGAAAAGAGAGTAGGGTTGAAATATACAGCTAAAAAAAACAAAAAAAAAAACACAGTGTGAGGCCAAAGAAGGTTCCAGTGTCTGAATGAAATAATGTGTTCCAGAAAATTGGGTGAAATATTTAGAATAGAAAAAGATATGTTAGTGAGGATATGGATAATTAAGAGGAGGATTAAGGATATAAACATATATATGTATCTTCACATTCTGCTTGTGTTTAGTCTACAACAAAGTAAAGTTGTCTGTATTGACTCGGATGCTGTTAATTCTGGAAACGAACCCATCAATCATCTCCTTAGATATTCTCACATGCACTTTCTTGGTCCGGCTTTACTCAAATAAAAGCTATGCATCTTCATTACAAACAACATACCTACAAACGAAACAAAATGTTTTATTATTTATATCTTCCATCCTGAACATAAAACATGGTTGTGAGTGCACAATGTGTCCAGATTGTACACGCGCATTTGTGCAACCAAACACAAACACAACGGCAATCAAAAGAGTAACCATTACCTAACAAGAACATTGCCCTGTTTATGAAGTACTATTAGTAGTCATGGTGGCTAACACGCACACACATATCCATTATGCAAACACACATTATTTCCAGACAACATGGCTTATTGTCCTCTGACCTCAGGGAAACTTCTTTAGTTTCAGTTTTCTGACATGCAACGCAGCATTAGCATCTTAAACATTAAAGTCCTATAACTTGCAATATTTGCTAATGAATGAGCACTGAAAAAATGACAAAAAAGCCAAGAAAACAACAAATAACAGTCATTATTTTTTATTTATTCATCAAGACTGATTCACTTAACTATTGAAAACAACAAGAATAATATGACCAGAATACTATGCGTATAGTGTCTGCCTTTGTGTGTGTGCCAACACCAATATTGACTGTATCAAGGCAAGTCACATTTATTACAGTGCTTTATACAATACAGATTGTATCGAAGCAGCTTTACAGTAATAAACAAGAAAATATGGACTGATGCAAACTTAATTAAATATGAGGCAAATTCAATTTCTGCTGTAAAGCAGCTGTACAGAAGTAGAGGTGCTGGTCATATAATTAGAATATCATCAAAAAGTTTATTTATTTCAAGAATTCAACTTAACAGGTGAAACTACTATATTATATAGACTCATTACATGAAAAGTTAGATACCTGTATTTCAAGCCTTTATTTGTTATAATTTTGATGATTATGGCTTACAGCATCTCCGAAAATTAGAATATTACATGAAATCACACAGTAATACCATGGTCATTGAACCAGGTTTTGGTTCTTTTGGCAGTGTGGGCAGGTGCAAATCCTGCTGGAAAATGAAGGAAGCATGAAGTGCTCTGAAAATGTCCTGGTAGACAGATGCGTTGACTCTGGATTTAATAAAGCACAGTGGACCAAAGTCCTCTTTTCTGATGAGAGTAAATTTTGCATCTCATTTGTAAATCAAGGTCCCAGAGTCTGGAGGAAGAGAGGAGAGGCACAGAATCCACGTTGCTTGAAGTCCAGTGTAAAGTTTCCACAGTCAGTGATGGTTTGGGGTGCCATGTCATCTGCTGGTGTTGGTCCACTGTGTTTTCTGAGGTCCAAGGTCAACGCAGCCGTCTACCAGGAAGTTTTTAGAGCTTTAGAGTTCCATGCTTCCTGCTGCTAACCAACTTTATGGAGATGCAGATTTCATTTTCCAACAGGACTTGCACCTGCACACAGTTCCAAAGCTACCAGTACCTGGTTTAAGGACCATGGTATCCCTGTTCTTAATTGGCCAGCAAACTCGCCTGACCTTAACCCTATAGAAAATCTATGGGGTATTGTGAAGAGGAAGATGTGATACGCCAGACCCAATAATGCAGAAGAGCTGAAGGCCACTATCAGAGCAACCTGGGCTCTCATAACACCTGAGCAGTGCCACAGACTGACCGACTCCATGCCACACCGCATTGCTGCAGTAATTCAGGCAAAAGGAGCCCCAAGTATTGAGTGCTTTATGCTCATATGTTCATACTTTTCAGTTGGCCAGCATTTCTAAAAATCCTTTTTTTGCATTGATCTTAAGAAGCCTATTCGAATTTTCTGAGATATTTTATATTTTTTAGAATTTTTGGGGATTTTCATTAGTTGTCAGTTATAATCATCAAAATTAAAATGAAAAGAAATAAACATTTGAAATATATCAGTCTGTGTGTAATGAATGAATATAATATACAAGTTTCACTTTTTGAATGATTTTTGGTAGGGTAAAATAGGATAAGTTGTCAAAATTCATACATTAAATTAATATTTGAATTAGAATTTTATTTTAAAAATTAATTACATATTCTTCAACAAATCTGATTTTACTTCCGCTATAAGTTTTAATTCACTGAAGAAAAAAAGAAAAATTTATAAATGGCAAATGCTACTATTCAGGCATGTCAGAAGTCCATGGCAACAGCAGAGCGACGACTGACCAAGATGGAGCCAGAGGGACAAGGAAGCCCAGTGGAGCCATGGGGATGATGGTCCAAGGTGATGCTGAGGGGGAGGAGCCACGGTAGAGCCGACAGGTCGACAGGCTGAGGTTGGAGTGATGGGCATGGAGGTGGAGCAAACGAATCGACAGTACAGGCTGAGCTGGAGAACTATCAGCCCAAGGCGGATCCACGATGCACCGAGTATAGGCAGCATAGGAGTAGACGAAGGGCTGATGAGAGGAAGTGAAGACAGGACTGAAGGACTGGGCAGTGCAGGCAGAGGGTTAATAAATGCCATTCCTGGCCGATACTGGACACACAAACAGTCTAAAAATGGCCCCCTTGGCCGATACATGACAGGCAGATTTGTCAGGAATGGCCCTCTAGGCCGACGCGGTACTGGCAGAAAAGACTAGAACAAGCAGACAACACTGGAACATCCTCTCTGGCCAACACGGAACATGCCGAGGAGGTGGGAGTGGGAGGGAGACGTCAATGACTTCAATGCAGGGTGACGAAACAGGCATTGTGCTGGGTGACAAAACAGGTAGTGCAATCATTCTCCATCTCCTCAAACAATATTTTGGGTGCTGAGTTCGGGACAGGGCTCCACACCATCCCCTCATATTCCACCAGTATACTCTCAGAAATGCACAATGTTGCTGGCTCAAATACCTGGTCAGACATTTTTTTTTTGTTCTTGGGCTCTAGGATGATATTAGGCTCAGGTTTTGGCTTTGGTGCTGGCATCCTGGTAATGTGGTGTTAAAGGGGGGTCAGAAGTGAAATAGGAGGAGGAATATTCGAACTGCCGCAAGATCCATGTGAATGGTCAGTTCTTCTGTCAGTGTCGGTTGCAAAAAAAGATGCAAAAAAAAAAACCTTTTATTAAACGTAAACTCAAAACAAAATACGAGTAATACTCAAAACTAGAACACATGAAAAGAACAATCGTGTAAAAGCGATGAGAACAGACAAATGGACCTAGCAAAACACAGGGCATATTGAGGCACAGTAAAAAACAAACAAAAAGGAAATTGAACCAGAAAAACATAGGTGAATATGCCTGAACATGTTGAACAGATTAATCCAAATTACTGCATAATAAAATAATACAAGAATCAGTGTGAGATGCGTCTGAAAAAATGCACTACAACTAGATTTTTTTATGGCTTTGTCTCACTTAAAGCTACACTGTGTAATTTTTTAAGTTGATTCTTAGCAAAAACCACTTTGTTCTTTCAAAATTATATGTGCTCATTAACCCTTTTTACACATAAGTTTAAAATATTCTAACTGACCCCCCAGCGTGAGTTTTTCAAGGTGACCGTTATTTAGAACCTGTCACTTTATCGTTTCCATGGTGACGCGTCATTGCTTGTCATGTGACACAGCGCAAACACAACACAGCGCTGAATGAATGATGATCTGCTTTTATGTCATTTTCTCTTTTTGATTCAAAATATTAAAAAATATGTTAGATATAGCATGAAACACAGATATTCCGATTGTCAAATATGTGCATGTGGATGTGTTTGGTTGTTTAAACACTTTTATAACGATCGCGTTAGTTGAGCTGTATGCGCGATGGGCGGCGCCATGTTAGTTTGTGCCACAGGTCTGTTGGATTTATAACACGTCAATTTATCCACTTCTCACGAAATACATGAAAGTAAGTGGCAGGTTAACTGGGAGAAGAATAGGGTAAAATGTAAAGCTACTTACACATTGTGTATCTGATATGAATAAAACGTGTCGTCTTATTATAATGGAAATAATTATTATTGCCGCTTCCATAGACATCTGTGTGTATTTTACAAACTCAAATTCATTGGTTTGCTAGTACTTATGTGATTTTAAATGCCTGAAACCTAAAATAAACATTATGTGGTTGAAAACACTGAATAGTTGTGATATATGACAAGCGCGAGCACGTCCGTCTCTGGCTCAGCGCCAGCCAGCGCGCGAAAGCACATTTGAATTTAGCAGTTGATCACGTGATGCGCTGACCGTTCTAATCACACCGGTGTGATCGTACGCTCCAGGGACCAGCCAAGACTGATCACACCGGTGTGATCGTACGTGCGAAAGGGTTAATGTATAATTACTTCTACCAACTAATCAAGTATTCTCGTAAGCGTAAATCTGCCATTTATAATACATACGGGTGAGCTGCTCGAATGGCGGAAGCCATGTTGCGCCTCCATCTTGAAAATACATTAGTCAAAGAGGGACCTACCTGGAAATTCAAGCTTCGCCTTTCGCGTTTTTACACTCAGTGGCACCGTGACGAATGCGAGGGGGAGGTTACTCGCGACTGCCGGCAGATTTGAAATAATACGGCCACCGTAGGAATTAAAATGCCCTCGGAATGGGAGGGGCTAGAAAGTAATATTCAGTTGGTAGTCATATACAATTTCTCCGCTAGATGGGAGTAATTCCTACACAGCGTAGCTTTAAGTAAATGCTTATCTCATTATCTCACTCACTGTCTGTTTAGTCAAATGTTATATAAATATTTTGTAAGCGTATGGATATGTCATATTACAATTGCAAAAATTAAATTTAACAATTCTGTGAAAACTGTCTGAACTGATTGACCCATTGTATAGGTTTTCTTAATCAGAGATACTTGAGGTTTTATAATTTCTTGCTGTGAGCCTGAGGTTTGTATTATGTTAGGGTTATCTTATAGTTTACTGGTGGTAAAAAAAGAGTCAGCAATGAGAATGTAAGGTCAGTGTGTATTGCAGTGTAATATGTTTTTGCATTATCAACAGAGGTGGAAAGTCCAGGTTCAGAAAGTAAAAGTCCTCCTCAGTATTTTGTTCCAAACACCTGGATTTGTTAATTAGCACAGTTTTTCAGCAGGAGATAGAACTAATTAGTGAAATCAGCTGACTGAGTTCATGGGTGGAATAAACGGCAGGACTTTTACTTTCTGACCCCTGGACTTTCCACCTCTGATTATCAATTCTGATTTGTAATAGAAGTGAGTCTACATGAGTGACGTGGTTTTGTGAAAGTGATCTACAAATAAAATGACATCTTTAAAGGCAATTTTTTTGTCAATTTAGTTTTTTCCCCTAATATTTTGTTGAACTACATTTATTAAATGAATATTCTACTACTAAAATAAAATCATATATGTGGGTTTTCATTAACTAAAATGCCTTATATCCCATTAAAATACATTATCTACAGAGTAAAGGGCAAAAATGACTCATCTGTATTGAGGTAGAAGTTTTACTGCTACTTAGTGATCTTTATCGCTTAGTTTCAAATAACTTTCAGAGCATAGGGAACAGATTATCTCTTATTAACCTTAATTAACGCTTTTGCAACTAATACATCATGGGACACAGTCTTGAATTATCAGCGAAATATACTTTGCTACTATAATTGGCACACACTCTTTCTGCAAGTATGTGTGGTCTTAATGACCTGTTACCATGTTTTTATTGACTTTTCAAGCATTGAAATGAGTAGATGAGTGCATATAGCTCTGAAAATATAGCTCACAGAGTGCTTGTGCAAAGAGAAAAGCAGAGTAACACAAACAACTGTGATATCATTTCCGTTGGCGTATGTATTATACACTCAAAAAAATGAACTAGGAAGGTTGTGGACTTACATAATATATTTATATTTAGTTTACTTATAATAATTGTGTTTGTTGACTTAAAATGTATTTTTCTATTATGTAATGATGTCTCAACTTAACAGTACAAAATCCTAACGTGTTGTCAAAACACAAACCATTGTAAAATATTCTTACATCCAGAGGGTGGCAGTATAGTGCGACGCCAATTGCCATTTTGCCCTATCTTAAAGCTGCAGTCCGTCGTTTTTCCTCTTTGTCGCCATCTCTGTTAGAAATCTGCAATTGCAGTTATTCGCGGAATTATTAACTGGGCGTGGGTAGTAAATCGGCATGAAACCGCGCGGATGAACACAATGTATTGAGGCTGCCGCGTCGCTACTGTCATCAGCAATCTCAGAGTATACTTTTTGAAAGTGTCAACATTAGAATTTTCATCGGAAAATGTCATCTGAACAAGTAAGTAACATTCACTTTTGTTCTGACCAAATTCGGGGGGTGGGGGGAAGCATTGCAGTGGCAATATCATGCTGATTAAATCTAATGATTGCTTATATCACGTCAAAACGTGAAAAATATATTTTTTCTGTAGCCAATCTGAAGTCCGAAGTCTTTGGGTTTTACAACTGGTGAATCTCCAGTTGTCACTGGTGATTGTCGCTTTAAACTTTCGGGATCCGCCATACCAAGTGCTAAGCTAAATCTCCACCTC
Organism: Phoxinus phoxinus; assembly: GCF_949152265.1. Taxonomy (NCBI): domain Eukaryota; kingdom Metazoa; phylum Chordata; class Actinopteri; order Cypriniformes; family Leuciscidae; genus Phoxinus; species Phoxinus phoxinus. Next base: position 22,770,298 of record NC_136881.1, read on the forward strand.
CATCATCCACACACGCTAGCCGGGGACTCCTTCTCTATGTGTACAGAAGTGACGTAATGACGCAAAGACATGCTCGAAATTCCCGCGGAAATCCACCAGTACCACTGGAATTAAAATCATTATTACAAGCTTACCGTTTTGAATCGAGGTAAGGCAAGCAGATATTTTTGATATTTTTAAACCCAAAAAAGTGCCGGACTGCAGCTTTAATTTGATTGTGTTCAATCTGCTTAAATATATGTAAAAATTAAGTTTACATAATCCGTTCATGTTGGATTACATGAATGATTTGTGTTGCATTAACTGAAACTGGGCGGTGCTTGTTAGTTCCCATGCTTTGCGTAAAGTTGAATTAAGAGAGAATAAATGTTAAAATTCAGTGTTATTGTATGTTTTTTTGAGAAAATGAGAAAAGGGGAAGACTTGATAGTGTGTAATTGTGTTTAATGTTCAATTACATTGTAATTATTAGAACCATTTAAATTACACTGGGTTACCATTGTGGAGAAGAGTGGAGCATTTTGTTTGGCTGTGGACTGATTTTGATACTTATAATTGCTTTGGATGAAAGAGCATGTAAATCTTAGCATTTAAGATGGTAATATGTGCTACTGCTAGCAAATAGTTAACTATAGTCCTTATGTAGCCCTGCCCTTTTACAGCACTACGCTCATAGTCTGTTGTCTTCCAGTCTGTATTTTCACAGCTATCTTACGCATTTATGAATGAACGGCACGTATTAAAATCTTCCCGGTCTACTGACATTTGTTAAGACATCTGCTTTAAACATTACAATCCTAATGATAACTTTCGTTAACTTTCCATTAAGTAAATCCACTTCAAAAGCGAATTACTCACGGACAGCAATGCCATAGAAATATACAGAGCGACCGCAAAAAACGGAAGTTCAAATACAATATTCTAAAGATGGCGGCGCCCTTGTTTCTCTGGCGGATAAGGTCTATAAGGTCTAGTCTATCAACTTAATTATGTGTCACTAAAATAAATGAAATATTAATGGATGAATGAAAAAAAAAAACTCCTGAATCATGTCAGGAAACCTTAAAAAATTCACTTTGAGACTACTTAAATTGAGTCGCCTAAAATGACTTAATTCCATGATGTTGAAGTTACATGAACAAATTGTGTTTGTTTAACGTAATCCAGTTATGTTGTGTGCCCTGTTGACATAAAAAAAGTTAATTAAAGCCAACATATAATTTTTTTGAGTGTATGATGACTGACTTGTTCACTTATACTCCAGATGTTTTTTTAAGTCAAGGGAAGTTATGGGCCATTTCACCTTTAGCATTCAAGGTGTGTAAGAAGACTATCTCTGTTATCTGTCACCAAGAGCTAATGTAACTAAGACGTGGAGTCAAGTGAAATTATACTGTATAAAACCTGTCTAATTATTTTACTAGAACACTATTTATTTCCGTACACCTTTTTTTCTTTTGGACAAATTATTCCAAATGAAGGGACACCCCCAATGAGAATCAAATATGCCAAAGGATGACGATCAAAGGTTCTCATTGCATGCGGTACTGACTCACTCCAAATCCCAGTTCCATGTATTTCATAATCCTATGTGAATTATGCCGGCATGTGAGATTTATATTTTGTCCTCATTGTGGGGTTGTGTCTGAAGTGATTCATGATGGATTCAAGCATGGACTTGATGTTTGCATTGCCATGGTTGCAAAAAATAACTTGATTCTGTCATGGACAATGGCTCCAGATGATTTAAACATGTTTTCTCTTCTCAAATACTTTATGTAGGATGAACTAAACTAACTGAGTACATTCAACTAAACTTAGACATGTCCAAATTGATAGAAGGTGTTCTGACATGTTTCCATAGCAAGCTAAATAACTTTTTTTTACACATTTGATGTGAGATGTTGACAGTCCAAAGCTGAAACTGGTTACATCCATAGAATCACTGTCATCTGTCACTGTCATGTGACTTCCGGAGTACGATGAGCTTGGAAAAAGCGCAATATAAATGAAACTTATTATTATTATCATCATCATAGAACTCCCTTAGTTGTTGCATTCTTATTTAAGTTATTTTTTATTATTGTTAGCAGTTCCTCAATCCAAGCACATTCTCAAAATTTCTCCACAATGGTAACCCCCCAAAACAACAAAAGAACAGAAACTCCTTTACATACTAACAACATATGAACAAGTATCTCCAATTTCTTTTCTTGCTAAAAATGTAATAAATTAACACTTTATTTCAACATTTATTGCATTGAACCTATCTAGCGTCATGCAAAGCATGAAGTGGAAATATTAGTAGTCTCAACTCTGTCTACTGCAATGTATTAAGTCAAATACAATGAATTAATGTAATTTTTTAACTTGTTTTCTTAAAGTAAACTAAACAAGCAGCACAACTCATTTGCCCTTTTTGGTCAAAATACTTGACTGAAACACGCTCTTTTCAAAATTAAAACAATGAGTTAAGGTAACCAAGGGTCAGGGTAAAACAAAGAGTAACCATTTCAAATCAATTTAACATGAAACATTCATGTTTGAATGAGAAACCTGATGTTGCAATCAAAATTAATTGTTTAGATAAAGTGAATAGCATGATTTTTTTTTTTTTGAGTGATATTAACATCAATTTCAAATTTGCAGCCAGTGATCCTTTAGTCAAATTTGCCCCACACTGAAAATCGTTCAAATGTATAAATTCATTAAAAAGGTAAGTATTTTTCTCAATGTTATATATATATATATATATATATAAAAACATTGATTTAAGTAATTTGTAAAACATGAATGCAACTCATCCACCCCAATTTTTGTGTGTTTTATGAGAAAATAATAGGAGACCTTTTACTCAAGAAGTGAGAGACTTTAGTCACACTGTATCTAAAATGTGACATGGAATCCCTTTGCAAATTGTGGTATTCAAGCCATTCATTCAATCTTCCACAAACAGAAAGATAGAAAGAGTGAGGAAAAGACAGATGAGAACAAAAGGATATGTTACATTGATCTTCTTGTCAGACAGAGAGAGTTAGCGAGTCCCTGCTTTGGCTAAGCAGGGAACAGTACAGCAAGTAATGAGGCTGAGACATAATGCAGAGCCTAGCAGCATGCCAACCTAATCAACACAAGCATTATGCTCTGTTCATCTTAATTTTTTCCAATACATTATTTTTCACTAAGAAAAATAGCTAAAAATATCTATAACTCATTTAGAATATGGAAGGATTTCACTCAAATCAAAAGGATTTCACATGATGCCAGTTTTCCCCTGCTCACTGTGCTGCAAGTCTTGGAAATTCATTTAGGAAATTAGAAAGATTCCAGTCAACAGACGTCAAACAGAAGGGGTTTTCCAGACACATATTAATTAATGCGGATGCTGGTCTCTTGAGTGGGGCACAATAATCCACCATACTTGTTTATTACTTCTGGAGTGACACTGCAAATTATTAGTGACATCTTTCTTTCTCATAACAAACAAAAATACACTAGCATAACCCTTGTGGGTTTTGTGTGTATATGATATGAAAAGATCTAAGCCAACACATTGTTACAGAGGTCAGGAAATGGTGGGCATTTTCCTGAGAGATACAATATATTTTCACTGATGTTCTGCTGTGAGCTGAACCCTGTCATCCATAATTTACACTCTTCTCTCCCCCCTCAACTCTCTCCCCTTCCCTTCTTGCCCTCCCCTCCTGTCTATCTGTCTATTCTGAGCCTGGAGAAAACCGGAACAAGACAAGGGAACACAGTGTACCGTGCAAGCACAACGCTCACACGCACTTGTTTTTCTATGATGATAGGGACTTTCCATTGACTTCTATTGTTTTTATAATGATCTAAAGGTACTTTTTATCTCATATATTTTAAACCTAACCGTCACACAAATAATTTTTACTATTACAAATGTTTTTTTATTATGTTTAGTAAACCATGTCCATACTACGTAGATTAAATACTCACACCACTTTCATTCATCCATTTATCTTCTCTATCTCACTCTTACTGATATATAATGATGTTGTTTGGCAACAGATCTAAATAAATCATTATAATACTGTGAGGTATTGTGCATTTTTGAAGACAATGACAGTATTACGATCTTTGCCACAAAGATCACATGCATACTCCACCCCCACCTCCCAGACACAAGAACATGCACAGGAGGCTTGAGAACATGTTTACCACCATGCAGCACCAATAAAACACATAATTAAGGACTGCTTGTAATAAATAAACTCTAACTGAAACTGATTTGGTGGTTATTACCTTATTTTTGTGCCTATAAACTATCTTTACCTGTTACAGCATATACGCAATATTGCCTGGCTCTCTTACTGGTTTTATGTGAGCACAAGTCTTGTATGGTGCCACGATCCTCTGTAAGCAAATATTAACCTGAATGAAGTGTAATGGAAATGACAGCTCATCTAGGTTGTTTACAGAACATAAACTTCAATGAAGAATTTTTGCTCATGCAGATACATTTTAAAGCTTATCAGATGTTATGTTACAGAGATCAAATCCTAGTATGATTTTATTTGTTTGTTTCAGTATAAATATTGATCAGAAGTCTTCAGTTTTGAATTGATGTGCACGTGGACTCATAGGTTGAGTTGAGCTTCCTGACCTCAATTTCAGGATACCGATTAGTAGGCTACCTGTTTATGTAGCCTATTGTAAAGGCTGGCACACACTAAAATATATAAAAAAATTGTAGCAGATTTTCAAAATGTGAGAGAGACCACAATGCCGTGTTACTCTGGCCCCTCTTAAAATTTGCTTATTCAGTCGAAAGAATCTGAGGAGTGTTGCTCTTGCGTTCAGCCTCGATTTTGCACGCTCAAGCCCCATTAGTAATTGCGGGACTTTCAAATGAAAGATTGGTATCAAAGAGCACACACAGGTTCCTAACCGACGACGAAGACTTAACAGGGCAGCCATCAAGTGTTAGACAGTACTCTAGGTTATTACGTGAGGAAGTTTTTTGTCCAATAATTAGAATCTCTGTTTTTTTCAGAATTTAGTAGTAGGAAATTACTAGTCATCCAATTTTTTTATATCAGCTATGCATTCTGTTAATTTTGTGAATTGGTAGGTTTCGTTAGGTTTTGAAGAAATATACAGCTGAGTATCATCGGCATAACAGTGAAAGCTAATTCCATGTTTCCTAATGGTAGCAAGTACAGAGTGAACAGGAGCGGTCCTAGTACTGAGCCTTGTGGTACGCCATACTGAACTTGTGATTGATAAGACATCTCTTCATATACTGCTACAAACTGATGACGGTCAGATAAGTATGATTTAAACCATGCTAGTGCAAGTCCACTAATGCCAACATAATGTTCGAGTCTTTAAAAGAATGTGAAGCATGGAGCATGGAGGTGGAAACATCACTCTTTGGGGATGCTTTTCTGCAAAAGGGAAAGGATGACTGCGCCATATTGAGGAGAGGAGATCTTGGCCAACAACCTCCTTCCATCAGTAAAAGCATTGAAGATGGGTCGTGGGGCGTTCCAGCATGACAACGACCGGAAACACACAGCCAGGGCAATTTAAGGAGTGCCTCCGTAAGGAGCATCTCAAGGTCCTGGAGTGGCCTAGCCAGTCTCCAGATCTGAACCCAATAGAAAATCTTTGGAGGGAGCTGAAAGTCCGTATTGCCCAACCACACCCCCGAAACCTGAAGGATCTGGAGAAGGTCTGTATGGAGGAGTGAGCCAAAATCCAGTGTGTGCAAACCTGGTCAAGAACCACAGGAAATGTATTATCTCTGTAATTGCAAACAAAGGTGTACCAAATATTAAGTTCTGCTTTTCTGATGCATCAAAAACTTATGTCATGCAATAAAATGCAAATTAATTACTTAAAAATCATACAATGTGATTTTCTGGATTTTTGTTTTAGATTCCGTCACGCACAGTTGAAGAGTACCTATGATAAAAATGACAGACTTGCGTTGTAAGTGGGAAAACCTGTAAAATCGGCAGTATATCAAATACTTGTTCTCCCCACCATATCTAAGTCGATTATAAAAGAGGGAGAGTGTTTTCGCACTTGGCTCCTAAACTCCAGAATAGCTTTCCTGATAATGTTCAGGGCTCAAACTCAGTCTCCCAGTTTAAATCTATATTAAAGACATCTCTTTAGCCAATCATTCACATAATGCATCTCATAAGCTTGTACTCCAGCTATATCAGATCAAATGCACATGATTATCTTTACTTAATGTTATGAACAGCAGCTACGCAAATTACTCATTTGCTTTTCTGTTTTATCTCAGGATGCCCATCCTGAGGTAACTAGAGAATGTCAGCTCCAGTTTCAATCCAGCCTCTTATGAATACTTCAGATGCCCCAACACCTGTGAAGAGATGACTTGAGGACTTCAGATGAAGCGAACTCTGAATCAACATCCAGCTGTGCTATTTTTTCTATATTCTAATCATTTTGTTAACAACATGTATTCATTACTTTAATGAGATCCTTGTGTCTGCCTTAAATTAATACACTTTAAGCTAACGGCATGGTTTGTTGATGTACATTTCTGTAATACATTATTTGGACACAGTCACCTCACCTCTGATAACAGATCACTCTAAATTGTAATAGACACATGCATTTTCTGTAAAGCTGATATGAAACGATATGTATTATGAAAAGCGCTATACAAATAAAAGTGAATTAAATTGAGTTATATAGCCTATGAGTGTCCCTTGATAAAGGCATTCCCAGTCACCCATCTATCTGTCTGACAGGTGTCAGGGTGCGTGCAGGCAGAAGAAGAGGAAGACAGAAGGCTCCAAAAGGGTTTACTTACAAATATAACTTTAGTGATACATGCAGGATACACACACACATTACAATGCAGAACAGACGAGGACTGACTGACTGAACTGAGGGAACTAAATTCACAGATGATAACGAGAAGTCGATGATGACGATGATGACTGGCAGGTGCGGGTAATTGTGAAGGAGGTGCAGGTGTGGGCCAAGGAGGATGCTGGGAACTGTAGTGTAGACAGGAACAAACACAAGAAAGTGAGGAAGACGGCTAAGTGGTGACAACTAGGTGGTGACTGTGACAACAGGTTTATATCCGGTAATTTTCCACACAAACTAGTCTATGGCTGGTAATGATGTGAGATGTGGAATGTCTTGTGAAGACAGAAAAGTGAGGATCAGTGTTTTGCAACACAAGGACAAAGAACTCTTTTTTCACATGTATAAAATTCCTAAATGCTGGTCTATACCCAAAACATTTAATTAAAAAAGCACAATTTATTTCCCATTTAAAAGAGGCCTGAGTTTTTGTGTTGTTTTGTCTGCCCTGTTTTGCCTCTTCAAGCTCCCAGACTATTTCAGCTCATTGGTCTGCCTCAGGCTACATCCACATTAATCTGGATAAATTTGAAAAAGCCACACTGAGATGGAGTTTTTTTGAAAACGTTTTACCAAGTGGATAAGCTTGAAAATGCTGATTTCCCATTGTAGTGTGGACTGTGAAAACAGTGGTATTTGAAAAGGATGATGCAATTTTCGGCATGCGACACAGTAATCAACCCAAACCAATCAAGATGCAACCCATGTTTTACCATAATTGTTGTGCCTGCTGTCCACTTGCATAGTGTTGTTAAAGATTTTTAAAGAATTTTACTTTTATTAATAGTACATTCCTGTCCTGAGACGAAACATAAGGACAATGGCATTTATACCGGACATTAAATGGCCATTTTGTATGCAATCTGATTCTGGACACAGAGATGGGGTATTTTGCTAATAAAATGATTATGTCTGAAGACTGACTTGAGAACTTTATGTTTGGTCTCTCAGTATCATCTCACTCAGTGAGCTTGTATGACTTTTAATACATGCACAACATGGCGATTTAAGTGTTTACAGATGTGGATAAGCAATGTTTGTGAAATGTGATTATTTTGAAATGAAAACATTGTTTTCAAATTTATCCAGATGAATGCGGATTTAGTTATTTACTGGAAGTATTGTGGTTTGCACTGTCCCTTCAAAAAGGCTTAAATATCTCTTTGAGGAACTGTAACACAGAACAACACATTGAAAGGTTTATTTAAGTTCATGTTGAGGTCAGAAAGTCAAAACAGCTTTCAGTCATATGACACGAAGACTAAAGGAAATGAAAGTCAAATCCCTCAAAATGAGCATCATCTATTTGATTTCCCGTCAGCTTAGAGCCTGAACCTGTGGGCCAAAAGGTAAAAGTGAAATGCATCACTTTTAAGTTAAAGTTAAAGTCATACTGTTATGTCTATAATGCCTTAATGTCACTTGGCACAGGTTGCGAATTGCAATTGTTGGGCATCAACACAGAATGGTGGGAATGGTACATCCTTCTAGGCCAAAGTTGAATCTAGCAGGCCTTGGTACCCTTGGGATATAATGCCATAGTTGAAAAGAGAGGGAAACGCAGTAACATTACTGCAGATGCCATTCACATGTAAATTGTTTTCAGTTCTGTCAGACCTGACTAATACAGAATGACTATGAATTGAAGAATAAAAAGTGTATGCTAGGCTAAAAAGATATATACAAAGACACCTATACTTACACTGAGAGTGTGTGTCTGAATCCTAGGAAGACTATTCCAAAGTTAAGGATCCATGCAGAAAAAGCATCTACATTTCGGCATCTTTTGTGGAATTTTGGGTACTATCAACAGACTGGAATATTGTAACTGTGGTGACTGTTATGGATTATAGCAAGATAAAAAATTACATATATACTGCGGCGCTAGATCATTTGAGGCTTTGTAAGTAATTAGAATTTTGAAATCCACACGAGCAGGTTGAAATGATCAAATTTGGCTGATGTGATCATATTTCTTAGTTCTGTAAGCATTCTAGCTGCTGCACTGAACCAACTGTAGCTTATTTATAAATACAACAGGACAACCACCCAACAAGGCACTACAATAATCTAGTCTTGAGGTCATGAGCACATTATTTAGTTTTGTAAGCATCAGAAACAGACAGCATGTGTTACAGTTAAGGTAAAAGAAGGTTGTCCTAAAAATATTGTCAATGTCACAATCTAAGGATAGATTGCTATCAAACATAATACCCAGGTTTGCAACTGTAGAGGACTACACAACTATAGAACTATCAAGTGACTGATTATATTATAGCATTTTTTTGTTTGGATGTGTTTGTTTCAATAAAGAGGAAGATCCATTTTCATATATATATATTTTTTTAAATCTGTTTTCTCTGAAAAAACATTGTACACAATTTTATTTCTAATGCAAGGTGAACTGTAAAGCTAGTGCCAGCTTGTCTTGTTCATGAACTTAAGGTGCACCCTCTTCCCAGATGTAGTGGGTGAACACCACAGATTTGAGATATTATTTCCTAAAGGCAAGATACTGAAGACCATATGGTGCTATTATTTTAAAACAAAAACACTCGCCATGAGCCACTGGTTTCCATTACAAATACCAATCCTGTGTTGTAATTCTTCTTTCTTCAAGATCAGTAAAAAAAAACATTAATATTTGAGACTGAACAACCGTGTCTTTAATGCATCCATAAAAGTTCCTTAAATTTACATTTAATCATTTAGCAGACACTTTTAGCAGACACAACGCAGCCCTGAAGTGTCAAATAGTCTCTCCCCTGTGAAGGCCTCCTTCCCTTTACCTCTATACAGATAAAATGTTGTCAGGATGATTCCGGTTCGCGTGACTACGCAGACGCGAAAAAAAAAAAACACGACCCAGTTGGTACAGTGCTGAAGTTTCTGCAAGAGCAATTTGCTGCTGGGTTATCCCCGTTCACATTAAAGGTTTGTTGCGGCCATAGCTGCTTACCACAATCTTTAGGGAGTCTTTAGGGAGTCTTTAGTATGTCTTAGGGAGAGACACATTTGTAACCCGTTTCCTCCATGGCACCTTGGGCCTGAGGCCTGTAGTTCACACTAGGGTGGTCTGAGATTTGGCCATTGTTTTACAAGGCCTGTCTCTGGCTTCCTCAGTGCCTATTGAGAAGGTCCCAGTCAAGTTCCTGACTCTTAATGCTTTGTTCCTCCTTGCTGTCATGTCTCTTAAAATAGTAGGAGATGTTCAAGCCCTGACATTGCTTGGAATTTGCACCTGGTATGGTGAAGGCATTCCTTCACCCTAGATCAGGTTAGATTCCTAAGGTGCCCAAGCATCGAAGCAAAGGATGAGTAAGTGGATAGTTGAGGTCATATGCATATGAGTCGGCCGGACAACCTTCACCTATGTTAGTCCGGGCTCACTCTACTTGGAATATGGAGTACGCCTACTCTACTAGTACTAGGAGTACTAGACCTCTAAGGCAGTGGTCTCATACTCAATTCATGGAGGGCCAAAGCTCTGCAGAATTTAGCTTCAACCAGTTCCAACTCACAGCTGCTTGGAAGTTTCTAGTTATTCTGAAGACCTTGATTAGCTGGATCAGGTGTGCTGATTAGGGTTGGAGCAAAACTGTGCAGAGCTGTGGTCCTCCAGGAATTGAGTTTGAGACCAATGCTCTAAGGCTATTTTATCAGGATTTTCACTTCAAGATGTTTGTGATGCGGCAGGCTGGTCTTCTCCGCACACATTCGTCTGGCTCTACACCAGTGTCCCAGGTGCTCTTGTCACCGGCCGGGGTGGGAATGGAGCCCAGTAACCCACCAACCGTACCAACTACCACTCTGAGGAGCTACACCAGGAGGACACCACGAGACAGGACACAAAATAAGATAAGTTACTTGGCTTTATTGAATCTTTAAAACATGCTTAAAATAGCGTCAGTGACGAGAGCTGAAGCTATTTTTCTCCCTCAGGGCGGCCCAAGAGCTGAGCTGGCTGGCTCTGTTCCTATGTGACAACGGTGGAGCTCTGAACACTTGGGTTACAGGAATCTTTCGGTGAGTAACTCGGGGCAAAGGGAATAACTAGTTTCCTCTATTTCCTCAGGACGGCGATGAAGCTCAAGAGACTCGAACAGCGGGGGTTCTTCGGCGAGTAACTCAGGACAGCGTGGGCCATTGGCTTACGGCTTCCTCAGGACAACGGTGGAGCTCAGGATGCTCGGGCAGCGAGGATTTTTCGGTGAGTAACTCAGAACAGCGTGAGCGGCTGGCGTGCTGTTTCCCCAGGACAGCGATGGAGCTCAGGATGCTCGGGCAGCGAGGATTTTTTGGTGAGTAACTGAGAACAGCGTGAGCAGCTGACTTACGGTTTCCTCAGGACAGCGATGGGGCTCAAGGGACTCAACCAGCGAGGATTTTTCGGTGAGTAACTCAGAACAGCGTGTACAGCTGACTTGCGGCTTCCTCAGGACAACGGTGGAGCTCCAGATGCTCGGGCAGCGAGGATTTTTCGGTGAGTAACTCCGAACAGCGTGAACGGCTGGCGTACTGTTTATCCAGGATAGGGGTGAATGGACACCTGCGCACAACTATACACACAGACAAGTGTTAGGGTGCTCCCCACATCGGGAAGGCTGGATGTCCCCAGGTAGGATTTGGAGTGACAGGGTATATCAACATTTATCACACTCGTGCATACATTAATGACTCCACACTCCCACACGTGAACACTTCAATTGTAAGCACTGCAATTCCACAAATACCTCACAGTGATTTTAGGCCTTTACTCTATTCCACCTGGGTCACTCCATCAGCCTCTCGTATTCAGACAGGAGGAGGGGTGTGACGTAGTTCGGGCTGCGTGAGAATTCGTCCGAGAACGTGTCTTCAAATCATCAACTTCAAACACTCACAAGAGAGGAACAGCAAACAGACACGAGCCTTCCAGTATTTCATAATGACCCCATGAACACAGACGAAGTATTTCTGTAGCAATAAGGAAATAGATACTTATCTTCACAGTGGTTTCACAGATACTAGTCTTCACACTCGCAATGGCAATCCTCTTTACAGGTACAGGTCTTCACACTCACAATGACGATCCTCTTTACAGATACAGGTCTTCACACTCACAATCTTCTTCCCAGATACAGGTCTTCACACTCACAATGACGATCCTCTTCCCAGCCAGCTCCGATAGTCGCGCTCACTCGCTCTCTTCAGCCTTGCCCTTCGCGTTCTATCTCTTCTCCCGAACCCCCTCCTCCTAGACCCTCCAAGCTCTGCTTTTATATCCACTCTGAGATGCCCGTCCTAATCGCCCCCATAATCACAGCCGATTTGCTGCAGCTGCCGCTAATTTCCCTTGTTTACGTTTCAGATCGGCCATGACGGCGAAGCGGATCCGGCCTGGTGTTACCCCGGAAGTGTGCCCCCAGGGAGACATGCGCTGGTACAGGTGTGTCACACCTGTGCATTTTTAATTTTGTCGTTTAGTCACCAGTGTTTCACTGTGTATATATATCCCTCACTTTCAATTGTTCTTAGTCTTATATTGTCTGCGTTTGCTGGTTGTTCTGTTTGTGGTATGAGAAGTTCTATTTTGATTTGGGTATTTGATTTTTGATTTAGTTATTAATAAAGACTGCTGCGCATAGATCGTGCTTTTTTCATTGTTTGCCTCAACCACACCATGACAGCTGATTTATAGTAGTTCATGAGACTGGACATTTAGACAGTGACGGCGTTAGATGATGTGGGAAGAAGGAGGCGGGAACCGGCGAACGTTAACACACATTTTAATAATGAATAAATAAACAAAAACAAAACGAAAGTAAAAGACAGCAGCCCCTCACGGATGACTGCTGTCACATATAATAAAACAAAACACAACATAAACATAACACTCTCTCGATATTCACGATCGTCGCTCCTCCTTTTATGCCTTCGCTCCTCCGTGACAGATACGAGACCGGTGCGTTGTGCAGGTGTCACTCATTATCAATCACGACACCGGCCTCTCGTCATCCTCCCACAGCCCTCGACCTTGTCCTGCTCGCCACATAGACTATTACCCATTAAGTATCAAGAGGTTGTAAAATGTAGCATCTGTAAACAAGCCTGCCTTATTTTCTTGAATGCTCACAATTCATTGTTTGTACATCTTATCCTGCAATTACTATGTTCCCTCAGTTCAACCCGAGTTCATGTTGATATTCAGCTGTTTTTTTCTGCATGAATTCATTGTTAAAGGCCTCTTAGTGTGAATTGGGTCAATTGAGAAGGAAAGCAGGATAATGTGTTATAAAAGCATAACCATAAGCTGTTTCAATCGGTTGCTGTGGCAACTAAGGCTATTTTCAGTTTGAAAATAACTGATTTGTAGCACCACACACACTTGACTTTGAAAACAACTAAATATTAAAGACATAATTGATCACTTGAATATCAAGAACACATAGGCCTACTTTGACTCACACACACACACACACACACACACACACACACACACACACACACACACACACACACACACACACACACACACACACACACACACACACACACACACATACTATATTAATTGATATGTGGACATTAATCAATAATATTACTACAATGTGTCACGTTTTGAGTTTATTTGTTCATGTTAATAGTTTACGTGTGATGTGGTTGTATGTTCTTGTGGATTTCTGTTTTCTCCTGATGTTCTTTCACTAATGTGCTTAACAATGTCACACAGCAAAAAAGAAAAAAGAAAAAAAACAAGCACACAGGCAGCATATATAATAAATTGTCACTGAAAAATATGTATTTTGAGTTTTACTTTAAAATACTTTACAGTAGCAGCATCTCAAATATGTTTAGGCAAACTGTTTCAAAGTTTAGGAGCCGATACAGCAAAGGCACAATATCCTTTTTGACTCAGATGTGTCCTAGGAGTCGGTGATCTCAAAGTCCGTCCAGTCTGATATTCAATTAAGACATCTAAGAGATAGGCCGGTGCAAGTGCATGCAAAGATTTGTACACTAATAACAGAAGTTTTAAAACAACTATATAATAGACGGTAAGCTCCGTAGCTTCCGGCTGATAGTGCTGGTCCTTCCCAGTCGTTTTATTCAGGTCTCTGCTGGACGATCAAATGTCGATCGATGCATCGGAGGGTGAGCTTGAGTCTTCCGGGGATGAAGACTCGGCTACGTTGCCCTCTTCGAGGAGAATAGTGTTGCCCGAGCTTGACCCAGAGCTGACAGCTATGCTTTCCTGGGCCGCAGAGAGAGTCAGGCTCGAGTTGAGGCCTCCACCGTGTCCTGAACCCTCAAAGTTGGACGATTGGTTTCTTGGGATGGCTTGAGCTGGTTCTCAGTGCCCCACCTCAGTACCTTTCTTTCTGGTAGTGCATGAAGAGGTCCCCAAATCGTGGACGGCACTTTTTTCTACCAGAAACCGGTCCGGTACCTCTTCCACCCTCACTACCCTCGATGGTGGGGCAGCCAAGGGGTACATGGATATACGCGGTGGAGCGCATGGTTGCGATGCAAATGTGTCCAAAGAGCGCTGCCACTTGGAGGGGTAATCCGCGTCTCCCATCCAAGGCCTACAAGTTCTCGTCCATTCTCACGGGCAAGGCTTACAGAGCCGTTGGACATGCCATGGCTCTCCTGCAGGTCTATCAAGCCAAGGCACTTAATGAGTTGGACGAGGGTAGTGCTGACCCAGGACTTATGCAGGAGCTGGGCACAGCGACGGATCTCGTCTTACTTGCAATGAAAGCTTCCACCCTGACCCTTGTGCGGTCTCTCGGGGCCTGGCTAGCGTTTCCCAGCCCATCTCGCTGGCTCATGCGGACCATCAGACACGACTATGTGATTCAGTTCACCCGGCTTCCCTCCAAGTTCAGGGGCATTTAGCTCACCTCTGTGCGGGACGAGGGTGGTCCTGTCTTACGGGCAGAGATCGCAGTCCTACTGGAGAAGGGTTATACAGCCCCCTACTTCATTGTACCCAAGAAAGGTGGTGGATTACGGCCAAGCTTGAACCTACGAGTATTGACTCTTCACAGGCTCCCGTTCAAAATATTAACGTAGAAACAAATCTTCGGATGCATCCGTCCCAGCGATTGGATGGCAGCGATCAACTTGAAGGATGTGTAATTTCAAGTCTTGATTCTCCCTCGACACAGACTGCTCCTACGCTTTGCGTTCGAAGAGCGGGCATATCAGTACAAAGTCCTCCCCTTCGGGCTGTCGCTGTCACCTCGCGTCTTCACGAAGGTCTATTTTGACGACTGGCTAACACTGGCCCAGTCACGAGAGCAGCTGTGCGAACACAGGGACATGGTGCTCAGACACCTCAGCCAGTTAGGGCTTCAGGTCAACTAGGAAAAGAGTAAACTCTCCCCTGTGCAGAGGATCTCTTTTCTCTGTATGGAGTTCATACAGAGACTTCAGGACTCAGACTTCATATGAGACCGCTTCAGCTCTAGCTTCACGGCAGAGTCCTGAGATAGGCGATGGCCGTGGCAATGCGGCACGCACCGGGTTTCAATCACCTGGCCTGCCGCCAAACCTTCAGCCCGTGGTCAGACCCTGAGTTTCTTTGGGCAGGAGTTCACCTAGAGCAAGTGTCCAGGCATACTGTTGTCTCAACAGATGCCTCCTCCACCGGGTGGGGTGCCTCGTACAATGAGGCTCTTTTCCCAGTTGTCAAAGACTGCTTTGATACAATCTATATTGTTAAAAGCGCTATATAAATGAAGGTGACTTGGTCTATGTTCCCGTGGAAAGTTAGCACAGGTAGACCTGTTTGCTGCACCGGACACGTCTCATGATCAGTTGTTTTACTCCCTGACCGAGGGGACCCTCGGCACGGATGTGCTGGCACACAGCTGGCCCCGGGGCTCACAAAAGTATGTGTTTCCCCAAGCGAGCCTACTTGCACAGACACTGTGCAAAGTCAGGGAAGACGAGGAGCAGGTCATGCTAGTTGTGCCGTATTGGCTCAACCGGACCTGGTTCCCTGAACTGGTGCTCCTCGTGACAGCCCCTCCCTGCACATTCCTCTGAGGTAGGACCTGCTTTCTCGGTGACGGGGCACCCTATGGCACCCGGGTCCAGACCTCTGGAATCTCCACGTCTGGTCTCTGGACGGGACATGGAGGACTTACGTGATGTACCCCAGGCAGTGGAAAACACCATTACTTCGGTGAGAGCACCCTCCACGAGGCACGCTTACACTCTAATCGCTCTCTGTTAGTTGAGTGGCTGTTTCCCTCCACCCTGAAAGTGTATGTTACTGAGGTTGCCACACATCACGATGCAGTAGATGGTAAATCTGTGGGAGAGCATGACCTGATCATCAGGTTCCTGAGGGGTGTGAGAAGGCTAAATCCTCCTCGCTCTCACTCCGTACCCTCTTGGGATCCTTCATTGGTGCTAACGGAACTGCATAGAGCCCCCTTTGAACTGCTGCAGTCAGCTGAGTTAAAAATCCTGTCACTGAAGAAAGTTCTGCTGACCGCACTGGCCTCCATCAAGAAAGTAGAGGTCCTGATTTGTCCTGTTGCGCTTATTAGTTTGGTGGGGGCCCCAAAAGAAGGATTCTGCTGATCTCTGTTTATGAGGTTTCTACTAAAACATACAGTACAAGTCAAACTGCTATTGTTTATAAGCCTTACTCAGCTCTGAATGACCTTGTAGTAGATTAGCTTTCTATGTTTATTGCAATGTTATGTAATATATTTCTTTATATCTACTGCTTTGTATCTCTGTTGGACATGTGATCAATGGCTGGTAGGTTGCATTGTACAAAGCAATAACTAAATCAGCATACTATCATCTGAAAAATATTGCAAGAATTAGATGCTTTGTTTCCAGTCAGGACTTAGAAAAACTTGTGCATGCTTTCATCACCAGCAGGGTGGATTATTGTAATGGACTCCTTACTGGCCTTCCCAAAAAGACCATTAGACAGTTGCAGCTCGTACAGAACGCTGCTGCCAGGATCCTGAGCAGAACCAGAAAATTTGAACACATCACACCAGTCCTCAGTCCTCTTTACACTGGCTTCCAGTCACATTTAGGATTGATTGTAAAGTATTATTACTGGTATATAAATCATTTAATGGCCTAGGACCTCAATACATTGCAGATATGCTCACTGAATATAAACCCAACAGATCACTCAGATCATTAGGATCACATCAACTAGAAATACCAAGGGTTCACTCAAAGCAAGGAGAGTCCCCTTTTAGCTATTATGCCAGCCGCAGCTGGAACCAGCTTCCAGAAGAGATCAGGTGTGCTCCTACTGTAGCCACATTTAAATCCAGACTCAAAACACATCTGTTTAGCTTTGCATTTACTGAATGAGCATTGTTCCACTGTTCGTAGAACAGTATTTGAATGACGATATTAAAGTTTTCGTCTGAGAAAGAACTATGTGAATGCAGGGCTAAGGAAAGTGAAAAGAATGTGCAAGTAAATGAAAGAGAAAAGAAAGTTGATACATGGAAGTCGTAAGAAGATTGAAAGAGAAAAGAAAGTTGATAGATGGAAGTCGTAAGAAGATTGAAAGAGAAAAGAAAGTTGATAGATGGTAAGAAGATTGAAAGAGAAAAGAAAGTTGATAGATGGAAGTCGTAAGAAGATTGAAAGAGAAAAGAAAGTTGATAGATGGAAGTCGTAAGAAGATTGAAAGAGAAAAGAAAGTTGATAGATGGAAGTCGTAAGAAGATTGAAAGAGAAAAGAAAGTTGATACATGTAAGTCGTAAGAAGATCCTTTTAAAAGAAAGATCTATAATAGCTACCGGTTGATGTAAAATACGTCCGACTGTTTGCACTGTATTTTTTATTTTTATTTTCAAAACTGTGATTCAGGAAGATTTTATTAATTTTTAGTGCTGTCTGATTGGAAGAGATTTTGAAGAGGAACGGGAGAGCTTCACTCCGACGAGGCGAGTGAAGATTAGCTATACCATGGAGAGTATAGAGGTTCGCTGTTTGTTTAAAACAGCAAAAGTGAAACGTGCTCTGCGGGGGCCCCATTGGGCAATACTGGTGTAAGACACCACCCCAGCAGAGGACGTCCCTGGATTGTAGGTCCAGTGGCACCGCAAACCTGCTCAATCACTTCCATCTCAGATAGGGTTTTAATTATTCTTATTTCTTTTGATTATTTTAATTTCTTCTATGTAAAGCACTTTGAATTACCACTGTTTAGCTTTGCATTTACTGAATGAGCACTGTGCCACTGTTCGTCCGACTGTTTGCACTGTATTTTATTTTCTAAACTGTTTTAATTATTCTTATTTATTTTATTATTTATGTAATTGTTTTAATTTCTTCTATGTAAAGCACTTTGAATTACCACTGTGTATGAAAAGTGCTATATTTAAATAAACTTGCCTTGCCTTGCATTGTGTAGATGCAGAAATTAGCTATTACTGTGACTTCTGCTGCAGCCTGAGGTTTGTGCAGAAGCATTTGTTCAAATCTGTGCACCGACCTGATTTCCGTAATAGACTGAGAGGTGGAGGAGATAGATACTTAGACTATCTGATGCAATGTGATTTATCTCCTACTAGTCACTGTATAGTGCTATTTTATCCATCCTCCCACTCATGTGCACATCTGACTCATAAGCAATTATCCCGGAAATCTATGATCAGCATTACAAAAATGAACATTAAAATTAACATCCATATGTTCCCAGAGGGACATCCATTCACACATCTGCCATCATCAGAAGTAAAAATAAATAAATAAAAATCCTATAGCCTGCAGTTCATAAGAAAAGAAAGACAATGTTATTCCCATTTGATTGTATTTCATTTAAATAGTATTTCTTAAAAAGATAAAAATGATCAGTTATGTGCATTAGGGTTTTACAGTGTGTGCTACCATGGTGGTGTTTGTATTTGTGCACCTTCTATATATTAATTTTTAACTCAGCTTGTAGAACAGCTACTTGTGATGAACTTTGATTCATCATGCTTCATATTTTATCACCTGTGTTATTATGGTAGTTGTTAGTACCGGTATATGTTAAAGCTACAAGTATGTTTTAGTTGCAGCACGGACAATTTTGTTTGATATTGACACAAGGAGATCACATATGCTTTTGTTTATTGGATGAATATTTTAATGCTACCGATCTGAACTCTGACTTGTGATGCAGCCTGAATCATAATCACATTGCGTGCTATTCCCTCTCTTGCTTTAGTGCACACAGACCAGAGCAAAGTGTTGTTTGGATATTTTTATAGCTTATTTTGAATGACTATTCAACAATTGCTCTGTAAACTGTATGCAAGTAAAATATTGGTGCCCTGTAAGGAGTTCACCTTAAATTTAACCAAGCAGAGAGGTTTTTAAAACCGGTCTCACTCACAGATAATTTTAATAATTTTTACATTTTATTTTGATTCAAATATGAAAAAGTAATAATGCCCAAGCGGGTGAGTTGTTATAGTTAGTCCTATTATTTTCCCAGTTTGACCTAGTTTTCTGACTATTTACTGACAGTTGGGCATTATCACATTGACAGAGTATTCGGCCAATCAAAGTGCTATAAAGGCGTTGGCGTCAGGAGATTTTGTTGCTTGTATTTTGCAGTTTCTCTCTCACATTTCAGCCTGGTCTCATTGTTAATACGTAGGTCGGCCTATTAATACGTAATTTTCAAAGATAGAAAACATACTTTTTTGTTTTTTACTTAAATGTATAATATGGACGTATCTGCAGCATTTAAACTTAACATTATTACGATTTTACAACAACAAAACGTTAACTATTTACGAATATTTCATATCATAAAGATATCTGTATAATTTCCCTTTTACCATTTTATAGATAAATGTAAGATCCATTAACCCTACTCCCAAACCTAAACATACCCATTTTATAAAAAAAAATTATAAAACGTAATGGACAGAGATGTGTAAAAATATATTTTAAGCCACTAATCCTACTCCTACCCCTAAACCTATACCCATAACCATTTCTTAAAACTACATAGGCAACAAATTATGAAGAAAAACATAACAGACAGAAGTGTAATCACAATAATTTATTTATTGCGAAAATGTCAAAACTACTCGGTTACTATCGTAACCAAGGATCCCTGAGAGTAGGGATCCCGCTAGGTAGCTATACGCAGTGGGGGAAATACATTTCCTCAGATTTATTGAAGCTTAAAATGTAAAGTGCCTTGCAGCTGCACAGCTAGCACAGTGAGAGACTGGCTCACTCATTGGCTGTGCTGCAGCAACTGTTGTGAGATGCGCTCTCATAGTTGTAGAGTCTATAACTGTGCCCAGAAAGACCACATTCTGGCTGGGTGTTAGTTTGCTCTTGGATAAATTGATTATGAGTCCCAGGCATTGCAAATGGCAGATAATCAAATCCCTGTGTATCAACAGTTCGGCACGCGACTGTACCAGAACCAGCCAGTCGTTAAGATAATTCAGCACGCACAAGCCCTGATGTCTCAGGGGAGAGAGCGCCGCGTCCATGGGGTCTCGCCCAGGGTGTAATTCAATGTAGAACCGCCACTGGTTTGACTGAAAAGGCTTACGCCTCTGGCAAACTCATAGTTACAACTGGAAGAGGGCCACCTAATGTAGGGGGACCGGGAACCCGTGTGTTGTGTGCTTGAAACATGCTCTTTATGTGCTTTATTGGGGTCGCCATGAAAACGGCATTTGTGTGTAGGGGCGCGAGCAGTGCAGCGGGCCCGTCTGCTACAGTACAGAATTCTCCAGCCGCTCGAGCTGAACAGGGAGCTGCGAGAATGATATGTTTCTTTGAGGGTGGTCCGGCTAGAGCGAGAGGAGGCCCAGGATCCAACGCAATACTGGGTCGGGGGCCCTGGCACCGGGGCTGTGGGTAGCGCTTAGCTGGCTGCGAGTTGGTGTGGGTATCACCCGCAGGACAGGGCAGATGGACCTGCTTCGCAGGCTTCTTGGGTTGAGGAGAAGCCGCGGGCCTTTGGGTCTACTCGGGCTTCGGTAAACCTTTCTGAGAAACCCTTCACTGCCGGGCCGAAGAGACCGGAGCTGGAAATGTAAGCGTCGAGGAACATCGTTCTGGTAGCCTCTTTGATCTCGGTGAGGTTGAGCCCAAGATGGTGCTCAAGCACAACCAGATTAGCCATGCTTCGCCCGATAGCCTGCGCGGTAGCCTTGGTAGCACGCAAAGCTAGGTCCGTGGCGCTCCTGAGGTCGCAGAAGGCCTCAGGGTCCGGCCCAGCCTCGTCCATCGACTGGAGAAGTTTGGCCTGGTAGACCTGAAACGAGCGTCCTGCAAGATCTGATGAGTTACGGCAAGGCTTGTTCGGGTGAGTCGCTCTAACTTTCCAGCTAGCAGTAGCGTTTGGGCAGAGGTGAGCGGCAATGACTCGTAGCCCTTTTCCGCTTCGCCGTCCATGGAGGAGAGCGTTGCGGAAACGGAGGAACCGTGCGCGCTGAGTAGGGAGCGTGCCACGTCTTGGTAAGTTCCTGATGGACCTCGGGAAAGAACGGTGCAGGTCTGTGGTGAGGGGCCTGCTGGCGCCCCGTCAAAAACCAGCCGTCCAGCCGACTTCGAGGAGGATCCTCGGGCGAGGCCCACTCAAGGCCGAGGTCCGCGACAGCCGCGATCAGGATCCTTAAGATCTCCGCATCCGAGTTAGTTCTAGCTGGGATGCTAACGCTCGACTGAGAAAGATGGGTGGGGTTGCCCTGCCATTCCTCTTCAGAAGCCGCGATGGAGAGGCTGTCACGTGGGTGGGGGGGCGCTGGTCCGTCTGTGAAAACAGGACCGGTGAAGATGTTAAGGTAGGAGAAAGCGAGGCACGCAGGGACGTAGACGGTGTGGGCTCGCTAATCTCCATGCTCTCGGATTGAGGGGTGCGGCGTCGCCATCTTTAGCGAGAGCTAGCCGCGTCAACAGCACCGAAACAGGCATACCCTCACAGCGAGAGCAGTCGCCAGCAGAGAGCGCGGCTTCAGCATGGGAAGGCCCCTGGCACGAAACGCACTCCGAGTGCCCGTCGCTCTCGTGCAGATGGGATCCGCACGTGGTGCATGTAGAACATGCATTTGAAACAACGCTCGTTCAGCTCTTTCAGACTGTATATCGTAACAGTTTTAGAGAAAGGATATGTGTTGATCGCCGGATGGCCACAAGAGAATGGCGACAGGAGAAAGCGGCTTCAGAAGAGAAGGGGCGCAGTCCGCTGTGCAAAGGCTCGTTCTAGCAGAGAAGGCTTGATTCAACGGCGATAGCTTCAGATCTTTCCGGAGGACACAGAGACGGAGTTTGTCGCTGAAGTTGAGAAAATCTGCTATAATGGCGAATTCAGGCTCATTTTATAGGCTCTGCCACGCCCTGTTGGCGGGCTCTGACGTATGCTGGTGCGCTGTTAGCTAATTGGAGGCGCCTTCGCCATTGGATGTGCAGTTGCTGCAGCACAGCCAATGAGTGAGGTACAGAGCAGAATTCAAATGATTAATCCATGAAAAAATTGTTAGTCCGGCTTCGCTCTGTGAAGAATTTCAAATGTAGTACCCGTAGTACACAGACTGAAACTTGGCATGTCGCAATCTATAACGAAGCAGGCGAGAGCCAATGAGCGTTTGATATCACTGCCGTAAAACATGTCGTAACGATTCTTGATGGCGCAATTTTTGAATTTGAATTCATCACGAGCGCGGGACTTGATGTTTACGGTCGCTGCTGATAATAGAGATGTAGATCGCTGGATAAAGGGCTGAATTATGATCTGTTTCTTGCAAACAACGTGGATTCTAAAGATTTGAATTACATGTGAATTTATGTTGTGTTTTAGTGTGTTATGGTTCTATAGGAGAAATTAAACGCCTTTTGTGTCTCCCAGTAAATAAACTAAATTTTACAAAATGGTTAAACGATTAAAGAAGGTCTTTTTAAGGTTTTACAGTGTATTTTTGTTTAACACCATGTAGGCTAATCCAAAGCGAGTTTGCATCAGAAGCTAAATGTCATATTTATGAGTATTATGAGTCAACTGCATTAATAAATGCGAAAACGTGATAAGACAATTGAATGCAAAAGTCAAAACATTAATGCCATGATTTTAAAATGCATAAATAGGAAGACGTACAAATTTGTATGTCGGTAGAGTTGTTCATAAGTAAATAAATTACGTTTTTGTGATGTCAATACATAAATGTTTTACGTTTTAGTGCTGTAAATGCGTCAGTATTAAACGTTTCTGTATGTATAAAACGTAAATAAATGTACGTGTGGTAGAACTACACTTTACGTGAAAATACACACGTATTGAGATCACCACAACACTTTAGAACATGGGTAGGCAACTCTTGCCCTCAAGATCCAATTCCTGCAATAAGCAAACACACAAACAAGCTACTTATGGTCTTCTAGAAAGCTACAAGGTGAGTTTTATCAGGGTTGAATTCTAAACTCTACAGAAAAGTGGATCATGAGGGCCAGAGTTGTCAAGCCCTGCATTACATGCTCAATGAAAATACAATGAGATTTAAGGAGGCAAAGGAGATATTGAATGCTTTCCTCAGAAACTTTATCCAGTCGCGCAGATTAAAGAAAAATGTTTGTTACTGTAGATCTCTATTTTTTTAATATAATTTATTGTTTCATTTTTTGTTTTATTTTTTATCTGCAAAAACACTCCTGATAAATACATAGGACCAGAACCCAACATAAGGGATACACATATTTATACATTAACTAGCTAACTAGCCTTAACAGGTGAGGGTCATTCTAAATTTGGGGAAGAAGGTCAAGCAACTTAGCAGATGTTGGAATAAGGCTAACACAGAGATATGTGTGTATGGTGCTCAGAAACCTTCTGGCTGTGCAATGATACTCTGTTTACATGGAACACATTTCAGTCTCAGTTTAGAGGTAGAAAGAGGTCATCGTATAAATTGCTGTGTAACAAGTACAGCAATACCAAACCTTTAAAGGGATACATGTTCCCTGGAACACAGAAGATGTTTTGAAGAATGTTTCAACAGCTTTTGTATATACAATGAAAGCCAGTGACTTTCACTGTATATGGACAAGACATTTTTCAAAATATATTATTTTGAGAAGAAACAAATGCATACAGATTTAAGACGACATGAGGTTGAGGAAATATGACAGAATTTAATTTTTTGAGCAGCCAGCCCTTCAGTTCTTCCTCCACTAGGCCACAAGAAAGTATAAGTGTTTAAATTCCAGTTTTATAAATTTGTCTTGTCATAGTTGGAGAAAGAGAGATAGCTGTCAAAAATAGCCTCACATACAATAGTTGGGAATATGTATGCGTTTGAGTAAAAACGAGAGAAAGAGAGAGAGAGAGGGTCATGGTGATTTTGTCACATCAGCTGACCTGAAGTATCCCTGACAACAGAGCATTGTCCATGCACTAAACCTCCACTAAACCCTCTACACACACACACGCACACACACACACACACACACACACACACACACACACACACACACACACACACACACACACACACACACACACACACACACACACACACACACACACACACACACACACACACACACACACACACACACAAACTGTTCGGGTTCGACTTGAAAATGGACTCCTCACCACAAATGCTGACGTCACTTGTTTGCCATTTTCCAGCTGAGTGCACTCTCTTGCTCTGTTACCTCTAGCACACTAATGTAGTTATCTGCACAATCACACATGTGGAGTGTTATGCAATAAAACTGTTTCTTACCGCCTGATGTGCCTCATTGTTATGCGTGTAATTGTGTTTGATATGTAGCTAGTATTTAGCCATTGGTAGCACCGATGTTGTCGTTTCTGAATGATGGAATAAAAGAGATTGGTAGGATGGAGGGTTGGCGGGGGAGGCACTGTCCCTTCAATGGATTTTCTACTGCTGCACGACTGATGTAAACAAGCCAGGGTGGCTATGACACAGTTCCAGCAGAGCAGTTTCATCTCTGTGTTCATTAGGGAAAGTACTTCCCTCTAGTGGCGAATAAATAAATTGCAAATGTAAAATTCTACACTGCTGACCTGTTGATGATATATTTGCATTCTGCCTACCTCAGCCCTTATTCCAGTTTTTGAGGTCATCGGTTTATTTTCGCACATGCTATCATGCCTGGATTATTTTAAGGGCTGAAAATAAGTTTGTTTTCTCTATAGTAAAACACTATTTATTATCTATGTCTAAAACGCCTATAAACGTTCAAACTTCAAGGTTTTTACTGCCATCATTTTTAAGTTTGTCTTGACTTGCCATTGCATTTAAAAAATTTAAATTATAAACTGAAAAATAAATGTAGGCTTCTATATACATTTTATTGCTACATCCCTGGATTAAATGTGCAATTCTGCATTCTGTTTGTCTACCTCAGTTGAATTCAATATAGGAATTGAATTGGAATTTTTAAGACACTCTTAATTCAACTTTAAATGGCGCACAACTCTGCTGGCACGTGGGCATGGTACACTTAATTCAGGACACTGAAAATGCTCTGTAAACATATTGATCAACGCAATCATTTGCAGTATAAGCATTTATGTTTATGCAAAGCTATAATAATAGAGCAAACATTGTTTGAAAAAACATGTGTGAGGCTTGATGCAAGTTCATGCTAACTGAATACAGACGAGGGAGCAGTTTATATACACTATGTGGTCTAGGTTCTATATAGATGCAAATGGATGTATATGTGGTCCTTTCCCTAATGTATATTAAATTTACAATGGCCCATTCAAAATCATTTTATAATTTATGGCTGTTAAAATAATTATTTAAAGTAGTAACCAAATCACTTCATTTTCTATAACTACAGCTCTGTTGTATCGCTTAGAGTCCCTCAAATCGTTGGGGGCCATAGCTCTGGACCCCCTGTATCCACCCATGGAACTGGCCAAGCAAACCATGGGAGTGTATAAATGTTCATTTTGCTGGGCCATGTGAGGGCCATATGTACCTGGTTTTTGGTTAACGCACATTCAAAGTGCCCAGAGGTGCAGTTAGTGACATCAACAACATGTGAAACACATCAGCTCAGCTCCACATCACCCAGCGACCAATGGGCAGGCTTAAAGGTTTGTTCAGACAAACACAGAAGACCTCCAGGGGTTCATTTACTCTTCAGAGACAGCTTGAAACATTATTGTTGACATTTTGCGACACGCCACACCCAACAACAAAGGACTCCCCCTTCCCTTTTGGATTTGAGGTGCAGCTGTGCACTCCTGCACGTGTCTAGATGCCTTTAAACCCAGTGTGACAGCTGCTGTGAGACTCACACAAACACCACAGGTTCTCCACTGAGCTGGTCGTTTAAAGCCTAGATAGTTTGTCATCAGTGCCACGGTACTTTCTCGTGATAACAGGGCAAGAGAGAGATGGCCAGAAGGCAAGCTGGCGAAGTAAGGTAGTCCGGTCTCGTACACTGGATGTTTAAGCTTCTGAGGAATGGAGATGCCATGCCAACTAACTATTATCCATTCTGAATCAAACAGCTGAAACTCAGGTGACACAACCATCTTACACAATCAATGTTCCCACTGCTGTCGGCTACTTCTTAATAATCTATATTATGCACTGACACTATTGGACGAGAATTGAACTTAGAACATCTCCAGATAAAGTTTTCTTTATAAATTAATTGAACTCGTTCCATAATTTATAAACTTTAACACAGTTATTGAATCTAACTGAATCAACACTGAATTGATTTCAGATCTAATGACTGCTTACTATTGTGTCACGGCTGTCAGGAGTATGAAATTTTGTAGTCAATAGTGATAGCATGCACTTTTAACAATTGCTGAAAGAGAATTAATTAAACCAAAGTAAGGGCCAAGTGCCTAACTAAAAGTCACACAATTAAACACTAATTAAAATAATGACTCTAACAACTTTTAACACATTCACAAGTTTTGTTGTGGTCCGGATCAAACGAGCACTCTCAAGACAATGCTGGTCCACCAGCAACCAGTATCCCATGCTGGGAACCAGCATGCAAAACATACCTTATGCTGGTGACCAACAATGCTGGATTAAAAAAAAAACAATCTGCATTGCATGAAGTGCTATAAATAAAGGTGACTTGATTTGAATTGACTTCTGTAAGTGTCACTTCTCCCACACCATCACAAAAAGAGCAATATGGTCATAGTAGGCTAACACACAAGTAGAATCTCAAACAAGGAAGTGAAGCTAACTATTGGATTCAGACGTGCCTGGATGCATTCCCACCTTATGCATCCTCATAGCCTATTTTGAAGGGGCTGTTTTGATTCAAGAGGCAACCTCTAGAGTATAGTTAATAATAATAATAATAATGTTTTTGTTGCTGAGAATGCATTATGTTATTGCTTCTTGATTATGAGAGGTGGAAATGTTTGTAGGCTAATTACTTTTTTAGAGTAATTTACCCATGGTTGCAGGGAGGCTGGAGCTGGAGTCAGGACTACTGCTAGGAGGTTACGGATACAGTCATCTAATCATGTACAGGTGATACAGTATGCTAGAGAAGTCTGATCTCAGAATGGAATATAAATACATGAATAAAATTTTTTTTTTTTTTTATAAAATGAATGAAAAATGTCATATACTCATTTAGGGTGGGGTTCTTCATTTAGGTGTAGCTACTTCTGCTTAAGTCTGTCTTCATTATGTTTCATCAAAAAATGTTACAGACCCGATCCAGGGGTCAAATTAAGATATTTGAAACAAGACAAAAATAAAATGAAAAATAAATAGGAAAGATAAAACAACTGTCAACAAAAAAGAAGCAAAATGGCTTCATGGTTGGACAAAGGCCAAAATAACTAACTAAACGAAACCTAATTTTACCCAAATAGTTTACTTAGCCTACTCTTTTTTTTTTTATTGAAAAAGAGAAAAAATACATTGTCTAATTTATAAACAAGAGAAAGGGGTACAGTACTGTAAATGTCCCCACAAAGATAGTAATACCAGTTATTTTTTAAACCCATAAATCACAGGACCTAGTTTTATGCCTCGACTTTTTATATGTTCAATAGGTGGCGGTAAAGTCCGAAAGGAGTTCCGTCAAACTAGGAGAAGAAGTAACTGCCTTGTGTTACATAAAAAAAATCCTGATAGTCGCTGTTGCTGGAATTGATACGATTCATAAATTCATGCTGCATACATAATATAATACTACATAAACTAATCGCTTATTAAATCAACTTATACAATTAAACCGGGGTTGTTTATCATATAAACTGATGTCTCGGACACGGTTTAAACGTCCTGTAACACGGAAGTTGACTTGAACTGACTCCCGATTCAGAAGTACGAAGTCTTCGTTTACAGGGTAACTACATTTTTTGTATATTATGTTGTCTACTATGTAAATATTATGTTTATTTGCCAAAACAATGCGTTTTACAAACTGTAGAAGACATCGTTTAATAATCTAACATTTTATCATTTTATTGGGAACATTGATTCTGACATGCTCCCATTTAAAGGGGTGGTTCGGGATTTTGGACATCGGACCTCATTTTCAAGTTAGCCTAGTTGTTATTCATCAGTGGAGACAGTTTTCAAAAAATTTCATCCAGTCCTTCCAGTTACATAGTTTGCCGATGCTAGGCTAGCGCGAATCAACGGTATAAGCTAGCCTGCCATTAAAAACAGTTTTACCCACTCCACAGTACACCAAAAGCAAATAAATTATAACGCCAGACTGTCGATGTAAATGTCTATTGAGAGAATAATGTTAGAAATCAAAGTAACTTACCGGTACTCTTACATCTCAATGATCGCATTACATTTACAGGAACTAGTTTCTCAGCAGCGGCGGAATTTTACTTTGCTCCGGTTAGTAGTACTGCGCCGAAAAGTAAACACAGAACAGAAGCGCGCACTACAGACGGGACGTCTAGCTAGCTAGTAGTAGCCATGAACAACGATATTGAAAAACATTTGATTGTAAACTAAGGAATTGGCAACATGGTGATTCGTTGTGCATTTCGAAATTGTAAAAATAAACCAAATAGATGGTCATGCAAAAAGTTTCCACAAATTTCCATTGAGAGACCCAGAAAGGAACCAACTGTGACTTCTTTCTGCTGGCTTGGACAACGAGACACCGGCAGAGACTATTAAAGGTGCGAATTTGTAGTGATTATTTTAGACCAGACGACTTTGAAAACCCCCATAATCGAAATGTTCATAAGTCACTGACAAGGAATACAGTTCCAGCCGTCTTTCCAGGTGCACCAACAGCAGATAACAAGGTAATAACTTTTGTTAGGCTACTATAGCTATCTATGAAGCTAGTCCCTTTCATAACAGATAGAATGACAATGACAACATTAGTGGAGGTAACGTAACATTACAGTTCAATTTCTGCCCTTTTAGCATCCATCTCGATTAGTTCTTCGTCTGTGTATTCCGGCTCATACATGTACGGTTCGTTGAATAAAACACATTTCTCGTCTCCAAAGTCTGAAACATTGGCATGGCTTTCAAACGTGGCCATAGTCCTGTGTTGATTTCTTAGTGAAATCTTACTCTTCTTACTCTGCTTCTGTAGTGATGAGTGTCAGCGGCAGGTAAATACACTTGCGTCATGTGGAGACTCTCTCGGTTGCCTAGGTAACTTAATATCACTCCGCCGCTGCTGTAGACTGTGCTAATAAATACAGGGAACAAAATGTAACTATTGCAATGCAATGAAAGGGTAGTTTGATTTCTAACATTATTCTCTCAACAGATATTTACATCGACAGTCTGGCGTTATCATTTATTTGATTTTGGTGTACTGTGGAGTGGGTAAAACAGTTTTTAATGGCAGGCTAGCTTATACCGTTGACTCGCGCTAGCCTAGCATCGGCGAACTATGCAACTGGAAGGACTGGATGAACATTTTTGAAAACTGTCTCCACTGATGAATAACAACTAGGCTAACTTGAAAATGAGGTCCGATGTCCAAAATCCTGAACCACCCCTTTAAGTTACACACATTTTAACGATTTTTCCCCTTTCTTAAACAAAAAATCTTAAACAAAAATATGCTTTGACAGAAAAAATATTGCAATGCAACGCATAATATAATAAATAATTATATTATTAATATAACATATTTGATAAACAATTCAAATAAATGATATCAGTAAAAGTGGTGTGTACTAACTGTACTTTATGACTACAGTAATAGGCAAATTCTAACACAAGAACATGAACAGAACATTACACTCATTTAATACTAAAAATAAATCAAATTAATTTATAAATAATCATAATTTATAAATAAAGAGAAAAAATTGATTTTGAGATTATTTATAAATTAATTTGATTTATTTGTAGTATTAAATTAATGTAATGTTCTGTGCATGTTCTTGTGTTAGAATGTTAGAAGATTGCATTTCTGCTCCTCAAGGAAAATGTATATATATTTATAGGCTCTTAATATGCTTTAAATAATTTTTCACTAGCTCTAGTAAAAAACACATGAATCAAAACCCCTTGGAAAAACTCTGATTTGAAACTTTTTTTGAAACTGATGTGAACTCTATTGCTTTTTCCCCCCTCAAAGGTGTCCTCTGCAATAATGGAAGGAGCCTCAAGTGATGCCACACTACAGACCTCTGTTGCTGCACAAGTTCCGTTCATACACCTCTGCACAGTTCTGGAGAAGATTCAAAAGACCAAACTCCGACCAGACAAAAGCAAAATCCTAAAGGAGTTTATAGATTCATGGAGGAATTTTCACGCAGCGCTTCACAAGGACAATTCCAACACCACAGATTCATTTTACGCAGCAATGCGTCTCTTTGTGCCTCAATTTGAACGAGAGCGAATGGCTTACGGTATAAAAGAGAACATGCTTGCCAAACTGTATATTGAGGTTTTAGGCTTACCTAAAAATGGACCGGAGGCAAACAAACTTCTAAATTACAGAGCTCCAACCACATCTCAAGGAGAATCAGGTGACTTTGCCCTTACAGCCTACTTTGTCCTGAAAAAAAGGTGTACAAGTCAGGGGAATTTAAGCATTAAGGAAGTCAACGACTTCTTGGATTCTGTAGCAGTCAACAATGCCAGCAAACAGAAGGATCAAGTGAAGAAAAGCCTTTTGCATCTGATAACTCAGAGCTCAGCTTTGGAACAGAAGTGGCTCATTCGAATGATCCTCAAGGACATGAAACTTGGCATTAGCAAGGAGACAATTCTTCAGGTTTTCCATCCAGATGCATCAGAACTCTACAATGTCACCACAGATCTGAATAAAGTGTGCCTACAACTTCATGATCCATCTGTGTCCCTCAGTGAGGTCTCCATTGAGCTGTTTTCTGCATTTAAACCAATGCTGGCTGCTGTCGCCAACATCAGACAGATAGAGAAGCAAATGGGCAACCGGCCATTCTATATTGAGACAAAGCTCGATGGTGAACGCATTCAGCTGCACAAAGCTGGAGATGTTTACAAATACTATACAAGGAACTCTTTTGAGTACACACAACAGTTTGGGGCCTCTCCACTAGAGGGCTCCCTCACACCATACATACACAATGTCTTCAAACCTCATGTGGTGAACTGCATACTGGATGGAGAGATGATGGCTTATAACCCTACAACTGAGACCTTCATGCAAAAGGGCAGTAAGTTTGATATTAAAAAGCTGATGGATGACTCTGATTTGCAAACCTGCTTTTGTGTATTTGATGTTTTGTTAGTGAACAATCAGAAGTTTGGAAATGAACCTCTCAAGAAGCGCTACGAAACTCTTGAGACTGTCTTCACCCCCATCAAAGGCCGTATCCAGCTGGTCAGTAAATCTGATGGCAAAACCATGCAAGAAGTAGTGAATTTCCTCAATGAAGCCATTGACAATCTGGAAGAGGGTATTATGATTAAGGATCCCATGTCCATCTACAAACCGGATAAACGTGGTGAAGGATGGCTGAAAATTAAGCCCGAATATGTGGACGGTCTGATGGATGAACTCGATCTGCTGATAGTGGGAGGCTACTGGGGTAAAGGCCGGAGAAGCGGGATGCTCTCTCATTTTCTCTGTGCGGTAGCAGAGGTGCCAAGTGCTGGGGAGAAGCCCACAGTATTCCACACCCTCTGCCGCATTGGATCAGGCTACACTTTGAAAGAACTGTACAATCTTGGTCTGAAGTTAGCCAAACATTGGAAAGTTTACAACAAAAATAATCCTCCAGCGGCCATCTTGTGTGGCACAGAAAAACCAGAGGTTTACATAGAACCACGCAACTCAGTCATCCTACAAGTCAAAGCGGCAGAGATCGTTTCTAGTGAGATGTATAAAACCAACTGCACATTGCGTTTCCCCAGAATAGAAAGAATCAGAGAAGACAAAGAGTGGCATCAGTGCATGACCTTGACCGAACTGAGTCAGTTTCGCTCCAGGGCTTCTGGAAAGCTGGCATCTAAACATCTGCACATCCAAGAGGACCAGCCTGAAAAAAAGAAGCGCAAATTCGTAGCCAAGCCCAAGAAGACCATCGGAGTCATTAGCCACTTTAAGTCCCAGGACTTATCAGCAGTTGCCAAAGAGACGGATATGTTTGAAGATGTTGAGTTTTGTGTGATAAATGGCGATGATGTACATTCCAAGGCAGAGCTTGAGAAAGGTGTTGCTCGTTGCGGAGGCATTGTTGTGCAGAACCCTGGAAAAGACACATACTGTGTGATAGCAGCTGTGCAGAACATGAGAGTGAAGAACCTCGTCTCTTCAGACCAGCATGATGTGGTGTGGGCTGCTTGGCTTCTGGAGTGTCTGGAAAATAAGCAGGTTATACCATGGCAACCACGTCACATGATCCATATGTCACCCTCCACAAGGGACCACTTCTCTAAAGAGTATGATCAGTATGGAGACAGTTATTACGTTGACACGGATGAACAGCAGCTGATGGAAGTCTTTGAAAGGATTGTCCCCACAGAAGCTAAATGTCCTTCTGTGGCTAAGATAGAAGCAGAGAATGCCTGGGATGACTTGCCCACTAGCATTTTTAGGCCTTACAGTGCATACTTTGACCGGTGTGCTGACTTAGAAGATCCAAAATCCATTATCCTGGGTACATGTTTGGACACACGGGCCTTAGAATTCCGATTCCATGCTGGTAAAGTTGTGGAAAAACTGAAAGAAGGAATCTCGCATGTCATCGTAGAAGGGGAGAGAAGGGCTCTGGACTTAAAGACACTGAGGCGACTTTATACTAAGAAGTTCAAAATTGTTCGGGAATCTTGGGTGACTGATTCCATCAAAGCAGGCCATGTAGAGGATGAGATCGACTACCTAATATAACGACGAAGACTGCTACACAAAATGTAAAAATATTGAAAGATTACAGCATTTTAGTACTAGGTGTCATAACATTACTGTTGCATTAAAGGTAACCATTACAATATTTTAAAAATAAACTAATGATGGGACTAAGCATCTTAATTTGAATTATGAGAAGTTTGTTAAAGCAAGAGTGTAATTTTGCTGCTGAAAAATGTGTATTTCGATGCCTTTTAAAGTTGTCTCTGATTTAAAACGCTATGTGAGACTAAGAAAAAGCACTGAGAAAAAGTTTTCAAGTGAAAACAAGAATAAACCTTTTTGGAGATAAATGACTTTATTTTTCTCATGTTGTGTTTTATTTTATTATTTTATTTAAATATAAACACCTAATGCTTAGGAATGTTGGCCTTTAAATGTTGCCCTTTAAATTACATAATAGTTACTGTTACATGTAAAAAAACATGTAATTAAATTTGATTATTAAAGAAGCATTCAGAATTTTAATTGAACCTGTCAAAAGTGTTTTTCTTGTACATTAACTTGACTCGTTACAGTCAGACAAATTGAGCTTCTGACAAGCTTGAAGTTCCATTTGAACAGCTTGTCAAGCACACCAAATGTATTGTGTGAGAGCTGTTACTTTCTAATTGTTTGGAATGTGAGTTACTGTAATGCTTCCAGAGATCTAATTTCCAGAGTGCTAATAGAATGATTGAGGCTTCACACACAAACACAGTCAACTGTGTGACTAGGTATTGGATTTAGGGAGGGGAATTGTTTACTGTTCCACAGACGTGTAACATTTTTGTGACATTGTGTTTTATGTATAGTCTAAAGGCCCGTTCACACCAGGGGCGTAACAATAACCGTACAAATTGTTCTAAATATAAAAGCATAACAGGTAACACTTTATAATAACTGTACGCTATTTATTGTTAGTTAAGCATTAGTAAACAGTTAATTAATAATTTAAAAATAACTAATAGACATTAATAAGTAGTTTATAAATACAGCTATTAATGCTTTATTCTTGATTTAAAGGCATATCTATAATGTGTTTAATAATTGTATTTTCATACTTTATTAATGATCAATTTATTATTTCTAAATGAAGTATTGCATTATTTACAAACCATTTATTTAGGACTCGTCAGTGGTTCATAAAATCACTTGGAAAGTGTAAGTAAATGATTAATAAACTATTTAATGTACATTCATACATCTTATTATTCAGACAGTAATAGTGTGTTAATAAATGGTTTATTAACATGTATTTGTACTGCAATTCAGGGTTAATTCAGGAGGTTATAAAGCATCTAGTTGTGGTCACTTAACTATTTTTGTGAGCTCATCTAAAGTGAGGAATAGTTATGCATGTATTTACAAAGGAGATTTAAAGGCTGTTAATATTTCTATGTTCTCTATCACTGTGTTGTGTTTGTTTCTTTTTTCTGTTTAGAAGATAAATGAGCCTTTAAATCTCATTTGTAAATGCTTTACAAGGCATAAATAGTCCTTACTTTAGATGCGCTCACAAAAATAGTTAACTGACCACTACTAAATGCTTTATAACTACCTGAATTTACTACATTTACTTATCTTATGAATCACTGACCATTCCTAAATCACTAGTTTGTAAATAATGCTATACTTCATTTATAAATTATAAATTGATCATTAATAAAGTATGACAACACAATTATTAAACACATTATATATATGCTTATAAATCAAGAATAATGTATAGCCGTATTTTATAAACTCCTTATTATTGGACATATAAACAATATGGTTGGAATCACTTTCAGAATTTTTTTGTTTTGTTTTGTTTTTTACAGCTCATGAACAATAAAAACATTGACAGCCAATCAGAATCCATCCTGCTTTAAGAGCTCAGGCATTTAAAGCAGCAGACAGCATAACTGAAGGGTGAGCTTAGAATAAACAGTACAATATTGTCTGCTGGTGTGGACGCTAATATAGTTATCATTCTTAGTGTGAACAGGCCTTTATAGTCTCTCTTAGCGATGCTCTTGTCTTATAGTTTAGAATTACTTGTCATATTGATATTATTAATTTAGCATTATCTGTAATATTATTCTTAACAAATGGACAAAATGTACACACGATGTCATCATAACACACCTGTACGTTTTTAAATAAACAAAGCAAAGTATAACGTTTTCAAAGTACTTGGGAATTGGTTGGGAACTCCTGGATTATGTTAGCCATAAACATCAATAACATCTTTAAAGGGATGGTTCACTCAAAAAAGGAAAATTGTCATCTAGTAAAATGTTAAAATAAAATGAGTATTTTGTGAGTATTGACTGGTTTTCTCAAGGTACAAAATAATGACTGAGAAAAAATGACTTTGATATCATTCTGAATCTATACAGATACTTTTTTTGAGCTTGATCATGCTATAATCACCTTCCTTTTTTATTGTGTGGAAAAGAGCAGCCCATATATTTTGCAGAATTTATCCTTTTGTGTTCCATGAAAAAAAAAAGTTTCAAGGGTGAGTGGACTCATTTTAAGGTGACCTGTCTTGTTAAGTCCTGTGCTACACTTGAAAATATGTTTCTTTTCATTTTTAGATTCTAGATTAATTTTGAAAATGAAAAACTCCCAGGCCTGGTTTCACAGACACTACTTAGATTAAGCCAGGAGTAGGCCTTAGTTAAATTAGGACATTTAAGTAGCTTGTATAATACGTGCCTTACAAAAAAGAAAGAGAAAGAAAAATACCTTACTGGGGTGCATCTTGAGACAAAACAGTTATAAGATCAGTGCAAGTTCTTTCAGTTAAGACAGCTCAAACATGCATTTTAGTCTAGGACTAAGCCTTGTCTGTGAAACTGGGCAGTAGTGCTTTAATGGCTTTTAAATGGAGGGACATTGTCTCATTAATTAAAAAGTCACAGAATGGTGTAGAGATCAACAATTAGTAAATAAACCTCACTGACAGATTTCTGTAAAGACAAATAAAGACAAACTATAATAAAGAACTGGGAAACATACATTTTTGTGGTTGCCAAAGTTAAAATGAAAAAGAAATTCTCTTTGTGTGTGTGTGTGTGTGTGTGTGTGTGTGTGTGTGTGTGTGTGTGTGTGTGTGTGTGTGTGTGTGTGTGTGTGTGTGTGTGTGTGTGTGTGTGTGTGTGTGTGTGTGTGTGTGTGTGTGTGTGTGTGTGTGTGTGTGTGTGTTACAAAATCTTGTAACAACAAGATTTTTTGTTTGTGTGTGTTTTTGTATATGTGTGTGTGAAAGACACTCTTGGACACACACACACACATACTGTATATCCTGGGCTTTGAGTGTGAAATCACCCTGCCGTGCTGATCTAGGGAGAGTGATGCACACTAACGCATCTTGTTGTTACAGGGTTTGGACAAGAAAAGCAAGGACATTGGAATGCAATATGAATCTGACCGAAGATGTGTCAGAGTGCCTGCTAGGTGGTGTGCCCACTGTTGAAAGCTTCCTGTATGGAAAATGTCAGGTAATTATCATGGGTTTATAACAATAGCTTGACTGCAACGATAGAAGTTGGTCACTGATATTGTTTAGAATACAGGACTAGCAATATTTCAGTCAGGACCACTATCGTCAAATACAATTGACAATTATTTAGCATACAGTTTGGATTGGCGGTATGGTTTCATTCTGGCCGAGAACTCCCTGCGCATCCATGCAGCCTAGCGTGGATAAGAGCAGGGAGAGAAGCAATAAACAGAACAGAACAGAACAGAAACCATGTGAATGTATGCAGATATAATTAATTCAAGATGTTAAAGTACAACATAATTTGAGAATTTATTCTGATTCAAGTGGAATCAGAATGCCAAATCCTGCCTGGACGAGAGGGTAATTCATTCCTGAGAAACGCGATAGCTGCTGATAATACTGAAGGAGCTTATATATGTGTACAGTGATAGGTGTCGTATTCCTATAGATAGACGTGCAAGCTTGACTAACGTGACCTGCTGACTGATGCTACACTTTTATTGAAATCAGGGTTTTGGTAAGATTAGGTCACCGATTTGTGTTTTTTGTTTATGATGTCCATTTTCTGTTCTTCAAGAGGAAAGCAGCTCATGTTTTCTTGCTAATCTCTCTTTGAGCAGTGAAGTCTAGTAATTTAGCAGCAGTAATTGTTTATACTAGAAAAAAGAGGATACATTACCCTGGGGCTTGCTAGAAATTTAGAGGTTGGAAATGGCAGCATGCATTTGACAAAAAATACATTCCTCCCCATTGAGAGCCAGAAGACTTTACTCAAAAATGGTAGATTTGCCTTGCAAATGAGTGTGCCTTCCCTCTGGACTCAAGTTAGTTTAGAGCCACTGGTCCAGGCTCTACTATTCTATAACCACTCAAAAATTCTGGATGTCCAATGCTTCAAAATATTTTTACAGGCCTGAAAGTCTAACACTGCAGATACTTTTTTTATCGGGATGGGATTTTCATCAGTCAGTATTTTCAAGGAAGATACTATGATGTCAAAAGCAATTAGTCTTTAATTGGACAGAGTTATTGGACTGTTGTTAATCATGTATGGAGTGACAATTTTTTTTAGGCAACCCTCATTACCCACCATTCTAATTTCTCCTGAATTAATTGGTGTCCTTGGACACTGCATGTCATGTATGTCCAACTGGCTTAATGCAGCAATGTGTCCTGCCAGTTGTTTTTATACATATAATGTTATCCTGTTGTCTGGAGCCATTGGTCTTTTTCAGAGGAAACAGTAATGCTTGGTTGTTATTAAGATGAGAATAGTTACTGATGAAAGAAACATAGTGATGATGATGGTGATGATGATACATTATTGTTGTGGCTGGTAATAATCTCTTCAAAATGAAAAGGAAACGGAACAGGAAACAAGAATATTGTAGTGAGAAAGGACGGGTGGAAATGCATCCATCATAACATTACATTCTTAAACATGAGTCATGCTGTATAATTTGAGAGTCTGGTGAATTATAGCCTTGCTTAGTGTGTTTGCTCAGCTTGAATACTATTGTCGTTTTAATGCCACGATCTCAGCACACATACGCACACCCGCTGTGGAAGTGACTTTTTCTAATGTATGAATGAAGTTTGCATGTCTCAGATTCCCAGCCTAAAATCCTCTAAATGAGTGTGATACTGCTCATATTCAGATAAGGAATTCAGTCTGAGTATTTTTCACCGTCTGTTTCCTGTCTCAGGAGAAGGGAGGATAAATCCAAATACTGGGGATTATATGTTGTCTTTGACCTGCTTCTGAATCTTTGCTTTGAAGTGATGAAACATTTTGAAAAGGGTTGTGGAGAAAAGAGAGGATTTACCTTGCACTTCTGTAAGGGCATGTTTTGATCTAAATGTCTTTGCATGAAATCCTTGTTAAGAATGTTCTGTATTGCTTTAAGGCCTGTGCCTGGTGTCATTTTCTCCTTTTTATCATAATGGCATAATTGTGTACAAGCATATGTATGTACATAGGCCTATGTATAAAACTGATATAAAAATAGACACCATCTAAAAGCTTATTTTGGAGAGACATTTCTTCAGTCTTTCATTTCTGGGTTGTGTAATGTATCTGATTACAGTTTGATTACAGCAAATAAAGCCTCAGAGTGCTTCATGGTGGGCGAAAAATAATCCTCACAATCCTATTGATTTTGCTCATTTTGAATGAGCTCTCAGGGGGTTTCAAGTAATGATGTCTGATCAAATGTAATGATGACTGTGAATAAATAATGCCAATGCATCCCCCAAAGTTGTTTTGCTTCAAGTCAGTCAGTTTGGTTTCTTTACAGGAAACCTATTAATTATAAGTTTTAGTTTCCCTGCAGTTGATGTAGACGGAATGCCTCTGACCTTGTATGTGAATTGTGTGCCCTTCAGATAACAGCCTCAGGTGTGCTGAAAGATGGCACCTCTGCTTCCCACACTCCTGACCTCATCACTATGGCCTTACACCAGTTGTGTATGAATTTACCAAGTACAAAACACGTTGCAGTGTATCAATTTAATTGCAATGCATGGCTTTCAGAATTTATAATATTGAAAAGTGTTGTGATATCACTCATTGTCATAAACTCTGTGACCTTGCGAATGGTTATTTAAATTTTCAATCCTGGTCCTGGGGACCCTCTGTTCTCCACATTTGGTGTGTGTCTCAATTCAGCAATTCAGTTCAGTTCAGAGCTTTCGCCTAACAAGCTGATGATCTGAATCAGGTGTGGGAAATAGGGGAGACATACACAATGTGCTGAGCTGTGGGTCCCCAGGACCAGGATTGAAAACCACTAGATGACATAAAAAGAGCAAAACAAAGCAAAGTTGAAAACAGTTGTTAGTGTGTGACCTCATGTAGCTGACAAATAGTGGTGGAATGAGGAAGAGGAAAATCCCTAATTGCTACTTTAAAGTGAAATACAGGTCTTAATTGTAGCTTGACTTATAATCGTTAATGACCAGAAATAACAAATAGAGTAAAAAAAAAAACCCACTGTGTTCAAGAAGCCTCTTGAGAATGTGGAGTGTTTTCGTGCAAGCCTGTTTTCTTTCCTACCTCGTTTACATTTTTTTTTTTAGACTTAATATAGACTTATTTCTGTAAAACACTGTAAAACACTCCAACCATGCATTGTAAATATGTGTATAGAAAATAAAACGCACAGAGATTACTTTTCATTTTTATTGCATGTAATTTTAATAATTTGTGTCAGGTCAATACACATTAGGCACATGCTTTTTTCGTTTTCTTTTGTTTTCCTCGTATTTAGCATTCCGCTTTCTCTTCACAACATCAAACCTCGTGCTGCTGATTAGAGAATAAAGGAGATGAAAGGGCAAATGCATTTTGCAAGCATGAACACATATGCCGTGATTAGACAACTCAAAGTGTCAAGCTTTGGGTCATTACATGCTGTGTGAGTCTGTGTTTGTCAATTTATGCAAATGTGACAGGTTCACACACTACCATATGGCTGTCTACAAAAAATGCTAACCACCACCAAGTAAAAATGAAAAAGGGGTGTAGCAAAAAAGATTGTTTGGTCTATACATTTCACACGTAAATAGTTAATTAGGGGGCTGTTTACAAACAAGTAATTTGGTTTCACTAATAATTTAATGTTTATTATATTATTTTCACTTATTTATTTTATTTATTTATTTTCATCTTGCAAATTGAACTGAATTTAAAGATATAGGTCACCTACACCCAGAACATTGTTAGACATGACATGGACAAAACAAACACTGACACTTTTTTCAAGAAACATGTGTGTGCGTGTGTGTGTGTGTGTGTGTGTGTGTGTGTGTGTGTGTGTGTGTCTGTGTGTGTGCGTGTGTGTGTGTGTGTGTGTGTGTGCGTGTGTGTGTGTGTGTGTGTGTGTGTGTGTGTGTGTGTTTGTGTGTGTGTGTGTGGTTGTGAAGTCACAGAGCGAAAGATAGTCTTATAGGTTTGGGATGACATGAGGGTAAATAACTGTATTTTCATTTTTGGGTGAACTATCCCTTTAAGAAAATATGTTTGCTCATATACTGCTCATAAAATATTTTATTTTTACTATTTTCATAAACACGATAAGTTTATGAACTATGGCCTGGTTTCACAGACAGGGTTTAGATTAACCCAGGATTAGGCCTTATTTCAACTAAGACATTTTAGTAGCTTTTATAAATGTTCCTGAGGAAAAAAAAAAAAAAAAACATTATATACTGGCGCATCTTGAGAAAAAACAATGTTTTATCCTAAATATCCTAAAATATGTCAGTGCAAGTTGCTTTCAGTTAAGTCAAACATGCATTTTATTCTGGGATTAGGTTTAAACTCTGTGAAACCGGGCATTCATCCATTATTATGTAGTTATGCAATTCAAGAGTTGGTCTACCTTTTTGTAAATAATTGCTCACATTGTTTTTTGTCATATCTGAGAATGTGCTTCATGTGGTAGGCCTATCATCTAGTTTTACAGTGGAAAAGCTTATGTGCAGCTGTTCAACCTGTTGATGTAAACATTATAGAGTAGATTAACGTGATGATTTTTAGGTCTTATTTTCTTGTACACCAACCATGTCATCTCTTGCAATTATTTATTAGTTCAGCCTATATGAACAGTTTGCAAATTGGCCCGGTAGCTTTGATGGATCAATCACATTGCATGAGCTGACGCAAATGACCCTGCTCTCTCAGAACTCTTTCAAAACGAACATGGCGGCAACTTAACATTTGGCCAAAATGACTGTGGATCATTTCGCGAGAAAAGATCCCACCTTGTCGGACCGAAGAGGCGAAATTCGGCGAGTTAAAACGAGGAGTCCTTGCGCTTTTCACCAGAAAGCCCTGAATCAGAGCGAACGGCCAGACAGTGGCTTTTCCGTGTTATAGCGGCTCTGCGCAAAAGGGGAGAGCGGAACCCATGACAGACGAGCAGGGAGAGACATGTTGCTACAGATAACTGGGTTTTTCTCCGGAGAAGCACGGGGAGAGGGGATTCGACAATGAAAGCAGTAATCCCCCTGAACACAGCAACTGATCGGGAATTGCAGTTAATCGCGGAGGTGAGCCATGACCGCTCGCTAGCCATCGTTTAGTGGTCAAAACTCAAGACAGACCTCCCGTCAATGACTATTGTGGCAGAAAAGCCCCCACGGTGGAGTCAGCCAGCGCTGCGCTTTCCCAAAATATGACCAGCGGTGCTTGGAAGTGTCGGCAGCGAGATGACGGCTTAAAAATTTGGTGTGCTCCCCGCGAGAACGAGAAGCCATTCACCGACTCCGAGAGGGCCCAGCGATGGCGATTGTCCTTAGCGTCCCTCTTATTTCTAACCGTTCTACTTTCTGATCATCTGTGGTTCTGCGCCGCGGCCAAACTGACAAGGACCCGAGACAAGTTAGCATCAATGGACATGAGCGCAAACCACAGACCCGACCTCCCTTCAACACACAGCAGCCTCAGAAGAAACGAAGATGCTATTTTTGTAGTCAATTCTACCAAACCTTTGTGGCAACTAGAAACTTGCCTCCCGGATAGTTTGTCTGAATACTGCTTCACTTTTGTCGACGCTGACCACTTGTGCAGGGGCCTTTCGGAAACGGAGGGGACTCGGTGGTTGAACATAAGCGATTTGTACCTTTCCTTTTGTAATTCGTACTCTCTTATGGATTTGCTTTACGGATCATTAAGTCCGGA
Organism: Phoxinus phoxinus; assembly: GCF_949152265.1. Classification (NCBI taxonomy): domain Eukaryota; kingdom Metazoa; phylum Chordata; class Actinopteri; order Cypriniformes; family Leuciscidae; genus Phoxinus; species Phoxinus phoxinus. Next base: position 22,812,652 of record NC_136881.1, read on the forward strand.
CAATTTGAACTGCAGCCTTGACGCGATCATGGACGGCGACCAAAACAGATGCAGTCAGTGCGTTCAGGCATACCAGCGTTATGACCTGCACGCGCAGGAGAAATATGAGGAATTTGAGATGATGGCAGACAAATACGAGACGGATGTGTACTCAGTAAGGACGTGCATGGAAGAATGCAAGGTAAGGTTGTATTATCTGGATCTCTCGCATTTCCTTGAATAGAGTTGGGGTTTCGTTCTCAGTCGTCATGGTAACTGGTGACAGTAACATGCTGATGTTTTAGTGGGGGAAAAGTGCTTTTCATATTGTAGGCTTCTATATTTTTTCCGCATTTCGCATCATTTGGAAAAGCCAACTTTGCATTTTGAGGGGGATGAAAATCAGACAGGCATTTAAACTTTCCCTTCCTCGTGCCTCCATTTATTCATTGCTGTTCAGCGTGATCAACGCAAAATCTATGGTTTTGGTTTAAGCTTACGGAGGAAATTAAATGTCGCTGCAGATCCAAGGTTACTGTGTCAATGCACACAACGCTGCAAAGCCAATCTTTCGACGTGTGTGCGTCATTCTACAGCGCGCAGGTGCCCGCGCGGCGTCTCTCTGAACTGAATATAGAGCTGCTCCGCCAGGTGTTCATTCACGTCCACCACTGAGTACATTTCAATAACGCTAATAGAGCACCGGCGCTTTCTCAGATAATCTATCACAAGAGTCTTTTCCCTCGCTCATTGGTCTTGTTTGCACAGCACTCTGCGCGCGCTGCAACAGGGTGCCCTCTTAACCGTCACAAACTTGACATTAAGGTTAATTTTCGAGCTCCCGCTGTCATCTTAAATTGATTAGGTTACTCCTGGGCGACGAAAAAATGGCCCAGTGTTTAGCTCCCGTGTGCTGATAAGCGATCTTACCATATTCTTTACGTTTGTATTGCTGCGTGTAATTAATGTTCAAACATTTACCCAGAGCTTAAATGAAGGAGGCACAGATAAGCTGGCGAAAAAGTGGGTGGCGTGTTTTGCTTATTCACTGGTTCATTTGGCAAAGGACTCGATTCTCGCTCACAGCACCGACGCGCTTGAAGTCTGTGTTGCTGGGCTGTTCGCTGTCCGTGGTGCTGAAACACGCTTAGTCGTGTTACTGACCAACTATAATAATGGCGACGTGCCTTTTGATGCAGGGGACATATTTAATTGTTACATAAGCAGTTTGAATTTTACTACATGCCAATGAAGATTATGTCAATAGACGTTTGCATCTGTAATAGCTGCTGCTGTCCTACAAAAGTAATTCACTTCTGTATTTCTAAAGTTGCTCATGAAATTATGCTAAAGAATGTGTGGGCTATTTTCAACCAATACAACAACAATAATAATATTAATATTAAGAATGTAACCTGTATCAACACAACTCGATAAAGGACAGAGAGGCTGTGTGCTTATTTTAACCTTTTGATGAGTTACATTTGAACACCCGTGTGTGCTGTTTTATTTTCCTTCTTTTTTGTTTAAATTTCTCACTAAAGTGACAGCCAAAGAATTGATATTCAGAAACGTCCCAAATGAATAATCTCTCTGCAACAGCCTCCATACAGAACAATTATTTCTATAAAATGATTGCAAAGTATTGGTTGAGGATATAAATTCTAGCCAGTAACCACAAATCAGTCTTTTGTTTCGCATTGTTTTTTTCTTCTGTGCATGTAAGTGTTCATTATTTCTGGCCTGGCTGAAGATATTGAGTCATTATAAGGCATTTATTTTGTGTCTTTGTATTGCATTAATGTTGAATGCATTTTAAACAAATCAATGGCTTTTGAAATGAAAATGATGTATGAATTGAGGTAGAATATTTTGACTGTTGCATTTTCTCACACATTTCTCAAGCCTGATAAACTACTTGCGAGTGTGAATGAAGGCCGTAATGCAGAGGGAGTTGGCAGGAGTCAGTCAGAGCCTCTGGCAAGCAGCTGCAAGGGATAGCCAGTCCCAGCTGTGATTAAGCGGCGAGATATAGAGACAGAAAGCAAGACAGAGCGAGACTGAGAGGATGGGTAATCACTGTGACACACGGCGTCTCTGACAGCCGGATCAGCCTTCAGGTTGATTTAATTCGGCATCTTCCTTGCACGGTATTGGAGTGTGGGAGACACTGTTGCATTTGCCTGTGTGTATATGCTTGTATTGTGTGTAAATGTGCTAAATATTCAGTACAATTGACATTATAAATAGGTAAGAAACAAATGAACGGATAGAGGGGGGTAATGATTAGAGAAACAAACTAAGAAGGTTTTACCCAATAGTGTGCTATTCTTAGCTACTGTATTGAGCTCTGCACAGTTGCACTAAATGTTACAGCTAGGCTGTTCTGTGACAAAGCATTTACATCACGGATGACATGGACAACAGTTAGTGTCCCGAAGAACAAAAGTTGACACTACAGTGCGTTCACTTAGGTGAAGTATTCAATTAATCATTAAAAATGTTAAGTATGAGAAGTTCGCTTTGTTAGTTCCCTTGACTTTTCCATGCACTGTGATTCAAAATAATTGGATTCTAAGGGTTCACATCTGCTGTTTCTTTCCATAGCGAGTTAAAAATGTTCTGGCCTCATTACATTTCAATTGGAAATGTAGAAGAAAACCACCTAATATAGTATGTGAATATTTGATGTAGATCTTTGCTTTTGTCTGATTGGCTCTTATGTGCAATGAGGTGCTTGTGGTATGGAATTGATCGCTATTTGGATGAAACCCTATTTTCTGAGAATAGATAAGACAAGTCTTACATTCCTCTAAGAGCATAGATAGTGTTGGTACATCAGGCAGGGTTTGATCCCGCAAGGGTTTGGCACAATTGCTTGTTCATCTCCTCCAAGTTATCTCAGTTTTGGGACATGTCTTTATCACCCTTCTGTCTGTTTCACACACTCTTCTTTTCTCTCAACATTGCAATACAATATGAACAGTTATTCATAAACTGGTCTCTCCACACAGATTTCGACATTTCCCTTTGTGTATATCCTCTATCCAGTATTGCTGAATTAAATGAAAAGCTCACCCAAAAAGTAATAATTATGTCATAATTTTCTCACTGTAAAGTCGTTTACAAACACATCTGGCTTTCCTATTATTTTGAAGATATTTTAAAGTATGTTGGACGGAATCAAATGCAGACAACATTTTCATTCTTTAGGGTGGACTTATTCATTCACCAGGGTGCTTTTTATTAACTCATTTGTTTTAACCAACTGTAAGTGGATTCAGAATGTGCATGTTACTGAGGAGTGGGATCAGAGAATCTGAAATGCAAATGGCACAAAAGAGAAGCCCCTATGTTGTTATCATGTTTATGAAGGGATGTTTTTTTTCTCCCCGCTTAAGCGCACAGTGCCCCTCTGTCTCATTAATGCTATCACTGCTCACTGTGTATGGAAGAGCAACTGCACTCCTTTTTGTGTTATTTAAACATGGCTTTTATTAGTGTTGGCCAACAGAAGATGACTATCAAAAAAGGCTGTTTCTAGGAGGGGTTTTCTTTATCCAAATCCTGGCATGAAACACTAAAACTGGTATAAAACCAGCGTTACAGAGGACAGGCAAAACATTGCTTTGTCGATGATTAAATTTGCCCATAAAGGTGAAAAATTAAAAATGTCTTCTGCCACTTAGAGGATAATAATTTGTGCCCAATAATTTGTATTAGTGAAATAACCCTCATTGAAAAAAATAAGTAACAATTGTGTAATGTTACAGATAAGACAACTTTAGGTCAGAATCTGGTGTTTTTCAATGCTAGTCTTAGGTTCTGGTAAACTGAACAATTAGACCCTACCAACAGCAGTCTGATCACATAACCTAATAATCAGGTGTCTATACTGCTCAAATCAGAATATAATACACCAGTCCACTGTATTTTAAATAATAATACAATTTATGTATTAATGTTAAAGACAGACAGAATTAATTACAGATCTGTTACTATTATACTACACATTTATCATAATGTGTAGGTATATATTACCCTCAAAAACAAAGGCATTTTAGACTTTACATGTCTTTGATCTTTTGCAGGGAGGTCATAAAAAAAAAAAGAAGTTCTATTAAAATGTCCAGGATATTCAATCCCTCATTCCCACATGAATAAATCTGTACATTCTACCCCAAAAAATAAAAAATAAAAAATAATCTGAGAGTAGAAATGAGGTGTAATTAGAAGTAAAATTAACAAGAAATGGAACACTATAGGCCTTTTTGCACATGCAATAAAGAAATAAAGGGAGAAAGAGTGATTGTGACTGTGTGTTTTTAGTCTTTAACTATGCACACAAATTGCCAGACACAAAGGATTCAGCAACTTCCCATTCATTTCAAGCTTTGCATAATCGGGCTCTTTTTTTAATCATCCTAGTGGGCGGCGTCCAGCTTATCAGGTTGAATAGTTATCCCCCTTTCTATAGATACACCTCCATGGTGTTTGCAACCTTTTGTCCACGGTCAAGAATAGTGTAGTATATTATTTACTATTATTGTATAATTTATATTTACCCCATCAATGCACATTATTTGAGCTCTTTAAATGTCATAGTGTACTGCATTAATAAATATGCCGTTCAGATGAACTCCTGGATCAGAGGATCAGACCTCCTGAAACTCCTATTCACTTAAATAAAGCAGCGGATTGGATGGGATTAGAGGGATGGGTGGAGCCAAGAGGTTGAAGCTGTGGCTTGGGTCAGGTCTCCATGGTAGCATTAGAATGCTGAGCATGTTTGCTTATTCATAAAAGCCGGCCGTGGGCTGCTGCAGCCTTAGTGAGGGACACAACCGTGACCAAGGTCAGTGTCCCAGAGCTCTATCACTTCACTGCCACTGCAAAGGGGTCTGTAATAATGTGCCAGACCAACACGCACATGCTTACACCAATGGAGACATATTTTGTAAAAGATTATTTGCATAATTTTTGATAGATTTAGAAATTGATATTTACTCTAGTAACCCATGTTCTGTGTTTTCTTGAAATAAAGACTGATTGTAGCACATGCTTGCATCTTGAGTCTCGTGATGAAGGTCAGAACACCTCTCTATGGGTCATCATTACCTTTGAAGATAGGTTGCCAAGGAGACTGTACAGCGGCTTAATGAGTCAACGTGTGTTTTACGTAATTCAACAATAAGAGTTTTGGAGACTTAATACAGATTCACCTTCTGTAATCCTCAAGGAAGGACACTAAATAACCTCAGAGAAGCCACACTTCCACCTGTCCATCCAAGGCTGTGGTTCCTCATTGGGTATCCATAATTCGTAATCAGTACATTGTTTCAGAGGAAACATATAAACAGATATAGACTGACAGTATAGTTCACCTAAAGTGAAAATCCCATCATAATTTTACTCACCGTGTTCTCGTTCCAAACCTGTATGACTTTATTTCTTCTGCAGAACACAAAGCAATATATTTGAAAGAATGTTTTTGTCCATACATTAAAAGTCAATGGGGTCCAAAATTTGGCCACTTTAACTCTATAAAGCCTCTAAACTATAACCATGATGGAAACTGTGCTCAAAAACCTGTTGTACACAATCTTCTACATGGCTTCTGCACTATGATTAATAGTTTATACTTGTTTTAGTAAGTTAAAGGTCTTTTAGTATAATTCAAAAAATATCCCCCTTCAGGTCGTGGTCTTTTTCCTGTGAAATTTGTATTGATTTTTATAAAGTAAATATATTAATAACTTTTATAATAACTTTTATGTATTTCAAAATTAACATTCACGTCAGGGGAAATTCGGGGGAATGTGACGTACTTTTGTACAAGCCTCTCCCACGATTGTTGACTGACTCTGCAGTTTTAGCGTGAGCTAATACAGTCCGCCATTGTTTCGACGCCGGACCAGCTGTATACAAGAATGTCTTCTAAGGTGTTGAGGTGTTTTGTTGTTGGATGTAAGAATGAACATAGCACTCTTCATTTACTCTTGTTGTTACTCGAGGATGGATCTGTACCAACTGTTCGTGATCCAGCTTACAGTCTCCGGAGCGATAGGCCTAACGTTACTGATCAGTGATCACGGCAAAAATGAAAGTGAGAGTGCGCACTTTATTACAGTTCATCTGAGTCCCCTGAAAAGGTGTGTATATAATTGTTTACTGTTAGTTGTAACGAGTGTTTTGTGTAATTCACTGTGTATGATGATAATGAGAGAGAGAGTTTATGGTTAAGACTTTAATGCACATATTTTAATGCACATACTTCTTATACTGTGTTTACTCAGATCTTACAGTGATTTTCTGGAGTAAAATTGACGCTTCATCTTTTGTGTGATGTTCAATAAACTTAATGGAACTCATCAGTATATTTTTGGACGGTGCATTTTTCTCAGCCCCAAAAAGTGACAGTTTAAACATGCTGTAAAAACGATCTGTTGGGTATTTTGAACTAAATATTCAAATACACACTCTGGGGACATCAGAGATTTATTTTATATCTTGTGAAAAGGGGCAAAATAGGTGCCCTTTAAATATCAATTTACTAAGACTAATACAACTAAGGTGTTTTTTCCACCTCAACTGTAAGCTGCATGTTCTTACTATATCTCACTACTGTAAATGGGACACAAAATCCTGATAAAACACATATGCAAACTTTGTTTAGTTTTTGAATTAAAAAACAAACAAACAAACATTTAGTCTAAAAAAGGATCAATAAACGTTTCCATTTAAAATTAAACAATATTTTACTGACTATTATGTTCTATAATAGTCAGTAAAGGGCTTAAAATAGGTATAATAGGCTTTAAAGGGTTAACTGGTCAAAAAACAGATTCCTCTTATATACAATAGAGCAATATTGCCCTGTAAATCCTCATGCTTTTTAAAGTCTGAATTTTTTTTCCCCACATCCTGAACTATTCAAGGTCCCCAGTGTGAAGTACAGGTACATAGTAAATAAAAATAACATAACATAACAACATAAATATAATTGTTCGTAATGTGAAAGCTATAAGCAACAAGCATTTCGTGAATAGATGACATTGACATCATGTTTTATAGAATATTGTAGTATTGGTGACTACTACAAGCTGTAACAGCAGCCTCTATGCATTGCAGATCTTTGGAGGCTTGACAACCTCCAACAGAGCTCTCATTTATTGGATAATGATCGATTTCACACTTTCCATCCACTACACAGTGTTTAAAGAGGTGACTCATAGAACCTCACCGCATGATCATCCAGCTGGGGCTAAAACAGGGTGAGATATATTTAAGTCTACTTAACTATTACAGTGGCTTGCACTTTAATGGAGAGCTCAATATAGGTTTCCAGAACACGTGTTTTGTCTAGAGACTAAGGAAAATGTGTGGAAGACAAAGCCAGTACGGTACAGTGTGATTATTCCTGGATTAATGCAGCATCTTTAAGATTATTTAAGAGCAAATGTGTACCTGTGTGCATTGCAAATGTCCTCAGAGGGCATTAATGGACAGCTTATTTATTGAATGGAAAGATTAAAGAGTGCAAAGGAGATGTGTTACAAACAGCTAGATGGGGAACAACAGAACTAAAGACATGATCAGAAAGAGGCATGAGGGGGACCGGGATCTGTGCTTGCAATAACTAACCAGATTTGAATGTAGATACTCCCTTAACACAGTAGCCTATCCACAGTTACTTTTTAGTTGAATGGAGCAGTGGTCACAGTTAAATTTGTGGAAGCCAATGGTATTTCACATTCTTGGCTCCCTAGAAGGCATTTTATTTGGTGCAGACACTCTTTCAATGAAACAGCATATATGGCGCCTCCCGGGTGAAGGGAACATGATTCACGCTCCTTCCTCCATTGATCTTCTCACTGACAGGAGACACCCGTAATAACGATGATATCAACCAGTCTGGGAATCTGTTGGCCTTGCACTAATCAAGTAGTTAATCAATATCAACCTTAATCTTAATAGGTTTCCAGTGTATCTGGGTGTGAGTTTTTTTTAGGGTTACACTGTCCTAACGCGATGCGATTCCAGCGAAAAGCAATTTATGTACTGAATGCTTAGTACTTACAACTCAAGTAAAAATAAATAAATAAATATATATATACATATATAGACAATTTTATTTGTACTTTTACTCTTTTACTTTTAAATTTGTGGTTAGAGTAATATCCCTTATAGCAACCATACTTTAAACAATCTATAATTTCTCTGTACTTTTGACTGTACACCAAAAATTATATTTCTCTGTCAATAGACATTCAAAATAAAGTGTGATGATCCCACTAATCAATGTTTCTCATCACGATCACCAATATAGAACACAGGGGTCGACTGGGGCTAAAAAGTGGCCCTGGACTTTCTGGCACAGATAGGCGCACCACACCCTGTCCACAACACTCCACACCATCAACCCAAAAGCTCATTATGCACAGAGCTATTTTTAATACCACTTACTAACACACAATATATCACAATACAGCTTATCCTTACCATTAATTAATGACTGGCATACTTCTTTACATCATAATTGGTCTTTCCTGGTGTCCATGGCAAACTTTTACACAGGTCTTTAGAGGGGAAGTTTAATATCACTAAAGTTCAATACTTACCATAAAATCATTAATTCATTTGCTTACATCTTACCTTACATTCTTCAAGCATTAAAAAACGGCATGCTGCTCGGCTTCTGTGATAAGTAAATCCTGCCTTCTTCGATTTGATTGGTTACTGTATCTCAAACATTTTGACTTTGACAAGCGCTTTTAAACCGCTGCGTCTGAGCACACTAAAAAGATTAGAATTTTTTACTCAAGTGGGCCGCGCGGACCATTCGTCTCGGCTGACGGAAGGATAGGCTACGTAAACTCACTATAATTCCTTATTTATATATTTACGTGGTAATGGGCCAGCCCACATTGTACAGTAGCCCACCGGAATGGCCAGGCTCCAGATGGCCAGTCTGCCCCTGACAGAATACCACAGTCATATAAAAGAGAAGCTGCCTGGATCTCATATCAAAGCGCTAATCATAAGAAATCATGGCTTCTGCTGTGTTCTTTCATGTCATTATTTTACAGAGGGTTTAGAGAGCCACTAATGGGTGGTATTGTGGAGATCAATGAGAAAATGTGTGACAGACATGGAACAGGTCCATACAGTGTTTACTGATTTATGAGAGGTAATCATGATCTGATCTTGCACCTTCAGTACAGACTCTTAAACAGGTTTACATGATATTGCTGGTAATGTTGAGAACAGTTGTTATGGGTTCCCATTCAGTCAGTCACGTTCAGCGTTCTGACATATTGAGGTCTCACTTGGGATCCTAAAACACATCTGAGTAGTAAGAAAATGGCCCAATGTATATTGGCGAGTGAGATTTGCGTACCTAGCCACTCCTACAGGGACATACAGGTATATAAGTCTGCTGGCAACTCATTATTTCAGATTCTGAGATTTGCTCAGATTTGCTTCGGAGCCGAGTGGTTGCGGACAGTGTTCACCCTCTTTGTAACGCCTCACAAAAGATGTAGCTGACACTGGTAGGTCAGCTGTGATTTATGTTTGGTGATTTCAGGGGTTAATGTTTTTTTTTTTTGCGACTTTATAATTTAAATTCATATTTCTGTGTGTGTGCCCATTTCATAATTTTGTTGGCATTGTATTTTATTATTAATCACAGTTTATCTAAGTGTTAGCGTCAACTGAATCGTGAGACGTGAAGATAAACATGTTAGTGCTCCAGAACATTTTACTTCTGGTTACCAGACAAACACAATATAAAAGTGTTAATATTTGTATATTATGTTTTGGTTTTGTGTTTTTAGTGGTGTTGTGTGTAAAACTATGGTTTGTTTCAATAAATCAAAATGGACATCAGTACTTCGGAAGCGTGGGCTGTTTAATAACCAGCGAGTAGTTACAAAAGGCCTTGTTCCTGATCGGGAGAGCATTATTTCTGATCTAAAAGAGCTTGCCAGTGAAAGGGCCAGTGTTGGGTAAGTTACTTTAAAAAAGTATTTAGTTATAGTTACTTTCCACAAAAAGTAACTGAGTTAGTAACTGAGTTACATCATTACAAAAGCATCTAATTACCAGGGAAAGTAACTATTGCCAACAATTAACTTTTTTATATATATATGTGTGAAATAACCCCAATATTAAATATGTTAAATGAATGAAATGGACACTAAATAGAATACATTATTATTATAAAACATTGCAACTAATCTACACTATTTTAATGTTACTGTGGGACAATGTGAGAGACACCTATTAACTTAAATATCAAACAACAAAGAAAATAAATGGAACAACAAATAAATGGAACAACAAAACAGATGGTTTAGAACTTTTAATATTTATTGTACATACCACAACTGGCCAATAAATAAGTCTTATAAATAAATAAATTATGCTTCCTAAGAAATGTACCAAAAAAAAAAATAGTAATAAAAAATATACATACCGGTACACATGAAGACTTCAAATGCAAAAGCCTCTAAGTGCCATCTGAAATTTTCTTCTAAAATTAGCATTTTTATCTAGCTCGTATATTTAAGTTCAGTAATTTGACTTTAATGACAATTAATAGGTATTTTTTATTGCCATTAAATTGAAATAACTAAGGATTAACATATAAGCTTGATAAAAAGGATAATTCTAGAAGAAAATGTCAGATTGCACTTAGAGGCTTTTGCATCTGAAGTCTTCACATACACTCTTTGTGGTGCAAATTAAAGTGATAAAACTCACACACCTTTACAACTGGTTGATATACTGTATAGCCTAATTGAAGTATTTTCTTCCTCACAAAAGTAAACAGTTTAACAAAAAGTGTTTGCAATATAATACTGAACAATGTACCAATATAAATATAAATAATAATAAAATATAATATTTTTGGCCTCATTAATACACATACACACCAGAGAAAAAACTTTGCAGGTCCTTTGGCAGAGAGAGAACCTACTCGGAAACGATAATGGTAACGGCGTTGTAACGGAGGAAACAGTAATTAGTTTGAAAGACGCTTCTCCAACCGTGCGTTCCTGGATGTGGTTGTTTCCTGTCTCCTGTCCTCATCTGAGGCTGTCTGGGCCATATGCTGAAACGGCATTTGTGGATGGTTCATGTTCTCATTATTAGAACATGACGACACAGCGGTCACAACTTGCCATTCTCGTAAAGGCTACAGTTCCTTCTGCTGTTACCCAGCCAGCCGCTGCCTGTGTGCAAAGCACAGCAGCGACAGCAAGTGTGGTTAATACTTTGGGAGACCAGAGGGTTACAGTGGAAGCACTTCCGCCGGATGAACCCCCACAAACCTCCCGCTCCTCTAGAATTCCGTGTGCCGTCGAGCTGCCGAATGCGTCATGTCCTCTGGAGAGGAAGGGGTCATATCCTTAATTTACAAGGAAAAATGTTTTTGAAAACCATCACTAGACCCCCAATGCGACCAGTCGGGCGTGGGGTATTAAACAATTTACAGCCTTGTGGAATCAGTTCAGCAAGCTAGCATAATTCACCAGGCTTAATCCACGAGGATTCATCCCAATGCATGGAAGAGGAAACGGGGATAATCGCGAAATGCCACTGGACTTGAGAGACTTAAGACTTGAGACGTCAGTCCATGGACCAGCTGATCTCCCCATGAGGACAATAGATTCTGTGTACCATTCTCCCATCCAGTTTTTAGTCGTACAGCAAAAGCCTCCCCGTTTACCATGCCTCCTCCGGAGATTTCTTCTAGGTCGATCCATAGGACACCTACTGTACATAGGTGCGCAGGGAGGTGGATTGAAAATGGCGGGACAAGGTCCACTAACATCACTCTTAGTAAAATCAGCAACTGCCCTGCAGATGTTAAGCAGTGATAATAAACCGGCAGTCATAAACCAAGGTGGAATTACAATTTGTGATTAAAAGGGAGATAAATAAAAGAATAACAAATGCCAAAGGCAGAGACATAGAGGACAGCAGATGGCAAGTCAACACAGGCACCATCTTGTTCCGATCCTGTAATATTGTAAAATGTTTGTCTTATGCTTTCAGAGATACTGCTGCACAGTCCACCTCAGCTAAGCTTAATAAGAAACAGCAGCTTTTTTTACTTTTTTGCTTACAAGCCACTGTGGCTTGTGGTTTTCCAAAGTTACTAGCCACTCAGCATTTTCACTGGCCACAATTTTGACATCTATACCATGGGGAAAATTCTTTATTATTATATATAATTTGGGAGCAGGTAGGCTATATTAGGCTGCTGTCACTTTAAGACCTGATGCATTGATCTATACTGTTGCACATGCGTGTTTATGCTCATTTAAAACATAACTGACTGTATAAATGTATTTGACCATATAAGTGCAAAAAGCAGCGGAAAAACTAAATTTAATAGTGAGAAGCAGCTTTATGTGCACGCACTTTGGGTGTGAGCAAAAATCTGCGGGAATGAGTAAAATGATGTGCAATATGTGCAATCCCATGCCGAAATTCAAGCCGTGTAACACCATACACCAAAGAAAAAGATTAAAAAGATGAATAAAAAAAATACATACAATTAGTGAGTGAGGGGACGTGGGTTTGTGTGTCAACTCGCTGGTGGAGAGATGAGGGAGCGAGAAAGTGCAGCTGGTATCATGTATTCTTGGAAACATGAGTATTGGAAGCATTATTTTTCAGTATCTTAAGCTTTATTTTTGTGTTTATGTATTGAAAAATTTATATTTTTGACAACACTACATTGCACACAGTTTTGGTAACACTTTACAATACGGGTGCAATAATATGCATTAATTCATTCTTAACTAATGCACAGATAATCATGTCAATGTATTACTCATGAAGAACTAAACCATTAATTAATGATTACTGCATCAGCAACTAATAAAGATTCTATATGGTTAATATATGAAGTAATATATGAATTATTTTTAGCCTAATTAAATGTGTCATAATGTATTAATTTCTTAATAACATATTTTATTAACTAATAATGTAAATGAATGCATTAATTACACAATTGGTCCAAGCAATGTACTTCAACTTCCAGTTATCTGCTTTAATTAATCATTAACTAATGATTTGCAAATGTATCATTATGTTATGACTTTACTTGTTGAGGCACATAACTATTAACTAATTGTTAAGAAATATGCCATTTATGGGTTTTGACAGTTTGCACATGCAGTGAATGTAATGTCAAAGAACGTGTTTTAAGGATGGTAAGTTGGGCTGCACACAAATATCAGCACACCAGAATCTGAACTCCTGACCGCTGTTACACTGTGTTTAAACTGGATGAGACCAGCTGTCTACACCGGACATGACAGACCATTGCAAGTCCATTTGTCCTTCGTAACAGAACTAGCGCAAGAGCTCGAAGTACGTCAGAAATAGAGTGTGGCATCAGTTTACTGTCGGGGTTTTGTCGTGTAGCGTTGCGCCGCATCCTGTGTAGTATCACTGACTAATGGACGTTCTATTGTCTTTGTCCAGTCTAGACAAAGTGTTATGAAATAGCAGAGCTCGGCCACATGTTCTCAGTGAACCACGACCTCAAGCTTAAAGGGATAGTTCACTTTAAAATGAAAATTCTGTCGTCATATACTCACCCTCAAGTTGTTTCAAACCTGTATGAATTTCTTTGACATTTTTCAAAATATCTTCCTTTGTGTTCAGCAGAAGAAAGAAATTCATACAGGTTTGAAACAACTTGAGGGTGAGTATATGATGACAGAATTTTCATTTTAAAGTGAACTATCCCTTTAACCTGTTTAACTCCTGTGCATGAACAACAAGGTACTGGATGCGGCAGTTCATCGGACTCTGTGAAATCTTGGTTGTAGATGGCTGGAAATTGCCAACTCCATGGCTTAGTGTGGATGTCAAAACCAAAATGACATATTACTTAACAGTTAGTTAATAGTCATGTGCCTCAACAAGTAAAGTCATATCATAATGATACATTTGCAAATCATTAGTTAATAAATAATTAAAGCAGACAATTCGAAGTTGAACTACATGACTTCAACTCATTGTGGTAATTAACACATTAATTTACACTATTGGTTAATAAAATATGTTATTAAGGACTTAATACATTATGACACATTTAATTAATAACAATTCATACATTACTTAATCTATTAACCATATATAATCTTTATTAGTTGCTGATGCAGTAATCATTAATTAATGGTTTAGTTCTTTATGAGTAATTTGGAGACTTATATAATTATATAATTATATTATATAATATAATTATAATATATTTGAAGATATATTAACACATGATTATCTGTGCATTAGTAAAGCATGAATTAATGCATAAAAGACCACAATTGAAAAATGTATAACCTATATTATGTATATATTTTTCAACCTGCCAAGGTGGAGTTATACACACCACTGCTAAAATTAAGTTGGTGTGTGTTAATGTCAAGCCCTGAACAGCAGTATATGACAAAAAGACATTTTCCCACCCACATAAGACTGGTGACCTTGTGTTTTTGGACGACCCAGCTCAGAAGCAGATAAGCTGGCTCCTACATGGAAGGACCATATACAATTCTGAGGAGGATCACATTCAGCTAAAACTTTTCATGGGCTCTTTATAAAATGTACCTGTCAGTTCCTCTCCGGTATCTGTGCCTCCTGTTGTGGATAGTGCTGAGGCCCCTCACTCAGTTTCCCTCACTGCATTGTCAGGAGCATTACCTTTTCAGACCCCCTACCCCACCTTTATGTGCCTTACCAACCTGCAAAGCAGATTGCAGTTTGAGAATGTTCAGCTATTGTAGTTATTCAGTATTATATTGAGATAGAAATTGTTTTATAATTATTTTATTTTATTTCACTATTTGCTAATTCATTATTTTATTTAGTGAAGAGATTGGAGTTTTCGCCGATATGAAATAAAGAAATAAAGGTTACACATAAGCAATATCACACACACCTATTCAGACCATATATAACTTGTGGAGTTTCATTCTTAAAGGGCACCTATTATGGAATTTTGAAATGTACCTTTCATGTAGTGTGTAACATAGATCTAAGTGAACAAAAACATCCTGCAAAGTTTGAAATATGAAAGTGCACCGTATATAAAGTTATTGTCTTTCAAAAGTAAGAGTCGACTCGGAGTCATTTTTATAAATCGTTAGAAGACCGAAGCTTTTTCTCTGACTAGATGACGTCAACTTGTCAAGTTATTTGAATACGATACGCCCCCTTATTGCGCTCCAAGGCCAGGGAAAATATCATGGCGACGAGACGCTGTGTTCTGAAGTGCGACCCAAAAGCCAACTTTTTTCATCTGCCCAAGGAGGAGCATTTGAAGACTAAGTGGCTACAATTCATATATACAACTATACCACTGAAGTATAGTCCGAGCCTTGTGCTTTGTTCGTGCCATTTTGAAGACGTTTGCTTTTTAAATGCAATCAAACTTGGATTCGCGAGCCGGCTGATATTGAAGGAAGGTTCAGTTCCAAGTGTATTTGCATCAGCTTCCTCCTCCGTATCACAACCTGTAAGTGTTATTAATAATTGTTGCTTTTATGTTTTATGTAGCATGCTTAATAATTATTTTGTTTGTTGTGTAAGCACCGTTTAGCTTCTAGGTCTTCAATGACAATTGTATTGAGATATGTGAAGTGTTTGTCGTTGTTTTCGGAGTTGTCTTAAAGAATAGAATAATACCTCGTAGTAACGTAACTGCATTTTTTTTTTTTTTTTGTAAAAACGTTATGTTTATGCATCGGGCTAACGCAAACAAAGACTGATTGTGCTTTTACAATATGAACTCTGGGCTATGCTCGCTAACGTAACATTAAATTCATTATCTTATTTTTAGTTTTTTACTACAAACTACAAAGCAGTGGACTATAATCATTATTATAACACAATTTAATTGATAAAAGCATCATTGTACTCCGTGTTAAACGATAAGTATTATCTCTGTAAACACTGCTGGGTCATCTGACCAATCGCAGATTAGCGTCGCGCAAAGGAGGGGTTTGGAAAAACGTGTCGTTGAACGAATCATTTGGGAGTCGGTGAGCAAATCAGGTAAAAATAAATGCATATTATACGACAACAAAAGTGTTGTTGGGGACTCCCTAAACAACATTAGGAACATTTTAAATGTCATAATAGGTGCCCTTTAAATAAATAGAGTACAGTTGAGTGAATAATCTAAATTACTCACTTTTACAAAACAACAAAAGTTGGAAACATGGAAATGTATTTAAATGCTAAATTTCACCCTAGGCATTGCTATATTGACAAACCATAGAAACTCAATTGCTTTCAATTGCTTACCTTACGCTTGTCTCCACAGTTGTGTTTATTTGGAAACTTAAATCGATTACACATTTAATTCTTTGCAAGTACTGTAGAAATTATTTTTTACATATTTATGCTTTATTAGATGTTTTTGAGGACCTAACCCCAGCTCCTTACCCTAGACCTCAACCCTGACCCTAACCACTTCTCAACAGTATAGAACACATAACAAGCGATATATATATATAATATATATATATATTAACATTATCTGCTGTACTTCAACTTTACCAAAATCTGCTTTGTCCCTTAACTAAAATGTTCTGATATCCACCATAATAATACAGGGGGATCTGATTCAATGAATCAGAGTTCATCACAAATGGCCTGTACTGCTTTTTGCTGCCCCAGAGACATTTAAAGCTGCATGCACTTTATGATTAATAACTGTCACAGTGTCTGGTTTGTTTCCCTGGGTTAAACACTAGAGGTCCTCAGTTTTCACGGTGTCTAAGCATTCTCACTACGTTTCCCATGATCCTGTCTGTCACTGAGTGTTCATTGTGTTTAGCTGTTTCTCGTCACCTCGTTTAGCACTTGTGTATATATACCCTGTCAGTTTCAGTGTTTGTCACGGAGTCCTCGTTATGTATCATGCCACTTCCGAGTCCTGTTTTCTGGTTTGTTCCTGTTTTGTTTCTTGTTTTATGTTTGGATTGCTTCTTTGGTTTTGACCCCTGCCTGGACTTGTTTGTGAGTACGGATTACCCTCTCAATAAATACTTACTGCTATTGGATCTCCCTTGTTTCCTTGAGTGTGGATCGTGACAATAACTCGCTTAGGATATGGCTTCACATTGTTAAGACATTTAAATGGCCAAATACCTCCTTTTTTTCCTCCTGTCTGTCATAACCATGCCTTTAAACCTTCACTTTTAGATCAAGTGTTAACAGGTTGGGCTAGAAAATGAATCCATACCTTGATTTATATATATGGACAATAATTTTGCCACATTCACTCAACCAAAAGAGACCTTCCGGCATCACACTTTTTAAAATACCTACAAATGAAAAATGATGTTTGTTCCACTATGCTACATTTTAAACATTCAGCCGACAACTAATTACATAAATTGCTTACTTGCGTTCCCAGCACCCCAAAATAAGTTGACTTTTTCACAAGTCAATCTATCTGAAATGTGCCTCTCTCTCTCCCTCCCTCCCTCTCTACATGCACACAGCTGTGCGCACCGAAAACACGCGAGTCACGATTTTCGCCTCTTCTTCCGCGTTTAAAAAAGTTTGAATGTGTAAATTGGAAAGACAAAACATGTCCAAATTATAAACTTTCACTCTATGATGGTAAAAATGTATCCGCAAATCACATGCGTGCTGAACCGTGGGGTCAGGTGGTAACAGATCATCACTGCAATCCGTTGCACCCCTACTCCGGAGCAATTCAGTGTATTGTCTCTATTGTTTTGTGGTGCAAACATCCCCATTCAGTTTCAGACTTCCCAGACATTCACACCCCTCCGGCCTGGTCATGGCTCTAATTATTCATTTCTTTTGTCTTCATTATTATTAATGACAACTTTCTATTTACACTGTTTTAATCCCTAATTTCTCACTTCACCTTCTTTGAAACTGTAACAAATTATCTTTTTGAAAAAATAAACATTTCAGTGAGTTTACTTTTTAAAATTATAAAACAATAACATATTTGCTCAGCTACAGTGTAGGTGGAAGGTGCATCTTAGGGCTAGCTAGCATGTTAGCTTAGCACACAACAATTTATGAAATTAAAACCATTTTTTTGCTCCAAACTTACTTTTCAATGTAAGTCGCAAGTTTTAAATAACCTTCAGTGTTCTGATGTTGCTTCAGATAAAAAAGAAAATAGGCAGAAAATATATTTTATAATAATATGCACATTGAGAAAGGATAAAAGTCGATTAGCATTGCATTATAAATATACACTATTGTTATGAAAATACCCGATATTGGATGAAGAACACATATAAACCATACATTGTCGCAATCGTGTGTTTACTGTCTCTAAAAAGTCTCTATCTGCATGTTATAGCAATCTCTGGAAGCCTTCGGTGCGTCCCAATTCGCATACTATGTATCCTAAAAAGTGTTCGAAAATAGAATTAGTACGTCCCAATCATGTTGAAATGCGTAATCCAAAGATACCCGGATGGTCTACTATTTCCGGTTAGAATTGTGAAGTGCAGATCCGTGCACACTCTAACGGATAATATTACTCACAACCCATTGCACGTTGAACGAGGATTCGATTAGAACTACATACACGGATAAAAAGTTTTAGAGGGGTCATATGATGGTTCTAAAAATAACATTATTTTGTGTATTTGGTTTAATGCAATGTGTTTATGCGATTTTAGGTTACATTTTTTATTATTTTACATATACTGTACATTTTTGTTGCTCCTGTATGTCCCACCTTTCTGAGACGCGTACATTTGTACAAAGCTCATTGTTCTGAAAAGCGCGGTGCGCTCTGATCGGCCAGTGATCCAGTGCATTGTGATTGGCCCAAAAACCTTAAGCGGTATGCCCATTACCATATTTGGAATATCAGCTCCAAAAGCAATAATGACAGGTGATAATGTCGGTACTACGGCTATCAATTCGAACCCAAATCATTCTGAACCAGAAAATGCAGATGACCAAGCTGAACGATCAACTTTGCCAGCGCAACTGGACCAGATTTTGAGGACCTAACCCCAGCTCCTAACCCTAGACCTTAACCCTGACCCTAACCACTTCTCAACAGTATAGAAGTATAGTGCTGATCGGGCCAAAATTTTCTGTCCGAGCCCGGCCCGTGTCCAACAGAGCAGTAACCGAACCCGACCCGGGCCACACAGGCATAAAGATATTTATGTCCGAGCCCGACCCGAGACCGACAGTTAAAATCCCATTTTTTTCTCATAATAATGACACATGTATGTTTGTTTGTGTGGAAAGCCCGCTTTTATTAAGCAACTGTAGGAAGGCATTCAGAAATGTTAACAGGATGAGCGCATCAGCGCGCACGGAGAAACAAGCGCATTTAAGTGCATTGTAGTTTTTGTCCAACTCCATTGACTTGTACCTCACAGCACATCCAATACAAGTAAATGGAGTTGGACAAAAACTACGATAAAACCTATTAGAAAGCATAATTTGCAAACTTTTGTAAACGAAAGTTTAATTTGTTTTAGGAAGGATTATTCCAGTGCACCTATGCAGCCATTGTGGAGGTGGGGGGGAAAGAGAAAGAAACCGAAAATTCTCGGGACAGCAGCATGTGTCCAAATTTTAATCTTAACCATTCTATTTAATCAGAAACGATCTGAAAACAGGGCTTTAAGTGTAAAATACCGAACTTGTCTTTAACTTTGAAATACGTATGATAAAATTTATACTTTTTACAAAGAAAGATTACACTTGAAATATTGTTAAAATTGTAATTGTTGTTGATTTACATGTGAAAACTGTTCAATAAAATAGCAAAAACATATTTTTACAAGGTAGATATAAGAAACATCTTAATAGGTCAATATAAGCCTTCTCATTAAATAATTTATTATTGTTTTTTATTAGTGACACATTTGGGGATATATTCCCAAACTTTCTGAAAATACAGTATTAGAATTAACTGCATAGTAGAAATGTTTACCTTGGATATTAAACAGTTTGCATGCATACAAAATAAATTATTTCTTGTGGCTCAGTGACACCTGAATGAAAGGCTCATTATGCGGGTCATTGTCTTCTCAGGTGTGAATCAGAGCATTATTCATGACCATCCACGCCCCCACGCATATTGCCTTTCCAAACAAAAAGTGTTTTACAAAATTTAAATCAATGTATTGTTTTATCTGAATGATGAGGCAGGATGATTTTTAGATCATTTTGAAGCAAAAAGTCTAGATGACAGAATCCATTAGTCAAAAGTATTGTGGACACATATTTAGTATTTGTTTTGTGGCCTTATTTCAGACACTTTCATTTTTTGTTTTTTCAATCCATCCATCCATCCATCCATCCATCCATCTTCTTCCGCTTATCCGGGGCCGGGTCGCGGGGGCAGCAGTCTAAGCAGAGATGCCCAGACTTCCCTCTCCCTAGACACTTCCTCCAGCTCTTCCGGGGGGACACCGAGGCGTTCCCAGGCCAGCCGGAAGACATAGTCCCTCCAGCGTGTCCTAGGTCTTCCCCGGGGTCTCCTCCCGGTGGGATGTGCCCGGAACACCTTCCCAGGAAGGCGTTCAGGAGGCATCCGGAACAGATGCCCGAGCCACCTCAGCTGACCCCTCTCGATGTGGAGGAGCAGCGGCTCTACTCTGAGCTCCTCCCGAGTGACCGAGCTCCTCACCCTATCTCGCCCAGCCACCCTGCGGAGAAAGCTAATTTCGGCCGCCTGTATCCGGGATCTTGTCCTTTCGGTCATGACCCAAAGCTCATGACCATAGGTGAGAGTAGGAACGTAGATTGACCGGTAAATAGAGAGCTTCGCCTTGCGACTCAGCTCTTTCTTTACCACGACAGACCGGTACATCGACCGCATTACTGCAGCAGCTGCACCAATCCGTCTGTCAATCTCCCGTTCCATCCTTCCCTCACTCATGAACAAGACCCCAAGATACTTGAACTCCTCCACTTGAGGCAGGAACTCTCCACCAACCTGAAGTGGGCAAGCCACCCTTTTCCGACTGAGGACCATGGCCTCGGATTTGGAGGTGCTGATTCTCATCCCAGCCGCTTCACACTCGGCTGCAAACCGTCCCAGTGCATGCTGAAGGTCCTGGTCTGAAGGGGCCAGCATGACAACATCATCCGCAAAGAGCAGAGACGAAATCGTATGGTCCCCGAACCCGACACCCTCCGGCCCGTGGCTGCGCCTAGAAATTCTGTCCATAAAAATTATGAACAGAACCGGCGACAAAGGGCAGCCCTGCGAAGTCCAACATGCACCGGGAACAAGTCTGACTTACTGCTGGCAATACGAACCAAGCTCCTGCTCCTGCCGTATAGGGACTGGACAGCCCTTAGCAAAGGACCCCAGTCTCCATAATCCCGGAGCACCCTCCACAGGACGCCTCGAGGGACACAGTCGAATGCCTTCTCCAAATCCACAAAGCACATGTGGATTGGTTGGGCAAACTCCCATGAACCCTCCAGCACCCTATAGAGGGTATAGAGCTGGTCCAGTGTTCCACGGCCGGGACAAAAACCGCACTGTTCTTCCTGAATCCGAGGTTCTACTATCGGCCGTATTCTCCTCTCCAGTACCCTGGCATAGACTTTCCCGGGGAGGCTGAGAAGTGTGATCCCCCTGTAGTTGGAACACACCCTCCGGTCCCCCTTCTTAAAAAGAGGGACCACCCCTCTTTTATTTTTTCAATAACCATGCATAAACATTATTCTCTCAAAAATACAAACATGTACATACATGTTGCTCACATATTATGGTAGCCCTGTTTGTGCTGAATAGAGTGTAATTACACATTTGCCATTAATATGTTTGTAAGCAACTGAAAAAAGCACAAATGTCAGAACATATCAAGGACCCCCAAAACACCTTAGACCCTTTCTTGTTAACCCTTGGGTTAACCAGAAATGCACAAATAGATAACGTAAATTAGCACGAAATTGCCTTCCCAAACTTGCAGACAGCATTTTACCGCAAGAAGAGTCAGTGTTGTTCTACTCAATGTCCGGATTGTTCAATGTCTCCCAGTTCATTTGAGTTTAATGTGAGACCAAATATTCACTATAGATTCAAATCTGGACTCTCACCAGGCCAAAACATGAGCCTGATGGAAAATAATATCTGATCATTCCTTTTTAGATAACAACTTTTAATTTAAGGGAAGCCATTCTGCAATACTCTCCTAAACTCCAAAGGATTAAATGACTTTTCACAGTAAAGTAGCTCACCAATACAAGCAGCTAAAAAGGCTGCGCTACCCTCATGAAAATGGTCTAGTCAATGGCGCAATATATATATTTTTATTTAAAGAGTTACTTATGTGCGCCTATACAGGCGGGTCCACAACGCGTATCCACTCTGATTTTTAAACACACAGGGATGCGCAGCAGCACACTAACATGCCACATATTAAAAATAAAATTATTAAAATGTAAAAGATTAATATTGTGTACATAAAGATATGGTGGAATCCAGCTTGTCCTGTAGATGGTGCGCTTTAACCTCGCGCACGAGCAGATCCTTTTGCGCTCTGGAGACGCGTTCAGTTTTTCCGCTTGCAAATTTCGCCATAGCAATATTTAAGTCATTTGAGACAACACTTCACCATTGACAGAATTTTCCAGCTCTCCGTGTTTTCACTGTTAAACGTTAGGTGATGCTATTACGCAACTTCTGAAAGAGTACAGAATCTCCAGGAGGAGATGATGAAGAAGAGCCTCTGTTCTTTCTTTAAAAAAAAAAGCGCTTTGTAATAAAGTCATATTAAAAGATGAACTTGATACTACATTTTAAATCATTATGTTTTAATAATATTTTGTCATGCTTTTAAAAAGTATACTTATTTTGATGTGTTGACTAACATATTGAAGTGCATGTAAAGTACCTGATCATAATTTTGACTGTAGTGTGTTATTTGATTTTACATTTTAAGTTCATAATTTTAAATCTAATAAACTGCAACTTCATCATGACGAATTGCAAATACATTTAAATACATGACATAAAAGTTTAAATAGAAACGAAATTAAAGTTAAACTTTAACCAGATTTCAAAGACAAAATAGGAGTAGTTATGAAATTACATATGTGATTCAAAAAAGGGTAGGACGGGTGTTGGGTAAGATAATAAAGGAAATGCATAACAATGTGCTGCTTTTGTGTGGTTGAAACATGTAGTTGCGTCTATAGCTTTAGGCAGGAGTTTGCAGGTCCATTTATGTGTGGTTGTGTGTGCTTAGTGAACCCCAGAGAATTCTTACTCATGAAAAACCTACAGTAATAAATCAACAGTAGAAGCCATTGACAGTTGGCATATAATTTGCCCCTCTAAAACAGTCCAGCTCTGCAGGTCCATATGAGTAGAGCTTATAATATGCTGGCAAACCACCATCAGTGCCTGGCACCCCCTCAGTGGAGCGTATGCCACTGTAGAACAGTGCTGTGTACCCCCCTCTGGGTCAATGGGAAATACTGGCATATGGGTATATTCTGGTGCTCAGCCCTTTTCTCCCTACTGTGTATTATTGGTTGCTGAAACCTGGCATGGTCGATCAGCTAATCTGTGACTGGCTGCTTCCCAGAGCATTCAATAAGTATAGCCACCAGCTAGCCTGGGGGCACCAACGCTACTCACTGTTGTGGTCAAGTTAAATGTGAGCTCTGCCTTATGTTCTTCCTTATGTTCTTACAAGTCAAATCATCAACCATTCTTGAGACACAGCAAGTTCTAAATTACCTCTTGTTTTTTCCACCATGAAATATAAACCATATAGGGAGAAATAGGAGAGCAGAGCACAGCACAGCACTATGTACAAGTTATTAATCCTTCAGTTATTGTCCCTCATAATAATGAGCCCAAACCATACCAAAACAAAACTTTAACAAAAATGCAGATACAATACAAAAGTCTTTTGTCTTACTTCCCTACAAACTTCCCTACAAACTGTTCTTACAAACTTTTTCCTACTTCCCTAAATCTTCTCCTACATCTTTTCTGGTGTGCCAATATATTTTGTGAAAATAGGTTATCAGTTGCACCACAGTGTGATTTGGAGAACTAAAAAAAGAAAGGCTCTTTTTATGTTTCATATTCACAAGATCTCTTCGTATACTTTATGTCTTTTCCGGTAACACTTTACAATAAGGTTCATTAGTTAACTACATTAGTTAGCAAGAACTAATAATGATCTGCACTGACAGTATACAGCATTTATTAAACTTTGTTAATGTTAATTTCAACATTTACTAACACATTATTAAAATCTTGTTAACATTAGTTAATGCAATGTGAACTAACACGAACGAACAATGAATTAATGTATTTTATTAACTAACTTTAACAAAGATTAACAAATACAGTAACGCATTTATTGCTCATGGTTAGTTCATGTTAGTTAACTAGTGTTATAATAAAGCTTATTGTAAAGGGTTACACTTTATTTCGATAGTCCACTTTAGACATTCTACTAACTACAAGTAACTTTTCAACTAAATGTCAACTAACTCTCATTAGAGTATTAGTAGACTGTCAGTAGACTGTTAGGTTAGGGTTAGGTGTTAGGGTTCGGGTTAGGAGAATAAGTTGACTTGTAGTTGCAAAGTTACGTATAGTCAGTAGAATGTCTGTTGGCGGACCAACAAAATAAAGTTTTGGCAAATATTAAGCAGACAGTCTACTAATAATCTAATGACAGTTAGTTGACATAGTTGCACAGTTACTTATAGTAAGTAGAATGTCTAAGGTGGACTATCGAAATAAAGTGTTAACTTGTAAAGTGTTACCTCTTTTTCCTTCACACTGGCAGTGAACATAAAACAACTTAATATTTCAAAAGTTCTGTAAAACCATTCTACAGAAATAACTGCTTGCAATTAGAAGACAACAAAAGCACAAATGGATCAATGTTGTGAATGTTTTGGCCCCTTCTTTCTGATAACACTGAATGGAGATTGAGTCTGTCTGGCTCCTGAAGAAATAAAAACACACACTAATTTTAAAATGAGTTAATATGATTTCATGGTTTCTAAGGAACAAACCCATATCAGACGGTCTTCGGTCATTTATGACCGGTAAATTTTCTGTTTTGAATTTCTAAAAATCACAGCTTCATCGGAATGTTACGAAACTTGGTGACGTTTATGGCATTATGTATGTGAACACACAAAAAAATTGAGGTCATGATCCTAGCATGTTAAGTGGTCATAAAAAAAATAGTTACACTTGTGGTCTTTGGTCAAAAATGACCCCCATAGGAAATGAATGGGAAATTGACAAAAACACAAAAAATCACCCAAATTTTTTTTTAAATATTTTTTTTAAGTACACAGCAGTAAAGGAGTGACACTCTAAAACATCTAGAGAGAAATTTTTTTTTTTTAAAAATTAAAAAAAATTTTTTATAAAAAAAATATATATATATTTTTTTTTAAATATATATATTAAAAAAATATATATTTATATTTATATTAAACTTCATTATATCACTAAGCCATGATGACATTAGGTGGATTGTGTGATTTCCACTCTAGGATAATTCTTCTAGGCTTTCTAACACAATGTTTAGGTTTGACTAATCATAATGCAAAAACTAACACTTTAAATCACTATTTCTAAAAAATATATATATCTAAAACTTGATAAGAAATAGTTTTTGAGATTGTTTAAATATATATTCAAATCCACAAAAAAAAAAAAAAAAGTAAATGTGTCCATTAAACAGCTGGGGAAGTCACATGCATCTCCATAGAGTGCTGTTTATGCCATCTAGTGGTTACAACATGGTTCTACGCTTTCTCTCCATACTCTCACCAGATGGCGCTAATCTGCTTCAACCATTTTTTTTGAAGGCCTAGACTCTATATTAAACTAAAATACTGCATTAAAAAAAAAAAAAAAAAATTTTTTTTTTTAAATATTTTGTATTATTTTCAATGGCAAAAATAGACCATAAATATTGCATAAATATTAATAAATTCAATCAAATTCTCTCAAAATACAAAATTAAAAAGAAAAAATATTATAGAACAAAAATAAATTGCATTGGTTTTACTGGGATGGAGGAAATTGAATTTTTAGGTGTCCGGTCACTTCTGACCGGGAAGGCCCAGGAGGTGACTCCGAAACGAAGACCGTCTGAGGGTTAAGTTGTTATTCTTAATCTTCACCTCCACATATCCTTCATGTCTTATTCACACTTCTGCACTTTCAAACTTGCAGTGTTGCAATCAGTAATGTGACGTACAATCGTCCATAACAGCTGGTCCTGTCGCATTGATGTCAAACCTGATGTGTTGTACTTAAGACACCATCTTTGAATGGATGTGAATGCAGACCAAGGGGTCAAGGACAGATTTGTTTGGTTAGCATGCATATAAATCGCTAATATTTCGCTAGTGTATATGTTTTGCTAGTTATTTTTTGTTTGTTTGTTTTTTTAGGGGTCTTTCATGGTGTTAGTTCAACTAACTTACTGAGGAACTGAGTGCTGGTGAAGCAAAGATTGCATATTTCATTGAGATTACTAGGAATGGAGACTGGTATTTTAGACCTTCTTGATTCAGACAGAACTTTATTTATCACGCAAAAATAATGCATGGCTTCAGAATACTTGAAATATACAGTGTATATGTTTTTGTACCTGTATTCTGATCATTTTATGGTGTATATATATTTATTATTATCATTTTTTTTTAACTTTTTTGGGTGAAACATTCCTAATAGTAATAATGAATAGTTCCTAATTAATTTCTTCATGTCAACATAAATTCCTAAAGTTGTAAAAGAGGCTAAAAATGTGAGGTAAAAAAACAAACAGCTACACCCCTTTCTTTTTGAAGATGTGTCTCCTCCCATAGAGAAGCTGCAAGAAGCTGCTTTTTAATTGATTTGAGGTAATGTTTGTGGTTTGGGTGAAATTGAATCCGGTGAATGAGGATGTGATGCAGATTAAATGGGGGTATGAGATTTAACGTGCACATTGCACACAGGCTCTCTCAGTCTATTGTATC
The DNA here is from genome assembly GCF_949152265.1 of Phoxinus phoxinus. Taxonomy (NCBI): domain Eukaryota; kingdom Metazoa; phylum Chordata; class Actinopteri; order Cypriniformes; family Leuciscidae; genus Phoxinus; species Phoxinus phoxinus. The sequence goes on from NC_136881.1 coordinate 22,839,664, forward strand.
TTGGGTCCCCCAACAAACAAGAGAGTTTTGTAATTTGCATTATCTTACCAGTATCTCACAAAATGAGGGATATTTGACATGATGGTGCCAGATTTGTTATTAACTGTGGAAGCAAAAGGCTGAGAAAATAATTGCACATTTCAGCTCTCATTGTCAAGTTACTTGTTGGCACTGGACTACAATTACTGTAGCCACACATCCGTACACACGCACACACTTATTGCCCTATTGCTTAATTTCCTGGACATTTGCGTCAATGCCTTAATGAAGCCTCCTGGACAAACTAAATGGGCCTCTACACCATGTAAAATCAGATATGTATTGTCACCACTCCAGAGAGCAAATCACTAACAGCCTCTCTGGAACAACAGATGTCTGTGTTCAGTCAGGGAACCATGAGAATGGTAAACAAAGACAAGAAAGAGAACTGGTATTTTTAGGATAAGGCATAATATTTTAGCTATTCACGGGGCTGCACTGAACATAGATCTCTGTTGTTGGTGCAATGTTTGCTTACTATCACTACTTTCTACCATGTCAAAAAGACTCTGGCATTTTACACAGTTTGGATGCCCATACTTAGTGCAGGTGCCTTTTATGCTTTTCTCCTCTGTTTATTGCTCTTTTATTGGGTGCTGTATTGTCTCAGACTGCTTGTACATCTGTACTTTAGCAGTTATCTGATGCTGTAGAGCACTTTTCCCATTTAGCTGGTGTGAATGCTTGTTTCTCTGTTGCCAGATTAGTGTGCTTTCCCTCAGTTCTGCAATTTCCAGCCATTGGATAGTATAGGATTTCCCAATGTCATCCGCCTCACAAGTGCAAAACAAAACAGTAACAAACTCATTAACTCACCACACATAATGACACAATAGATGGTTAAAAAACGTTATTTAATTAAATTTCATCTTAAACATACATTGCTACACAGGTACTGAACATAGCTAAAACTTTGTCTCTGTTACGCAAAAAAACATTTATCTACCTTGTATATTTTGTCATTTTAATTTTTTTTTTTTTTACATCTGTCTGTGGGTTTTCCAAATGCTTAGAACTATAGAACTGGTTCTTTGAATAAGTACAGCATTTTCTTTACTCTTTTACTCTTTTGTTTAATATTTCCACACAAAGATGCGTGGTAGCCTAACCGCTCTGTGCTTTGAGAGGGATGTGGTACACGAGCAGGAAAGAGACCATCAATCTCTTTTCTGATATCTTCATGTTTTCTACTTGTTGTAAAAGTTATGAAGAGCGTATTTTATCTTCCACAAGGACAAGGCATTTATAGGCTACTATGACATTGCGCTGCCAGAGAAAGCGAAACTAAAATCACCCACGTGTGTGAAACACACTTTAAAAATAAACTTTACGTGCCTTACAATGTCTAATAACAAGCACAACTGTGTTAAAATAATTTGACGGACAAGTAAAAATGTAGCCTATCTGTCCTACAGCGTTTTTCTACTTTACCACAGTAAAGAATATGAAAAATAATAATTAAATGAATAACCTAATAAAAAAAAAAAAAAAAAACCTAACAAAAAACAAACCAAGGAAGAAACGTTTATAATCCCCTTCGAAAATGGGAGGTTTTAATATTTAAACTAATATAATTACGTATCTTATTTAGCTGAGATAGGCTAAATTAAACGCAATACTCACATATCCTTGCTCGATGAATAATGAGACAACACAATGAGCCCAATGGGTGGTTGATATTTAAAAGGCAAACAAAATGTTTGCGCTTCAGGGCAGTAACGAGTACATATGTAGTCCAGTGGTTGTCCAGACACCCTAAGCACAACCTTAAGCAATGGCCCTGAACGGTGGTTTAATGTCAACATTGTGACAACGCTGTAACAACCTTTACCACACAGCGTAGTTATAGCAACCTTTTGGCCATGTTGTTAAAACGTTGTTAGGAGGTTGGGTACATTGATCTACCATTCTGTGTTTGCTGGGAAGAGATTCCATTCAGGGATGAGTCACGATTTTTGAATATTCGATTAGTTGATTTCATTATAGAATATTGAATAGGTGAATTATTGAAAATGCGATTATTCTCTAAAATAAAATCTCCATGTTTCCGGTGCTGATGAGGTGGTGATGCATTCATGTAACCAGAGGATGACGCTGCCAATAAGGCACATAACAGCTGTCACAAAGAACCAGCAAAAGTAATGATTATGTATGTGTCATATATAGCAAAGAGACATTTTAATTTTTTATTAATAAACTAGTGTTTTCTGTGTCAGTGCCGGCATCAGGTGATGTTGACGATGCTGACTCGTCATCTTCACAGTGAACGTGCCTATAGAGAGAAATGCATACATAAGCAGAGACTGTCAGGATTGTTGGTTTCTGTTTCCTGTTTTATTTTGGTAGTCTGGTGTTCTGTCTTGTTTTACTTCCTGTCTTTGAGTTTTCCCGCCCTTGTGATTGTCTAATGTGTTTCACCTGTTCCCCAGCCCCAGTGTCACCTGCTCCTTGTTTTCTCATTTCCCTGTGTATTTAGTGTCTGTGTTTCTCTTGTCTGTTGTCAGGTCATTATATTTTCTGTTGGAGTGCTGTGTATTAGTCTGCCTGTTTTTGTTGCCGTGTTGCTTATTCCCGTGGTTCCTTTGTTTTTTGGATAACCTTGCCTGCTGTTTTTGGACACCTTTTGTTGTATGGATTTTTCATCACATCACATCGCCTTCCATCTCTGCATTTGGGTCCACATTCTCTGAATTCGTGACAGAGAGTAGACTAGTTGGGTTCTTTTTCATTTTGAATTGTTTTGTTTAAAAGTATACAATTCAAGCTTTCTATATGGAATAACTAATGGAATATTTTAGGGCTAACTTCTAATAGTCGAGGATTCGACGATTCGATTCGGAGAGGTCTGATTCGACTATGAACCTCATAGTCGAAGAGTAGGGAAGTGTTATTTAACCAATGAGCAGCAGCACAATACAGACCTCTAACGTCCGACAGTTTTATCCGACAGTTACACCCGCATTGTCATGGCGACAGCTCAGGCAGCACGTCTGCATCAGCGAGATTAACGCAAAATAAATTTGATTTGAGACCACCACTTTCAGAGAAGAGAAAAAAGGAAATTACTGAAAAGATTGCGGAGTTTGTGGCACTTGATATGAGGCCTGTGCGCTTTGTTGAGGGTGCGGGATTTAAAGAACTCGTGCGCACACTTGATCCAGGCTACACCGTCCCTACAAGAGCTACAGTGATGGATGTCGTGCACACAAAATATCTATCGATACGGTCAGACATTTATATGGCTATACAGGACTGTGAAGCTGTCAGTTTCACAACTGATATCTGGACTTCACTTCAGATGGAGGCTTATCTCACAGTCACGTCACATTTCATCCGATCGTGACCTGGAGCTATCCACATCACAGTGGCGCACAGCAGAGGACATTGTCACTGTTCTTAAACCGATGATCACTCTGACAGAGCTTTTGTCCCAAGAAAATAATGCATCCCAGTCTGCCACTGTCCCCATGCTTATGAATATTTAAAAAAGACATTTGGTGGTGCATGAGGACGATAGTCGAACCACAAAGATCATCAAGACTACACTGTCCGAGGAGATGGACAGGCGATGGGAGCTTAGAGGGCCAGGACTGGAAATAAGTGTTTACATCAGTGTGGCGGTGCTTGACCCGCGCTTCAAGAAGCTCTCCTTTCTCTCCGATGACCAAAGAGATGAGGCATATTCAGTGGTGGCAGAATTAGCTGAAAGTCTAACTGACAGGTCTTGCCAGGAGGAAAGTGACACGGTGGATCCTGGGCCTACTGCCCCAAAACAGGACGCTGTAATGGCTATGCTGCTGGCCAGTGATGAAGATGAGGAGGAACAGGATGAGACAAGCGAGATGAAGGTCTATTTGAAGGACTTCACTAAATGCAACGGAGGCCCCCTGGAATGGTGGAAGAAAAACAAGGATAGATATCCAAAGTTGTCAAGAGTTGCTAAGAGATTTCACAGCATCCCCTCCACTTCCACGCCATCAGAGAGGATTTTTTCAAAGGCGGGTTTCATTGCCAATAAATCAAGGAGCGCCCTTTTCCTGACCAACGTGAACAAGCTGGTTTTCCTTGCACACAACTTCAGAAGAATCAGACAACCACAGGTGCAGTAGAACACTTTTAATATGTGAAGAAGTGATTTTTTTTCTTTTTCTTTTCGGACAATGTGAACTTAAGCTGAAGGCTGCGCGTGAAGCGTCTTTCCTTTTTTTTTCTGCATTTGCACTTTCTGAAGCCCATTCGATTATGACTAATATTAGGCGGCCTATGTTTATTTTCGTTGTTGTGTAATTGTTTTTATTTATTCAGGCAGGCTTATTATATTTTGAAAAATGTTTATTACATTTTGGGCTAGTGCCAGGCTGTTGCGCTAAGTTTAATTTTATTTATTTATTTCATTTCTTTATTTAGATAAAGGCATGTTTTGGCACGTTGTTGTTTTTGAAGCCAATTTGTTACTATTTTATGTTAACTTTTCTGATGTTTGATATAGCCTATGTGTGATATGTTTTGTTCATCTGGCTTTAAATGAACAAAAGGTATTTGTTACACACCACGTTTTTCTTTTAGGTTTTTTTTTAGCTCTTTTGTTTGAAATGGAAAAAATCTAGCTGCTATCTAAAAAAAACCAACAACTATCAGTCGATCCTTAGTCGAAAACAGCCCTAGAATATTTATTAAATTCGCTGATAATCGGGTGATCAGATTGCAAACCAGAATTCAAAGCCAACAAAGCATACATTTATGGGCTCACTCACAATTCTCTTATTCGTCATGAATCCAAACGTTCCCTATCAGTTGGTCACTCTTGATGTACATTGTGACCGATTAATAGGAATCTCGCTAGAGAGGCCAATCTACTTTGAGTGAAACTCGTCAGGTCGCATACGGTCCCTTTGGTCCTGCTTGCACGGCCTCTGTGAGCCTGGTTAGCGCTCCCCAGTCCATCTCGCTGGCTCATTCGGTACTACAGTCCCTTCTTCATTGTACCCAAGAAATGTGGTGGGTTACAACTGATCTTGGACCTGCCAGTTTTGATTCGGAGTCTCCACAAACTACCCTTCAAAATGCTCACGCAGAAACGCATTTTCGAATGCGTCCGTCCCCGAGATTGGTTTGCAGCGATCGACCTGAAGGACACGTAGGGTCTAGGTCTGAAGAGGTCCCTCATGTCTCGATTCTTCCTCGACACAGGCCGTTTCTGTGCTTTGCGTTTGAGGGTCGAGCATATCAGTACAAGGTCCTACCCTTTGGGCTGTCCCTGTCTCCCCATGTCTTCACGAAAATCATGGAGGGAGCCCTTGTTCCCATGAGAGAACAGGGCGTTCGCATCCTCAACTATCTCGCTGACATGGCTCAGTGTTAGCACACTCTCGAGATCAGTTATGCGAACACAGGGACCTCGTGCTCAGCCACCTCAGCCAGTTGGGTCTTCAGGTCAACTGGGAAAAGAGCAAACCCGCCCCTGTGCAGAGGATCTCTTTTTTCAGTATGGAGCTGGATTTGGTCGCACAGACAGCGCACCTCACAGAGGAACACGTTCAAAGACAGGATGGCGGTCCCACTGAAATTCTTTCAGAGGCTCCTGGGGCATATGGCAGCGGCATCAGTGGTAACCCCGCTCGGGCTGCTTCATATGAGACCGCTTCAGCACTGGCTTCACGGCCGAGTACCGAGATGGGCGTGGCATTACGGCACTCACCGGATGGCAATCACACCGGCGTGCCGACAGACCTTCAGCCCGTAGTTAGACCCCTCGTTCCTGTGGGCAGGAGTGCACTTGGAACAGGTGTCCAGGCATGCTGTGGTATTCACAGATGCCTCTGCCACAGGCTGGGGTGCCACATACAATGGGCATGCAGTGTCAGGGGTGTGGACGGGCCCCCAACTGCATTTGCACATCAACTGCCTCGAGTTGCTGGCAGTACATCTTGCTCTGAGCTGCTTGAAAAGTCAGCTACAGGGCAGGGACGTGCTGGTCCGTTTGGACAACATTGTGACCGTTGCATACATCAACCAACAAGGTGGTCTACGCTCCCGTTGCATGTCGCAACTCGCCTACCATCTCCTCCTCTGGAGTCAGAAGCATCTGAGGTCGCTTCGAGCCAAGTATGTCCCAGGTGTGCTCAACTGTGTGGCCGACGAGCTATCACGAGCTGTGCTCCCGGGAGAATGGCGACTCCACCCCCAGGCAGTTCAGCTGATCTGGAGAGAGTTCGGGGAGGCTCAGGTATACCTGTTTGCCTCCTCAGAGACCTCCCACTGCCAGCAGTTTTAATCCCTGACCGAGGGAAAACTCAACACGGACGCACTGGCACACAGCTGGCCCTGGGGCCTCGGCAAATATGCGTTTCCCCCAGTGAGTCTACTTGCACAGACTAACCAGTGGAACCTGTTCGTCGAGTGGTGTTCTTCTCGCAGAGAAGAAGACCCCCGAAGATGTTCAATAGGGTCTGTGCTTTCCTTCTTGCAACAAAGGTTGGAGCGAAGGCTGTCTCCCTCCACCCTCAAAGTACATGCTGCCGCTATTTCAGCATATAAAGACCACATAGATGGCAAAAATAGTAGGAAAGCACAACCAGCTCTTTGTCTGTTACGGACAGTGTTGTGTGTAACGCGTTACAGTAACGTAACTACTTTACAGTGACGTAAGCGCTACTACTGAAAATTTGGTAACGAAACGTATTTACTTTTACAATTCGCCACAACGTTACTTTTCCCAGGAACAGATTTGACAGTGACACTGTCTTCTCAGCTGCGCGATTGCAATAGTCACAAGCTCCACACGGTCTATGTGACAGGCTGGAAGCAGAGCAGTCAATTCACTGCGCAAACCAAAAGCAATACTACCCACCGGATGAAAACAGGTTGGCATTTAAAACACCAAATATTAAGGATTGGCATATCAAGCAAAAATAATATTCGATGATTGTTTGAAAATCGTACCTCTCCCCCACATGCTCACCGGTAAGACGGCATTCACTCAAATCCCACTCCGACATTACATATCTCTGTACTCTAATAGGTCTATGTATTGTAGCCTAGTTATTAAAGAAAACGATTTAGTTTCATATTTATGTTTAAATAAAATATATATATTTTATTTAATCTATGTTGATTATATGAAAAGTGAAAAGCATGAGTAAGATTATAAAATGTGCAATCGGGAGACAAATGGAGTGGGCAGACATGATTTTGACCACTTCATTAAGTCTGTTTTTGTAGAAAGCCTTTCTTTAAAGTGAATTTCGGTTTGTATTGTATCTTAATTTTAATCAATGTTTCATCAACCAATTGCCTGGATTTAATAAATAAGAAGTAAATATAGCATGCAATATAATCAGGACTTCTCATGAGCTCCGTTTGGGCGCGTGAACTGTAGCTCGCCTCATAAATGAACCCAAACTCAGCGTATAAGCTTTGCCTCAAATACCTAAGAAGTATATAGAAAGCTTGAAATCTGTCCTTTTAAACAAAACTATTAAAAACGAAAGAAAACAGACTATCTGCCTTATCTGTATGAAATGTGCATTTATCTCTGGCACTACTGCGAAGATCGCGAGTCAGCATCGCCAACTCCATCTTTGCAGCCGACACCGACAGAAAACACTTGTTTATTAATAAACAATTGAAATGTCTCCTTTCTATATTTGATATATTCATAATCATTACTTTTGCCGGTTCTTTGTGACATTTTTCATGAACGTATCACCACCGCTCAATAGTTAAGATTTTTCATTGGTGTTCACTTTATACAGGTTTTTCAAATGTTTTTTAAATAAAAATATTTATTTTTCTATTTTAAATTTTTCTTCTAGTTTATAGTTTTACAATATAAATCTAATAAGTAGATTTTCATAGTAGAACTTTATGTAGGCCCACACATTTAGGAACAGATATTGGGTTCTGCCCAAACTCAAGCAACATAAATGTAATGTAAAAGTAACGAGTAACGTAAAAAGTTACTTTGCAAAGGGGGTAACTAAGTAAAGTAATGGATTACTTTTTTAAGAAGTAACGAGTAACGAGCAAACACTACTTTTTAAAAGTAACTTCCCCAACACTGGTTACGGAGCCCAGCAGAAGGGAATGGCTGTCTCCTAGCAGAGGATGGTCCACTGGATAGTGGATGCCATCGCCTTGGCTTACCAAGCACAAGGCGTGCCCTGCCCGCTCAGGTTGCATGCACACTCCACGAGAGGCGTTGGCCCCTCACTAACAGATATCTGTATTGCTGCGGGCTGGGCGACACTTAACACGTTCGCTAGATATTATAGCCTACATGTAGAGCCGGTGTCCTCCCGTGTTCTCACCCTAAACGGGTAGAAGCACTGAGAGGCCCCGCTCTGTCGGCTTGCTGCACCCTACTGTATAACCTTATTGCTCCAGAGTGAAATACGGTTGAGTCTTCCAAGCACCCTTGGCCCGGACATGGCGGACATGCTGACATCTACTGAATCTTTGAGAACTGGGTCTAGGCTGGGTCCCATATGTGTGACCCTACGGGGATCCCATATGTGTATATTTTCTCCACGGCTGCTCCTAACGGAAGCCCATGTCTATCCCTTGGGCTAAGTCACCCACTATTTCATATGTAGTATAACCTTCGGGCTAGTCCATATTTATTCCCCACATAACTCCTTGAAGAAAGTGGCTTCCGCAGCGTTCTCCTTCCTAACAGAAGGGCACGCTTTCCCAGTGTTATCCAATAATCTCACTGTATGGGTTATCACGGAACAACAGTGACAGATACACTTTGTGTAAGCCTCCTCCTATCGTCCTTCCAGGCAAGAATGGGTAGAGGCTTGCACAGGGCGCTGGATGGGGTGCAGCAGCTGTGGCGCTTTGGTAGGGATTCCTATTCGTCGGTCACAATGTACGTGACTGATAGGGAATGTCTCGGTTACATATGGTAACCCTCATTCCCTGAAGGAGGGAACAGAGACGTACGTCCCGTCCAGAGGTGTAGTGGTAAAAAAAGAGGTGGGTAAACTATAAATTCTGGTGGACCACGACGTGGTCACTCGGTAAGGTGGGCCGGCTCCAGGAGACCTGTGTCTCCTGATGACATCGCTATAGGCTATCATTTGGTACTACCAAGGGTATCACTGGTTGTTCCCTCATCATTGGTCACACAATCACTATTTAATTCATACATTAATCTAAGTTCTTGTTAAAGAGACTCAAGAAGGAATAATATGGTTGAAATCTATAAAGTTTACTAAATGACAAAACAGAGAGAACAAAAATATTTTTAACCGTAATTGCAAAACGAAACCGGTTGTTGTATTTTTAAAATGCAAAGTTGAACACCAACATTTTTATTTGAACTGTAGGCTACACCAAATGCAGCGCAAAAAAAAAGAAATTAATAATTTTTGTTTATGACTTTTTGCCCCTTTATTTAAACATTTAAAATATTCACAAATTAATATGGATTATCAATTTGTTGATTTTACTATTTTTCTAAGACAAAATTAGAACCTGGAAATTATATTTTTCCCGCAGTGCTGAGAAGAGCCATATATGTCTCTGGAACCACAGCCTACATAAAGGTGATTTATAGGTGAATTATAGGCTTATGACAAAAAATGTCTGAAAAAATAACAAGGCCTTTTAATTGTTTATTAATAAACTATTGTTTTCTAAATCAGTGTCGGCTAAAAACATACCTCCATCTCCGAAATATTCCTTCTTCGAATTGCCTGAAAAACCACCTCATGCGAGCGTAAAAACTTGTTTGCGATAAACGAGAGTTTTCGCGAAATTTACGTGTTTCCATTGTGCGTATTTTCAATTCGCAATTTCAATTTGCGCAATTTGAATGCAAACGCGGCTACTGACAGTAGCCTAATGCAGCGCAATATGAAAGACTTCGTCTTCTGAAACTAATAATGAACAATATGAAACTAAAACGACATAAGCTTAATTTTAAATGGCTTAGGAACTATAGGCTATTTAGAGGTGGATAAACGCAATTTAGAGGTGGATAAACGCAATTTAGAGGTGGGTAAACGCCATTTCAGAATTTTGGGAGGTGCTTTACAACCGCGGTTGTCATGTCAGGCTGCACAGCCCTATATGAAATCCAATGTAACAAAAGTGCAACACAACTAAGATTATGCCGTCTTATTAAAACAGAGACCAATTCAGAGAGAGAGAGAGAGAGAGAGAGAGAGAGAGAGAAGCCAGTAGCCAGTTGCTGAGATACAAAACTGAAATAGCAGAAGCTGTCCAAAAATCAACAATCTCTTCAGCACTTCACAGACCAGAATAAAGAGCCAGAATGAAGACACTTGACTTGGCTAGAAGCCATTTGGAGAAAAAACGTCAGGATCAGACCACATTTTTGTTGGCAATGCCTGTGATGCTGGCAGGCTCTTAAACTTCCAAAATATGGCCTTTTGTTTTTCCTCACTTCCTCTAATGCTGAGCAGAGTGTATGAGACCGGGGATGCAAGAACCATTTACAATATGTCCTAGACTGCAATCGGTGCTGCACCATGTGCATGTGATGCTGCTAAGCTTTAATCTATGTTAAGAAGATATTCTTTGTTGTGCCTCCTGTCCCATGCACTTGTCGTGAATGAGTTTCAAGAATTATGTTTTAACATGCTGGTTTATGAACGCATCCTTATCCCAGTGGTATTTAAACAAGATTTAAGATGTTGATTATAATTTCCAAGCTTTATTTTAGCTTTATAAAACTATCTTGATATGCAGTTAGATAGTTTGTTATATTATTAGTGTGACACTTTGTAGCAGTGTTGTTTTAAAATAATATTCTCACATCTTATGGTTTATAAACATGACTTAAAGGACATTTGAAGAGTTATAATTATATTTCATATTTTTTAACTTTGCAAGGATGCTGTTTTAAATAATATTGTGGCATTTACAGTGTATCCTTCTCTTTCACCCTGAGGTTAGGTTGGTTGGAAACAGCGATACAAGATATATAATTTGAATTGATGTAAAAATGCTTGCATGCAGTTTATTAATGTTGCATAATAGCGATAAAGCATTTTTGTACGCTTTTAACTTTTAAGAACCTCAATAAAGTGGGAACCACCTGAACATTAACTGGTGTGCTACTAATGTTTTTGGGCTCTTTACTAACATTATTTATCTTTTATTTATCTTTCTGAACCTTATTGTATAGTGTGAAAAGTTTATGTGCATACATAATAACTTATTTTCCAAAAATCCTTTGGCAATAGAAATATTGACAGGCCACCTCCAACATCATGACAGCAAATTTTGCACAGACGAAATAAATATAAATATAAAAAAGTGGTTGTAGACCACTGATCTCATTAGTAAGCCACTGATTTTAATTTTGTGAAAATATTAGCAACTGCTGATTACCCGATGAAGAATACCCACAATTCCATCAGTCATTACTAATCAATACTTCCATAAAGCATTGCGGTAACAGCAACTTCTCTGATTGGTGGATCTTGCTTTGACATTCATGTTAAGCATGATTGTAGTGCATATGAGTTGTTCTATAAGTCTCAGAGCCAACAATTCTACATAAGTTATTTCCACATTAACAAGCAGATACTCATGAACCTCCCATTTATTTCATATTTCATACTAAGTATAATACAAATCCATTAACATATTTACTGACACATCGCTTGAGACTTAGCCTACTGATATTAAGATTATAATTTATTTGGAGTACTTCTTTATTGCACAATACACTTTTCTTAATATTACGCCTACATGTGTTTTAAGATAACTATTAGTATGATCTCTATATATCATTCTTTAAATGCAAGTTATTTAATTGTACCTAAAGTAAACTTGCAATAGTTCCACTTTAGCACAATCAAGAACTTCAGAATAGATTTAGTTGGACCTCAGCACTATTTTATCTAATATTTTAGTATATTTATTTTTCACTAGGGAGGTGACTGTCTTTATGAATCATTCACTAATCCAAAAATACTGATTTAGGAAAGAAATAAGTTACTATCTCCTAAATTGCAGTGCTGTCCTAGTGACTATTAAATAACTTACTATCCATAAAGTATGCTATATATTTTGTATAATTTGTATGTACTTATCATTTCACACTTTTTGCATTTTACAGTACAATAGGGAATAGCATACTAACATACTATTCTTACTATTGTACGTAGGGGAGAAATAGTAAGAAGTAGTATGCCAGTATGTGTAAACCTCTGCTGTGTGTTGCTCTGATGTGTATGGGTTGATCTTGCTTTGAATATAGTTCAGAACACACATTCAAAATCTTGCTGATAGTCTGAATATCAGGACAGATTATATTTGATTAGAGATTAGAACAGCTTGCTTGTGTGATACTGCTTAAGTAATGTGTATTATAGGAAGATCCTAGAATACAATAGTCTAAGCTTACATTGGGAATGTGATGTGAAGTGTATGAGGCATGCTCCTATCTGTCTTTACACTGTGCGCATGTGTGTGAAAAGATCCATAATTGAATACAGCTGATATCTCACTATCATGACTCACCATCTTTTAATAGTGGCAGTTCTTTCTTTTTTTTTAACCCTCACAACCAAAAACACAAGGGCATTAAATGAAGAGGGAGATGCATTTCAGGCCCAATCTTTTACAAGAGAACTGATTTGTTGGCACAATAGAGCCTTGATCTCCCAGTTAGCCTTGATCTGTCAGAATTGCCATCTCTTATAAAGTAAAACTATTTCTTATGCTACAGCTTTAAATTATACATTTATTACACTAACCTCTGCTTAAGAAACAAGTTATGCAGAGAAAACCAGATTGTGGATACTCCTTTATTTTAATTAAGCATATATTATGCATTGGTTCTCCTCTGTCTGCCACTGCATCTAAAATGATGATCTTCTTTTGCTTTTTTCCCCTTTATACTGTTGGAGCGAACGGAGAAAACGGTAGACACACTTAACGATTTTAAGACTTCCTTATTAACGTGAGCACCTGTATGGCCGATGCTCCTTTAATTATTATTATTTTTTTTAAATGCTTTATTTGAACATTCAGTTTACAGTGTGAAGCAACAGAATTAGAACACAACTATTATTATTAAGAATAACAAAAATATAAAGAATAGTGAAATAAAACACTTCAACAACATCATAGTTGTCACAGTTCTGTTTGTCACTACCTACACTACATGTCCCATCATCCTCTCCGGCTCACATTTGCAATCACTACACCATTACCCACACCTGCCAGTGATCATCATTATCACACAGCTGTCACAACCTCCCTCTCCCACCTCTTCTTCTAAATGTACTTGTCAGTTCATCATCTCAGCCTTCTTCCCAGACCGCAGCCACGTCTGCTGCCCTGTCCGAGTTGTCTCCCACCAGTCCCGATGTGTCTCCGTTGCCTCCTCTCAGTGACTTGGTTACATCATGGGCCTGCTGTAAGCCACCTCCCCCAGGGCATGGGGATCCCATGGCTCCGCCTCCTACTTCAGATTGCGTCATTCCACCTCGACCGATTGCCCTGACTCCTTCACCTGCGCTCCTCCCTTCCTCGATGTCTGCTTTGACCGCCGAGCATTCGGTTTCGCTGAGCTCCCTCAGACTTCAGACTTCCCTCAGAAAGGCTGAAGGGAATGTCAGGGCCGTCAGATGCCCTCCGGCCCTCCGCCCCTCCGGCTCCGGCTAGCTCCGCCCCCCCTCAGGCTCCGCCTCCGCCCTCAGTCGCTCCAACTCAGCCCTTCGGATCCCTGCGTCCACCTCGGGGGGTCGTCACTATGGCTCAGTCGCGGCCACCTGTCTTCTGCGTCACTCCTCTTCATCAGCGCTCGGTCTGCGCCATGGGCACCACTACCCTCGCCTCGTCGCCTTCGCTCGTCCCCAAGGTGGCGTTGAGGCCTCCACCACCATGGCTCCTCCCTCCAGCGCCACCGTCGTGGTCCACCATCCTGGCTGTGACCTGGGTCACAATCTGCTGCTACCCCATCACCACCCTGGGTTCTTCTGTCCTGCCTCCTCCTAGTCAGCCGTCCACCTCCAGAACCGCCTCCAGTATCCTCTGCCTATTTCATCATCTCCTCATCCTCTATGGCTCAGTCTCTCTACGGCGCGAGGACGGGCCTTCCGGGAGGGGGCATTCTGTCACAGTTCTGTTTGTCACTACCAGAGGCGGACAGAGTACACAGCTTCATTACTTGAGTAAAAGTACAGATACCCCTTGCTAAATTTTACTCAAGTACAAGTAAAAGTACTACAGTCAGATGTCTACTCAAGTAAAAGTACTGAAGTACTTGTTTTTAAAAGTACTTGAGTATCAAGAGTACATTTTCTAAATATTGCACTACTACTGCCACAGTGCTTACATTTATGCACAGAAACGTCCTACATGGAGTTATGAAAATGTTAATGGTAATACCTTGGATAATGTAAAAGGAATTGAAAGTAAAATCAAGTAATTTTCATCTTTTTACCACATTGCTTTATTTAACATTTCGCACTTGCCCACAAGGCAATAGCACAATGGCAACGCTCTGACATACCTCTGCTAGAGTTTTAATGGATTTTTTGCACCCACATTTGAACTAACAATTGTGTGTACATGTGAGTTTCTCTGTTTTTTCATCAATCAAATCAATAAACCTAAACTAGCAAAGAAGGCAATATAGCAATGTTCTGACACACCTCTGAAAGGTGATTGCTGATAGGCTGTCCCAATCAGTGACGCCTGCACAATCCAGTCACGTTTGAGAGGGAAACAACAAATTGAGGGTTTCCGAGAATATTTTTTTTTTCCTTTTTTTTTAGAAGAAGTAACGGGTACTCAGTACTCACGGTTATGGATAGAAATGTAGTGGAGTAAAGATTACAATATTTGCCTCTCAAATGTACTTGAGTAAAGTCATGAGTACTCCCCCAAAATGATACTCGAGACTCTCCTGAGGGCAGTCTATATACCCGGAGTAGTGAACCGGGCAGCCGATCTCCTTTCCCGAACTGGACCTCTCCCGGGGAATGGCGATTACACCCGGAGGTGGTGAATCTGATATGGGCCCGGTTTGGAATAGCCCACACCGACTTGCATCAGCCGAGACGACCCATTGCAAGATGTGGTTCTCTCTGAACGGCCAAGGTGGGCCTTTGGGACTGGATGCACTATCTCACGAGTGGCCGGGAGGTTTATTATACACTTTTCCTCCCCTACCATTGATTCCTCATCTGCTCAAACGGGGGGATCTGGGAAATTGCAGGATCTTACTGATCGCCCCGAAATGGCCAAAGAGACATTGGTTCTGGTACAGGGCCATCCGTGGTAACTACCAAACAGAGCAGACCTTCTCTCTCAAGTGGAGGGTCAGATCTGGCACCCGGACCCCGACACCTTATAACTCTGGGTTTGGCCCCTGCTCAGCCCCTCTCTCGTCAGCTGGAGGAGGCAGTAAGGAAAACCATAAGCAATGCTAAAGCGCCTTCCACTTGGGATAACTACTCGAGCAAGTGGCGTGTGTTCTCTAACTGGTGTCAGGACAAAAACTTGGACCCCACAAGTTGTGGTCTTGATTCTATTTTATGCTTTCTTCAGTCACTTTTATACTCAGGAAGAAAAGTCAGCACAGTAAGAGTTTATGTTGTTGCTATTTCTCATTTTCACAGTTTTGTGGAAGGTTTATCTGTTGGCAAACACATGCTGGTTACTCAATTTCTCAAAGGGGCACGTCACCTCTATCCAGAAAAAAGACTGAGAGTAACATCCTCGGATCTTCCCATGGTTCTACAATCATTGACTAGAGCCCCGTTTGAACCATTGACCCAAGCGGATCTTAAATCACTGATATGGAAAACTTGCTGTCTGTTCAGCAAAAAGAGTGGGTGAGTTACATTCTTTAACAGTAAGTGAAGACTGTCTGAGATGGATAGCAGGCTATTTAGGGGTCTCTCTTTGACCAAACCCGGCTTTTCTGCCTAAAGTTCTTAACCCGCTGGGGTCGGCAAATGCGCCGGCGTGTTTTGCTCGTTTTTTTTTTTACATAGCAGCAAAATGGACTCAAAATACTCTGGCAGTTGTGGTCATACAGACTTAAGAAATATGAAAAAATAAGCTGTTAAATGTCTACTTTTGTTAAGTGTCCACTTACAATCAAATAAAACATTGTGCTTTTGTAAAATAAAGAAAATAAACAGGGTGTGCTTTCTGCCTCTCCGTCTCCGTGATCTTTTTTTCTGGTGCACGTCTCTAAACTTCAACAAAACTCAGCGAATACTATTCACCCAGGCATGAGCAATTTATCTTTAGAATCATTTAAGTGTGTACTTTTAAATTATCTAATTCAAAACTAAAACAAATATTCTCTGTTTATGTAATCTATATAAAAAGAGTGAGTTCTCATTTCAGCTCATTTCAGCTCATTATAGCTCGTTATCTTTTAATGTGACCACGCCCACGGAGAGCGTGCTCTATTCAAATGCAAATGATCTGAGGCAATACATGCAAACATACAAAATGGCCACATCAGCTCGATAAAACACATCAAGTGTAATCAGTTGAATGTTCTATGTCCTTTTGCATGGCTGTGAGGAATAATCCTGAGAAACTTACCTCAAGTTCTGGTTTCACTTGAGGATTAGTAGTACGTTTTTTATTCTTATATGCTTTGTTCTAATCGTGATATGGAATAGTATATGTAAACCGCAAAAATATTTTAAATATGAATCGCGTTTCTGTGTGTGATGAATGAACGGCACATATGGACGCTGTTGCTACTAGTTGTAACTAGTTTTGGATAGACTAGAAGTTTTTACTGTAAAATAGACATCAAATAAGCTTTTGTTAGCCAGTTTCTGCTCATATGTTAAATATATAGTATGTTTTGTCAAAAATAAACTCAACAACTAAGATGTTATAGTGTTTGTTCCAATGTAACGTTAGGCTATATCAAACTAATGAATCCTTAACTTTGAAATACGTATGATAAAATGTATACTTTAAAAAAGAAATAGTACACTTGAAATATTGTTAAAATTGTAATTGTTGTTGATTTACATGTGAACACTTTTTATTAAAATAGCAAAAAACATATTTACAAGGTAGATGTAAAATAATCTTTATAGGTCAATATAACCCTTCTCATTAAATTATTTAATATTGTTTTTTATTAGTGACACATTTGGGCAGAGGATCTATTCCAAAACTTTCTGAAAATACAGTATGAGAATTAACTGCACAATTACTAGAAATGTTTACCTTGTATAAAAAAAAATTGTGAAAAAAAGAGAAAAGAATGGCAGAATGGCACATATAGCCAATTTGAACAGGATTTGTTTCCAGGTATGACTATGTACTAAAAATGTGCTTTTGACTTTCATTTATATTTGTATTATATATAAATATATATTGTACTCACATTCTTTCTTGTGTGACACACCTGAATGAAATGCATACTATGCAGCTCATTATGCGGGTCATTATGCCTAGTCATTGTCTTCTCAGGTGTGAACCACTCACCATTCATTATGGTGTTGAATAATACATGCACCTGTGCATATTGCCTTTCCAAACAAAGTGTTTTACAAAATTTAAATCAATGTATTTTTTTATGTGAATGATTAGGCAGGATGATTTTCAGATCATTTTGAAGGAAAAACTCTAGGTGATAACATCCATTACTCAAAAGTATTGTGGACACATACTTACTATGTGTTTTGTGGCGTTATTTCAGACACTTTAATTTTATTTTATTTTTTAATAACCATGCATAAACATTATTCTCTCAAAAATATAAACATGTACATGCATGTTGTTCACATATTATGGTAGCCCTGTTTGTAATAAATATAATTTAATTACACCTTTGCCATTAATATGTTTATAAGCAACTGAAAAAAGCACAAATTTCAGGGCATGTCAGAACATCTCAAGGACCCCAAAAACATCTTAGACCCCAGATGGTTAATACTTGCACGATCAATCAAGTAATCGAACTTGCAGCATTTCAACCTGATCATGATCACTTTGTACAGAGCTTGATCATGCTACCTTATGTCCAGTTCGAGCACTTCTCACATACATTGAGTGCACACAGTCGTTACGACATTCACACTCTCAGTTGTTTTTGTTTTTTGATAAGAAAAGTGTCCTCGAAAACAAGCCTCGAAACAGCGTCTATCACATTGGATAGTAGACACTATTGCACAAGCATACTCCAGTCAGAGTTTACCAGTCCCAGGGAACCTGGTAGCTCATTCCACCAGGAGTCTGGCCACATCATGAGCAGCACTGAAGGGGGTGACACTAACGGACATATGCGCAATGGCATCATGGAGTTCACCTTGTACCTTTGCCAGGTATTACAGGGTTAATGTGGCGGACCCAGGTATGCTTGGGTCCACAATTCTGCTCTCGGCTGCTAAGCAGGGATGTAAGGAAGGAGAGGCTTCCATCCCTCGTGACCTTGATGGCACTAGTCATCCAAGGTAAGACCGTGGTGACGGTCTGAGTGAGGTTGAAATAGATCGTAAGATATGACTATAACTATGGATCTATGAGACTGAATGATGACCGTCACCATTTCTTGTCACTCGGGATGAACTGAGGCGTTCCGGGCAAGAGGAAGTGTTCGGTTCATCCGGATGTTTTATAGGGAACCAACCACTTGGGGTCAGTCATCTGACATTGTTTACAATAGGTCTTGAGGAGAGCTAGCAGAATGTGTCATTCAAGGTAAGACCGTAGTGACGGTCATCATTTGGTCTCATAGATCCATAGTTATAGTCATAACTTATGTTTCAGTGTCATTCTGACTAAAAAGAGCAATTCACGAGTTCACATGTTAATGAAATCTGATGTAATAATATAATGCGTATTTGGCTTGCTGTCCGGGGGAGGGCTCCGAGCTCGGATTTCGGCCCGACCCCAGAGTACTCCCCCTATGAATGTACAGATCATAGGTATCTATGAGCAGACCCGCCGAATGTGAGGTGATGGGGTGGTGGCGGGATGCTGAGAAATTTGTCATGAGACAGGAGGTAAAGGAAGACTTTATTTATACTGGCTTTTTGCGCTGATTGGATGATTACCTGAACATGCTCCTCCCGAACTTTGTTACATAAAAATATTATTGTTCCATATGTAACACCGATGAGGAGAAAAGTTATGTTTGTAAATGAGAGTCCATGTCAAAAGAACTTGTTGGTGAAAGTTAGATAGCTTTACAGGGAGTTTATAAATATCATAATTACACATGAGAGCAAACTTTGCGCCACCAAGTTGCGAGAAGGCAAGCTGAAGGAAAATATTCCAATTAGAGGTGGGATTTTTAAGGAATCGATTAAGCCGATTAAAATCGATTACAATTTATTTTAATTGTGTTATTTAGTGAACTTAAATCAATGAAGTTTAAGCCACCCTATTGTTGAGAATTTAGTAGCATATCACTGACTTTTTCAAATAATATGATTTGTTTTTCCATAAAAATGTAACTAAGATTCCATCGATAATTGCATGTGCTTATCAATGTACAGTGAGTGAGCAGCATAAGGCGAGACAGACCCTCTGCTTTAACAAGCAAACCTCTGATTTCACAGAAAGGTCTCTCTGCAGCCAGCAGTTGAGGCGTTTCATTGTTTTTATAATAATTGGGTCCAAATTAGCAGAGCAGTTATCTTTGGTTATTTGTATACTCAAATAACACAGTTTTTAACTGCAATACCACCAATTGAAGTGATCATACTGTTTTTTATCGGAAGTAATTCACATTTATTAAGATTAAGATGTAGGCCAGAGGCTTTAGAGAAGAGACGAAGAGTACATAAGGCTGCAGGTATTTGCAGATGCAGATAGTCTTCTAAGAACATTAATACTTATCTCTGTTTTGCCAATACTGATGCCTTTTAGATGGCTTGCTTTGATGTGCGAACTAAGAAATTGTGTTGCATTAAAAAAAGATAGGGAGATACTGGACATCCCTGTCTAACTCCACGGTTTAAGAAGAATCTTGGAGAGGTACTCTTACTAAACTTAATGGAGCTACTACTATTCATATACAGCATTTTGACCATATTACAGAAGGAGTCACCAAAGCCAATTCTATTTAGTGCTTCAAACAAAAACTCATGTTCTAATGTGTCAAATGCTTTATAAATAAAATATAAAACTCCCCTTTCTTTTGGGAGTACATATGAATAGTCCAATAGATCTAATATTAAGCGTATGTTTTTTGATATATGTCTGTTTGGCAGAAATCCTGACTGTGTTTCATCAATAATGGAATTTAGGACACATTTTTGTATTTTGGCCAGAACTAAAGCTATTATTTTGTAGTCATTATTTAATAAAGTGGTCGATGCTCCTGCCTCACAGTCAGCGAACAAACTTCTGCAACTTTCCCCCCAATTCCCTCCCACACAAGACTGCGCAGGCTTGTTCATCAGAAGAACACCCCACCCCCACACAAACATAACACACAACACAAAAAGAACATACATGCATTTAGATCACACATGAATAGAACATAAAATACTCTTTAGACTTGCTACACTATCTTTCCTCAGGGAGGGTGTTCTGATTTTGTCTCTACTTTTGTGACAGGTTGAACAAAAAGAAGGGAGGAGAGAAAAAGTATGTCAAATAAAGGTGTAAAACAGAATTGAGAAGGAGTTGCTTTTGAAGAAGTGGATCTGTGGAAATAGGCTTAGATCTCAGGGTTGTCAGTCTACGGCAATGAGCCCCCTTTGATGTGGCAATGGGAAAGAGTCGCTGATCTGTTTGTTCAGATGGAGATACCCCTCTGTCTGTCCAACGCATTCTCATCCTTGGGCTCTGTCTGTCTCTCTGTCTGTCTGTCTGTCTGTCTGTCTGACTGAATGTATGTATTTGTGCACGAGTGTCACACCTGCTCATTGGAACAGCATGATTCTGGAACTCGATTGTTCTGGAGCAGCATGTGCTATGCAGTACCATAGCACATTCATATAAAGAGACATAAACATTTGCAGGAAAACTCACATACACTCCAGGTTTATGTAATTCAGAATTGAATTTCCATTTCAATTCCAAAATTTGAATTAAATTTGAGGTAGCAAACAGAATGCAATCTGAATTGGAATGGAAGTAAAATTGGTCCTCGAGGGCCAGAGTTGAGAGGCTTGGAATTAAATTAAATTTAAATGGAATTTGAAAAATATTTTTAACTAGTAAAGCACAGTTTGGCAGAACAAATGTTAATTTGGGAGCTGTTGATATTGTTAAATGGACATTTTCTTTTTCTGTTATATGAGTTGGGTTGATGATGTAAATATTTAATGAGAGACTTAAATTTTGCATTGTGACAATGGTGGACCTAATAAGCAATTGTTTCAGCCTATACTATTTATTTATTTATTTATTTGGTTTTATGTTATGCTTATTATGCTGAGTTTATAGACCTAGATAGTTTGGTAATCATAATACTAGGACAGTCTGGACATTCTGGCATTTGCTATCATGATGAGAACATAACCCAGCTAGTTATCCCACTTAAAATATACACATAACATTCAGCCTTTTAATTATTTTAGGGTTCCCTTTAACACATTCTGACTATAAGTAACATTGTGCCTACATGTCTACTAACTCTCATTAGAGTGTTTGTAGAGTATTAGTAGACTGGTAGGGTTAGGGTTAGAATAAGTTGACAGAATAAAGAGTTAGCAGATATTAAGCAGACAGTCTACTAATATTCTAATGAGAGTTAGTTCTTCTTTAGAGTTAGTACTTTAGAGTTAGAGTTAGTACTTCTTTACCGCTTCATGAACTACATTTCCCATAACCCATTACCTAATCATGTTCTGATTACTGCCATCTGTTTGTCATTATCTCATTTATGTTTTCATTTTCTCTTTGTAATGTCTTGTATGTTGTTACACTGCATTTCTGAGCGTTATTCTGGTTTCCCGTATCTTGTTTTTTTATTTTATTCTCTGGATTACACTTTTTGCCTGTGTTTTCTGCTGCTCTTTTGGAATGTTTTGCCTGTGTGTTTGTCCTTTTTCCTGGTATATGATTACAATTCTGGATTGTCCCAATAAAGCTGCATTTGGATCTTCAACCTAAGTCAGAGCAGTACATAACATCAGGTCCTTGAATAAAATATTCTCACTGATTTTGTCCTCATAGAATCAATTAATAATTAAATTCCATTTAAATGTATTACTATAATTTTATTTTAGTGCACAATACAAATACTTACAAAAAATCACAATAAAACATTAGATTAAATTAGGCCTAGCTAGTGTTTTGAAGTGCATGTTATGTAAGGTTCAAACAAGAAGGTGACCTTATATGCAACCACACTGTGCCATTGTTGTGACATGTGACTTGTGTTGTACTGTGTGTGTCTGCTGTGCATGATAATGATATTGCTGTGGCAGATTCATTAAATTGATTCAGTTTTTTCTGCAATAAATGATTTTATCATAACACATTATGATATCTTGCCATGTTAAGGAATCTCACAAAAGTGAGTACACCCCTCACATTTCAGCAAACATTTTCATATATCTTCTCAATGGACAATACTATAGAAATGAAACTTGGATATATTTTAAAGTAGTCATTGTACTGCTTGTATAGTAGTATATATTTACTGTCCTCTGAAAATAATTCAAAATAGCAACAAAACGTGAGTACACCCTAAGTGAACATGTCAAAACTGTGTCCAAAGTGTCAATATTTTGTGTGAGCACCATTGTTATCTAGCATTGGCTTAATTCTACTGGCCATGGGATTCACCATTGCTGCACAGTTTGCACACTTGTGCAAAATTCTGAATTTCAGAATTAGCCTCCATTCAATTCATGCATTGGAATTTTAATTGAATTGACTCCACCCCACAGGAAGTTGAATTTGAATGACAGGAAGTGGAATTAAATTCATGGCAATTCAAAGAAATTCCACACAGTTACACAACAGAAAATATCTGTTGAATCTCACATACATTAAGTATTATGAAGCTTACTTTGGAAATGTAATTGCTTACTGTTATAAGTTACCCATTATAAATGTGGTTTGGATTACTTTATTTGGATTACTTTATCAATGCAAAGCAATGTCCTTTTAATTTGATTAGTAGCCAAATGAATTACACATTTTACCTCAGTAATACAACTAAAATACAATTACATTAATTTTGTAATTTAAT
The DNA here is from genome assembly GCF_949152265.1 of Phoxinus phoxinus. NCBI lineage: Eukaryota > Metazoa > Chordata > Actinopteri > Cypriniformes > Leuciscidae > Phoxinus > Phoxinus phoxinus. Next base: position 22,862,834 of record NC_136881.1, read on the forward strand.
AACATCATTTCATTACACGTTACTAGTCACTCCTCAACCCTGCATACATTGTGTTCTAAAATATAGATAATGATCAAATTCTTGAAATAAATTACCCCCTCAATGTTGTTTAATTAGTTGTGTTCCAATGTTATTTTCATTTCAAAGTGATCAAATAACACAAAGTGCATAATGCAATCATATCTATCATACTGTAAAAGCTTCATTGTTAAACACTTCACTTAAAATATGTATATGAATTTCTTAGAATTTTTATTGAATTGCAATTCTGCTTCCTTTAATTCAAATTCGAATTGTAATTCTAGATCCTGTTTTTGACATCAATTCAAATTCAATTCAAATTCAAGAATTGAATTGGAATTCAGGAGTAACTCTGAATTGTGCACCAGCCTGCTGCACAGGTTGTTGCTGGGATCCTCTTCCACTCCTCCATAATGACATCACGGAGCTGCTGGATGTTAGACACATGGCGCTTCTCCACCTTCCGCTTGAGGATGACCCACAGGTGCTCAATAGGGTTCAGGTCTGGATAAATACTCGTTATGTTGCCATTCAGCACAGTTTCTGAAGGGAGGGCATTATGTTCTGCTTCAGAATGTCACAGTACATGTTGGAATCCATGTTTCCCTCAATGAAGCTCAGTTCCCGAGTACCAGCAGCACTTATGCAGCTCCAGACCATGATGCTACCCCCACCATGCTCGACTGGCAAGACACAATTTTTTTGGTACTCCTCACCAGCAGTGTTGTGCCTGAACGATAGTTCATGAATTCGTTAATATTTTGGGCGAACAAAATATTATAGTATTACTGCCTGAGGAACGTTACTGTGAACTCGTTCATTCTGGTGTCTGTAAACGGCACACTCTCTCAGTTTAACTCCGTTCAATAGGGTGCCAGATTTCTATAGAGCCTTCCAGGCGAAAACCCGACTAAAACACACCGTAAACAGGCCTTAATATGTAGCGGAAAAAACACCCAATCTGGCAAAACTAGACACCAGTGTCGCACCGGCGCATGCGTCATCAAAACAAAAAGGTGCGTCGTGCAGGTGCCGCTCATTCATTATCAATCACGCCGGCGGCCACCCACGCTCTCTCACGGCCCTCGGCCTTGTCCTGCTCGCCACACTCGCATTCCCGCGAGAAAAAAAAAGAGGATGGCTCCGGTGCAAAGTCGACCTGAAGTGGGTTTTCTTTTAAAAACAGTTTACAAATCTCGCAAAATGAGGAGGATGAAGTATTAATAATGTGCAACAAATTAATAATTAGCAAGTACTAAAAATGTGGATAGATGCCGTAATGGAAATGGTAAATGTATGGGTCCGAGAATGTTGCCAGCTGTGCTGGTAAAAATGCGCGTTCTTTAGGTTACAGAAAATGAATGGTTATGCAACTTTCGAGTGCGAAGGCAAACATTTCAGTATATTTGCCTGGAGAGAGGAGGGGGGATAATGACAGTGGGGGGTTTTGTGTGATGTCCACCTGTGAATGCAGACACAATGGCTGGAATGCGTTTACATTACACTGTGATCCGATCACAATGCGTCCTCGACTACCTCCGAACCTGGACACGCTGATCAGAAGCGCATTTACACTTGTCTTTTCAATGTGTATGTGGACAACATCCGGATACAGGGCGCATGTTAATGCCAAGTGTAAACGCAGCCGTAGTCTCATCAGACCACAGGACATGGTTCCAGTAATTCATGCTCTTGGACAGGTTGCTTTCAGCAAACTGTTTGCAGGCTTTCTTGTGAGCCAGCTTCAGTTGAACTTGAACCAGCGAACCAGTTGATCAGTTGAACCAGCGACTTGTTGCAGTGTGTGGTGTATGGTCTGAGCACTAACAAGCTGACCTTCCCCTTCTGCAACCTCAAAAGCAATGCTGGCAGACTCATGGATTGACCCTTACGATGCCTGTTCCGAGTGGAACCCGTCTTGGAACACCTCTGTATGACCCTGGCCACTGTACTGCAACTCAATTTCAGGGTGTTACATATCTTCTTATAGCCTAGCAACAATTCTAATTCTCAAATCCTTAGAGAGTTATTTTCCATGAGGTGCCACGTTAAATACCCAGTGGTCAGTATGAGAGAATTGTTCTCAAAGCACAAATTTTAACTGCTCTAATACAAGATACAACAATTTGTATTGACTGCTGACATTGACTACTCTAAAATTTATCCAAGTTTCATTTCTATATTATTGTCCCTTGAGAGTAGATATACTAAAATGTTTGCTAAAATGTGAGGGGTATACTCACTTTTGTGAGATATTGTATATGCTGCTTTATCGTTTCAGTCAACGATTCATTCAGAATATTTCCATTTAGGGTTGGAATACCTGCTAATTTGAGGTTATTCTCTGGTCCTGGTCTCTAGAAGGTCCTTGTTTATAGCACTAATAATTCCCACCCTATAATAGCCAGAGACAGAGCAAGCTCTGTATGTGTAAAGAGAGACTTATCTAATCTAACACGGCAGACTGTTTCCTGCCACCCCATCCCATAACTCAATTCGACCCTAACACATCATCTCCTCCCACGCTGGTGCACGCACACACGCACACACGCACACACGCACAGGTTTGTTTCCACAAGATGTACAATACATTTCTGATGTCCCCAGAGAGTGTGTGTGTAAAGTTTTAGCACAAAATATCCCGCAGATATTTTTATAAAGCATGTTAAGTTGTCACTTTTTGAGGGTTTGCAAAAACGCACCGTTTTGTGCCTGGCCCTTTAAATGCAAATGAGCTGCTGCAGAGCAGCTGCGATTACCTCATGCAGACACAATACAATTACAGAAACTGTTCTGCCTTTAATGTTAAAACGGAGTCAGACAAAGATGGAGAGACTCAAGAAGAAGTAGAAAAAAGTCTTACTAGAAACGTAGGCGTTTCATTCAGGCAGCAGTTGGAGGGTATACTGTATACTCGGGTTCGAATAAATAAGAATGACCATCAAACTCAAAAGCCTTCCATGTGTTCAAAATCTTCTATATTCTCCATAGTTACGTTACGAACCATTTCTTCTTCATTTGTGAGCAACTCCGATCATCACTCTTCACACACACAACGCTCCTCCCACCTGCACGCTTCTATTTACCTTTTGCCGGCTTCAACGGGAGTTCCCACGAGACTTCACCGCGAGACTACAGCTAGCCGTCTAAAACACTATTTAGGTGAATTTAAACAATGGCTAAGTTGCTAAACGCATCTTGTTGTCATGTAAGGACCCTGTTCATGTTGGACAGACATTTTAATTGCATTTTGTGTCTGTTAAGAGGCACAAAAACACTCTTTATGAATATGCCCCCATAACTGCCGTTTTAGCTGAGTGGGAGCTCTGGGCATTAGCGGTAGCAGCTCCGTGTTGCAAGCACCAATCCGGTTCGTTTTTTTTCTCTATAGACAGTACTTACAAAGGTATAACGATCAAGATTAACTTAAAAATTGCCCGGAATTCTCCTTTAAGTATACTTGGAATAGTTCCACTTTAGCACAAATTTACGGTGGCCGAGAGAGATCAACGCGCTGCAACTGAAGAAAACACATGCAAATAGAAAAAAACACCCGCAAATTAAGAAAACATCTTCATCAGTTTGTGTGCTCACATGTGTGCATGTGTGCTCCACAACATATGTGTGCTCCAAATACTCACAACAAAACCAAATACAGAAACGTACGTGCTGCAAAAGTTCACAACACAACCAAATACAGAAATGCGCTGCAAATAACACAGACCACAACGGAATTTTTTCCAGGGGAACCAAATAAGTGACGAACCCGGCTGGGACGTTCTTACCTGCTTACAGCTCAAAAGTCTACTTTATTTTATTTTATTTTATTTTATTTCTCTCAATTTTTGTTGTTGTTGCAAAACATACAGAGATTAAAGTTTTCTGACATAGGGGAGCGCGGGGCACAACCTAACGCGGGGCTAAATGTAACACGGACCTTTTACGTAGTTACTCAGGGTCACGCGGGTTGTGTTTACGCTCTTTTTCTCTCGCTGCCAGAAGATGGTCTCCCGTGGATTTGTGAAAAGTTTTGGTAATATTTTGTGAAGATACGGGACAAAGAGTGTTTTGACACCATCTAAGTATTTTTTTTCATCATACGTATTTTTTGTTGTGTTGTGTGTGCACGTCACCAAATCTAACTTTATATTGCCTTAATCACTGTCTTGTTGGCTAAAACATGGCACCATTTTGAAACATGTTAGCAACTCCTAGCAACTGTTAGCTAGGTTTAAAATATTTTTTACACAGCGGGGTTAGTTGTAGCACAGTGTTACAACTAAGCCGCCAAGTGTTCACAATATTGTAGCCTATGGGATTTGTTTACTATATTGATCACTTGTTTATTTATTAAAAATATTGCCTGTTTTCATGTAATAAACACTTTAAAATGTGATTTTAAGCTTGTTTTTATTATTATTACTGTTACTATTAATAATAATAATAATAATTTTGCATGCAAAACTGTTCAGCCCTTTCCTATATCTCTATCCGTGATATTGATCCATAATAGAAGGATGATTGGATGAGGGATGGATGTATGGATATCTATCTATACAGATGTACAAACAATATCAAACTATACAGATAAAATATTACTGAATTATGTGTGTTACACACAAGTATTACAACTAACCCCTCTGTCTGTTACAACTAACCCCGCATATGGGGTAAGTTGTAACATTTGCACTTCTGTTACTTTTAGTGCAACTGTACGAAAATGGAAGGTCCTAGAAAAAAACTTTAATTGTTCATTTGTAGCAGAGATGTGTATGTTTCTTGTGTAAAAAAAAAGATTAATCTAACCTAATTATTTTTTAAATAATTGAGCCAAAACCAAAATGCGTTAGGTTGTGCCCCGCTCTCCCCTACAACTATACAATATATAAAATGTATTAACAATATGTTTAATGTCATCAAATACATGAGAAACGAACCATGAGCTGAAAATTTAAATAAATAAATACAAATATATTAATTACACTGTATAATTTTTTCATGTTATGTTTAAATTTTAAAAAGAAAATGTTCATAAGAAATGTAAGGTAATGTAGGGTCTAAAGTTATAAAGTTGAGACATTCACACACAGATATACAACGCATAATTTTTTTTTGTTGTAAAACCGTTATGTTAACAGCATTACGTTTCTGTCGTAAGAACAGCTATTCACCTGATAGACACACAATTGTCATGGGAACATCCCAGGTGAAAATAATGAGGAAATTGCGTTGTCTATCGTTGCTCCCTTCATCAAGTGCGTTCCAAACAGCTACATAATGGCACACTTGTGCCGTGCTCATTCCAAAGTCCCACTTCTAGGGCTCTGTCGTCTGCCCTTCGAAGGGAGTAGGGCATAGGGATCCCCAGCCGGGTTCGTCACTTATTTGGTTCCCCTGGAAACATTTCCGTTGTGGTCTGTGTTATTTGCAGCGCGTTTCTGTATTTGGTTGTGTTGTGAACTTTTGCAGCGCGTTTCTGTATTTGGTTGTGTTGAGTATTTGGAGCACACGTGTGTTGTGAAACTGATGAAGATGTTTTCTTAATTTGCGGGTGTTTTTTTCTATTTGCATGTGTTTTCTTCAGTTGCAACACGTTGAGCTCTCTCGGCCACCGTACAAATGAGTATATTAAATACAACTTTAGTTGAACTTCAGCACTGCTATTGAACAACTAAAATGCATTTAGTACAAAATTAGTTGGTCCAATTTAACAGACTTTAAGTGTACCAATTTATAGTATGCCACAAATACATTTAGTTATACTAAAGTACATACAAATGAATTGTGCTTAAGTATAGAATTTTATTCACTAGGGTATATTAATGCGTTTAGTGCTTGCTCCCTAAAATCACAACAATAAATCTTTCCATCTGTATAGTCCGCCTCTAAGTGTCCTTTAATTTCTTTAGAGTATTTGTGTGTGTGGTCTAATATTTTTGTCCTTTCTTCATGTGCATGTGTGTGTTTACATTCAGACAGGTATGTGTGCTTAGATTGACTCAAGGAGACAGGATTGTTCTTTTTAAATTACCGTTATAGATCCAGCAGCAGGAGGCTGTCTTCTTTGGCCGACTCCCAGTTTCTCCATCCTCTTCAGCGCTAGCTTTTCTCTGTCTGTCTCACATTAGGGTATAAACCTGCCATCACTGAGCATACACTCCCACAGGACTGAGATTTAATTAGCGGGTCCTTGAAATCAGCCAAGACCGGAGATGCCCAGGATGAAGCTAGCAGGTGCTGTGGAAGTGAATTCACACTGACGCTAGCTAACACCAGCGAAGACACATTGTACACGCACAGTGCTGTGTTCTAACCTCAGGAAACAAATAAATTAACATAAATACCAGTTAAAAAGGATTTATTCTAAAATGGTTAGATAGCAGTGTTTACACTAATAAACAGTACACAGAGAACGTATTCAGTGATTCTGGCATAAATATGGTATGCCTTACCCTCCCTGGCATGCTAAAGAGAGTGATAACGAATATCAGACAGTGTATTTACAGTAGATAATATACAGTTTAATTGAAGTTATTTAATGTAATATCTGGAGTACGCCCATCTAATCTTCTAATTTATTCCAGGATATAAAAGCAGCCTCTTACTTCTTACCGGCGTCAGTTCTTTCGGCATTTGGCCTGCCCCAATCCGGCATCATGTCTGACTTTCAGGAAATTTAGCTTTTTCCCTCCGACGAATTCTCCAACCTTCCAGTTAGACCAACTCGTTTTCCCCCAAACAGCCCCACCGAAGCGCTGAAGCAAATGATCATACGGACTAGGCGGCTCGGCTCCAACCCTCCAGACTCCAGAGCCTCAGCCTTCAACAGCGACCACCGCTTCATTCGCCGCTCAAGTCAGCTGGCGGTCTACCACATAATCGCAGGCAATAGTTCAGGGGCGCCTCAACTGTGATTCTCGCCCTCATCAATAGTCCTCTGAAAATAGCCCACCCGTCCTCGTCGCAGAGGTCGGCCTCCTGCACCGTCCTCCGCTCCCGCGAAGCCTCAGCAGCAGCCATCATCCAGGCCTCAGCATGGAGCAAGCCGCAGGAAGTCGACCACGCCCGTCCAGGCCGCTGCCAAACCAGGAGGCAAGCGGAGCTGCAAACGACCCTGAGACGAGCGACCCAGAGGTGGACCAAGTTGCTCTTCAGGAGATGGTGAAGCCCCCTCTATGAGGCGCCTCTATGCGTTGAAGTGGAACATGTTCGTTGAGTGGTGTTCTTCTCACGAGGCGAACCCCAAACTTGCTCGTTCAGAGCCGTGCTTTCTATAAAATAGTTTTAGATTAAAAAAGCCACCGCTACTGGTCACATATGGTTAGATTGATTTGTTTATTGAATTGCTACCTTTTGAGTCTGCCCTTCTCAACGCCACCTTTCCCTTTTCTTTTTTGCCTTTCCATCATTTAGACCAGGGGTCTCCAAAACGTCGCTTGCGAGCTACCAGTACACTACGCTACCAAGGGGCCGTTCACATATTGCGTCTTTTGCGCGCTCGAGTTCGTTATTTCAAATGTAGGCGCGCGGCAAGTGCGCTCATAATTGAAGCGACGCGCTCATTTTTTCCAGGTGCAGCGAGATGAAAAAAGAGAGAGGCTGCACAGTTTGACCAGCGGGCAGCGGCCACACATCAGGCCGCCGGATGGTGTTGCTAACTTGCAATGTATAATTATTATCAGACCGGCCCTCGCGGCCTCAAAACAATACCGGCCCACCGGGAAAAGTCCCGACTCTCCCGATTGCCACTCCGCCCCTGTACCACAGAGTTGGACTATGTTCTTTAATCTTCTTTAAGCGCAGTGGAGCAACTGTGTCTAAAGTGCTGGAAAAGAGAGAGTTAAAAGTTCTTCTAAGCTATCCGGGATGCTGAGATGATGAAACTGATTAGGAAGATTATTGATAAAGCAATCTTTAGTAGCAGAAGTGATTGGTCTAACATATTTATAACACGGTCATGATGTCACTTGCCCGTGACGTTCATTCTCGGCATTGGACTAGTTGACACATGTGCTTCAGACGCAATCATGCAGGGCATTCCCAAAGCGTCACTTATACAGCGCGAGTTCCCTCAAAAGGGAACAAGGTTATGAGATACATCATGTGAATGCTTGGCTAAAGAGACGTGTCTTTAATCTAGAGTTAAACTGGGAAGAGAGTCTGAGCCCTGATCATTATCATGAAGGCTATTCCAGAGTATTCCAGAGTCAAATGCGAAAAGGCTTTACCTCATTTAGTGGAGTTTGCTATCCTATTAACTACCAAAAGTACAGATTTTTGCGGCCTTAAAGAGGGTAATAATTTTAGCGTGATCCAGTGGGAACCGGCGAATGTTCTACACACTTTAATATAAACACAAATAAAAACACACCGAAAGTGAAAGCGGTAGCCCCTCATGGATGACTGCCACACACACATAAACAAAACATAACATAATGTCCCATGCCTGATCCTCTCTCGTCCTTCACTGTCATCGCTCCTCCTTTTATGCTTCCATAGCTTCTTCGTGAGATACGAGGGCGGTGCGGTGAGCAAGTGACGCTCATTAGCTATCATGCCACAGCTCTCTACCTCGTCCTGCTTGCCACAATTATATTATTAAAAACATTTAGTTAAACATCTAAATATTTTGTTGTTTAATTGCAGGGAGGTATGCAGTAACTTTCATACAGGGCTACTATTCTTTCATTGTTATTCAGTACTGCTGGTCAATTAACACAACTCTAAAATACATGCCACTGCTTGTCAGTAAAATCAGAAAAGTCTATGCGCAGCAATCTTCTTTCTTCCCTCATGGCAAACAGCATGCACACTTCTGGTCCCACTGGATGGGCTGGAAAAGAATAAGACAGAGGTGGGAGGGTGGTAGCAAGTTTCAAAATGCACACCAAACTGGTTATTCCTAGAAGACAGCTCTCAAGAAAACAACGCGTGTGAGCATGCCTGGGACCCGAGGAGTGTAACACTCGCACACTTACATACTCACGAGAGAGTGGGGGGGAGTCATCGGCTCTGCTTTTCAATCTAAATGCAAATGTGAAGAACAAGAACTCATGAGCAACAGGACAGAAAATAAAACAAAAGAGAATCGCCTAAGATTAAGAGACACTTTTATATCATCATATATCTTTTAGTAGTGAGTGTGCATAGTATGTGAGTGTGCATAGTTTATATAAGTTTATGATCAATAACAGGCTTTGTTGTTCCATGGATGTGTGTCTGTCTGCTTGTGGAATGTGGCTAATTCTTCTTTAATGAGCTGCTGATGTCATTAGTGTGAGGTGTATGCATCACTGCATCCTCAATTGGCTGAAACCATAGTGATGAGGCAATCCACACAGACACAGCCATCACGTCAGGCTGTGAAATGAAGATGCAGTTCTTTCAGAGCAATTATAGTCATCCATTGTGGAATGGCCAGAAATGGTTTAGAATGTTGCAATTTCAGGGGCTTTTTTTTTAATCAATTTGTAAGCAAGTCAAATGTGGGCGTTTTGTAAAGGTTTAAAGGTTATTGTTGTTCTCTTTGTGTGTGCTAATAAATGACTGACCAAATTGATCGCAAACGCTTTCATTAAACTGATGTGACAAGCCAGCAGAAAATAACCAATTATAAGTAGCCTACATAAAAATTGTACCCCTGATAATCCCCATATCTGAAAGTAAACCCCAAGTGAGTTACAAACGTACAGAAATATTTGTTTACAGTATGAATGAGGTTGTATATGATGTAACGCTCTCAGAAACAGGCAGCTCATTGTCAGTAAAAGAGCTGATTCTGATAGAAAACTTTCCTTGTAAAAAACATTGAGCTCTTCTAATAAAATTAATATTTGAGGATTACTCAAGTACTTATTAACTGAATGTAGTGAGAGTAATAATAAAAAAATTACATAAAATAGTAAACATAAAATATCCTGCACACAGTATAATGCAAGAGGTGGCTATATTCGTGTAAAAGGAAACTTTAAAAGGAAGTAAATAATCTTTTGGTTTTCTATTCATATCCTGTTTATATCCTTTCACACTCACTTATTGAATGTCTGTGTGAGTATATGTGTGTGCTGGAAAGAGAGGTAGAGAGAGATGCTCTTTGGCAGATGGCTCATATTCTCCACTCCAGTTGTGAATCTCGGCCCACAGCCGAAATACATAAGCAGCTTCCAGATTAATAAATAAGCAGGCAAATAATTGGCACCAATTAAATATTGAAATGCAGCGGTTGTTGACAGGAAAAAATGACTGGAGCTACAAATTGGGACATTAAGCTCCACTATAAGACAGCATGTTATCTCATTTTACAGATTAATTTGGCAAGCATCAATATTCTACTATGTCTTTTTATGTGATTATCTTGTTAAGGCCACTTCAGATTCTCTGCATATTATGGCAGTGCCGCACTGTACACATATAATGCATCATTTTTATGAAGAAGCACATATGTCTTTATATGACCAATATTACTCATATTTCAGTCCATGTATTATTTGAACAAATCAAACAAAAATCCATAATCATAATCCAGTTAGATTCCATAACTATCATCTGGTTCCAAAAAGTATTTTTTTATAAGCAACATATTAATCAGTAATACTTTTTTGATTAATTTTTAAAAGCTTCTTAAAAGAATACTTCTTAAAATTAAAATTCTTAAAAGTGTGAAGGTCTCCAAAAGGTCCTCTGCTAGCAAAGCAACTGCTATTGAGATTAATGGAAATGTTATTGAATAGCAGTCTGAAGGTATTATACTATACAGTCCTTCTTGGTTTTACTTTGCTTTCTTCTGTTTTAGTTGTTCAGCTTTCGGTTATTGTTCGATTTCCTTAAGGGCTTTGTGGGTGTGAGTCAAACAGTGAAAATTAGAGATTTTGAGCAGCATTGGTATCCATTCCAATTCGAGCCGGCAGGGTTGTTCATGCGGTAGACTGAGAGACATAAGAGAGTATTAAGGCAGTATTTGGGTAATGTCTGCTGTCCTGTATGCCACTGTCTAATTGAAATTCATGAGGAAAACACCCTGGGAATGCCACCTCTTGAGCGTTTTGTTTTCCTCGAGAACCAGCTCAGCTAAGATCTGTGGATACACATTTACAGTGCTTGAGACTAAATTCTAACAAATACAGAAAGACTATACTTAGCTTATTTGAGGTGTGTTGACTAGATGGGCAATAGTCTGAACAGCCTGAATCGAAAGAGAGCCATGAAAAGTCAGAGAAGCAGTTGCAATAATAAAAGTGAGTCCTCTTGACATTCACGAATTCATTGTAATGTTTGGCTGAACAGCGTCTTTTCTGCTGTTGAGCCCTTGAACAATATTTGTCAGCTTTATGTGAAGTGTCAAAATGTAATTACAAATCACATAATTGAGAAACAATAAGAGGAAGATAAAATCTTATAGTCAACGCTTTAAAGTTGAAACAAGATGCTTTAATCTTTGGTATTTATGGCATAATTTAAGGAATTCTTTCTTAAACACGGCTGAAGCTATTTGAAGCTTACCATTTAACAGTTCTTAGAATCTAGTCTTTAACCTTTATCTTCACGTTTTTTGGCTTAAAAGTATGTACTGTACACATATCCAAGGCTGACAGGTTGAAGGGAAATTTCACAACTTGCATGTTTGTTTGATTTGCAAACAGTTACCGTTGAAACTGTGGGAGGGTGCCAGTGTTTATCAGGCTTTCAGAGAAAAGTAATGGTGCTGACATTTTGGCAATGCTTGAGCCTACAGTATGCAAGTGCAGGTTGCAGAAGGACACATATTCACTCAAAGTCACTATTTTGAGAACATAGCAAGAATCTTAGCCTTCGAGCTCTAAATATTCAGTTAGAGGAAGGTGTGTGTTATTGCCAGCCAATTTTTTGACAGCACCCGGGGCTGCAGCGTGAGTCAGCAGCGCAGATGTCTGCTGCTAGCGCTGCTCACATCTGGAGATCCAAGGACACACAACAAATGTCACCAACATGTTACTTCATCTGGTTTCAAGGAGCAGAAAAACATAATCCTGATTAATTGATCTAAACCAGCAGGGCCATGTCAGAGGTTGTTAGTCATGACATGCAAGCAACCAAAAAATATATACAATTAGGTATATGAAGTGTTTTCATGTTTTTTGAGCAAAGCATAAAAAAACAGGCATGAACAAGCTCCACAACAGTGCAATTATGTTATTTTGCCTTATCGTCTATGGTATTTTGCCTATATAGTGATAAGTGAAAATTATGTTCACTTTTTCATTAAAGCATGAAACTTGGTACTCCTGTACAGTTTGCGGCTCTGAACATTTTCAGAAATTAAGCCATCGCAAAAACGCTTTCAGTGATCAATTCTTAACAGTTCTACCAGAAAGACTCTGGTAGAGATAAAATGATGTAACAAAAGCATATATTGTATTTAGTAACAGCCCTGCAAGCATATATTTATAAAGTTCTTTGGCGTAGGCCCCGTCCGTAGCGCGCAATCCGAGGGTAGCGGAATCTGCATTTTCTGCCTGAAGACGAAGGGAGGTATGGGTCGGGACCATCCTGGTGGTGGCGGGAAGGATGAAGGTAATTATTTGTGACAGCATCTGCGAACTCAGACATGTGTAAGTACCAATCTTTTATACTGCAAGTATTAGAACATGATTGGTTAGATACGAAGGAAATAAGTAATATAACGATAGTCTTCTTGGCAGAACTTACGCTAACACTTTCATATCCTTTAAAATAATCTAAAGAAACGTTATCCACTATAAATAACTTTGTGTGCAATGGAAATGATAAAGGTTCTTCATGGAACTTCAATGCCAATAAAGAACCTTTATTTTTAAGGCTGTAACATGATTACAATAATAACGACTGTTTTCAATCAGATTACACTCGTTTGCCATTCTCTTGTGGTAACGTACACTTTAGCTGTTACGAACTGCTCCGAGACACGAAGGTTGAGATCCAAATGCAGCTTTAATTAAGGGGCAATCTAGACACGTATTCCCATATACAGGCAATAGGTCAAAACACAGATAAGCAGTCCAAACAAACAAACAAACTAAACAGGCAGGGGTCAGAGGCAAAAGAGTAATCCACGGAACAGGCAAGAAATCCAAAAACCAAGAGACATGAAACCAGGGAGACCGCACGGAAATGCAGTGCAACAACATACAAAACTTTGCAGTGAGTGAATGAGTGACCATGGTATAAATAGGCTGAGACTAACAGGGTAATGAGACACAGGTGAATGCAATCAGTGATGTCCGGGCAGTGAGTTTTGGGAAATGTAGTTTATTAGGGAGTGATAATAGTCTGATGTGAAGTGCCCTCTGGTTGCTCTCAAGGGCACTCCAGCTGGTGACGGTTACATTAGCATACTTTTTAAAAAGAGAACGGATTAGTGAAATAATATACTTTAAAATAATATATCCAACTGCAAAATGAATGTAATGTTTCCAGACACTCAATTGCATTTTATTAACAATTTAATGGAAATGTATTATAGTTTAAATTTATATTAAAAGCAATTACATTACATTTATTTAAATCATTTTAGAGTTTTTTACCCACTTTAGTGGACTACATCTTTATATGTAATTCCATAACTACTTCTATTGTCTTTGAAATCCCTAAATAAAACAAGTCTTGTTCACATAGAAGCAAAGGTAAAATGTGAATGAAATAATAAATATTTTATACTGTACTACTAAGATTTAGATTTCTGATACTCTTCAGTCAAATAAGATTTCATGAATGGTCTGCACGTCCATGGGAAGAAATGTCACAAAGTCATGTCCCAAATCTTCAATCTTTATTAAGCAGTTTACACAATTTATACTTTGCATAGAAAGAAACATCCCCATATTGTGTTTTGCACTCTACTATTTTCTTACTTAAAAGTTTAATAGTAAATATGAAATTGTGCCAAGCAGGGTGGGGTAGAAAGGCATGGGAACGGCGTTATGACGGTGTGTTAATGAGTGTCACCTGTGCGCCACATCACTCTCGAGTCCCACGAAAGAGCTCCAGAAGGATACATGGAGGAATGTGGACAGTGAAGGATGAGAGAGGAACAGGCCTGGGAATTTAAGGTGTTTTGTTTTAGTTTATCTGGCATTCGTCCATGAGGGTCTGCCGCTTTACTTTCTTTCTTTTGTTTTTTTTAAAGTTACGTTTACTGTTCACTGGTTCCCACCTCCTTTTTCCCGAAGCCCTTAACATTGCTACAGTGGTACCAAAAACGGGGAGGAGGTCAAAGAGCCCTCACCGCTGTGGAAAATCCGTAGTGGCATCGAGCATAGATTGAGCCGAGTCTGCCGTTATGGACATTCAAGGCTGTGGGCTGGAGTGACTTGTCCACAGCCTCGAAATGGACAAACTCGCTGCCATTTGCCTGTGTCTTGTCTGTTGGTGTTTTATGTAGCCAGTTCCTGCCTCCTTCCCTTATCAACAAACCTTGCTACAGTAATGTAACCTTGAACAAAGAAAACCAGATAATGTTAAATGAGCATCCCCCTTCCCTCCAAAATTATGCACAAGAAAAAACTGATTAATGGTTTCTCTGTAACCCCCCATTTAAATGTAGTAAACACATTTTGTTAATATTTGCCCTTATCTGCTTTTGCCATCTGTCCTGATTAAACCCATTTCAAACAGGTTGACATCGCTAGTTTGTTTGGAACTATTGAGAGCTCCATGAACCATGTGACCGCTTTTTGGCGAGATCAAAGCATATCAACTCTGTTTTCCAAACCTCTGGTTCACTCAAAAATTAAAATTCTGTCATCATTCTTCTTTGGAACAAAAAAAGATGATATTTTGAAGCTTAAACAGTTTTGTACATTTTTGTACTTTGATGAACTGATTAAGACGTCTGAGGCCCCGTTTACACGTACATGGTTATTTTGAAAAACGGAGACATTTCCCTTCGGTTGTGCCCCTCGTTTACACGCAAACGGAGAATTCTCCTCTGAAAACGATTCTTTCTAAAAACTCCGGCCAGAGAGGAGATTTTGGAAAACTCCGTTTGCACGTTTGCATGTAAACATCCTAAACGGAGTTTTAGGCAGTCGACGTCACAGTATGCGACAGAACTTGCACTGCGTCAAAAGTGCGACCTATATTTTCGGGATTCTGATTGGCTAACGTGGGCTTTGAGCTTCTCGTTACACTGCCACCAATAGGTTTGGCATGCTCTTGACGGCATTTACACGGGTTCGTGTAAACGAACACTTTTCTGAAAACGGAGAGGGTGAAATGTCCGTTTATGAAAATAACCGGCCACGTGTAAACGTAGCCTGAGAAGCGCCCACTGCCTGGAATCCAAGGACCTTCTTAGGTCCACAAGGGAGTGGTAGGGGACTGAAGAAATTTTTCAGAGAAAAATACGATTTTAGATTTTTGGACTTTACTGTACAGCTAATGTAAGGCTCAAATAAAGTTACAAGGTTATTATTACCATATCAACACATCTTTCAAACACTAACATAATTTGTGTCTACTATTTTAAGCAAAACAATAGTATTATGTTCAAATAAATATTTATCTATTATTATTATTATATAAAATTTAAGGGGTTCTTGTAAAAAAAGATCAGTGACTGGGACAAAAATAGGAGAGCACTGGAAAAGATGTGGAATATGTATCTGGTTAACCGAAGTAATAATTAACAGATTTTTCTTTTCATAGCCCTGATTTATTTTTATTTTTTTTACTTATAGTTGCATGCGTGTAATAAACCTGGATAGGATAAGTAAGGAATAATTGACGACAGGCCGTTGAATTATTATAAAAATAATGCACACCCGAGGTGGTAATGCGGTCACGACGCGAAGCGGAGTGGCCGTTACACCTCGGGTGTGCATTATTTTTATAATAATTCAACGGTCTGGAGTCAATTATTCCGCTTATACTACAGTTACCACACCTCGAAATATTGTTCAGATGATGTATTTCAAGACGTTTGTAAAGTTTTTGTCATTAAAACGCTCTTGTATGTAGGACTAATTCCTTGCGCATCTAAACCCATGCTCCGTTGCTAATTCCAAAACGTCATTTTAGAGTTAGTAACGGAGGTTTGAGCCGCTGATAGCAGAGTAATGCTGGACACACACTTAACGACTAGAAACATTCTCTGACTGTGAATGCAGCAGATTTTAAACACCGCTGTGAACCGACTGAACGCGCTGAAAACGCGTGCATGATTAGTCATGACTCATAAGTATCAAATTACATTCATAACCGGCCTTAGAGAGAAGCATGTGCGTCAATATTATTATTTATTTATTAATTAAATTCGTTTTAATTAATTCGTTCATTATTTTTTGCTAGTGACAGTAGACTAGAAGACTAATAAATGAAACACAAAGCCCTTTTAACAAGTATAGGTCTATCAATTTTATTTATTTGTTATATTATCTTCAATAATTACGAAAACCCGTGCAACAGGACTATCAATTTATTTAAATATTCAGTTTAATTTTTTATTGATTATATAGGACATTGAAAATTGCAGATCAAGCGCATGGGCTGCAGTTTCTCTTGTTATGAATTGTATCCTATTGTCCGTTATTACAGTTGACTACGCGAAGTGATATGGAACTGTAATGAGGTCAAGACCTGCCTGGAACTACTTTAGCCGTGCGGTTCCCTGAATATAATTGCACACCTCAGAACGTTCGTCAACCAATCAGATTCAAGCATTCAACGGCCCTGTAGTATAAACTATTTTAACATCCCCCTTATGTTCAACTACTGCTGATTTAACATAGTATATGATCTTTGGATGCTAACATGTGCTGCTAACAGTATTGCACAAACTCCAGATTTCTTAATCTAATCGTGTTCTGTAATAATGTGGCAATTCTTTTTTCATGTAATTAGTTACCATTGATGCATTATAATGATCCTCGGAAGCACTTTAATTAGATTTGAATCATTAATGAGAAACTCATGGTTAATGAAGTTTGATTGGACATGTGAGTGTGCAGAGACAGACCCACAAGCACGCTTACACAATACACACACATCATGTTAAATGAAGGGCTTTAGATTAGTAAAACATTTTTAAAAGGGTTATTTTCCAATAGAGAGAGAGAGAGAGAGAGAGAGAGAGAGAGAGAGAGAGAGAGAGAGAGAGAGAGAGAGAGAGAGAGAGAGAGAGAGAGAGAGAGAGAGAGAGAGAGAGAGAGAGAGAGGTGTGGTTCAGGTAAACCCTACGTTATGGAGGTCAAATGTCCCTAAAACTGCACATTTTAGAGTGGCCTTTTATTGTTGCCAGCCTAAGGCACACCTGTGCAATAATCATGCTGTCTAATCAGCATCCTGATATGCCACACCTGTGGATGGAGGTGGATGGATTATCTCGGCAAAGGAGAAGTGCTCACTAACACAGATTTAGACAGATTTGTGAACAATATTTGAGAGAAAAATGCCTCTTGTGTACATAGAGACAGTCTTAGATCTTTGAGGTCAGCTCATGAAAAATGGGGGCAAAAACAAAAGTGTTGCGTTTATAATTTTGTTCAGTGTAGTAAGATTTTTTCTTACAGTGTAGTAAGACTAAACAAGAGGATAAAAATGACAAATTATTTACAGTTTTTTTTGCCACAAAATAGTGTTTTAGTATGTATAGACAGCACATGCTCTCTTTCTCCCACCCTCTCTCCCATACAAACTCACACGCATTCAGTAAGGACACGCACTCATACACACACAGTTACGCACAGAAACGTGCTGCTAGAGCTGCTCTGATGATTTCATCAGTAAAATAGTTTACAAACTTAAAAGCTACATGCCATATTCATGGGTTTCAGTCACGTGACTTTTTTGTTGTGGCCGCCATCTTTAGGACCTTTGAGTTAAATCGAGTAGTATCTCCCTGGTGATTGGAAAGATGTCGCACACTAAAATAGCACACCTCACTGCAGACGAAAAGCAACGGTAAATAAAATAGATAGGCTACTTTAGGTATAGATCCTTATTTACTGCCAAACGAACTGCTGACTCCATTAAAGTCTTGTAAAAACTTGCCAGATTTGACGTTTGCTGATATTTATGGTGCGATCTGTGAAAAAAACAGAGGGGGGGGATGTTTTGAAACATTTTTATTCATAAAAATAAATCATGAGAACATGAACTTCATCACTGCATGTGCAGGAATTGTAAAATCTTTTTTATTAACTCATGAAGTAGCCTAACGCAATATTTTTACTCTAATAGCTTATCTTTCCCCACACATAACTGTGATCATGCAATAACGTTAACTTTACATCGCGATGATGAGCTACAGTGAAATGATAGAAAAGACATCATCTGTGTTAGCAATTCGCGTCTACGTATCCCCCCCGGCAAATCGCACCCGGTTTATATCTACCTCGTCCACAATCCCTCTCCATGGACCGGCGAAGCTCTCAAGGCATTTAAAAGCAATGAAACCTACCTCTACTTCACTTCGGGATGGGTTAATGATCCCAAAATCTATCATCTGGAGATGAAGAAAATGTTCTTGATAACAGGACGGGTGTTTTTAACGTCACTCGAGTAATCGCTGCATTGCTGAACTGAATTGCTAATAATGTCGGTAAAGCACATCTCCTGTATTAGTGAGGTTTGGACACCTTTATTTTCAATTCTCATTTATTTGTAAAGCGCTTTTCACAATATCGTTTCAAAGCAGCTTTACAGAAAATGCATGGGTCATCATTACAATTTAGAGGGTCCAAGTTATGCATTTCAGAAATGTTTAAAAATCACGCAGTTATCTATAATCTATTAATCTAAACAATGTATTAATTTAAGGCAGAAACAGTGAGCAGTAGTTTAGCATACTGAAGCAGGTAACAACATCATTCAGCCATACATATAAATTTAGTAATTTTAGTAATACATAAGTTTAGTAATGTAAAAATAGATAGCTGTCTAGAATGACGTTATACGTGTTCCAACTGTAAACTACATGTTTTAATTTAGCTAGCTAACCTGTAATATGCAATAATAATGTAAAATTAAAAGTAATTTTACTTTTATTAAATTTCCAGGTGAAGCATTCACAAAGCCTGAGTGTAACACCGGATAACGGGAATCTTGTACCACCCCGTCACGGACAATATGAATGCCAGTAGAGTAGTAAAAAAAGATATTTATGCACGCAGTGATCCCTCTTTATAGCAGCAATCCATCTCTGACGACGCTCAGGGTTTTTGGGGATATTGTAAAACGTTAATTTCTCATTTCTTTGAGATTTGCTGTTATCGCAGTTTACAGCAGATAGACGGCATGTTTGGATTCGGTCCTACAAATGGCGGCCACACTGCTGTGTGACGTCACGTGAAACCCGTGAATTTCACTAGTGATGTAATAACAACACTGTTCTTGGAGAAGATAAACTTACAGTTTCGCTATTTGTAGAGACGTTGGTGCCGAACACTGTTGAGAGACACATAGACTCAGGTCACTTACATATGCTTAATATCTCTCTCTAATAACTGCAATAATAAACTGCATTAGTCTGCTATTAATGGCCTCCATCAAGCCTCTGTTACTAGCTGTAAAATTATGTTCTGGAATTAGCAACGGAGGATTGGGATTAGATGTGTAAGAAATTAGTGGTAACGCTTTAGATTACAGCCCGGAAAGTACTGCGTAATTAAAGCGATTTTACAGCGTAACCTTCGGTAATTATAGTGTACCTATAACGTACTTACAATATAAGTATAAGGGAACAATATTTTAAGTTTGGGGAATAAAGGGGTAACAACCAGGAGAATTAAACAAATATTTATACTGTAAGTATTATAGAACTAAGGGGTACTTATTCTACTATTATGATATAACAATCTTACATTTGGGAGCAATTTAGCAAGAACATACACTGCATACATTTTTTAAATAATGGTGAACCAGTACATACTGTATAGCCTTTTTAAAAATTACAGGGTACATATCTATGCATTTATAAAGTAATATTTTTAACAAAAGTGCACTGAAAACGAAAACTATTGCAACTTTTGCTTAAATATTGGGGAAAGATGCTCTTGTTTCATGTAGCGGTGCTTGTTACCCTCTTGTTCTATGTAGTTACAGGGTAAATGTGACATTGCGGGCCGTAAATTAAAGTGGTGCTTGTTACCCTCTTGTTCCATGTAGTTACAGGGTAAGTACAATAAAAATGCATACACACAATCTTATATCACTGACTCAGAAACCTTTATTTATTATACAAGCACCACTTGCCCTGTAACCACATCAAACAAGATATATTTCCCAGTATTTAAAAAAATTGCAATAGTCTTAGCTTTTCTTGCCTTGAAACATGTTAGCCCAAACTTAAACATCTGCACTTTTGCTATATTTTTTTTATTTATTTTTTATTGTATTTGCATAGATATGTACCCTGTAATTTTTAAAAAGGCTATACAGTATGTACTGGTTCACCATTATTTCAAAAAGGTATGCAGTGTCTGTTCTTGGTAAATTGCTCCAAAATGTAAGAATCATAATAGTAGAATAAATATTTGTTTAATTCTCCTGGTTGTTATCCCCTTATTCCCAAAACTTTACATATTGTTCCCTTATACTTACATGCAAGTACTTTATAGGTACACTATAATTACAGAAAGTTACACTGTAAATTCCTCTTAATTACACAGTACTTTCCGGGCTGTAATCTAAAGCGTTACCAAATTAGTTCTAAACACAAGAGCGTTTCAAGGACAAAAACCTGACAAATGTCTTGATACATCATCTGAACAATGTTTTGAGGTGTGGTATACTTGACTCAGGGCCGTCGAATTACTGAAAAATAATGCACGCCCTAAGTGTTATGGCCATTCCGCTTCACGTTACCACCTCGGGTGTGCATTATTTTTCGAATAATCCAACGGCCCGCCGTCAACTATTCCTTACTTAACAAATATCGATGTAACCAAAGTTAAAAGTAAAAAAAAATAGAGATAAATTTAAGATACTTTTATTTTGATGGGTTGCGTATGGGAAGAAAAAGGGAGATAGGTGTTATGAGGCAGACATAGCCATGATTGCTGTACGAGTAGTCAAGAGACATTGATTTCTTCCTGTAAACCCTTGTTAGTGTGTGAGAACGCATTTATGAACTGAACGTTAATTTTTCTTTTGAGATTTTTTTTTCTTCTGTGTGTCAGACCTATATTTAGGTGTGTTGGATGTGTGCTGTTGCTGAGCTGCGCCATTTTGTTTCAGAAAGCTTCCGTTTTGTTTTGTTTATTACCCTACCATCCTGATGACATCTCCTCACTGTACTGACTTAGCTGTTTGACTCATTGTTGCAAGTCATCACAAGTCATCGTTTTAAATTCAACGTTGCTACAGACTGGATGCCAGACCGCATTTCACAAATTGAAACAATGCCTGACGTCACCA
Organism: Phoxinus phoxinus; assembly: GCF_949152265.1. Taxonomy (NCBI): domain Eukaryota; kingdom Metazoa; phylum Chordata; class Actinopteri; order Cypriniformes; family Leuciscidae; genus Phoxinus; species Phoxinus phoxinus. The sequence goes on from NC_136881.1 coordinate 22,884,224, forward strand.
CCTGTCCTCACTTACCCTGACTTTGGCCTTCCATTTATCCTCACAATGGAGGGGAGTCACCAATGAGCTGTATTGAGCCAAAAGCAAGGGGGAGCAGAGTAGAGTAATCTCATGTGCTAGCAGAGGCATGAGAGGGTCAGAGAGGCACTTAAGTGGGCTGCAACAGAAAAATTCAAAGAGTACCTAATTTTCTCCAAGTTCACTGTAATCTCCAACCATAATCCACTGCGTTATCTGGACTGCTAATCTATGAGTAGTCGAGCAACATTGGGTGGCTCAGTTAATGGAGCTTAATTTCGAGGTTGTGTATAAGCCTGGACGACTGAACACAAATGCTGTCTCTGGAGAAGACCCTGAGCAACAAGGTACAGAGAAGGATTTCATCTGACTGGACTCTGAGTATGTGCGTGACAGTCTGTGGCCTGTGTAAGGGTCCAATCAAGGAGAAACTAAAACCACCACTAGGTGGCGGCAAGTCACTGTCTTAATAAGCAAGTTGTTGGAATCACGATTTGTTCAAACAGCTGATTCATTCAGAAAAACAAGTGATTGTTCATTGAATCAAATGATTCGTTCAAAAGTATTTTTCAGTAAAAAAATAAATAATTGCTGTCTGTTGGACTACGGTTTCATTATGAAATTCTCATCGGCAATATAAAGTGAAAATTGACAATATTGTGTCCAAAAAGTAACTCACAATGTTAACTGTATTGTTAATTTAACTGTTGTATAAAATAAAAAGCACATTTGCAATTGTGCACAGGAAAACGGCACTCTTGCTCATGTGATATTCTAACAACAATAATATAACAATATAATAATATGATATAAATAAAAGACAAAAACTCATTTGGGGACATATCTATAACTGCACTGACACATCACGCAGTGAAAGCAACATGAGAGACAAACACGATGTCAGCTCGCACTCACAGTTCCTCGTACAGTTAAAACAATGATTACAATATCATCATAGTAGACAATATCGCACACTCCTAAGCACATAAAGAATGAACTTACAATTGAACTGACATTTACTCGATCTCTTATCCTCTCCTCTCTCGTGTGCAGGAGACAGACGTAGGCTAATACGCTGCCGTAAATGACGCGAATTGTCACGTGAGCAAGCAAATCCACAAAGATAGAATAATAAAAATAATACGTACGCTAATTAGATAGTTTTAATTTGGAAAGAATTTAGATACATCAAAGTCAAAGTGTCATCTAAAATTTAAGACCTTTCATAAGTAAAAATAAGACTTTTTAAGACTTTTTATGGCCTTAAATAAAAAAAAATCGAATTTAAGACCTTTTTAAGACTTTTTAAGGATCCGCGGGAACCCTGCCATGGTGGCGTATTTGGAAAGTGATATCAACTGGGTTATTGTAACAATCTGTTAATTGAGCACGGGTATAATTAGTGCTCCGCCCCGCCCTATAACCCTCGCTTTACCACAAGGTGGCGTAGACGGCAGGGTCGCCAGATAGGGTCAGAGATATAGGTAATCATACAAAACACTTTATTGACAGTTAAAAAGGACATTAACATGCAGCCACACTCATCTCATTGAAAAGTTCAGTTACTGGCATGACATGTCAACACTCCACTCCAACGCAAACAGCGGCGCATCAATGACGTAACGACCCTTGAAAGTGACGCACACCTACAAATGGCACCCTGCCAAGAGTCACAGCGTGACTCACATGGTCACAGTGACCATGGTGACCACATGGTCACATGGACCATGTGACTCACATTATCACAGCAGTCACATGGTCACAGCCCATTGGCCAAACCTCAAATTCCGATAGTAGGAGGGGTAATAGCCCATCCTGCCACAAGTGGTTTGGCATTTTTGGAGAGACTGGCAATCACCTACAATCAAGTTTTGGTTTTGAGAAGCATTTTTTTGTGTGTCAGACATATATTCAGGCAGCACATGTGTGCTGTGGCTGGGATGCGCTGAGGCTTATCTTGTGTGTGTGTGTGTGTGTGTGTGTGTGTGTGTGTGTGTGTGTGTGTGTGTGTGTGTGTGTGTGTGTGTCATACATGCCAACCCTCCCGATTTTTCCGGGAGACTCCCGAATTTCAAAGCCCCTCCCGAAAATCTCCCGGACCGACCTTTCTCCCGAATTTCTCCCGATTTCCACCTGGACAACAATATTGCTACACCATCCGTCACTGGGCGCCGTTTCAGACCGAACAATAATAAAGGTTACACACCTAGAAGTCAAACGCGGCCATCAGAACGGAAAAAGAAGCAGTCTAGCGCTGTCAGAGCCGTCTATGGGTTTGCGAGCCTCCGCTGCGCGCGCCTCTGCTGACTGCGCGCGCGACTCCCCACGAGGCATTTATACTTCGCGCTCGCCGGTGTACTATTCTTTGAAAAGACAGGGTGCGACTCGGTGTAATTGTCCTCTAAACCATCAGGAATCAGCGGTGAGAAGAAGTCAGGTACACTCGTGAATTTTTATTTTAGTAGCCTACACTTTAGTAGGCTACACCAAAACCACACAACAAAAGAATCGTGCAAAGCAGTAAAACAGATTATTCCTTGTGACACTAGAAAAAAAAAAAATGGATATGAGAATGTAATCTACAACTAAATTAACGTTATCTTACATAATTTCTATGTTTTTATTTAGTTTTGTCAACCTTTTTATAAAACATGGCCTACACCCCCCCCCCCAACTAACATTGCTCACCCCCCCCCCCCCCCCACTAACATTGCTCAAGGTTGGCAAGTATGGTGTGTGTGTGTGTGTGTGTGTGTGTGTGTGTGTGTGGGGTGAGAACAGTGAGAACAGTCTTCTCACTGTTCTGTCTCAGCTGTTTGTCTCATTGTTGCAAGTCTTCAGAAGTCATTGCATAAAATTTATCGTTGCTACGGACTGGTACAAATGTTCTTTACACACACATACACACATGAACACTTTACAGATATAGACTAAGCCGAACTGAGAGTTTGAATGTTTCAACTGACAATTTGAACTGTGTTTGATGTGAGAACTGAGTCAAAAGGAAACCTACTCCTAAATTGATTCATAATCGTTGATTCGTCGATTGTCATTTGAATGGAGATACAGAGGTTATCAGAGTTCATCAGAGTTATGTGAAGTGAGTCATTTGAATTGAACTATAATAGTCCTCAACATAATCCAGAGTTTCATTTGAAACATCCAGGGCCTCATTTATACCACTTGCATATGCACAGCTTTGATCTAGGAATAGGAATAAAATAAACAGGCTTACACTAAATATGTTTCACTTAAATAATCAACACTAACAAGACGAAAGAAAAAAAAACTGCGACAAGTGTTGATAACGCTGAGTTTAGGTTCGTTTTTGTGGCACGCTCAAGTTAAAGGAAACCGACATGGCTGAAACAACATCCCGTTTGTTTATTTTGCTATATGCAATTTGCAGTTTTTGTTTTTTGTTTAGTTTTTTTTACAATTGCTAGGACACATCTCTCAATACTTAGGTTCCTTTTTCAAAACTCTTCACAAAGTAATCACAACATCAGTCTATGTGAGCTAAACTGAGGATCATATGGGCCTATCTTTGCTTTGGCACAAAATGCATTCAATGATGACATCTTTCAATTTACATTAATTGTTTTATCACATAGACACGCACCAAATCTTTATTTTTAATTTGCACATTTACATTCTCTTTTCAAAACTGTTAAACTTGAGTTCAAACCTGACACAAAAAGAAAAGAAAAAGAAAAAAGAAAAATAGCTACTTAATTTGCACAATTTGTACAGTAATACCATAATGAAACATATTGTGGATCTAAAAAAAAAAAAACTACTATCAAAGTAATTCGATGTACAATTTAAATGTTCTTACCATTCATACAAAAGGGGAAAAATGTTGTACTGTAATGCAAACATTACCCAAGGAACATATAAGCAGTTTTTTTTTTTGCTTGTTTTGTAAAGAAAAATAAAATATTGTATAATGCTAGCTGATGTTTGTGTTTTTTGTTTTATGAGTGACATAAAGTGTGTTTGTTGGGTGAAAACTTTGCTAGTGTTCAGGAAGAATGACTTGATTTGAGACATGAATGAAGTGTTTTGGTAGTTTTAGAGAACTTTGAATGTGAAATTAGTTGCTGTGTCAAGCTGAAAGTTGGTTAGGAGAACTGTGTGAAGAGTTCCCTTTCAAGGGAACTCGAGCTGCGTTGAGCTGTGGTGGGAACGCCCTGCGTGATTGCGTCGTGAAGCATGTGTAAAATCAGTCCAATGGAAAAATGAGACGTCATAGGCGGGTGACGTCATCGACCAGGAAGCTATAAAGCACCCTTGAGATCATACCACATTAGCTTTGTTGCCTTCAGCAAGCGCTATCTGTATTACTGTCCTTTGTCTATTAACTGTTGTTTGTCCCAGTATCATATATATATATATATATATATATATATATATATATATATATATATCATGGCGAAACAAGAGTACAAGCGTTGTGTTGTTCCCTGCCCACGTTTTATCATGGGTGGGGACTCGCATCAGCTTTGTGTTGCTTGTTTGGGAGTGGAGCATGCCCAGGCAGTCCTTGAGGGGGCTGACTGTGAGCATTGCGAGAAGCTGTCCGTGAGGACGCTCCGCTGTCGCCCGAGCTTTCTTCGAGGAGGACGGCTCGGTGCGCGATCCCCGAGGCGCGGGTCCTGCTGTTGCTGAGGCACAGCGGCGGCGCTCGTCTTGGGGATCGCAAATGGATCTAACAGCGGGGTTTGAGACGGACCCCGCCCTATCTCTGCCTTCACCTGTTAGATCCAGTGCCTTACCGCAGGGAGAAGCACATGCTGTGGTTTCTTCTCCCCGTGATGAGGCACCAATGCTGCGGCTATCCAGTTCCCAGGAATCGGACGCTGCTAATGTTGTTACGAGTGAATATGAGAGTACGCCATATCATACACTTGTAGATGAGGAGCTTATGGAGGTTTTATCTCGTGCTGTTGCTAAATTAAATATTGACTGGCCAGCAGAAGATAATGATGAGTGCAATAAAAGAAGTTTATTAGATGAGAGATTTTTGCCATCTAGAGCACTGCCTCCTCGCCGGGGTTTACCTTTTTTCCCGATCTCCACACTAAGGTTAACCAATAAACCGGTTTCATTTAGTGTTTTTAATCCCCAAAAGTCAAACTATAGTAATGTTTTAGGGATTAAAGACGTGGGTTAAATGGCAATGCCTCAGGCTGAAGAGACGCTTGCGAGCTATCTCTCTCCCGAGTCAGCGTCATCATTAAAAGCCCCGGCGTTACCCACTAAGCCCTTAAAATCAACATCAGCGCTGGTTGATAAAGCGTATTCGGCAGCAGGTCAGGCTGCGGCATGTTTGCACACTATGTCGATTCTGCAAGCATACCAGGCTGATCTGCTTAGGGACATGGATGATTGTGAGGAAGTCAGCGCTGATGCAACTGCGTCGCGCAACAGATCTATCTCTCCGGACCACCAAAGAGATGGCGAAATCTGTTGGCCGGTCTATGGCAGTTATGGTGTTCGCGGAATGTCATTTATGGCTTAATCTAGCAGATTTAAAAGATAGAGATAGGTATGTTCTTCTTGACGCTCCGCTCACGCCCTCGGGTCTATTCGGCGACGCTGTAAATTCGGTCGTCGATAGATTCCAAGAGGCGAAAAAACAATTAGCAGCGTTCCAGAGGTTTCTCCGATCTAATGTCCTTGAGACTGCTGGGCAAAGGGAGCAGTCTCGGCCGTCTACAAGCTCCTCACAGCACATAGTGCACCAAAAACAGAGCGTCGCCTCTAAGGCTCCTCCACACACTGGGGGACCTGGGTGGCGGTCGCAGTCGAAAATGTTTAGAGGCAGGCACGATCTGAGAACTGTCATCGTCTCTAAGCGTGCTTCGACTAAGAAGAAGTCCTGACGCCAAGGCTATCAGGCTTCTGAGGGTGGTCCCTTCCGGGGAGGAACGGTTTCGAGGAATCGTTTCTCCTCGGCGCCCTCTGGGGGGCGACTTTTTGAGGGTAGTCGCAGCGCTGCCAGTTCGGTTGTTCCCTGCCGGTCATCCGTTTCAGGGCGCCGAGGTGTCAGCGTCCCCAGATGATCCTCCGAGAAGGGTCGTAGAACAGTCAAATCGGTTGTTCCCTGCCGGTTCGCCGTTTCAGGGCACCAAAGTGACTGTTCGACTAAATCCAGAGGCCAGTCTCGAAGGACTGGTACCCTTCGTAGAATATCTGGCAGTACGGAAACTACTGCCAAATATATCTCATTGGGTCCTGCACACAATAGAAGAGGGTTACAGAATTCAGCTTGGTTCTCGTCCGCCCAGTTTTCTAGGGGTCCTTCCCACTCTGGTGGACCCCAAGCAGGCTCTGGTTATGGAGCAAGAGGTTCAGACTCTTTTGAAAAAGCGGGCTATAGAGAGGGTTCCTCCTCCCAGCAGAGAGTCTTTTACAACCGATACTTCATTGTTCCAAAAAGGATGGGGGGTAGCGTCCGATTCTAGACCTATGCCTATTGAACCGCAGGGTTCAGAAACTCAAGTTCAAGATGCTTACACTCAAACAGATAGTATCACAGATTCAGTCCAAGGACTGGTTTGTCACAATAGACTTGAAGGACGCTTATTTCCACATATCTATCCATCCTCACCACAGGAAGTTCCTGAGGTTCGCTTTCGGGGGCGCAGTTTACCAATATCGGGTTCTTCCGTTCGGCCTAAGTCTTTCACCCCGCACGTTCACGAAATGCATGGATGCAGCTCTGGCTCCCCTGAGACTGTTAAATTACATCGACGATTGGTTGATTTTAGCTCAGTCAGAGCAGATGGCAGTTCGGCATCGAGATGTCGTTCTGTCCCATATAAAGCGGCTTGGGCTGAGGCTCAACACCAAGAAGAGTGTACTCCTTCCATCTCAGAGGACCACTTTTCTGGGCGTGATCTGGGATTCGACAACGATGCGGGCACAATTGTCACCAGCACGTATTTCATCGATTCTCTCAGCCGTGAAAGGGGTGAAACTAGGCCGGTCACTCACTGTGAAACAGTTTCAGGGACCGTTGGGTCTCATGGCAGCTGTGTCCAACATTATCACTTTTGGCTTTCTGTACATGAGACCCCAGCAGTGATGGCTCAGGACCAAGGGGTTTTCTCCGAGGGGAAATCCGTTTCGCATGATCAAGGTCACGTGGCGATGCCTACGTGCCTTGGTCATGTCGAACAAGCCTTGGTTCCTCACCCAAAGCCCAGTGCTGGGGGCTTCTTGTCGACGCGTAACGCTATCGACGGATGCTTCCCTCACAGGTTGGGGGGCGATCATGAGTGGTCGCTCGGCGAAAGGTCTGTGGCAGGACCATCTACTTTCTTGGCACATAAATCGTCTAGAAATGATGGTGGTGTTTCGGGCTCTCAAACACTTCCTGCCAGACCTGAGGGGTCACCATGTGCTTGTCCGCACGGACAACATATCGGTGGTCTCTTACATCAACCATCAGGGGGGTCTGAGGTCACGTCACCTCTGCAAACCGGCTCATCAGATCCTCCTATGGGCCCAGGGGAAACTCCTGTCTCTCAGGGCAGTATATATTCCGGGGAATCTGAATTTGGGAGCAGATATCCTGTCCAGGCAGGGGCTGAGGCCCGGGTAATGGAGACTTCACCCCGAGGTGGTGAAGCTCCTATGGGAGAATTTCGGTCAAGCTCAAGTCGACCTTTTCGCATCATCAGATTCAACTCACTGTCGCATGTGGTTCTCTCTCACGCACCCAGCCCCACTCGGCTGGATGCCATGGTATAAGTGTGGCCGAGGCTACACCTGTATGCCTTTCCTCCCATATCTCTGCTTCCGGGAGTTCTAGAGAGGGTTCGCCGGGAAGGGACTCATCTATTATTAGTAGCCCCGTACTGACCGGCCCGAGTTTGGTTCTCGGACCTAGTGTCCCTTCTAGACGGCTCTCCAATGGAGATTCCGATCAGGAGGGACCTTCTGTCCCAAGCATCATTTAGCACCCTCGTCCGGAGTTGTGGAAACTTTGGGCTTGGCCCCTGAGGGGGCCCATCTCTTAGAATCGGGTCTTTTGACTGAGGTCGTGGAGACCATACTCCAGTCTAGAGCTCCCTCCACGAGAAGACTGTATGCATTGAAATGGAAACTATTCTCTACCTGGTGTGGAGAACGCAATTGTAATCCTGTTATCTTCCCTGTTGGTTCAGTACTTGATTTTCTGCAAGAACGTTTCTCTGATGGATTGTCCCCCTCCACCTTGAAGGTGTACGTGGCAGCTATTTCTGCCTACCACTCTCCTCCGGTTGTATATCTTTGGGGAGAGATGCTCTCATTGTTCGTTTTCTCCGTGGCACACTGAGGCTTAGGCCTGCACTGCGCACTAGAGCACCGCCTTGGGATTTGGCTGTGGTATTGGAAGGCCTGGCTTTAGCACCCTTCGAGCCTATTGAAGAGGTTTCAGAAAAGTTCCTCACTCTAAAAACTTTATTTCTCATCGCCATTTCATCTATCAAGAGAATTGGAGATCTACAAGCTCTGTCGGTTGCTCTTCCGTGCCTGGATTTTGCTCCGGGCATGATGAAAGCATTTCTTCACCCTAGGCCAGGGTTCATCCCTAAGGTGCTGGCCTTTTGTCCTCCACCTTTTATTACACCAGATCAGGAAATGCTAAATCTGCTGTGCCCTGTTTGGGCTTTGGATACCTACGTTCACAGAGTTGCCCTGTGGTGTAAGTCAGGTCAGTTATTTGTCTGTTTCAGGTCACCCAGAAAGGGGTGCCCTGCTTCCAAGCAGATAATGAGCAAGTGGGTAGACGAGGCTATTTTACTTGCTTATGAGGCGGCTGGTCAGCCTTCCCCTTTGGCTGTCCGGGCCCATTCTACCAAGAGTATGGCTGCCTCCAAGGCTTTCATTTCAGGAGTTTCACTTCATGATATCTGTAATGTGGCAGGCTGGTCCTTACCGCATGCATTTGTTTGTTTTTATGATTTAGACTTAGACTCCACCACAGGGTCTAGGGTGCTTGTTTCTTAGTATGCGCATAGTCTTCATACAGAACAGGCATTTTGTCATATGGCGTCGTGGGTATAGGGTTCCCACCACGTCTCGACCCAGCTCGAGTTCCCTTGAAAGGGAACGTCTCAGGTTACGTATGTAACTCTGGTTCCCTGAGAGGGAACGAGACGCTGCGTCGCCTTGCCATACTCCCAGCATGCCTGTGATCGACTTGCTTCAGGCTTTTTCAAAGCTAATGTGGTATGATCTCAAGGGTGCTTTATAGCTTCCTGGTAGATGACGTCACCCGCCTATGACGTCTCATTTTTCCAATGGACTGATGTTACACGTGCTTCATGACGCATTCACGCAGGGCGTTCCCACCGCGTCTCGACGCAGCATCTCGTTTCCTCTCAGGGAACCAGGGTTACATACGTAACCTGAGACGTTTTAAAAAAGTGACCTTACAGTACATTTGAGAAATATATCCTAGAAATTGTAAAAAACTGTAAAGCACAATATTTAATTTTTATTGTGAGTATACACAAATAAAGTAAACCATTTTTGTATTTATTTCTCTCAATGCAATTTTGACTGATATGATAGCGTACTTTAACATATTTTGAAAAAATTACTTGTTTTCTGTTTTATTTGATTATTTCATACAAGTGAAACCAATCTTCTCAGAAGAAATCACAGTTTCATAAAGAAAATAAAAAAAATAATTAATAATTGTTAAAAAGTAATACAGTTGACAGTAATTTGTAAAACTTACCTTGGAGTAGTGGCATCTCACTTACACTAGGTTTAGGAGGGTGGGAATGTGAATTTGAGTTACCACTTTACATCACATGCTTATACTTCATAAAGCCACCATATTGCCACCTACTTATCTGAATCCTACACTACCTATTCCTGTAGTATATTATACAATAGTGTAAGCTAAAACATATACACATATTGTGTATATTGAGACTCAAATCACCAGAGTGGGGACCAAGATCCTTTTGCTTTTGGGTCTTCCAGGGTAACGTTGAAATATTCCCCTACTTGTATCTCGTTATACATGTCAACAAGGTCAAAGTCAACCTATTTAGAGCAAACAGACACACACATGTTTACTGTACAGGTAGTGTGCTGCTAATCCATACACAATAGAGTCTTTTTTCTAATGTTCTAATTGTATATGGAACAGTCAAATTTGCAATTCTGCCATGCTTGTTAAGCTTCACTGAGCCATAATACCTTGATGAAAAAACAAATTCCTCTTTCATGGCATTCATTTTTATCTTCTAAACCTTGTTCACTTCATGCATGACCATGCCTTTCCTGATAACTGCATAACCCTTAACCTTGGCTCATGGCCATATGGTCATAAGAATTCCCTTGAGGGCTCGCAGTGGATACTCACAGTGCTCTTTGCCATCTCAGTGCCTGGGGGTGTTGTAAGCTTTAACCTTTTGACCTCCTGGTTCCACTGTGTGGGAGTATTCATATTTGTTTATAGCCCTCAAACATTGGCAGTTGCAGCAATCATACTGTATGGTGATGTTTTTGAGGGTTTGTAAGGATTCAAAGAACCACATAAGTAACATAAACTTAATTGTACATGTCTTTTGAAGCCACATGATAGCTTTGTGTAAGTAGACCAAAATTTAAGTTGTTATTCACTAGTTCTCCCTGCTGAGTTCATGACAGATGTAAAGATGTCTGATTCAATCGTGAACAAATTGAGCTTCCATTTACATCCAAGCTTCCATTTATCATATTTGATGTGCTCTATGTATGTAAATTGATAAATGTTAATATATGAATAAAAGCCTTTATTAAATCTTATCATCATATAAAGTGATCATGTCAAGTCACATTTATGTATAGTGCTTTATCCACCTTTTTCCTACGCCACAAGACGCTTTGTGCAAATTATGGGAGTAACTTATATTGTTTTATCTGAATGAGTATGCAGGATGTTTTTCACATAGTTTTGAAGAAAATATTCTAGGCTACGTGATACAATTTTCAAAAGTCTTGTGAAGAAATAATAAGTATGGGTTTCATGACCTTATTTCAGTGACAATTTTTTTTTTCACAAACCACACATAAACGTCATTATCTCAAAACTACAAACTTTTACATACTGTACATGCTGCTGACATATTATTGTAGCATAGTTTGTTCTGAATACAGTGTAATACGACTTTATCAATGAAAATGTCACAAGTAACAGAAATAAGCACAAATGTCAGAGCATATCAGAACACCTCCAGGACCCATGAAAACACCTCAGACCCCAGATGATTAAGTTGCATTAATCAAAAATGTTCATTAACTTTAGCATTGAGTGATAATGTTTCAAAGTGCATTTTCCTTCTTTAGAAATGTTTCAGTAAACACTGCTAATAGGTATTATAAGTTAAAACGGGAGACATTTTAAAGCATCCATGTGAAAACAAACCAGGAACAGGACTTTCCAAATGAGGATTTGGAAAGAAATACGAGAGATTCTTAGTGCATTCCAGTGAATTATGCATGGGACATATTATAAATTAAATCGTGAAAGCAAACCTCAAATGCACGTTACAGGAAAAGAATGCAGCAACCGAAAATAACTCTTGCCACAGATATGCTTGTGATACCATATCACATTAAAATACAAAGCGTTACTTATGCCGTCTGAAAATTAAACATGAAGGGAAATTGACAGCTAAATTCAGTCAAACTGGCTAATAAGGATTATTTGTAATGCAACCTTATTATTTGAAGTTATTAGTTCCAGTATTTCTGAGTGGAAGTTCCCCAAATCAGAAGTGCCGCCCATAATTCAAAGGCTTGTCAGGAAAAAGGTGAATACAGTACAGACTGTTTCAAAGCAGCTTCTGGGTCCTATTTTAACGATCTAAGCGCATGGTCTAAAGCAGGGGTGCCCAATCCTGCTCCTGGCGATCGACTGTCCTGCACAGTTCATCTCCAACCCTAATCAAACACACCTGCCTTTAATTTTCAAGTGATCCTGACGTGCTCTGAAGACCTTAATTGGTTGCTTCAGGTGTGTTTGATTAGGTTTGGAGATGAACTGTGCAGGACAGTCGATCGCCAGGAGCAGGATTGGACACCCCTGGTCTAGCATACGGCGCAAGTACGAATTCACTTTTGCTAGTTTAACAACTGGAAAAATTGTCGGTGTGCCCGGTGCATGGTCTAAAAGGGTTGTCTCTATTCTCTTAATGAGTAATGGGTGTGTTTTGGACGTAACATGTACGAGAGGAACCGCAGATTCAGACATTTGGTGCGTGTGCTTGGCTGAGGAGCCACTGGTGCGAAGCTACCATCTGCGGGATTATGCCTGAACGCCTCTAAGTCAGAATCCCGCCTAAAATGAACGATACCGCAGTGCCGCGGGAATTTGATTGGCCCGGATAGCCGGCCCCCGGGCCGGCGAGGACGGCCGTCCGTGACCGGAACCGGGGGTGGCCGAAAGAGCGTTGCCCCTCTCCCCCTTATCGCACCTCAAGTTTGTGGAGAATCCGGTGCTAAATGACTCGTAGACGACCTGATTTCGTCCATAGCTTGGGTCCAACCAATCAGAGTCTCATCTTGTTCTCTCAGCCAGTTGCGCTCGCGCCATAGCGGATTCGCTATTTACATGGTGGAATTTAAAAGCTGAAACACTCAACGCTTCTCTAGCGAGGAAACGGATCTGCTTGTGCGCGAGGTTAAAACGCCTGAACAAACAATCTACGGGACAAAGTGTACGCGTAGATATATATATATTATTTCAAGTCTTTTTCTTGATATACTGTATGTATGACATTTTAATGATGAAAGAAATTTTGACTTTATCTTTCATGCATTTCATACATTGAGTTACGTCCCACGTCACAAAAAGCTTCATTCCTAAACTCTTAAGTGTTTTATGATTTATGATGTGACGTACAGTAATCCAAACATTTGTTTTTCACCTCCATCTGGCATGCGATGGGTGAGATGGGTCAGCAGCCCCCAATGGCATGTAGTTTCCTGTTATTCTATTACAGATGTCTTGTTTTTAAAAACGTTTTGAGAAGTGAGAGAGAGGGGAAGGGAGAATCCTCTTAGAAACCAGCCTTCACAAATCAGACTGCAGTACTAGATTCTCTGACAGCCAGACAGTGCTAATGACGACCTGCTTTTCTATTCCTACTGTTCTCACACACGCACGCACGCACGCATGCACGCGCACACACACACACACACACACACACACAAACACACACACACACACACACACACACACACACACACACACACACACACACACACACACACACACACACACACCATTCATGAATGCTCTGGCATCTTCCGTTACCTTTCCTCAACAGCAGGCTGAGCTGTGAGCTATGTAGGGCAAAGTAAATTAGCAAAGTCTATTCTTATAGTGCTGTAGAGTTGTCTGCCCACCCACCCCTTGCACTGCCCACTGTGCTCCTTTGCTCTTAACTCACTTCATGTATAGCTTGTTACTATCATTTTGTCACAGTAATGATGCAGTAGGTGTATTGGGTTAGATTATCATAGATCATAAAGCAACAATGTTTTTATGAGGTCTACATGACCTGGTTGTGCCTGTGTATGTCACTGAGGCAGTACAAGTAACTGAGCTGTTGTGAGACTGATTAATGATGAATCTAGCAAACAGGTCTGATGTGCAACCCTTCCATCTGCTGGTCACTGTGCGTACAGCACAACTGATTGATAGGGATATTGGTGTAAGACCTTTGCTATAATTTGTCACTGCATCGTATATCAAATAAAAAAAATGACACTTGTTGTGGCACTGTGGTGAAAATAATGTCAGTAACTCTAACAAGAGTGTGGTAAAAACTCTGGGATTGTAAATGTACTGTAGGGCTTTTACTGTATAAATAATATGTGAAATCCAACCTACAGCATCATTGTTTGAAAAGTTGAATGGTTTACATTCATTCACTCACTTTGTTAATTTGTTTCTTTCTTGCTTGCTTTCTCTGCAGACTGTCTACAAGCCCTGGCTCTGTGTTCAGTATTTCCAGAGTCCTCAGTCAGGCTGCAGTCATAAGATTCCCTGTGAGCAGTACTGTCTTGAAGTCCAGCAGAGGTGTCCGTTCATATTGCCTGACAATGATGACCTTATACATGGTGGCACTCCCAGTTTTATATGTAGAGGTTGGTATGCAAGTATTTGAGAACTCAGTAGGCTACAGTACAGCGGCAGCCAATCCTATCAATATTTTTGTATGATTTTTATCAGTGCACCATATGATATGTTATTATATTTAAGTGTTGTTGTTGTTGTTGTTGATAATTCCATTTTTTTGTACCAAGCAGAATTCTAATGTTGCTAATAAAGCAATGAAAAGTAAAAAATATAAACATTAAAATATCAAATATCCGTAAAATAAAAAATTGATCAGTAAAATAAGATCGGTTAAGTGAAAATAAGTAGTAAATAAAGTTGCTGTTAGCTTTGTTGTAAGATTTTTCATTTTTAAGATTTTCAAGATTTTCTAAACTTATGGAACCACAAAGTAATTTGCAGAGTACCATCAATTTCCTGCAGCTTTCTTAGTTTGGGGTGTTTGGAATGTACAGTTGTACACTACCAACCATAATTAACAGCATCAACAGAGCAAAACAATTTAACACATTAAGGAGCAAAAAAGCAGCAAGATCAGCTTGCAACCCATTTGTTTAATAAAACTAAAAAAATTAAAAGCATGTTATTGTTCCACAGATCAAAGCTAATTTTAAAGTTAAACAGCATTTTCCAGCAAAATTTCAGAACATATTTAAAGGAAATATATGTAAATACCGGAATGAAACACATGCTGGATTATTATACAGCTGTTTAGTGACATCTATTGGACAATTTATGAAACTGTCAGGCCTTTGGTCACAAAACAAAACACTCAATAAGCAATATTAGTAGTAATTTAACCCAACTTTTAAGATGTAAGAGAGCGAGCAACATTTTTCAATGTACAATTGTTTGCACCGATAACTCAATTTGGAATGTTTGGACAACAAGTACTTGAGAATCTATAAGTAACAACTTTTGTTAGCAACATGTTTAGAGTATTCTTGTTTAGTCCACTAGACTTGAGTTTAGTAAATTGACTCATCCTACTAAATAATCTTTTCTTTGTTCAAGCTATTTTTTATTTGTTAGAAGAACATTTTGCCGATTAACTCCATTAAAAATGATCATTGCTTTGCATTTTCTTGCTTGGTTTATGCTGCTGCTGTTGATGTCACTGTTATTTAGCTGTCATATAGTTTAGTGTTTTATTTTTTTCATATTTAATATTCTATTGTTGATCATCACAATGTCTGAGATTTGTGTATTGAGGAATATGTGCATCTGGTTGCAAATGTTGTATGCAATATATTGAGAAGAGTCTGTCTGAAGTCAGCTGCACTTCCTCTGCACTGCATGTGACTCACTTACACTTGATACAAATCGGAAAATTATTGCCAACAGGGCCAAGAAGCTGGCTGGGATGGTTGAATTATTCAAAGTACTTAAGCACTATAACGAGACCGAAACTCTTTTGTTTTTAGAGATATTACCAGAGTAAAATAAGTCAAATATTTTCCTATAGTTTTAAAAGGCCAATCATGTTCATATCATGTAGTTAGCTTTGAAATTTACACATGGAGATGAAAAAAACAAGGGCTATTTCTGTGTTCTTATGTGATCTTGCGTTCTTGTGTGTTCTCGTTCTTCATCATCAACCGTCGAAGTTAAATTCCGATCCTGCATCCCAATGTCCCAATACTATCCATCCTAAATAATTATAAAATAAATGTGTCCCAAAGCATAGTATATGTTAAAAAGAGTATAGAGTATTTATAGTAGATTTTCAAAGTGTGTGCACACTCTAATGGCTAATATTGCCCACAATCCACTGTGCTTTGGAGGGGTCATCGTGATTTTGCCAGGTAAGACATGTTCCTGGATCAACATATAGTGTTGATCTTGGAACAACATTCCTGTCTTAAGATTTAGTCCTAACCCAACCCTTACATAAATAAGTACACATCAAGTGAGTGTATCAGGCTTGTGCAAACTTCTGAATTTCAGAATTGATCTCCATTCAATTCATGAATTGGAATTTGAATTGAATTGTCTCCGCCCCACAGGAAGTTGAATTTGAATTTGAATGACAGGAAGTGGAATTAAATTCATGGCAATTCAAAGAATTTCCACACAGTCACACAACAGAAAAATCTGTTAAATCTCACATACATTCAGTGTTAGGAAGGTTACTTTGGAAATGTAATTGCTTACTGTTATAAGTTACCCATTATAAATGTGGTTTGGATTACTTTATTTATGCAAAGCAATTTCCTTTTAATTTGATTAGTAACTAATTGAATTACACATTTTACCCCAGTAATACAACTAAATACAATTACATTAATTTTGTAATTTAATAACATAATTCCATTACACGTAACTAGTCACTCCTCAACACTGGATACATTTTGTTCTAAAATATAGATAATGATCAAATTCTTGAAATAAATTACCCCCTCAATGTTGTTTAATTAGTTGTGTTCCAATGTTATTTTCATTTCAAAGTAATCAAATAACACAAAGTGCATAATGCAATATATCCATCTAGGGATACTTGGATTCCGGGATTGTAACATCTAGTCCTTTACCTGAGAGAGTTTTGGTTTAACTTAAAAAAGCAAGTTACCTTGTTGTTGCCTTAAAAATTTGAGTTTGTTGTAATTAATTAATTAATTAATTAATACAATGAAGAAGAATGGTTAATAAACAGAAACTCAAAATAGTATGTTATCATCACACATTAATTATCAAAGTTGATTTGACAAAAGATAAAAAGTTGTGATAACAAATCATGAAAATATTTTTTTTACAGTGTGTTTTTGAATTCAGGAGTCATTCTCAATTAAATTCTGAATTGTGCACACGCCTGGTAAACGTATACTGGTAGTTCACTAATCAAATACTTGTAGCACATTTTTTAGTTCATGACTGTACACTTTGAAGTATACTCTCAGTAAACAACTAGTTTAGTAGTTTTATCCTGGAAGTATACGTTTTCTTTTAATGAACATAACATCAGACTTCACAATATTATTTTTGCACTTTTACATTTATTACTATGTTCCTATTTAGGGTATTATTTTGAAATATACCTTTGACTGTAGTTTAACTCTTTCCATTTAAAAAAAACACTTGAATTTGAGTAAGTTTCATAAAAAAAAATAAAAAAAAATTGCTCTTTTGTAAAAGACTACGTCCAGATAGGATTCAGAATTATGATCAAAACATAGATGGAGTATAGATTGAGTTCATCAACACCCCCGAAGCTTAACAGTCGTTTCCATTTTATGGGTTCAACATTTTACAGTTTTGATTTATATGCTGTTTAATGTTTGATTATAAAGTTATTTTACATTTACATAAGCAATCTTCTATCATTTGTTTGTGCTTCTTCTTCACCTGTGTTTTGATCTGGAGATCCTGTACTATTTCTAATATAACAGTGAAAACATAGATAGCCGAGAAATAAATTTGAAGTCAATTTCACTACCAGTGGGTAGCCTATACACAACAATTCAAATACTCAGAATTAGGAACATAACTGTTTTCTGTATTCTGTGTTTCTTTGTTTTTAGTTCTCCCCTGTGACCTAGGTTGAATCCAAAATCGCCCCCTAAACCCTCATTCACTAATTCCTACGTCAGTCCACTAATACTGTTCACTTGAAGGAGTGAATGAAAACGAGTGAATGAATTCGGACAGCCGTTGAGCGTACATCGGTTGTACACTTGTTATTGTGGTGCAATGTGGGATTGGATGAGTGCACTCAATTATGTCCACTATGGTTTCGGACACCACTACAAATGGCTGTCCGCTCAAATAATGCCCCATTTGAGGGTATAGGGGGCGATTTCGGACTCAGCCCTAGTTTTCCTACTGTGTCTAATTAGTCATTATGTTCACCTGTTCTGTCAAACATCTTGTTAGTTCTTCTGATTATTTAAACCCTGGCTGGGTCCCAATTCACCTACTTATACTAAGACCTAAAAGTATGTACTCTTTTTGTGAAGAAAAAGTATATACTTTTGAGTGTGTAGCAAAAAAGTAGGCAAGCTTTGAGACATACTACTTCGTCATATTTAATGGACAGATATGTCGCGTGCATCCTGTCACTGTAAACTGCCCTGTCAATCATCTTGTCACAGTTAAAATCCTCCATTCAATCTAATTTAATTTCCTACTGTTTCGGAGAGAAATGTAGTAGCACGTTCATCTGCCAGTCGCGGGTCTTTCATGCGGAGACTCTCCTCATGTGTTTGGAATTTGAATATAATGATGCATTTAAAAGTTAATGGACTTATTTCGATTTGGGACGTACTAATTCTACTTTCGAATAATATTTAGGACGGATAGTATGCGAATTGGGACGCAGCCCCCGTGTTCTCCTCCGTTCTTGTCAATGTATGCGTTAATGTCAATGCTTTCTCCACCTGCATGTTCTTATTAAAGATTATTCTGTGTATCCATCGTCTTTGTGAGCTTTGATACCACGTTATGTGACATTGTCCTTATACATCAATGTTTTCAAACTATGTATATGAGACAGTATTTGAAACAATCTGAAAAAAAAAATAGGGGAGAGCGTGGGGGGCACCACCTTTCTCAATTTGTGTAAATCTACTTAGTTCAGAGTATATATTTTTTTCCCACATTAATTTCCCACATGTCTAGTACAGTTATGTGGTTTTGTTTCATTAATACAGTGTACTTTTTCTTGATAAACCCCAAAAGAATGGAAGTGAAATGTGACAACATGCCCCAGAGCTGGGGTACGTTGTAACATGACCATATGACAGCATAAAATGCAATCTGATCTAACAAAAAAAATATACAAGACAAACGGTTACACTTTATTTCGATAGTCAACTTTAGACATACTAACCATAAGTAACTTTTCAACTACATGTCAACTAACTCTCATTAAAGTATTAGTAGACTGTAGTAGACTGTCAGTAGACTGTTAGGTTAGGGTTAGGTGTTAGGGTTCGGGGTAGGAGAATAAGTTGACATGTAGTTACAAAGTTACTTATAGTCAGTAGAATGTCTGTAGGATGATCGTCACAATAAAGAGTTAGCAGATATTAAGCAGACAGTCTACTAATACTATCGAACTATTGAAATAAAGTGTTACCAGACAAACTAAAATATTTTCTCAATAAAATAAAATTATTAACTTTTTCATTATAAAATAATGCCGTTTTTATATATATATTTTTTTTTATATAATTTTTTAATTGACAATGAACACACCGGAAAACAGTCAGCTATTCAACATAGTTCAAAACATAATTATAATGAATAATTTCTGAACATTGACTCTCAGTCTTTATTCACCTTTTTCTCATGTTTTCTCTACAGAATTCATAAAAGTATAGAATAGAATAGCATATAGTTCTAATAGAGGCACATTGTAATGCAGTGTTACAACATGCCCAACTGCACAACTGGGATTTAAACCCTATACTAGTGTCTTCTGCTGGTTAGCGAAGCATTAAAGAACTATCGCAACTGTTAAATAATATATTGGAGATTAAAATGATATCAGATTTGTCTATACATTTCTGTCTATTTGTATATATAAGAATTTGCAACCAAACAGTTGCTGGTCCGCAGTGACTATATGTTTTCCTAGCAACTATTTGGATAGCCACATTCTTCAAAATATATTCTTTATTTATTTTTTGTTCAGCCCAAGAAAGAATTGAATACATGTTTGGAACAACATTAGATTGAGTAAATAATGACAGAATTTTCATTTTCCCTTAAAGGACAAGCTGCAGCATGTTTACTATTGGACTACTGTCACTTTAAGAACGGCACATCTAATGGACACGCACCCGTTTTTCTCTCAAATGTGTGCTTTCACTTTAGATATAACCAACTGTGTTTATGTAAACCTTGTGTGTATTTGACAGTATTAGTGTATAAGACTTGAAAAATAACTTAGTCCAGTAATCAGGCGCTGTTTGACATTTTAGTGTGTGTGCTTCGGGTGTACGTGCTCAAAAAAGAGCATGTTAGTTAGAAAAGCACAACAGCACGCAAATTAAATGTTTAACCGGCAAAGCTTTAATGCACAGGAAAATAATGAACTTTTATGAAACTGCAGTGTCCCATGAGTCTAACTCTACCACTGCATTAAAGGTGCCATGTGTAATTGTCTGGCAAAAAAAATCAAGTCATACTCCACATTCCATACCAGATGGGGGCAGTATACCTCACATATCAAAATATGTGATGTAGGATATGGTATTTTATAAATCACACACTATAAATATGATAAAGAAGCAGAAACAGATAGTTGCAGTAAAGTAAGATATTTTAATAAGTTGAAGAAACAATAATGATTTGTGACACACACACACTCGATTTGCGCATCGCCATCATGTGTGTATTACAGGTAACGTTATTACATTGCTTCCTGATATCACGTGCGCAAACACAAATAACCTATATTTATATATATATATATATATATATATACTACAGGGCCGTTGAATGCTCGTATCTGATAACCGTGAAGCTCTTGTAATTATTACTTTACCCAACCTCTCCATGTCGAGTGATGCAGTAAACATCAGACAGCGCACGTGAACCGATCATCTCTACTATAGTAAAAAAAACACGAACACTGTTGAAAGATACAGTGGGCTACAAATGACCTGTTCGCGCCACAAATTGTTCTCCGTCCTTAGCGACCGAGTCATTGAATGTGAATCAGCGGCTGCTGTCGTCAGCGAGCAGCACTCTTCAGACAACGAGGGCGCGCGCGCCGTGTTGATAGCTCCGTTTCAGTTTCTCGAACCCGTGCAGTGCGGCGGTCAGAACACGGAGACCATTCTGCCCCTAGATATGCGTGCGAAAGCATGGGGAGCGATCCCGGGCGTGTCAGAATGGGTGCTGAACGTTGTAAAACAGGGCTATGCGCTGCAGTTCGCTCGCCGTCCCCCGCGCTTTCGAGCCCGGACCGTGACGAGCGGTCCTTTTCTTATCTGATCTGATTTGTGCTTCTCTTGCCAAGGGCTTCAGCCATCCTTCCGCTCTCTTCCCTGAATTGAAATGAAGTAGTGGGCTGTACTTTCCACACGATTGACATCCATAGACAGTATATAAGACATCAGGTTCAAGTACGCCCACAAGCCGTGCGAGTTATTCGTGTAGCCTATTGCAGGTTGGCTGGTGATTATGTGCCCCGCATACCGCCTCCCATGGCCGAAACTGGTATTACGACACCTGTCGGGCCGTGGCTAGTTATGCTAATGCTAATTAAGGTTGATATCTCTGCAGCACTATAACTTGACATTTTTTTAATGACATCATTGCCCTTATTTCTTCTCATTCTTTTGATGCGTGTAGCTCATTTTTTGGATATTTTTACCTCAATTTTTACACATGGCACCTTTAACATGTGATGTGTGAATGTACGTTGCGTTGCCGTTGTACAGTAGGCTATGTTCAGACGGAGGCGCCAAAACTGAACTGATAGAATACACTGCAACACGATACTACAATATTTCTTCAAAAGCAGATTGTGGAGGCATTTTAATCGTCCACGATCAAAAACCGTGATATCGCACACCCCTACCTGTGAATCTTCGCTCATGACTCCTCAGGAATCTTCCTCACTCATTGCACTCCTCAAAGTGCAATTATAGATTTGAGATGTACTTAAAGATGGCTGAATTAGATCGGTTTCTTGGTCACAGACTGGAGGATGGAGGAGCGAGGAAACAAGGAAGCAATACATTTGAGTACTGAGAAGCACCCTTGAGCGAATCAAACCATTAGAAATTCTAGAAGTCATTGCCTCATTCTTGAACAACGTATGAAAGCCTGCACGTTTTTAACTTGTTCTTACTTAAGAGATTACATCTGCAAGCTCGCAAATGTGTGATGGCTCGTGAGAGTAAACATTTGTTTATGTAAGTTATAAAGACATGAAGAAAGCCTGTAGTACTTTTTATTAACATATTTAACATAATCTTTACTTTGACAAGGCAAAGTAACTGTAACTGTACTGTAGGTAACATCAACATCTCGCTTACGACTGTAACCATGGTTCCTGAAAAGGGAATGAGATGCTGCATTAGGAAGTTTACGGCACTATGGGAACGTCTCTGCATGATTGCGTCTTTAAGCTCGTATGAAATCAGTCCAATGGTGTGACGAAACTTCATAGGCAGGTGTCGTCATGACCAGGTAGCTATAAAGCAAATCCAGACCAAACAATGTTTGTTAGGCTGAAGCAAGTTGGTCACAGGCACGAAAGTATGGCAGGGTAACGTAGCGTCTAATTCCCTTTTCAGAGAACCATGGTTACAGTCGTTACCGAGACGTTCCCTTTCAAGGGAACAAGCGCTGTGTCGGAAGTTTATGATGCTATGGGAACATTCATGCCCACTCCGCCGTAATGACAAGTGCATGTCTTGTGTGAAAGCAAGTGAGCACAACTAAGACAACAGCACCTGGGACCCTAGGGTGGAGGCCAGATCAAGGTCATAGAACCTGACTAATGTGTGCGGAGAGGACCAGCCCGTCGCATCACATTCATCCTGAAGAAACCCCCCTTATAGTAAGACTTTAGGAGCCGCCATACTCCTACTTGAGTGGGCCCGGACAGTCAAAGGTGAAGGCTGGCCAGCCGACCCATATGCAAGAGAGAGAGCCTCGACTAGCCACTTGCTCATTCTGCTTAGAAGCTGGGTACTCTTTTCTGTGTGACTCAAAACAGCTGATCAGTTTTACGCCACAGGGCAGCTCTTTGGATATAAGCATCTAGTGCCCTGACTGGGAAAAGCAGATTCAGTTTGCAAAGTAAGTGTGACCGCAGACCCCCCTGGTGATTTATGTAGGCGACCACCGATGTATTGTCTGTCTGGACTGTGCCAGAAAAACAGCCATAATTTCGAGAGCAGTTTATGTGCCATGAGAGCTGATGACCCTACCACAGACTTTGAGTCGAACGACCATCTAGGATCAGTCCCCGCCCTGTGAGCTAAGCATCCGTCGTAAGCATTTTGTGATGACAAGGTGCTCCCAGCACAGGACCCTGGGACAAGAAGCAGGGCTTCTTCCACATAACCAAGGTACCAAGGGATCTGATCGTAAACTTGATCATGCAAAACGGGTTGCCCGTCTGGGAAACCACTGGTCTTGAGCCACCACTGCAAGGGTCTCGAGTACAGCAGGCCAAAAGGTATCACGTTTGACGGTGCTGTCATCAAACCCAACAGACTCTGAAACTGCTTGACAGTGTGTGACTGGCACACCTTCAGTTCTTTCACGACTACGAGGATCGAATCGATGCGTGCAGGGGACAGACATGCCTGCATCATTGTCGAATCCCATAATACGCCCAGGGCGCTAATGGATCCAAGGTTGTATCTCGTAAATTACCCCACTAATAATGCCCGGAATGGTACCAAACTTCTACAGTAGTACAAATAAGTTCTGTACTCATAAAACGAGGCATTGGAAAGTTACATTAGGAGTTTATTTAAATAACACTTGCCTGATGGCTTATGCTACCGCTAACCCGGACATCGAGGTCACTTCCATGATTTGGGAAAAGCCTGTCTTTAAACGGCTTTAAAAACCTGCTTTATTTTTATTTTTATGTATTTATTTTGTGTTTGTGTGTGTGTGTGTGTGTGTGTGTGTGTGTGTGTGTGTGTGTGTGTATGATGAACCAGTTTGCTCATTTAAAAACTTTTCACAAACCTTTTAAAACATGATGGAACAATGCAATCTTTTACCATATGACTAACCACTTTACTTTTAATGCTGGAGCTGTAGTTATAAAATTTGCTATACGTTCAGTTCTTTAAAAAACATATTGGTTGCACTTTATTTTACAGTCCTGTTTCACATGTACATACTATGCACTTATTGTAGTAATTACAAAAACTCAGTAATAACTGGTACTAGCCCCGAGCCTAACCTTAAACCTAATCTTAACCCATGTAGTTTCCTTATATTACTAAGTACTTAGTGCTGGGTAAATACACTATAAGTACATTGAATGTGCACATACCGTAAAATAAAGTGTTTGAAGTAATCATTTTAGTAGAACTTTTACCGTCAAATAGGCATATTGTATTATATTGCATATCATATAATGTGAGAGTTTTCCAAATCAAAACATGGATGTCTGTTTTTGCATACACCCCAGGGCTTTCAGAGAAACCAGAGGAGCCAGAGTGCTGTGATGTGCGGTGGGACCAGAAGTCCAACAACCGTTCCCGCGGCTCTTTAAAAAGAACTCACCCTTCCTGCCAGCACACATCCGTGACATCCTCGGGGACTCCACGGCTCGGGCAGGGCCGGCTGAAACTTTGCTTGTTGGTTCTAGTTCTTCTCCACACTGTGGCTACCATGACGGCTAATCAGAACTCGACCTGCCTGACCGTCATCTTTCCACTGGATGACAACGCCCCCAGAGAAGAGTAATTGGACAAGGCTGGGCTGGACAACTCTTGCGTATCCGCATGCTCCAACACATCTCACTTTGGGCTTGTCAGTAAAGAAGCCCCTCACTCAGAGAGAAGCTCAGTGTACCAGGTCTAAGTGAGGCTAACAGTCTCAATCAGAGAACACTTAACCACACTTTGTTATCAGCACCTTCTGGGGTTTGGGGAAAATAGTGAACGGAACACAGGAATAGCAGGAGTAGCAGACAAAAGATGTGTAATAGGAAGAGTCAGAAAATGCCCCCACAGAGACTTCGCATTCTCTTTTAGAAGACACACACACACACACACACACACACACACACACACACACACACACACACACACACACACTGTGTCATTTCACTTTGCACTAGGAGATTATCTGACTTTTCCTTTTTAGTTTAAGCTGTCTTTTTCACTTCAAGATGGTTTTGAATTCTGTTCAGTGGTTTCAGAGCAACCTGGAAAGTGACTTGAGTGTCCATGTCCCTGTCGAATTTTCCTTTTATTTGTTGTGTGCAATTATTTTGTGTATTTTGAAAGTGAGTGTCATATCACAACGCCATCATCACCATTAACTATCATTCAGACAGGCTACAGGTAGAAGTTTCAAGTCTCTAAAATGCATACATTAATATAAAATAATAATAAAGATATTTTGAAACTAGATGTACACAAAGCCAAATATTAGAGCCTCAAAATCAAATCAGCACCTTTGTTCAAACAGACCCATTGGCATCTCATCTAATCTGTACATTCATATTTTTTCCTCCACCTTCCAAAAACACTGATATAACCACCTCACATTATTTTAGAAACTGAAAATGTTTCATGTATTTTTATTCAAATGCTTACCAAATCCTTGTGCTTGGTGAAAAAAAAAAAAAGTTTGCTGTTGCTCAAGTCTCAGCTACCAAGTTATGATATAGATCGATAATTACAAGGTCTTCATCACCCTATCATGCACATAACTCTCTACTGACATATTGAGACTCTAATTTAAATACACATATATGCTATAGCATGTACGAATAAACCAATTATCAGGGCTTTGGTACACAACTGTAAAGGAAGAGGATGTCATACATATTTAAACTTTTATTATGCACTTTATTCTTAATAATGTGCTAAAAGCCTTTCTGCATTAATTTGATATTAGATGTTCTATGAAAGCTTATTTTTTCAGTATGTGTTCCTTTCATAATTCTTAGCAGCAACAAAGTTTATATCTTAATTCATTGTATGACATTATCGGAAAGCATTTACATTACACCATGCATTTAACATGATTGTATGTGAAGCTGGTTTAACTAAGGTTAACTACTACAGTTCATGAGCGAATGGAATTGAAATAGCTGAACAGAATGTGCAGTTCCATCATAATCACACACACAATTACACTGTAATTTTACCATCATTTCCCAGTCAAAAATATCTATCTATTGTGTAAAGGGCTTAGCAAATAGTAGTGTGTGGAGAAGGAGGTAAGGGCTTACTCTACATTTCTCCTTCTGTGTGGTTGTTGTCTTCAGTGTTTGAGTGTAATGGCTACAGATTATGTGCTGTTTTGCCTTTGTCAGGACCTTATTTTATAACTATCCTCATATACACCTGTGCATCAAACATGTTCCTTTTGACATCATTTTTTGTGTGTGTGTGTTTACAGAGTAAATTCACTAGCATTAAAATAATTATTGTAAAGTTAAATTAGACTTACAAAGAGCAGAGACATGCAGAGTGGCTGGTGACTGGCCCAAATGCTTTATTTTAGACAATTCTATTAGTGTTTTAGGAAACTACCATTGCCTCTTCTGGGATACTATTAATAGATTAACTATATATATGGCTTAGAGCACCTTTAAGTTGAATTCAGTTTATGGAAGAAAAAAAAAAACCTATATATATATATATAGGTTTTTTTTTCTTCCATAAACTGAATTCAACTTAAAGGTGCTCTAAGCAATGTCACGCATTTTTAGGCCAAACATTTTTTTGTCACATACAGCAAATATCTCCTCACTATCCGCTAGCTGTCTGTCTCCTGAACACACTCTAAAAATACGCGGTCTCTGTAGACACCCCAGGCTCCACAAACAGCAACAAAAACAAACTGGGCTAACCCGCACCACGAAACATAACAAACAGTGTTCCAGCCAATAACCGACAAGAAGGATTTGGGGGTGGGGTTTGGGGGGTTAGTGTGAGGATGAGGAGGCGGGAGGGTCTAGCTAGCCTCCGTTTTGTTTGACAATAGTTCGAACGTCAACAAGAAGTGACGTCACGTCACCCAGGAGCGCTTAGAGAACCTTTAACAACCTAATGAAAGAAAGTGTGTACAGCATATGGGTCTAATTCAATAAATATCAATGCATAATAATAGATAATACTTTGCAGAAAAAATAGCAGAACCTCTGAAGTCACACAGAGATGTATTGTTAAAACTTCTAAAGCAACACAAGCTAGCACTGTTTTGTGTGCAGTATGTGAATCCTGCCATGAAGAGTGCATATTCTCTGTTTTTGAGCCATTGTCCACCAAAATGGTTCTGTATGGCTCTGCTTCAAAGCCAATTTAATTCTGCAGCTAATTAAATGCACTTGGTTTTACTCTATAACTTCTCGGTCAGTGTTATTAAGTTGTTTGAGCATCTGTATTCCTCTTTATTCCACATGATTTTGTTCTGTTGTGTCCTTGAATATTGCCTTTATCCACTGTTTTCACAATCAAATGATGTGCAATGCTAACGTAAAGATATAAATTGATTTCCCCGACGATTTTGTTAAATTATAATGATCATTCTATAGAAATATTATGCCTTCACCCAATGTAATAGATATATGTCAAACACACAAAGTACAGCAATGGCAAACTGTTAGATAACTTGGATTTTTCTTTTCTTAAATTTTACCAAATTACTCACTTGAGTGATGAAAACATGAGTACCATTGACTTAAACCCTTATTTAGGTTTCCCAGTATGACACAATATCTGTCACACTAAGTGAAGGCAACACCAACTCCTAAAATATCATTATTTTTACACTGCTAAACAAAGGCAACACACAGCAACAGAGTTCTGACTAAAATTGGGTCTAGACTGACAGAACAGTTGGCTTAACTGTACTAAAATTTTTGTTTTGAGAAAAATTATTTTTAGAATTTATATAAAATAAAATGAAATAACAACATTTTTTTTTCTATTTTTTTTTCTGAAGTTACTGTATTGTGCCTTTGAATGGGATTATGAGATCATATATTTAATTGAAGATATCAGGCCGAGAATGCTCACAGGTCATCAAGAGACTGTTTTTAGTTATCCCAAATGTATTCTCTATCACTGTGCTGTATTTCCATAGTAACGTCAAAGACTGCTCATATAATCTAAACCTGAATCTGGCCTTCCTGTATCCAGTTTACCACCTTACATCAGTCAGTATTTCCCATATATAGCCTACCTCTTTTTTTAATGACTGGTTCCCCACGAGCAAGTCAATTTAATTCCCTCATGTTATAAGTCACATGCCTGATCCTCATCTCAGTCTAAATCCTCTGTTGTTCTTATACAGATTGCACGATTTATTTGAATGTAGCCTGTCCTCTTTGAGGTTTCACTGTGCTTTAATTATTGTTTCTGTTGTTCAGACACTTTTGTTTATCATGTTTAAAATATTTTAATCACTGTTTAACACAGATGAATGCTCTCCTCCTCTGGAATGGTTGCAACTGGAACCTGCAGTTTACAGAGTTTCAACATAGCAAAGAAACGGACAGACATACAGTATAAATATCAGTGATTATTACAGTGTCATATTGTCATACAATAGATGCTTTAGTTCAGCGATTCTCTTTGATTTTTTTTTTACTCAAAGACTTAAATTAATATTTATAAATCAGTTTCACTGGTCATAACCTTTTTTGAAGGTAAGATGAAAATACTGCTACATTTATTAAAGATCTGTTCTAAGGGAAAATAAATAGAGATATAAACTATTATGAAACTGCTGTCTGTTTTTTTTTAAAGGCTATATCTGCCTAATGCAAAGCAAACTGCTTACAATAAAGGAAAACATGCGAATGCGTAATGTAATGTCACACATATTTGGTTTGTAGAATCAACTCATTATGGATTAAAAGTGCAGTATGTGATGTTCCTTATTCACAGTTGCTGAACATAACAAGCCCAACATTTCAGACTGTTCCATGAGAGCTAAAATAAATTACTTAGCAGCCGCAGATATGAAAATTACAACAACAAGAAAAAGCAGATAAAAATAATTCAAACAAACCCTAAACTTGATTAAAAATCTGGCTCATGACATCAGAATAGTTCAAGGGTTAGATGTGATACAGAGGTATCACATAAGTGCCCTGTACGCTCTAGTGCAGGGATAGGCAACTCCAGTTCTGGAGGGCCACTGTCCTGCAGAGTTTAGCTTCAGCCCTACTAACAGCTCACCTGCCTGTATCTATCTAGTAATCCTGAAAACATTGATTGCCTTGGTCGGGTCTGTTTAATTAGGGTTGCAGGACCGGAGTTGCTCATCCCTGCTCTAGTGGATGTGAAAGCACAGATTACGCACAGCATTATACAGTATGATAGTTATATAATGTTTAATTACAAAGCACTATGATGACATAAAACTACTCAGTTACTCTCGTAACCTTAGATCCCTGAGATGAGGGAACGAGTATTGCGTAGCATATGCTATGGGAAAATCCTTTTCTCGAGAATATTGAATATTGATAGATTACATGCGCTTCATGAGGCACATGTGCTCTCTCTCCCTCTCTGCCATGCACGCGCTACACGGTTTGGAGCACAGTCTCTGTCTCGCTCTAGATTCCGGAGATTTTAACTAATTCGCGGGCATCAGTGAGCCGCTATCAATATGCGGGAGACTCCCGGAACTTCCAGAAGACTTGGGATGTCTGTATTTCTATACTGAAAAAAATCAGTATAGAATAGAGCCCAGAGGATGATGTTCGCTGCCAACTAGTGCAGGTTCTAGGACCTGATACCTCCTTGGCAGTTTATGTATGACACCACTGCTCTGTTGTCCGTCTGGACTAGAACATGGTGGTTTTTTAAATATGGGAGAAAAGCTTCTAGCGCTAGAGTGACCGCTTTCCTCTCCAGACATGTGGAGGCGTTTCTCTGGGGCTGACCAGAGGCCAGAAGCAGGCCTGCCCTCGAAAAGAGCCCCCCAACCCAAGTTGGAGGCGTCTGTCGAGATTTTTATGGCATTTGTACGAGAGACCTGCCCCGGGGCTGATGTTATGTGTAGTGGTGCATGCGAAGCCACGAGCACACAGTCTACGTTTGTTGTTTCTATCAAACCCGACGGGGGAAGATGTGATAACGCAATGACAATGCTTAATATTAGAGGTGCGGGCGCTGCTGCAGGCACATGGCACATGATATATGTTTACTGTGCTCGCAGCGTGAGCTGGCAAGCTGAGCCAAGCGCTCATGTGTAGCTGTGCAGACTTTTCCCATAGCGTACGTATGCTACGCAATACGAGAGACATCTCAATAGGGAACTATGTTTATTTTACCTCCAAAACATAGGGGCTGTGTACACAACACCGTTTTCAACTAAAACCGTAAAACCTTTAATGCGCTTTGGCCGTTCATTTACATGACAACAGCGTTTTGGATGCCTGAAAACGCAAACTTTTCCGTGTAAACAACAAAAACACAAATCTCTGGAGACGAGGACCTCATGCACACGTGTATTACATATTCAGTCTATAGTGTTTCATCACAATCTAATGGCCTGGCAGCAGAATACAGAGTTTTTAGTCGTTTTTTGCAGATCCGAGTGAATGGGGATCGTTTTGACAATGTCAATGTCTGAACGCGGAAAACTGAAATAAAAAACTTCTCAGTTTTAAGCATATCGTTGTCGTGTAAACATACCCTAAGACCACATAAGCTTAATAAAGCGGTGAATTCCAATAGCAGAACAGATGGTTGACTTAAAGTGCAACATTTTCACAATATAAACACTTTTCGGTTTCACTTTATTTTGATGGTTCCTTTAAAGGAGTCATCGGATGCCCATTTTCCAGAAGTTGGTATGATTCTTTAGGTTCTTCATATAAAGTATGTAACACACTTTGGTTAAAATTCCTCAATGGTTGTGCAAAAACAACACACTTTTTACCTCCTCAAAAACAGCTTTGTTCACAGCGACCCGTTTCAGTGCATGTCTCTTTAAATGATAATGAGCAACTGCTCACCCCACCCCTCTTTTCCATGGGGCGTGTCAACCCAAGACAAGTAAAGTGCTGCCTTGGCAACCTGCCTTGGTGGACAGTATACAAATGGCTGTCAATGACAATATGTTGAATGGCTTTAACATATTAGATTGACTATAAGTAATGTTGCACCTGTATGAGTATTAATAGACTAGATTGGAAGAGTATTAGTAGACTGGTAGGGTTGGAATAGACAAGGAGGTGACTTGGCGAACATGTAAGGGAATTGGTAGTGATAGGCAAAACACCGCTTCACCGCTTTCAAAACACCGCTTCATGATTCGAAAAACGTTTTGAATTGGAAGCACTTTTACCAAGCATGACACAATCACCTTGATACCAAAACCCAATAAAGATAAAGAATGTTTAAAAAATTGGATACCCACTTTCCCTCTTAAATAATGATTATTAAATGTTAGCCTTAATTTTTTCAAAAATAATTAAAGATGTTCTTAACTCTATATCAATGAAAAAGTCACATTACGAATAATATAAAATTAGTCAGATCTATTAGATTATGAGGATCCCACCCCTAATGACAATTACATGCTTTTCATAGGCTTTTACAAAGCCTTTGATTAATTTTTTTCCATAATTTTTCACAATTTCATATTTCGACAAATTTTGGTTTGGATATTCGTTTGTATAGAGCCATCAGGACGTTATACAGACACTTGATATTTATTCTTATTAGATGATTAGATCATTTTCAATAAAGCATTTCCAATGCGTGTTTTTATGCATGTTTGGTTTTGATTTATTGTTGCATTTACACTGATCTGACCAGCAGGGGTCACCAGCGTGTGGCATTTCAAAACAGTGAATACTTTTGCAAAACAATTGGTTCAATTGATCACCAGCTGTTGGAAAGCACAATTGGTTTCTAAGGTAAGAATTTCAAGGTAAGTATGCAGGTAATGGAATCTGTATCACTTGACAAAGCAAAACAAAGACTGAATGTGTGTCTGCTATATAAGTGGGGGTTTTACATGCTGATTTACATGCTGATGATCGAGGGACAGGTGGAGGTGACTGATTAGTATTCTGGAGACTGAGGGCTGTGTGATTGTGGAGGGAGAGCCTGGCTTGTGACAATCCTTTCGGTGTTTGGTGATTCTGGTAATCTTCATAACTTCCTTATACCTTAAGAATATAACACTGTGCTCAGAGCTTTTCCCACAGGCCTAATTTAGCTTGCTAAGAGTCACTTTATAGACAGAGTGATACAAGATGGCATTAGTATTTTTAATTTAAAAATGTTTTATTATAAACTCATCCAATAAAATCAGACCCAAAGCATGCACATCCACAGCAAAGCAATATGTTGCTCAAAGTGGGTGTTCAACATGGAAATTAATAAAGAAGGGGAAAAAAGTCGGCACACAATTGCTCCAAAAATGTGACAAATTTAATGGTAGACTCACACACAGGTCTAAAAACAGACTCGAACAGTCGATCAACGAAACGCCGATCCAAATGCGCTGAACTGTGTAGAATCTCATATGGTCCAGCGCATTTAGATAGGCGTTTCGTTGATTGACTGATCGAGTCTGTTTTTCAAAGATGGCTTCTGCTTGTATACGTGAAGTTGACTGTATGTATAAAATATCTTCTTATTAAACTGTCTGGACACTGTCAAAGTTCTCAATGCTTCGGTTTGAAGGTAGGGACCCTCATTATGCTACCGTGTTAGTGTGGGGCTATTTTGAGCCTTGTTAGTGGTATTAAAAAGCGATTTTTATTTGTCATTACTCTATGCCCCATATACTAGCGTTATACTAGCGTTATAGGCTGAACTGTTTTTAGAGATAAAACTATTTACATTCGATAATCATGAAAACAAATCTCAGATAACAACCAGTCTCTCCTCCTCTCCACTCTGACTTCAAACAACCGGAACTGGACAAATACTCTGATTCATTCTGAACTTCATACACTGTTTACTCATTGGCCAGAGGAGAACTGGCCCCCGACTGAGCCTGGGTTCTCCCAAGGTTTTTTTCTCCCTTCTGTCACCTGATGGAGTTTTGGTTCCTTGCCGCTGTTGCCTTACCTTCTGGCTTGCTTAGTTGGGGACATTCAATATTCAACAATATTATAGATCTGCCTTAAAGGTGGATGATGATGAAATTATTTTTTGTATTATTTTCATGTTATCACTGTGAAGCTGCTTTGATACAATCTGTATTGTAAAAAGCGCTATATAAATAAAGATGACTTGACTTGACATAACGGTTGACTAGGTAACAATGTGTAATTAGACCAAAGGTTCATTTTGCGCTGGAGTTCTCCTTTAATACTTTTCTTCAGACATTTTGGTTATAGTTACATAAACTATATCCTCAACCCTCTGGGGTATGAGGTGTTTTATGGGTGTTGGAGGTGTTTTGAGCGCACAACTGATGGATAACATATCTACACGTGAGGAAACAGAAACTCGCAAGCTCACTTCAAATCCTTTGAGCCCACATGACCTCTCCTCTGCAACCAAATACAAGCCCTCGTGCACTATGACATTTCTCACAACAACTCGCATGATCATTCCCCATGCTCTCGCCTGCCACTTTTGGCCGCTTGGCAGTCTTTTAACTTTTAATATTGGCAGTCGAGAAGCGGGATTTACTAACAGAGGTTTTAATAACCTCAAATGTCATTGATTACTTCCCCTTTTCCGGAAGCCAGTTGTGATTGGACGCCTGTCCAATTACCCGTAATTCACTTGACTTAAAGGAGAACTCCGGTCAATTTTAACATTGTGCTAATTTTTTTGTAAATTTGGGGTGCTGTCAATACAGAGAACAACGACAAAAATCAGTGTTGCCTACACCGTGTTATCCTCTTTTTAAAATTTGCACCCTGTTGACTTCAATGGGGCAAGTTTTAAACCTGCTGATGTTAAGAGGCTAAAAGCAGGTTTAAAACTTGCCCCATTGAAGTCAACAGGGTGCAAATTTTAAAAAGAGGAAAACACGGTGTAGGCAACATCGATTTTTGTCGTTGTTCTCTGTATTGAATAAACATCATCTGACCGTTATCAGTTTGTAGCAGTAAATGAAGAGATGTCTTATCAATCACAAGTTCAGTATGGCGTACCACAAGGCTCAGTACTAGGACCACTGCTGTTCACTCTGTACATGCTACCATTAGGAGATATCATTAGGAAACATGGCATTAGCTTTCACTGTTATGCCGACGATACTCAGCTGTATATTTCTTCAAAACCTAACGAAACCTACCAATTCACAAAATTAACGGAATGCATAGCTGATATAAAAAATTGGATGACTAGTAATTTCCTACTACTAAATTCAGAAAAAAACAGAGATTCTAATTATTGGACAAAAAACTTCCACACGTAATAATCTAGAATACTGTCTAACACTTAATGGCTGCTCTGTTAAGTCTTCGTCGTCGGTTAGGAACCTGGGTGTGCTCTTTGATACCAATCTTTCATTTGAAAGTCATGTGTCTAGTATCTGTAAAACCGCTTTCTTCCATCTTAAAAATATATCTAAATTACGTCATATGCTCTCAATGAATAATGCAGAACAATTAGTTCATGCGTTTATAACTGTCACAGAGCAGAAGGAGACGAACAGGTAACGTAAACAGTGTTTATTGAACAGTAATGTTATGGTAAAAGGTAGCAGGTGAGTAACCGGATGTAAACAGTTTCTGATGAGTTTTGATGATGAAAGTGAACCAGTCTCTTATCTGTGGCAGGTTTGGAGTTTGATGAAGGATCCAGATGACAGAAGGCGGACAGAGGGAACCGGGTGACTGACTGAAGAAGACGGAAGATGGTCCTGGTGGAAGTATGATGAAGGTAAGTAGTTCGTTGGTAATCAGGTAGGTGGATAGCGATCTCAGAGAAGGAGTCAGGTAGTCGGTAGTGCAACGACGAGACCAGACAACTGGCAGAGTGAAGGAGTGTGGTATAAGAAGGGAGCGGGTGATGCGGGATGATGATGTGCAGGTGGTGAGGACAGGTGATGGTGATTAGTACTCAGGGGAATGGGAACGAGTGGGCGGAGTGATGATGTCTGGTGTTGATGACGGTGTCTCTGTTACAGTACCCCCCCCTCCACGGCCAGCTCCTGATGGCGGAAAAGACCGACGACGGGGACGACCACGACCTCGAGGTGCTGGACGGTTGGGATGAGCAGCATGGAAGTCCTCCCAATCCACGAGGTACTCCAGGTGGCCGCCCCGACGTCGGGAGTCGAGTATGCCTTGAACTTGATAGATGTTGTCGTCTGCAGGGTCCACAGGAGGAGGAGGAGGTACGTCATCAACACCAGATTCTGCAGAGATAGGGATCAGAGGGTTAGTGTAAGGCTTTAACAGAGACACGTGGAATGAAGGTGAGATTCGGTAGTGTGAGGGTAGTGACAAACGGTAGGTGACATCATTGATCTGCCTCTGTATGGCGAACGGACCTATGTAGCGGGGACTCAGCTTACGGCAGGGCAGTCGTAGACGGATGTCCCGGGTGGAGAGCCAGACCTTCTGTCCAGGTTGGTACACCGGAGTAGTGCGTCTTCTGGTATCGGCCTGGCTCTTGTGTCTACGAACTGCCCTTTGGAGATGAATATGAGCTGAGTCCCAGACCCTCTCGCTCTCCTGGAACCAATGATGGACTGCTGGAACGTCCGATGGTTCGCCTGACCAGGGAAACAGAGGAGGTTGGTAGCCGAGTATGCACTGGAATGGGGTCAAACCCGTGGTGGACTGTTGGAGGGAGTTCTGTGCATACTCGGCCCAGGGCAGGTAACGACTCCAGCAGTCCTGATGATCGTGGCAATATGACCGCAGGTATCTCCCGATCTCCTGTATCTTCCTCTCAGATTGACCGTTCGATTGAGGATGATATCCAGATGTTAGGCTTACAGAAACTCCCAGCAGGTTGAAGAAGGCCTTCCAAACACGGGAGATGAACTGAGGTCCTCGGTCAGACACGATGTCTTCGGGGAGGCCGAAGTGTCTGAACACCTGGCTGAAGAGGGTTTCGGCTGTTTCAAGTGCGGTGGGCAGACCAGGTAGAGGGATTAACTTGCAGCCTTTGGAGAAGCGGTCTACTACCACCAAAACGCAGGTGTGAGAGTCAGACGATGGAAGATCGGTTATGAAGTCCACTCCGAGATGAGACCAGGGCCTGGTGGGTAATGGTAGAGGAACGAGTTTTCCCTCAGGGAGGCGACGAGGAACCTTAGCCATAGCGCAGACTGCACATCCCTTGACGTATCGGGAGACATCCTGGGTCATATTGGGCCACCAGTAGCGTTGTTGAAGGAGCGAGAGGGTCAGCTGGCTGCCTGGGTGTCCAGAGCCCGGAGAGGTGTGCACTGAGTCCATGAGGGACGGACGTAAACGGGACGGAACATAAGTCCGCCCCTCAGGACCTCCCGGCGGAGCAGGTTCGGTGAGAGTGGCTTCGGCGATGAGGTCATCCAGTTTCCACTGAATGGGACTGACTAGCATGGCTGGAGGGAGAATAGGTTCAGGATTGGAGTTTACCGAATCCGGTTGGAACTGACGAGAGAGTGAGTCAGCTTTCACGTTCTTGTCCCCTGGTCGATAGGTTACCTTGAAGTTAAACCGGGTGAAGAATAAGGACCAGCGGGCTTGACGGGAGTTGAGTCTTTTAGCGTCTCGAAGATACTC
The DNA here is from genome assembly GCF_949152265.1 of Phoxinus phoxinus. NCBI lineage: Eukaryota > Metazoa > Chordata > Actinopteri > Cypriniformes > Leuciscidae > Phoxinus > Phoxinus phoxinus. The sequence continues at coordinate 22,920,679 of NC_136881.1, forward strand.
TAAGTTACGGTGATCCGTGATGACCTCAAATGGATGTTTCGCTCCCTCCAGCCAGTGTCTCCATTCTTCCAACGCCAGCTTGATGGCCAGCAGTTCTCTGTTTCCGACGTCATAGTTCTGCTCCGCCGGGGACAGTTTCTTAGAATAGAAGGCACATGGATGGAGTTTTAGAGGCTTCCCCTGCCGCTGGGATAGAACCGCTCCTACCCCGGTGGTTGAGGCGTCTACCTCGACGAGGAACGGAAGATCTGGGTTCGGATGAAGGAGGGTAGGAGCGGAACTGAAGGACGCTTTAAGCTTCTTGAAGGCATTGGTGGCTTCCGCGGTCCAGGACAGAGACTTGGCCCCTTTCTTGAGCATGGATGTGATGGGAGCACTGATCTTACTGAAGTTCTGGATGAATCTGCGGTAAAAGTTGGCGAATCCGAGAAAGCGTTGAAGTTCCTTGATGTTGGTAGGTAACGGCCAGTTGGATACGGCCTCCACCTTCCTCTGGTCCATAGTAATTCCCTGTTGACTGATGACATATCCCAGGAAATGGACTGTGTCCAGATGGAACTCACACTTCTCAAGTTTGAGGAAAAGCTGGTTATCACGGAGGCGTTGTAAGACTTGTTTCACATGAAGAACGTGTTCGGACAGGTTGGCAGAATATATGAGTATGTCATCAATGTACACGATAACAAACCGCTGCAGGAAGTCTCTGAGGATCTCGTTCATGAAGCCCTGGAATACTGCGGGAGCGTTGGACAATCCGAAAGGCATGACCCGGTACTCATAGTGGCCAGCAGGGGTAATGAAGGCTGTCTTCCACTCGTCACCTTTTCGAATACGGATCAGATTGTAAGCACTTCGGAGGTCCAGTTTCGAGAAGACGTGGGCTCCACGCAGTTGTTCCAGGGCGGCGGGGACCAGAGGAAGAGGATATCTGAACTTGACTGTAGAGTTATTGAGGGTACGATAATCAATACAGGGGCGCAAGCCTCCGTCCTTTTTTCCCACAAAGAAGAAGCTGGAAGCGGCAGGGGAGGTAGATGTCTGAATGTATCCCTGTTGCAGAGCCTCTTTGATGTACTCCTCCATGGCCTTCTGCTCCGGGATGGTCAACGGATAGATCTTTCCTCGGGGTGCCGTGGCCCCAGGCAGCAGGTCGATCGCACAGTCCCATGGCCGATGAGGAGGAAGTTTGGTGGCCAGCTGCTTGCTGAAGACATCCTGGAACGCCCGGTAGACGCTGGGAATCTCGAGATGTTCATCAGTGGGAGGACTTTCTACTGAAGTGGAGTTAATGGGGATCTTGGAAGACTCTACAGAAGAAGGAGTAATCTTATTGATGGAGGGTAGGCAGTGAGAGAAGCAGTTCTCCCCCCACTGACAGATCTCACCGGAGGACCAGCAGATGGTGGGTTCGTGATATTCGAGCCACGGGCGTCCCAGGATGATGTCAGCGGTCGAGCCCTCCAGTACCAGAAAGGAAAGTTTCTCTTCGTGCAGGCATCCAATGCGAACAGTGATTTCCGGACTGCAGTGACGAATCTGTACGCGGCCTAGCGGTTTTTCCAGGATGGTTTGAACTTGAAGAATCTGAGGGTTATTCTGGCGTCGAGCATGCAATTTCTGTAGAGTGGTTAAGGAAATGAAGTTGCCAGCGGCACCGGAATCGATCAACGCGTTCGCTGAAACAGATTGTTTGGCATGAGTGAGTATTACAGGGGTGTACTTCATAGATGAAATGGGTGATGGAAGGCGAACTGAACTCACCGCCGGCCGTGGAGGGCGAACAGGACAGGAGAGGAGAAGATGACCAGCCGCTCCATAGTACAGACATAAGTTATTAAGGATGCGGCGCTGGCGTTCAGTTGAAGACAGATGAGTGGAATCCACTTCCATAGGTTCTGGTACTGGAGGACTGACTGAACTAACCACGGTTGCTGAGCGAGGAGGAGGAGGAGGCAGAACAGGGTTATTCAGGAAGCAGGCCGAGCGACGTTGAGCCACTCAAATGGAGCGCTGAATGAGACCTTCAACTCCGATATGATCATCGTAGATCGCCAGCTGTAAACAGATATCCGGGTTCAAACCCTGTCGATAGGCGGTGATCAAGGCTGTTTCATTCCATCCGCTGCTGGCGGCCAGTGTGTGGAATTGAAGGGCATAGTCAGCAATAGAAGATTTACCCTGCCGTAGACGGAATAGTTGATCGTGGATTGACAGTTCATTTGATGCTTGAGAGAAAACCTCCCGGAAGTGAGTGATGAAATGGGAGAATGACTGAATGACTGTTCCTTTCGCATCCCAAAGAGCCCGGGCCCAAAGAAGTGCACGTCCAGCGAGAAGTGAGATAACGAACGCGATTTCCGCTCTATCCGAGGTGAACAGTGGAGCTTGCAACTCCATAAACAACTCACATTGAAGCAAAAACCCGCTGCACTCCCCCTTCTCGCCAGAGTAGGTCGCTGGTCGGGCCATGGGACATACAGAGGCAGATGAAGAAGCCGAAGAAGAAGAACTGATGGCGGGGGAAATGACAGGTGGAATGATGTTCGCGGCTCCAGCCAACGCTGAAGCTTCCACTCCGCCGTCACCTGTTGGATCTTGCATTGTGGTCTGGTCTTCTGTCACAGAGCAGAAGGAGACGAACAGGTAACGTAAACAGTGTTTATTGAACAGTAACGTTATGGTAAAAGGTAGCAGGTGAGTAACCGGATGTAAACAGTTTCTGATGAGTTTTGATGATGAAAGTGAACCAGTCTCTTATCTGTGGCAGGTTTGGAGTTTGATGAAGGATCCAGATGACAGAAGGCGGACAGAGGGAACCGGGTGACTGACTGAAGAAGACGGAAGATGGTCCCGGTGGAAGTATGATGAAGGTAAGTAGTTCGTTGGTAATCAGGTAGGTGGATAGCGATCTCAGAGAAGGAGTCAGGTAGTCGGTAGTGCAACGACGAGACCAGACAACTGGCAGAGTGAAGGAGTGTGGTATAAGAAGGGAGCGGGTGATGCGGGATGATGATGTGCAGGTGGTGAGGACAGGTGATGGTGATTAGTACTCAGGGGAATGGGAACGAGTGGGCGGAGTGATGATGTCTGGTGTTGATGACGGTGTCTCTGTTACAATAACCTCAAGGCTAGATTATTGTAATGCTCTACTGGGTGGTTGCCCTGCATGCTTAATAAACAAACTACAGCTGGTCCAAAACGCAGCAGCTCGAGTTCTTACCAGAACCAGGAAGTATGACCATATTAGCCCCGTTCTGTCAACACTGCATTGGCTGCCTATTAAACATTGTATAAATTTTAAAATATTGCTGATCACTTACAAAGCACTAAATGGTTTAGCTCCGCAGTACTTGAGCGAGCTCTTAACGCATTATAGTCCTTCACGTCTACTGCGATCTCAAAATTCCGGCCAGTTAATAATACCTAGAATATCAAAATCGACTGCTGGCGGTAGATCCTTTTCCTATTTAGCACCAAAACTTTGGAACAGTCTTCCTAACATTGTCCGGGAAGCAGACACACTCTGTCAGTTCAAATCTAGACTAAAAACACATCTCTTCGGCCTAGCATACACATAACACATTATATACTTCTATAATTAGGCTGCATAGTTTAGAACAGCCGGGACCGGGAACACTTCCCGTAAATCCTGATGTACTTAGTACATCATAAGAAGGATGGCGTCTACGCTAATATTAGTCTCTCTGTCTATCCCGAGGTTTACCGCTGTCCACCGGAACCAGGCCGTATCCAGATTTGATGAAGGACCAGCGCCAGGACACGACGACGCCGCTGACCTGAAGTGTCAACCAGTCTCTCCTCCTCTCCACTCCGACTTCAACCAACCGGAACTGGACAAATACTCTGATTCATTCTGACTTCTGACCTGTAATGCTCCTGAATCATAATCATACACTGTTCACTCATTGGCCAGAGGAGAACTGGCCCCCGACTGAGCCTGGGTTCTCCCAAGGTTTTTTTCTCCATTCTGTCACCTGATGGAGTTTTGGTTCCTTGCCAAAAATTTTATAAGCATTATATGTTCTGAAAAAAAAGTTCATGTCGGAGGCATATCTGTGTCATATACGCCGATGCCGATATATCTGCTGCAGGCTCATATCGGCTGATTAAATCGGTCGGGCTCTAGTTGTGTCCCTTCTTCCACAGCTCTGGACAACCCACGGAATAACTGGAACACGCTCTGCTCCTCAGCACAAACCCGAATAAGTGGATGCACAGCATCTCCTTTTATATCCGTATGTCTGGGGGAGTGGCGCATGCAAATTCCACTCGCCAATTCTCATTGGCCTTTTCTCAAAGCATCAGAGGTGTTTGGGGTTCCCTAGTGCGACCCCTAGTGACAAAACATATTGTTCCCTCCATCAGGGAACAGAGGTTACAATAGTAACAAAGACATTTAATTGACACACACACACCTGTACCCAATTTCATCATTAGTTCTAGTGTATAATGCCCTCTGTTTGTCACTTATTGCTTACTGTTTGGTGTTGACTGTGTAGCCTATGATACACACTTTTACGTTGCCTTCCATTTATGTTGCCTTCCATTTCATTTTGGATTACTCTTGTTTTGGATTTTAATATTTTGTTTTGTTTATCAAAGTTCACGCTTCTTTTTATATCTGCTTCATCTCTCCTTTATCATCATCTTCAGTCCTCTGTGACAGTGCTACAAATGGCAACAAAGTTGGCTTTGATGAGATGTGAAGTTGATGCTCTTTAATGTCCTCCTGAAGGAGAGTATAATATAATAATAATAATAATAACATTAATAAAAAGCCACATGGCAAATTATGTTAATGAAGGAATTTTATTTTTTTGGGTTAATCAAGGGACAGATTTATGACAGTTAACAATGCTTTCATACCTGGCAATGGGAGTCATTTTTAATCTCAAACATCAAGATGTGGAATATGAGCAAAATATGTGTGAACAACTGGTTTAAGATTTATCAACAAAACCAAATTCAGATCATACTTTAAAATGCCTATTACATAAAGGTGGGTTAAACTAGCATTGATAGTAAAGTCTGTAGAATACTGGCCCTCCACTACTGGAGTTGAAGAGTCCTGCTGTATGCTAAATGTAAATGCTATTGAGAGGTATGTGCACCGTGTAATACAATATGGGCTAGCTTTTGGTCTCCAGAACCAGCGGTGTGGCCTGCTTGCTCTCCGTCTGCGCCCAGGGCTCCACGACCTTCAGCTCTGACTCCATCGACCATCCCCATGGTGTAATTGAGGGCAACTCCCTTATGGGTCCTCCATCCCTCGACGCCACTGTGGGCATCCTTCCTTCTTACTTCTGCTCCTGTTTCCATTTTGGCTTCCACCACCATCTTATCCCAATAATCTAATTTCTAATTTTATATTTTAGTCTATCCAGCCTAACATTGAATTATAGAAGTCTATAATGTGTTATATGTATGCTAGGTCAAAGATATGTGTTTTTAGTCTAGATTTGAACTGACAGGGTGAGTCTCCTTTCCAGACAATGATAGGAAGACTGTTCCAAAGTTTTGGTGCTAAATAGGAAAAGGATCTACCGCCAGCAGTCCATTTTGATATTCTAGGTATTATCAAATGGCTGGAATTTTGAGATTGCAATAGACGTGAAGGACTAAAATGCGTTAAGAGCTCGCTTAAGTACTGGGGAGCGTACCCATTTGTGCTTTGTAAGTAATCAACAATATTGCAGTGTTGACAGAACAGGGCTGATATGGTCATACTTCCTGGTTCTGGTAAGAACTCTACCTGCTGCATTTTGGACCAGCTCTAGTTGCTTATTAAGCATGCAGGGCAACCACCCATAATAACATTACAATAATCTATCTAGTCTTGATGCCATGAACGCATGAACTAATTGTTCCACATTTGTCATTGAGAGCATATGACGTAATTTAGATATATTTTTAAGATGGAAAAATGCGTTTTTTCCAACAGACAACATGCTACATTTTTATTTCCTTTAAAAAATATTTTTAGTGTAAATCACTGCCTTTGCTTTTGAAAGTTCACCCTTATTGCAGCATTTAACAGCACACTGAAAGGGAAGACTTAAGATTCACTTAATCTTAAGCCTATTTCAGTCACAAAGTTGTGGTATAGCTTGAAATAAGGACTTGAAATAAAGAAAGTCGCACAAATTTCTTTTATGATCTATTTCTTTCAAATACAGCACATGAAATGTGATATTTTAACTCCCTAAAGATTCAGGGTCTTGGCGCTAGTTTATGGTAAACATTTTGTAAGATTTATATTCTAATCGCTATACATCAGACACATTTTTGGCAGAATTCTAATGTCCTTGCATTATTCAGGCTGAGAGTGGTGCTCTAATGATGATTGACAGACTTTAATACACAGGTCAAACTTAGAATTGCCTTATTGTAGTAGGCTATTTATTTTAGAATGTTGCAAGTTGTGTAGTAATTGCAGTGAGGAAAACAAAGTCATGTCTATTCTCAGAAAAGACAAAAACAAAACACAGAACAACTAAATATAAATTCACATGAGCATGTTTAAACTAAATAATGTATACATTCATTAATTTGATACGCTACTCCACATAGGAAAAACAGACATACCAACTAGTCACTGACCAGATGCAGACACAACACTAAACTGACTGATAGCGTCTTGGTCTGGAGCGAGGTTTACGAAAGGTCACGTGAAAATAACCCATGCGCTAAATTTTTATGTATCCTGCTCACCTTACGACTTAAAATAGTTTAGAAAATGTAAAACAATATGTGTTGCAGAATGCTGAACACATTTACAATGTATTATTTATTATTAATTCAGTGTAGAAGTTATGTTTACATTAATATTTAGAGGAGCCGCAGCTGCCCTAAAATGTGCTCTTCCAAATGGAAAACAGAAAATGTGTTGTCATTCATTTTTTTCTCCACTAGATGCCAGCAAATTTCTTTAACGTAAGAGGAGCACCAGAAAAATAATTGCTGTTCACAGTCAATGGCTCAGATATTTTCTTTAGCTAAAGGTCAGTAAAATCCAGAGACATGGTCATTTTAAAGAAGCAACACAGATTGGTAATTTGATTATCTAATTTGTATGTTTTATTGTACGTGTTATTATTATTTATTATTTTTTTAGTTAAAACATAATTATAATTTACTGCAGTAACGGACAGTACCTTGACTGAGTCCAGAGTGAATGAGGGACATCAGCACTAAAAGCAGAAGAAACACAGATATGAAGCTTTTCATTCAACACAATGTAAATCACACACTGAAACATGTTTAGTACATGAACTGAAAGTGTTTTTCTGTTCTGATGGTCATTCAGGAGAACTGATGGATTATTCTCCAGCATTTAACATCATCACACACAATGATGTCACAGGACTCGTGAACTGATAGGAGAGTCGATTCACTGATAGATTCAATTATTATTATTATCTTTTAAGTATCATTAATTATGACTCTAACTATAAGTAGTTCTTAAAAGAAGTTAAACGTGTGTGGGGAGAAAAAGCTAATTGTAGCGGGGTGGGAAGAGGGACCCCCTATGCGAACAAAAAATATACTTGGAGGGTTCCGTTGTGTTGAATAAGTTGCTGCCCTGTCATGCTGTGATTTGTTTCTCATTCATTTAAATTAGTTATTCATTACTCATAAGCAATTAGCCTGAAATATCAGGGTAATGTAGTAGGCCACTCACAGTTTTGAAGCCTTTGCAGGATCGACTGACACTCTTCTTCATATTTATATGCAAAAATGATTTTATCAGAAAACATACTTAAAGGAGAACTCCGGTCAATTTTAACATTGAGCTAATTTTTTTGTAAATTTGGAGTGCTGTCAATACAGAGAACAACACAAAAATCGGTGTTTACATCCTGTTTTCAACTTTTCAGTCGAAGTCCAAAGTAGTCGATTGTCGAGTTCACGCGCGTGATCATAGGTAACTAAACCTATGCGCGTGAACTCGACAATCGAGTACTTTGGACTTCGACTGAAAACAGGATGTAAATACAGGTATTTGCGCTGGCTGAAATAACATCATTTTTATTCAGATCTTTCACATCTACTGCAGTCAGATTCCCTCGTGTTCACTCTGAAGGAATCATCTAACATGTCTGGGCACTTGTAATGACACATCAAAGATGTTAAGAGGCTAAAAGCAGGTTTAAAGCGTGCCCCATTGAAGTCAACAGGGTGTCAATTTTAAAAAGAGGATAACGGTGTAGGCAACACCGATTTTTTTCGTTGTTCTCTGTATTGACAGCACTCCAAATTTACAAAAAAAATTCGCTAAATGTTAAAATTGACCGGAGTTCTCCTTTAATCATCACCATGATGAGATGTAGACTGAATGTAGACAAATCGGATTTTGCGAAGATGCAACACATGGAACATGGTGGCACCTTTAGGGAGATGTACACAGTTAAAGATAAACATTACTTTTAAGCCAACTTTTTACATTTAGTTTTGAGACATGTGTGTAAATTATGGTAAATGATTCTCACTCTTGAGAACACCTATAGAACAAATGTTAGCATTGCATAGCATCATTTACCTTCTACAATTTGTTTGGAAGGAGATGTCCTTAACGACAGTCATACACCTGAAAAGCTAACAGTAGCCTTGGGGACTTTGATTAGCATTGACATTCTTTATACATCCTCTTCCAGATGCCAGGCAATACAAATGGTACATAGAGGAGCCCTCAAGGTAATCTCAAAAATGAATGACTTAGCAGCTAAAAGTAATGTGGGTCCCATTAAAGAATCAAACAGTTCAGGACCCAACTGGGTTCATATTATTTTTAATGAAAACTATAAATATTAAATATGTATGATTTTTTAAAGTGTCCATTTCCTAGAGTGGTAATATCTTAACTGAATTGCTGCAGTGAAAGAATAATCTGTACAACAGAATTAAACGTCAGTGACTGCTAATCTATTAGTGCCATTGTGATTATATATGTGTAAAAAATAATAGATATCTGCACACTAAAATTACAACACCAGAAAGTTTGTTAATAAAACAACGTATTTTGACCAGTCAGGTCTTCATTAAGCACCTGAAGACCTGACTGGTCAAAATGGTGCACTTTTTTATTAATAAACTTTATGGAGCTGCAACCAAAATTACTGAAAGAGCAGTTTACTATTAGCGATTAAAGGGACAGGGGCTCAAGCCAGAAATGTTCAAATGAGTGGGCCTTCATAAAAACAGGGCGGGCAAAGCGCATGAAAACAGACCTCCAAATTAGCAACAAAAAATACAATGCAGCAAATAACAACACAACCTATAAACAACTATGAAAAAAATATGTCTATGCCTACTTTATGTCAAGTATAATGTCAGTATAAACATTATATGAAGTACTATTTAGATTTTTTTTGTTACGTGTTGACTAAACATTGAGAAATTGTTTGAACTTACCTATAGGTGCAAAGTATAGATTACTTTGTATACTATTATTTCAGTCAGGACCACTTATATACAAAAGACAACAATTGTAGTAAAAAAAATGTTTTTGATTTAGCATGTTTAGCTATTTTTTTTTACATTTGGCGGTATGGCTCTGTTCTAAATTCCCAATCCTTTTCATGAGCTCCATGAAAGCTTAGACGGGGAACAGCAGCAGGTTCTGGGTTCAACCAGCGAACATCCCCATTGAGAACAGAGCATGCATCAATGGCAACAAAATAACATTGATTCGGTTAAACACAAGTTAAAGGAGGAGCTGGGAGGTGGGTTGCAAGCAGCAAGCAGTAAAAGCAGCCAAGCATGCAAACTGAGCTTCATTTAAGTAAGGCGCCTTGTTTTAACGTTGCCAATCGAGTGCCTAGAGTTTGAATCAGCTGATATGGGCGGTTTGGTATTTTAAAAAAAAACCTTTAGAGTTTTATTTCAATTATTCTTTGGAAATAAAATTAATCAGTGAGTCATCTTTGCCAGTAATCAGTCATCTGTTGCCTGCAATAAGATATGTGAGGTAGTGCTCTGTGTGAAATGGTGTATTAGCACTTACTCTGAAGTTCCTTCTGAAGCATCTTAATGCCAGTTTTTTCTTCAACGGGTCAAGATTTATTTCTCCCCTCAATTTTTGTTTTTTAAGGGTAAAATACTACATTTTACATAACCAGCCACTGTTCAAAACTTTCTGCTTGCCTTAGCTCGATTCAAATCGGTAAGCTTGTTATAATGTTTTAAATTCCAGTGGTACTGGTGGATTTCCAGGGGAAATTCGAGCATGTCTTTGCCTCATTACGTCACATCTGTACATATAAAGAAGATGTCTCGGCTAGCAGGGTATATGTGTCGAGGCACAACTTACGTAAAGTTGATAATTCCGCGAATGACTGCAATTGCAGATTTCAAACAGAGATGGCGACAAAGAGGAAAAGCTACAGACTGCAGGCTTTAATGAAGTATGGTGCAGATATTTTTGTAATGACTTAATATCCCAGATATACACAGGAAAACCAACACTATAAGTGTTGCATAGATTTCCAATTTCTCTCTCACAACTAACAACACAAACTACACAGACATAACCAATTCTTGCATTATAACATTTCTAATGGTTTACATCTACATGCATTTAACAGATGTTTTATACTTAATTATTATTTATTTTATAATTTATTATTATTATTTATTCATCATTAAGAGCCAAACATGTTTGTAGTTCGCAATGCTAAGTTTCAGGTATAAGCTAGTACACAAGCAAGATCAGAAATAAACTTTAAGCAATTGTGCTAATAGGCAAGTGCTAAGAGGTGTTCTTGAAATGATGAATTATGATGCAAACGTGTGTGTCTTTGATATGTTCCATTTTTTTAAACCTCCCATGCAACATTGTAATAGTTTTAATAGCAGAGCTATGGTAAAAATCTGAAGTCTGTAGAATGTCAGAGGAGGGAACTGAACAAAAAAGGGATTTATTAAACTGTCATGCTATGAATGAAGAACAATTCAGACAGAACACTGACTGTTTAAATATAGCCCTCTAAATTGGGCAGAGCAGTTTTCCTCAGTGTTTCAGCCAGAGCTTAATTCACCAGGAAGAAAAGAGATAACAGACCAGAGACAGAGGAGACTCTGGCATTCAAATAGAGGTGAATGCATAAGTAGAGTCTTTCTCTAAGAAGCGCCTGTTGAATAATTCAAAAGAGCTTTTGGCTACAGTCAATTTACAATGATGCTCAATCTTATGAAACTATAACTCAAAGGGCACCATGTAAACTAGAACATTTCAAAATGAACAAATTCTACCAAATGCAAGATTTCTGACTGTGGAAATTATCCTAAATTCTTGTTAGAACAAACTGCCGTGATGTAATAAACACATCACGGCAGTTCGTTCTAACAAGAATTTGACAGCTCCCATAACTTATTATTTGATTAGTATGGGACATTTGATTCTTTATGTGTTCATTGACAACAACTTTTCAGACCTTATTTAATATTTTGACCCATACATTTTTTTTAAAGGATTTTAAGCCTATTAAGATAATAAGCCTGCACTCTAAACAATGCTGGTTTGTTTCAACCCAATTTTGGGTAAAATATGGACAAACCCAGCTGTTGGGTTAAAAAATGTAATGTAAAAATTTAACCGAATGGCTGGGTTTGTCCATATTTGACCCAAAATTGGGTTGAAACAACCCAGCATTTTTAAGAGTGTGTGTGGGCCATTCTACAGAATTGGTCCAAACTAATATTTGCAACACTTTATTTTGTTGGTCCCCCAACAGACATTCTACTAACTATAAGTAACTTGGCTACAAGTCAACTACAAGTCAACTTATTCTCCTAACCCAAACCCTAACACCTAACCCTAACCTAATACTCCAATGACAGTTAGTTGACATGTAGTTGAAAAGTTACTTATTTAGAATGTCTAAAGTGGACTATCAAAATAAAGCATAACCTAAGATCCTTCTATTATCTATTGAATCCCACAATAATATTGAAAATATTAGTAAGCTTAATATATATAAAATCATAATTTATTGTAGCCTACATTATTTGGGAGTTGGCTGTCCCGAAGCCTAACCCCTAAATTTCAACTTGTGAAAATGATATTGAAATATTACAAAAAAAAAAAAATTGTTGTTTTTAAATGTATCTTTTTGATTTATTTAAAAAAAATATATATATATATATATATATATATATATTTTTTTTTTTTATATCATGAAACTTTATGCAAAAAAATGTGTCCCTTCCCATACGTCGGCTGCGCCCCTGCCTTCGTCTTCAGGCAGGATATGCAGAGTCCGGACCCTCGGATTGCAAGCTACGGACGGGGCCTACGCCAAAGAACTTGATTGCTTGCTGGGCTGTTAATAAATGTTTAATTGTCACAGTATTTATTCTTCCGAGTCTTTCTGGTAGAAATGCAAATCATTAGTATCTTAGTATGCAAGTTAAAATCCTTTAATGTGATGTGGTGGTCGCTACCAAAACATTACTGTCACTACAGAAACATGGATGTTTTGTCTAAAATAAAGTATACTGAATTATCAACTCAGATGTTATAGTGTTTGGTTCAAGGTATATTCAAACTAATGAATCCTTAAACTTTGAAATCAGTATGATTAACTTAATGTCTTTTGCAAAGAAAGATTGGATTCAAAATACAACAAATCTTATAAATTACACTTGAAATATTGTTAAAATTGTAATTGTTCTTGATTGACCTGTGAAAACTTTTTTTTTTAAATAGCAAAAAATATTAAAAATATGAATAGGTCAATAAGCCTTATTAAACAATTTTGTATTGTGTTTCGGTAGTGACAAATTTGGGGAAAGGAAAAATATTAAATAAATTCTGAAAATACAATTTGATAATTAACTGCACAATTAATAGAAATGTGTACTTTGAATATTATACAATTTGCATACATACAAAATTTGTGGAAAAAGTCACCTTTTTTTCGTTTCCAACTCTGACTTTGAACCAATTCTGTAGAATGGCCTATGTGTAAATATCACTTCCTCACCATGACTCCATAGTTACAGCACACTAATTCACAGATAATTTACTAACTATAGCATCAGTATGTACTTGTGACGTTTATGCATTATCACATGCAAACTGGAATTACCCCCAATAGACCTTATTTGACTTTTTAATTAAAGCAACACTAAGGAAGATTTTTTACCTTAAAATAATGTTTCCAAAATCGTTTCAGTGTTTCATCAGGTCGTAACAGGGTGAAAGGCACTTATGCCTCCGCTTTGCGGTCCTTTATCTGCTATAACCACACAATGTAAGATTGCCTAGATTGGGTCGCGTTTCTAGTTCTAATGAGACATAAGAAAACTACAAATTTGACTTGCTTTACGTCAAGCTTTACAATAGTCATTATTTAGTTTTTCTTACTTTCTGATGTCGCATTACATCATACTTTCATGAAATCATGCAACATACTCTACCTTGCCTCTGGACATTGTTCCAAAGCCGGTGCTAGATAAACAGCGAGCATGCGTACGACAGTAGGCAGCGGTAGGCTAAATTATTTACGACAGCGGTAATGGACAATTCCGCTTCCAACCTGTAGGGCGACCGCAGAGGAAAAGTTCCTTGGTGTTGCTTTAAGAGACATATGTATAGTGTTCAGAGCCTCTATATTGTGGAAGTCAGTGTTGCATAGAGCTGGTGCAGGGAAGGAATGCATTGAGGCCATTCATATCTTGGGATGGCAATGAGAAAATATTTCTATCATTCATCATGGGTGAAGACAGCCAATGAAGTTATAAAAACCCTTATCTCCATTATCATTATATTTTATGTTGGAAATATAAAATAGCTATTTATACATGTTTAAAAAAATGTAGTAGCATGGAGTAAGATAACCCTATGGGTAAGTTGCCCCACCCTCTGTATCCAGGCATATTTTCTGTCATGTGATCACATACAATAAGTAGCAAGTATCCATAATTTCGATGGGTGCAATGAGTAGCCTTGTGCGAATATGTGTTTGATTGGTTCTGTAGTCCATGCAGGTCGTTATTGTCTCATAATTAACAGATAGATAGATAGATAGATAGATAGATAGATAGATAGATAGATAGATAGATAGATAGATAGATAGATAGATAGATAGATAGATAGATAGATAGATAGATAGATAGATAGATAGATAGATAGATAGATAGATAGATAGATCTTTCTGGCATTGATTCATTCTTATTATATCAAGCGATAACAGAGACTTAGAAAATAAAGGTAGCTATATTCATTTCACGTATTCTGTCTAATTTTTCCTCATAAGAGACCGATATAATATCTTTGTAAAAGATGTAATAAAATGAATCACAGCTGAATTCATACACAGGTCCAACATTCCAGTTTTAAAAACCTTCACTGATATATAGAGTTGGGCGAAGACATAAAAAAGCATTCCTCATGAGCCATTGAACAAAAAATAATTAAATCATCCATTATCACAGGAATTCCCTCAATTCCAGTCATTAAATATTAAACCAGAGCACATTGTTGGTGGAAATAAACACACAACCATGAGTTAAAATCAATTGCAACTCTGTGCTGCAAACAACACTCATATTTAATTCATTTTAGTTGGAGATAAATTAATTATTATCTGATTTCATGCATCGTGGTTGTCCATGCCTGAGAGGCAGATTAAATCATGCTCATCATAAATCATACAGTAACCACACGTTTCATTCATGTGTGAAGTGATTGATGATCCAGATGTCTCGGGTGTCATTGTGACAGTATGTTATTGAATGTAGCTTATTAGGTTGAATCTCAGCTCCATACATTGGTTTCAGTTGACAAGTCTACAATGCATGGTCATTGTTTACTGTGTCCAACTGTCCATGCAAGTATAGTGTCCCCATCTGTTGGATGGCCTCAGTGAACTGGATGATGTACTGTCTAATATTTCCCTGTAGTTTGTCGTCCATCAGCCCACAGACAGCTTACTCACTCAGACCGTTATTCTAACTCTAGGATGTCTCCCTCAAGATTCACTGTTCAGCTGGCATTACTGCAGCACAAAGCTATTCGTAATGAACATCAGACTGGACATCCTGTTTGTGTGAGTCACAGTGACTCAGACAGCAACATCAGCACCCCTGCTATGGAAGAACAGAGTAACATGAAAGCCGTATTGAGTTCCAAATGTTCTTCAATAAGGGAATGCCCAGCCTATGCATGGGTGATTTTTTTATACAGAGTAACCACTGTGAAGATATGAAACTTGTACCAGCTACCTAATATTGCCAAAGCCATGCTAAAGGGGAATTGGTGCAAATAATGGAGCGAACAGGGATGTGGGCGATGAGATAAATGAGATGCTGATGAAAAGTTAAAAGAAGAGAAATCCAAATGCTGGAGGCAGGGGATTGCACTGTTATGTTGGCTGACTCAATGCTATCACAGCCGGGTATCTTAGTTCCAGTTTGATGATTGTTTCATCATTATTCATGAACACTATATTATATTTTTAGATTTACAGAATGGGGTTTACATCTAATAGGGACGGTGTTGAGAAATGATTTAGAAAAAAATAATAACATTGCACCAATAAAAATATTCATTTATTTTGGCTCACATTACCAGCAGCCATGTAGTCAAAACTGGTTTTAGCTTCTTGAGGAACCAAACAAGGTTCGTTGTTATAATTCAATTGTAAATAAACCTAATGGTTTGGTTAAATACAGTGATCTGCTAAGGGACAGATTCAAGTAGCAATCTAGGAAAAGTAGTCCTACAGAAAAAGCACATTTACCTCTGTATTTAACAAAATTTAGTATTTGTGTTAATTCAGATGATTTAATGAAATGTTTAATTATTTTTGCACTCATATTGAAAAAGTCTAAGACATTTTGGCACTAGTTAGATCTAGGTGCAGAGGTAAAAAAATAAATAAAAATAAAATAAAGACAGGGGAAGGTTGTTACGTGGTCTATGAGAAACTCGCACGACAAGGAATAATTCCAGGAAACTGACTTTAATCACAGACACTCAGGAACCGGAGAAAACCACACAAACATTAACGAGAACAGACAGAGACTAACCCCCAATTTCCACCAACTGCGGAACGGCTGCGGATCCGCTCCGGAACGGCGGCGGAGTCAAAAGGTTTACATTAAAGTCAATGTGTGTATTTTCACTGACTGCGGAATGGCTGCGTTCCGACTCCGTCCCAGCTCCGGCGGTCCGCAGCCCTCTGGAGCAAATATGCAGAGCTTCTATTTTTGCCGGATGCTGGAGAGCTCTGCAGCAATTCAGCACAGGGCAGATTGTGCGTGACAGGTTATATCGCACGATCATACGTGAATCTCGTGGGTCCTTGTGACTTCAGCTGTCAGTCATGGCCGCAGCCGCTCCGCAACAAATCCGTACCTGGTGAGTATTGAAGGATGGCAGAGCACGGAGCCGACACGTAGCGGAGCCAATCCGCAGCTGTTCCGCAGTTGGTGGAAATCCGGGGTAAGGGAGAACTGAGGGTTTAAATACACAGAGCAAACAAGGGAACTTAGTATTAGTACATTAACAGGGCACAGGTGAATGACATAACCAATTAAACAGACTGGGGAAAACTAGGTCACAGGACTAAACCAAAAACACAATAAAGGTGCTTTCACACTGGGCTCGATTGCTGCGATCTGAGCCCGGGTGTGATTGTCCCCGGTGCCCCCTGTAGTGTTGGTCTGGTTTCACACTGAACTTGATTCTATCGAACCCTGGTGCGTTAGCGTGCATCTTACGTCATCACAAACGTGCAAAGGGCATGATAGCAGGGGAATACATTTTGTGTTTTTTATTAATTTGGTGATATTAAATTATGTTTTATTAAATTATGCACAGCTGAGTAAACAACATAGGTTTACTGTGTGTGTCGCATAAGGTGGCTGTTTGCTGCTTGCAAACGGACTCTTTTGAGGAGACAGTGGATTTCTATTAATGTGCTGCCCTGATTGCAAGCGCGATGCACAAATACACTGCAGGCTCACTCTCGCCCATATCCAAGGTAAATCATCAACAGACAGATAGCACTAGTGTGCCCCTTACATGTGTTTTATTTAATACTAAATACATCATAATCAGCCACAGCACATTTGCAGGTTACTTTACTTCCTGAACAAATGCGCACTCGAGTCCGTGTTGCTTTCACATTCACGTGAACTATGGCACGGTTCGGGAACAACCGAAAATGACAGTGTTCACATTAGCAACCTTAATGCGAATCATGCCCTGTTCAGAACTAAACTGCCAGTGTGAAAGCACCCTTAAACATAGGAGAAAGACCATACATTTCACAGTACGCCCCCTCCCAAAAGGTTGTGTCCATGCACCATAAATAGTCCAACTGAGGAGGGAAGGGGCCTCTGGAGGAGGGCGTGGAGCTGAAAAAAAAAAAAAAAGGGCAAACAGTCCATGGAGCAGTGGATGGTGGGAGGAGCCAAGAGGAAGCCACGAACAGAAGGGAGCCAGATATTCAGCAAGGGACGAGGCCCCATGGAGGAGTCGAAGGCGGGAGTAGCCATGCTGCCGACTTGATGGAAGATTCCCTGGAGAGCCGTAGCGACAAACATCCAAGGTGGAGCCGGATAACCAGAGGATAATGGCGGAGACAGAGGCTTTCAGGTTGGTTTTCAAATTGTTGGTAAGTGCTTCCAACAGCCACTGTTAACATGTCCACTCTACAATGATCAAACTCTATTCAGGTAGGTATATTAACTGGGCTACTCTGCTGCTCCCTTCACCAGCGGTAGTGTTCAAATTGGTGACTGGGGTGACGTGGCAGTTTTCTTAAAACTGCTGATACAGACTGCAACGCAACATACTGTAACACTTTAAACAGTATGGCCGGATAGCTCGCCTAAATGGGTTGTAGCAAAGAGTAAGCAAAGATTCACGTAACTGATATTCCAAAGTGCACCGGTAATTTATTTTCAGCGTCGTCGATCCCACGCACACATGGGCAGTTATAGTTGCTATGCAGTTGCTATTCTTCACTAACAACTGCGTTACTGATTAGAAATAAAATAAGCATAAGAGCAACAGAAATATTAAACCGGCTTTACACATATGCTATATTCACAGCTCGCGTGTCTTATACTGTCTGCTCACTCACCACTGAGAGAGTGCGTTCCATCTTAAAGGAGCAGTACCTAATTCAACTTGTTTTACGCCTTTCTCTGTATTCGTTATTGCATTTAGGGCGCTGGTGCCAGACTCACAGTGGTAAGTAAGGGACAGGTGGGCTTCAGGGCTGCAGCAGACTCAAGTCACAAGCTGAGCGGTGCTTTCGCTGGGACAGACAGAATAAAAACTTCAAACAGAGGTGAACAGTTCTCACATGTGTTGCAGGGGACAGATACTTCGTACCATACAGGTGGACTTCGGGGCTGCGGCAGACTCGAAGTCACAAGCTGAGCGGGGCTTTCGCTGGGACAGACAGAATCAAAACTTCAAGCAGAGGAAAACAGTTCTCACATGTGTTGCAGGGAACAGACACTTCACGCTATGCAGATGGACTTCAGAGCTGCAGCAGACTCAAAGCCACAAGCTGAGTGGGGCTTTCGCTGAGACAGACAGAATCAAAACTTCAAACAGAGGGGAACAGTTCTCACACGTGTTGCAGGGGACCGATACTTCGTACCATACAGGTGGACCTCGGGGCTGCGGCAGACTCAAGTCACAAGCTGAGCGGGGCTTTCGATGGGACAGACAGAATCAAAACTTCAAACAGAGGTAAACAGTTCTCACACGTGTTGCAGGGGACAGACACTTCACGCAATGCAGATGAGCTTCAGAGCTGCAGCAGACTCAAAGTCACAAGCTGAGCGGGACTTTCGCTGGGACAGACAGAATCAAAACTCCAAGCAGAGGTAAACAGTTCTCAAACAAAGAGTTTATTTTGACACACGGAGGCTTTTCTTTCTAACATCCAACAGGTGAATATAATCGATCTTACTAGGCTCGTGTGGTAAGCGGTAGACCAGCATGACACATGGGGAGTGCACGGCGATAAAAGATAAATCTTCCACACACACACGGCAATCCAACTCCAAACATGCAATGTGAGGGGAAACGTCAATTCCAGCACTACAAATCCACTCTTCAAGTGCAAATAGGGCCAACACTCACCCAGAGGTCTCGATCTAAAGAGCCGATGATCGTCAAGGTTGGGAAGGATATTCTGGATCTTTTCCTCAGCACTACAAGCAGGCTTCACTTCGCCGTTTCCAATGGGCAAGGAGGAGGCAAGAGATCGACAAGGAATCAGTATGTTTCACTCCGTGAGATGTGTACAACGTGATCTGAGTAATCCAAACCCGTATCCAATTTAGTGTAGAAAACATGCGTTTATGAGATTCAATTTGTCAATTACTCATCTCACTCTTTTCCAGTCCAGGCGATGAATTCCACTCTTCCTTACTGCCCTCGGGTCCCGGAAGCAACACTCCTCTTCCTTCACAATAATCCTTCAACTGCAACACTCCATAAACATTCCCCTACGGGAGGGAACCACACCAGATCAACGGGGGAGGACAGAAAAACAACAACCAGCCTTCTCTTCCGCTTGTGTTTTATCCTCTCACAATACTGGCGTGGCCTCAATCAGACACTCAAAGTGAAGTCCCCACACCTGTTGCCAATCTGCCGTTTGATTGTCATGACGACAGACACACACACACAGGCCCGGGGACAGTGTTACACTGGAAGTGCCCCAGCGGGAACACTTCTCTGGTGGGAATAAATTCCGGGGATTATTTGTCACCCCGTGACACTGATTCCGTACCCTCGTAATGCGAGCTACGGACGGGGGCCTATGCCAATGCTTGTTGAGCTGTTAATAAATGTATACTTGTTACGGTATTTATTGTCCCGAGTCTTTCTGGTTGAACTGGTTTGAGGGCCGATGACAACAGGGGAGAGGGGGAAGGTTTTATGTCTAGAGCATTTTGATTAAGGCCATTCGTTACATCTTCTAATGTGGACTGTCTTCCTTGTAAACCGATGTCTCAAAGACGCATTATTAATCAAACTGGTGCTGAGAAATTTTCAAAGATATTTGACCCTAGTTCTTTTGATGGTTGTAGTAATGCTGAATCTTTTCTACAGTCTTTTAATAACCATTGTCTGACTGTTTTAAACAGTGCTGCTCCCTAAATGCACTCTCCTGAGAATCCTTGGCCAGGGGTGAATGAGGAAAGAAAGCCGTAAAGTAAAACATTTGTGGAAATCCACAAGTCTGGAAGTTCATAGACTGAACTTGAAGGAGCTTATCACATCACAGAATGACATGATAAAACAGGCCAGGTCTGCTTATTTTTCTAATCTTGTATTTTTAAACAAGAAAAATCCCAAAGTCCTAAAGTCCTGTTTGACACAATATCTAAGATTGTCTCTCCTCTAGCTCCTCAAGTGACTCTGCACTCAAAAAACGATTGTAACAGGTTTTTAAATGTTTTTGTGTATAAGGTGCAATATACCAGAGCTACTATAAAACCATCTTCTGAGGTTTCATCCTGTGTTTTATCTCCCTCATGCTCTTGGGATACCTTTTCAGCCGTAACTATAGAGGAGATTCAAGCACTCTTGATGTTTTGCCGACTTTGTTGCTTTTAAAAATGTGTTTGATTTAGTTGGACCGCATGTTGTTACACTGATCAACCTTTCCCTTTTAACTGGTTCTGTGCCCAACTTTGTTAAACAAGCAGTTGTCAGCCCTATACGGAAGAAGTCCAATTTGGATTATTTTGAACCAAATAACTACAGGCCTATATCAAAACTGATTTTAAAAAAAATCTAAAATCCTGGAGAGAGTAGTGGCGGGCCAGCTTACTGCGTTTCTTGATTGAAACAAGTTGTTGGATAAATTTCAGTCAGGTTTTCGCAAATGCCATTCAACGGAGACTGCACTTCTAAAAGTATCAAGAGACATTTTGATGGCTGCAGACTGAGGACATTACACTATTTTGATTTTACTTGATTTATCGTCTGCATTTGATACATTGGATCATACTGTTCTGATAAATCGGTTATGACATAACATGGGTTCTCTGTTCATAATGGTTCTCCTCTTATCTGAGTGACAAATCATTCTGTGTGTTTGTTAACAGCATTCTGTCTGAAATGTCCCCTCTCTCATGTGGAGTTCCTCAGGGCTCGGTTTTAGGTCCTATTTTGTTTTTATTGTGTATTAGCTCTCTTGGTGAAATAATGTGTCATTTAGTGTTATGCCATGTTATGTCATAGGGTTATGACATAACATAAGTTCTCTGTTCATAATGGTTCTCCTCTTATCTGAGTGACAAATCATTCTGTGTGTTTGTTAACAGCATTCTGTCTGAAATGTCCCCTCTCTCATGTGGAGTTCATCAGGGCTCGGTTTTAGGTCCTATTTTGTTTTTATTGTGTATTAGCTCTCTTGGTGAAATAATGTGTCATTTAGTGTGTCTTATCACTTTTATGCTGATGACATTCAGCTGTACTGTTCATTCAAAGAGTCAGAATTAATTAAGTTAACTTAATTGACCCTTTGCAGGGAGCTTGATTGACAGGTGATCTGACCAAGCATACTTCGCCATCCGCCATTTTGTCCGACAAAGCAGTCAGGAGAGTTAGTAGATTAACATGGGAGGATTTGAACTTGAAAAACGGAGTGTACTGACGCCTTTCCGTGGTTAAAACAAAAGAACATCCTTCTTATGTTCATTCATGTTAATTTGATGCTATAAATGAACTAGAAGGAAGAGATGATCGGTTCACGAGCTTTAATTGATGCTCTACAGTGATCTATCAGACACATTAAAGAGCCACAAAACGGTATTTATTGTTTAAATTTATTTTAAAAAATGACCAAATTCGAAAGGTGAGACTTTGTTTATTTTTTTTTATATCAAAAGTAAGCAAAAAGTAACCTGATCTGTCTTGTCTGTCGGCGTGTTGTCAGTGTCCTCTCTGCTCCGCGATGTATTTTTTACTGCGTGAGAACATGGCGTGGCTTGTCGGAGATAGCGACAGTAACTAAGGGGGGCGGGTTTTTGCGAGTGGTCAATTAGTTAACTTAATGCCTGTCTTGCATTAAGAACTGGTTAAACAATAACTACTTACAACTGAATACAAAAAAAACTTGATCATTGCTCCAGACCAAAAACTTCCTCAAATCAAACAACACCTCTGTTCCTTGGGCTCATCTGTCCAATTAAGCCTTAGAAACCTTGGTGTTTTGTTAGACCAATCTATGGGGGCTTTCACACTGGGCTCGTTTTTTGCGGTTCGAGCAGTTCGAGCAGTTCGAGCGCGATTGTTCCCGGCGCCCGCCGCAGCGTACTGGCAGTCTAGTTCAGAACGGGGCACGGTTCGCATGAAAAATCGCTAATGTGAACGCTGTCATGCGAACCCGGGTGCGCACTGGTGTACCGAACCCGAGACTACCTGGAGGAGGTGGTCTGAGTCCGGTTGCTCCCAAACCGTGCCGCGGTTCGCGTGAATGTGAAAGCAACATGGACTTGGGTGTGCGCTTGTTCAGAAGGTAAAGTGACCTGCGCATGCGTTTTAGCTGATTATTATGTACTTAGTTAAATAAAACGCATGTAAGGGATGATAGTGTTGATGATTTATCTTGGATAAGACGAGCGACAGTGAGCCTGCAGTGTTTTCGCGCACAGCGCGTGTAATCAGGGCAACAAATTTGGAAATCCAGTCTCCTCAAAAGAGTCCGTTTGCAAGCAGCAGAAGGCCACCTTATGTGGCACACGCACAGTAAACCTGTTGTTCACTCAACTGCATGTAATAGCACCAAATTAATAAAAAAACACAATATATTGACCCACGTTCTGTTTTCTATCATACGCCGTGCACATTTACGATGACATAATATGCACGCAAACGCACCAGGGTTCGATAGAATCAAGTTTAGTGTGAAACCAGACCAACGCTGCGGGGGGAGCCTGGAACAATCGCGCGCTGGCATGGACCACAGCAAACGAGCCCAGTGTAAAAGCCCCCTCTGTCTCTGTATCGTCATTCTAGACAGTTGGCCAGTTTTTATCATTTGAGAAATATTTCTAAATTGTGAACATTGTTGCCCAAAGCTGACATGGAGATGATTATTCATGCCTTTATTTATTTTAGTTTAGCTTATTGTAATTCTCTTTTAACTTGTTTTAAATATTCTCTGAGTTGTCTCCAATCTCGGTGCAAAACAGCCAGGCTTTTAACCGGAACCAACAGAAGGACACACATTACACCGGTTTTATCCACACTCTATTGGCTTCTGTCAAACATAGAATTGATTATAAAATTTTAGTTAAGACTTTTAGAGCACTACATGGACCGGCCCCCCAGTACATCACAGACCTTTTGACCCCCTATTCCTCCTCCCGCACTCTCCGGTCATCAGGTCAAAACCTCCTGATTGTCCCCCAAACACGCTGTAAAACTAGGGCGGACCTATCCTTTCAGGAACGTAGTTGCCCCCAAACTCTGGAACACCCTGCCCCTGTCGCTGCATGTGGTTGAATATGTTGATTCTTTTAAAAAGCAGCTGAAGACACTTTTATTTAGACAAGCGTTTAGTTGATTGGACTTTTATGTTTTGTTTTTAGCTATGATAGTGTTATCTATGTTTTATTTTTAGCTATGATAGTGTTATCTATGTTTTATTGTTCTTTTATTTAAAATGTTGCACTTTGTAAAGCACTTTGTGATTTCTATCTGTGATAGGTGCTATATACTGTAAATAAAGTTTACTTACTTATATAAAAGAACAGTTAAAACAAGAACAGTCACCTTCACCCACTCAGCACCCTGGTTTACAGATGGTCTTCGTAAGATGAAGGCAGCAGGGTGGGTCCTTGAGCGGCGTTTCAGAGCCTCTGGCCTTACTGTCCACAAACAAATATACCGGGAGCAACAACAAAAATATGCACAGTCCCTCAAAGAGGCAAGGTCACAGTTTTACTCCGATGCCATCAGAAACAGCCCAGGAAATTCAAAGCAGCTTTTTTCCACTACAAACCACCTTCTTAAACCACAATCGCCCCCACTTACTGCCGCTACAGAAGAGCAGTGCAATAAATTCATGGATTTCTTCACGGCAAAAACTGCCCATATTCGCTCTGCCCTTTCTGGTCCTCCCACCCAAACTGTTCCCCCAACATATACCGTCTCCCAGCCCCTAAACTGCTTTCCTGAGGTTTGATCAGAAGAGGTGCAGAACATCATCAGGAAGATGAAATCCTCCACCTGTCCACTGGACCCTCTCCCAACCTCCCTGGAAAAAACTCATATCACTGTCCTAAGTCCCCTGATCACTGCTGTTATAAATCATTCCCTCAAAACTGGTCACATTCCCCCTGTCTTAAAAAATGCCATTATCACACCACTGCTCAAAAAACCCATTCTTGATCCGGAAGTCCTATCCAACTATAGGCCCATCTCAAATCTCCCCTTCATATCAAAAGTACTTGAGAAAGCAGTTGCCAGCCACCTTCAGGACCACCTCAAATATAATAACCTCTCAAATTCCAGTCAGGTTTCCGCTCTGCTCACAGCACAGAGATTGCCCTCGTTAGAGTCACAAACAACCTCCTCATATCATCTGATGCTGGCTCTACCTCCCTCCTCATCCCCCTGGACCTTTCTGCTGCATTTGATACTGTCGACCATGGCATTCTTTTAAACCGGCTCCACCTAACCACTGGACTAAATGACACTGCCTTCAGTTGGTTCAGATCATACCTCACAAACCCGACAGAATACATCTCCCTGGGCCACTCCAAATCAATTCCACACACAGTTACTTGGGGTGTCCCCCAGGGGTCAGTCCTTGGCCCCATCCTCTTCATTCTCTACCTCACCCCCCTTGGCCAAATCATCAGCCGTCACACAATCTCATTCCACTGCTATGCCGATGACATACAGCTCTATGTACATGCTACAGCTGAAACCACACCCTCACAGTCATCCCCATCACAACTCAGCACCTGTCTGGAGGAGATAAAGGTATGGATGGAGCACAATTTCCTTCAACTAAATAGCTCCAAAACCAAAGCCATCTTGGTTGGAACTCCTCACCATATCAAATCATCATCCATAACCAGTATCACCTTTTATGACACCAACACTCCCCTCTCATCAACAGTCACTAATCTTGGTGTAAAAATTGACTCCCAACTCACTTTTGAAGCTCATATAAATCACCCATGCAAGACCTCTTTCTACCACCTCCGTAACGTCTCCAAACTCCGCCCCATTCTCACCCTTTCAGATGC
The DNA here is from genome assembly GCF_949152265.1 of Phoxinus phoxinus. Lineage (NCBI taxonomy): Eukaryota > Metazoa > Chordata > Actinopteri > Cypriniformes > Leuciscidae > Phoxinus > Phoxinus phoxinus. The sequence continues at coordinate 22,945,948 of NC_136881.1, forward strand.
CGAAAAACTGGTTCATGCCTTTGTCTCCTCCAGACTGGACTACTGCAACGCACTTCTCATTGGGATTCCTGGAAAGAGTCTGCAGAGGCTTCAGTACATCCAAAACTCTGCAGCTATGATCCTGATGAGAGTGCGGAAACATGAGCACATTACCCCCATTCTTCACTCACTCCACTGGCTTCCCATCTCAACCAGGATTAAGTACAACGTTTCACTCCTCACACATCAATGCATCCATGGACATGCCCCCTCCTAGTGATGGGGACGAGACCGCCTATGCCGAGTCCGAGTCGAGACCGAGTCTTTGAAGGGTCGAGTCCGAGTCGAGACCAAGTCTTTGAAGGGTCGAGTCCGAGTCGAGACCGAGTCCGTTGTTTTTCAAATACAGTCGAGTCTGAGTCAAGACCGAGTCTTTGAAGGGTCGAGTCCGAGTCGAGACCGAGTCTTTGAAGGGTCGAGTCCGAGTCGAGACCGAGTCCGTTGTTTTTCAAATACAGTCGAGTCTGAGTCAAGACCGAGTCTTTGAGGAAGCAAGTCCGAGTCGAGATTTTGTGATTTTTCATGATTTAATATCACCCCAGTTAATAATCAACAGTTAGGCCTACAGACTAAGCTAGATTGGGAATTGTTTAGAGGAGCAGTCTTAATGTCTTAATATGGACTAAGCTTTTACTATCATTAAAAAAATCCCTACCACATGCATCATCTTCTGCCAATTATTCTAAACTGCTTCAACAGTGCTGCTCTGTCATCAACATGTTAAGCCCACACTGACTTTTTTAATCATAGTTAGGACATGCAGAGCAAAATAAAAAATTGCCCATCTTGCCTCCGCTCACACCAGGCAGCAACTGAAGAAGACACTGGCAGCAGACTCTGACGGCAGTATGCATTGCACCATGGGATGTCATTTTCAAATAATGCCCGTCAACATTGGATTTTATTATAATTGTTGTTATGTGTTTTGTTATGTGTTATTATTATTGTTGTGTGTTTTTTTATATGAACATAAAAAAATGTGTTGGAAAAAAAACTTGAGGACTCGGTCTGAAATTACTAAATTACTTCTTTACTTCTTACTTCTTTGGTCCCTTTTAGATTATTATTATTATTTTATTTATTTTTTAAAGAACTGCTTATCTTTTTTTTGTTTTAACCCTGTAGCACTTTGAGATCTCGGATGAAAAGTGTGTTATAAATATAATGTATTATTATTATTTTTATTATAAGAAATGATTCAAGAGGCTCAGCGCAATTTTGTAGCCAGATCAGCCCATAAAGTTGAATGTCCCCGGACGCTCAGCATTATGTATTTTTGTCTAATGTCAGCTATGCACATTTTTGTCTTTATCTCTGAGCATTTGATATTATTGTATCGATTATCTTTGAATTAATTATGTAATTGGCATGATACATTTACCTGACTAATAATAAATTGTTAGATTTGGATTTATTCTGACTTACTCTGAAATTATTAACTTTATTAGATTACATTAAGTCTATAACACCATAAGTTTACGCTCAGGTTAGTAATGGGACTAACACTCGGTTTTGTGGAGCATTGGGGCACACCAACTGAAGTTTTAGAGTTCCGCCCAACACAAAATATTTCTAAATTATGTCATATGCTCTCAATGACAAATGCAGAACAGTTAGTTCATGCATTCATGACATCAAGGCTAGATTATTGTAATGCTATTATGGGTGGTTGACCTGTATGCTTAATAAACAAACTACAGCTGGTCGAAAACGCAGCAGCTAGAGTTCTTACTAGAACCAAGAAGTATGACCATATCAGCCCTGTTCTGTCAACACGGCATTGGCTCCAAATTAAATTGTATACATTTTAAAATATTGCTGATTACTTACAAAGCACTAAATAGTTTAGCTCCCCAGTACTTGAGCGAGCTCTTAACGCATTATAGTCTGTCATGTCTATTGCGATCTCAAAATTCAGGCCAGTTGATAATACCTAGAATATCAAAATCGGTAGATGGCGGTAGATCTTTTAACCATTTAGCACAAAAACTTTTTTATACTTCTATAATTCAATGTTAGGCTGCATAGATTAGGTCAGCCAGAACCGAGAACTTCCAATAAATCCTGATATACTTGTTACATCATAAGAAGGATGGCATCTAATATTAGTCTCTCCATTTACCCCGAGGTTTATCGCAGTCCGACAGATCCAGGCCGTATCCTGATCTGATGAAGGACCTGCACCTGGACACGACGACAACACAGTCCTGAAGTGTCAACTAGTCTCCCCTGTGAAAGCCTCTTTCCCTTCCCTTTACCTCTGTATAGATAAAACGTTGTCGGGATAATTCCGGTTCCAAGGCTTGTACCTTGGAACCTATTTCATGGTTTGCATTCTCGAGCCACCAGGCACTGTTTTGTGCAAATGAGCGGCCGGGTCGCATTAAGGGTTTTCTGTTAGAACAGTGTCGTGTTAGTAACTAATGTTAGTAACTAGTGTTAGTAACTTAACTAATAACTAATGATTGTTGCGACGGAAGTGAATCAATCAAAATTAACTTTAGCTGGACAATAACTTTATTCTAGCTGCTGTAAAACCAAAACAATCTGTTACTTTAATTTCCTATTATCACTGTAAAGCTGCTTTGAAACTATCTATATTGTTTAAGGTGCTATATAAATGAAGGTGACTTGACTTGACATTGGCATTTATCAATGTATACTTAGACTGTAGAGGCTAATATTGGACTTTCCATTTAGAGCAACAGTGTAAATAGGGTGTAAATCTAAATAGGGTGAGCCTCAACCTCTGAGTATTGTAATATTATGCTAACTAAGTTTACGTGGGAAACCATGGCATGATTATACAAAGTTACCATAAGAAGAAGTTAAGTTGGTCAGCTTATTTCTATAGTATTGGTCGCGACCTCTGGTTAGATATAGTTTTACCTTAGTTAGGTGTACAGATCTATGGGGACTACATTATATACTTTTAGAAATTAACAAGCATAGTGCAGTTATCTAAAAAGTAGTAGTCAATCGCCTTAATGTTGACGGTTAATGACCAAGACTGATGAGCTTATGATTATGAGAAACCCGGCCGGTGCGAGTGTTATAGGAATCAGGATGAACGAGCGTAATCTCAATAAAGAGATCAATTGAAACGTTAAGGTTCCCAAATGACGATGAAGGCACAACGAATGTTCAAATAATAAGAGGTTTAATTCCAAACACAATCAAAAGCCAAAGTGCAAAACAGTGTGCAAGTAGCACAAATAATGAATGGATAACAGAGAGGAACTTAAATACACTGATCAATAGGGAGGACAAGGTGGCAACAGCTGAAAAAGGTGAGTGATGATAACGATGATTTCTGACAGGGGCAGGTAATGGTGAAGTGAGTGCAGGTGTGAGCCAGAGAGGATGATGGGACATGTAGTGCAGACGATGACTAACAGGTGACTGTGACATAAATAGAATAATCAAATGTTCACCTAAATTGAACGATCTTCAAACATCAATTACACCCTTTCCATTTTTGGAGTCAGATGAAACAAAGGGGTAATTCAATTACTTTGCCACGCTGAAAAGACAGTAACACGCAGTAAACCCTTCACCCCCTTATTGAAAACAGTCGTTGGACCGATTGGGCAAGCCTTACAGATTTATTTTATTAGACAAGTAAGCAAACATTTATTATTTATAGTACACATAGAGTATAGTTATATTGCACTTTGTTTGTACTTCAGAAACACTTTTTATCAAGTCTGGTGACTAAGTCTATAGCAGTGAAATTAAAAACTGTCTGTGTTGCTCAAAATTATTTAGCCATTACTTGCAAATAATGGGTACTTTTATATTTACTTTTAGAACAATTGTTTTAAACATGTAAAACTGCGCAGCATTAACCCACCAAATCATTTGACAAAGAGTCACATATCAGTAACAGGCTAATATAGCATTACATTTCTAGCTAGTGTATTACGATGACATAAACAAGTGTGATCAAACGTACAGGTAATACAAAAACTAATTTATTACCTAATCCGTGAACATGATTCGTGAATTCCTTACATCTCCCGGATGGTGAAAACGACATCTCCCATCTTTCCACTCTCCTTCATTGGTCATCAAGCTTCCTCTTTGTTATTGTTTTGAAAATAAATGCGACCTCTGGTGGCACCTAAGACCTTGGCAGCGAGCTACGCCAAAGAACTTTATATCATAATCTTGCTTGCTGGGCTGTTAATAAATGTATAATTGTTATTCTCACCCGTTTTTCTGGTATAACTTTACTGAGCATTTCAAATTAGCATAAAGGTTGTATTTTTTAAAGAACAGACTTTTTATGATGTACTGCCTCATGTCCCCCTGAGATGAGAGATTTATATTTTTTGTCTAGAAAAAAATCTTCCTATGACGCAAAAGTCTTAATTTTGCGTCATCGAAGTATTTCCTGGCCAGAAGCTAAAAACTACAGCCAGCAGTAGGAGCAAGTTCCTTATGTTTTCAACCCGTCCAAAGTGGGTGGGATCTCACTCACAGAATGTCCAAACAGTGTCAGCCATCTTTTTTTTTAAGCTAGCTAACAGGCTCTTGCTCTGCGGAGAAATCTGAGTAGTAGGGGTGACCATACGTCCTTTTTTTTCCGGACATGTCCGGCCGGGATTGCCCGGGCTCTTCCTCCTGACCGCCAAGCAGGTCTTCGCTGCAGCACCATCCGCGCACCAGACCAGACCTCGAGATCGATGTCCGGGACTCGTGCTCCTGCTTTCCACAGTCGCCATTCACTACGCCTACATTATTACATTATTTGACACTGACACGTACGTCATGCATTCTGCTTCACAATGCTAAAACGCACATCAACCGATCACTTGTTTAGCGATTACGTTACACTACATTCAGATTCACCAAACGGAATAAATTTAGTCCGATTGAAAAAAAAGGCGTGCATGTAAACCATAGACTGTAAAAAAATATGGACGTAGTGTCCGTGACGTCACCCATAGGTTCTGAAGAGCATTTTTGAAGCCTAAAGTGGGCGGAGCCGGCCATCGCCATCTTGGCCTCACGTCACCGCTCGTCACTCCCGGATAACAGAATATGGGCAAAGAGGCGGAGCTGAGGAGCCTGGCTATCTGAAACCGCGCCCACCTAGCGCGACGTTATGGAGTTAGCGCAGGCTTGGGAGCTAATTCTATATGCTACTCACAGTACCAAGTCTGCGACTGCACAGGGCCTCGCGCAAAAGTGACAGTTGATGATTAAAGAATCAGAATGCCAATTAAAAGGTCCTGTTTTTGCCCTTCGAAATATTATAATAGTTAAAAGACATAGCTACAAGTGAGACTTTGTATCGTGATTCTGTACAGCTATTCTGCTAGTTGAAAATGTATTATGCAGTAACTTTACAATATTAAAGTTCTGAAAAGTTCAAAACTCTGAGAGTGTGTGTGACCGTGATCATGTGCATACATGTCAGTCACTCTTTTTTACAGTCTATGGTCCGTCAGCGCGACATCGCTCGTCAAGTTCGTAGAGAGCTTTATTATTCAGTCCATTTTAAATTCAGATTTTGGCCGCATCTCAAATGGGTCAAAACATGGATATATTACCTATGAAGTTCAAGTAAATGCGCTAGAAATCCGCGCTCATTCAAGGATGTGCATTTATTGCATAGACGGAGAAAGCACCGACACCTGCAGGATTTCATCTGACGGCACATAAGCATATTATAATCTGTTCCAGAGCAACGGTACCGCAGAGTGTAGCCTTTATATCTATAGACATTTTTAAATCTGAAAACTCCAAAAAGCAACGAAATTGTCAGACATCCATTAGTGCATGTTCACAGAGGAAAACAACTGAAATACAGCTCTGGTTGTTCTCTCGAACGATACTCGACGACAACGACAGAATCCAAAGGCTTGGGCGAGGTAATGGGTGTATTAAATTATATTAAATAATCCCGAAAAAAAGCACAAACACGGCAGAGATGGCAAGTTCAGCAGCTGGAATTTGCTGAGGTGAAGTGACGGCTAACCGGCTAGCATTGACATCATCGGGAATCCACCTGTCACTCAAAACTATTAAATCAACTCAACTAAACGGGTGAGTTATAAAAAAATTCACCCCCCTCACAGTTGTTATGAATGGCAAAATTAGCTGTATAGACCAAAGCCACATAGAGAACCAGGCTGTAAACATGTTTTTTTTCTGCTGTAAAGTTGGGCATTTTTACATGGGGGAGATACAGATTTGACTCACTTCTGCAGCCAGCCTCAAGCGGCCAGTCGATGAATTGCCGTTTAATTCACTTCCGTGTTGGTATCAAGAGAGAGACAGGGAGGTAAACATGTGAATGGCGACCGCAGAAACCAAAAGCCGAATCCCGGACATCCCGAAATCTTCTTTCATCCGAAAAGTCTTTCATCCACATGAGCCAAAAATACATTTTCTGGATTTTCTCAGTCTAGAAGACACCAACTTCTAAAATAATTTCACATTACATGACCCAATTTAAATACCAATTGATTACTTATCCTGCTGTTCAGCATGAACATAACAGTGCACCTGAAGCTATGGGGATAGCCATGAAACATTTGTTCACTGCATTGTTTGCAACTTAACTGGGCATTTATTTAATGAGATAAAAAGAGAGGTGACAGTGAAGACTGGAAATTAATTTTACGCTGCATGAAGAATATAGTGATTGACAGTGTTGACTGCTGCATTCATTATCGGTCATAAGTCATTTAGCAGCTTGCATAATTTAGCATTGATCATTAAGTATTTTAGTAATTATAGTCAAAGACCACTGGTTGATGTATGTGCTATTATATCTGCGTATGACAGTCTTGTTACATTGAGGAGATATTGACAAATGAAGTTCCAAAAAGCATAAAGAATGTCTTTGTAAAGAAACTATATAGTTCTTCCCATCATTATTTTGCATTATTTTCCAGACTAGAAGCATAACATCATGACTGACAACCTGTGACCATGAATACTTCAAAAAGATATGGGAACTTTGAATTGCTCTGAAGGTCAGGACAGAAATAGTACAGTGAGTTGCTATTTTTGAACAGAGGGACCTTACTTTAAAGCTGAATGAAAAATGTCAAAACTGCCTTTTGGCAAGATGAACCCCTCTACATTTAATGGTCATTATTTCAATGTGACCACTGACACGTCATGAAGTATGTTTATTGTGTAAAATCTGCATGAGTCAAAATTAGATCGCTCACAGAAATAAAAATTGCGCTCACATTATAACTGAATCTGTTGACACTGAATACATGCATCTTTGACTCATGAAGGAGCCCTAAAACTGTCACAGAAAGAAAAAGTCAGATCTAAAAGCATAAGAATGGCCGAGTCTGTGACCAATAAGTGATTGTTGAATATTTGAAAGTGCAGTTTTTGTGCTAGTAAGAGTTTTAAAACCAGACAGATATGGGACGTCTGCCTTTCCATGCACATGAACTTTAATGTCATCCCATTCCTGATCCGTAGGGTTTAATATGGAGTTGGCCCACCCTTTGCAGCTATAACAGCTTCAACTCTGCTGGGAAGGCTTTCCACAAGGTTTAGGAGTGTGTTTATGGGAATTTTGGACCATTCTTCTAGAAGCATATTTGTGAGGTCAGGCACTGATGTTGGAAGAGAAGGCCTAGCTCGCAGTCTCCACTCTAATTCATCTCAAAGGTGTTATATCGGGTTGAGGTGGACCTTGCTTTGTGTACTGGTGCGCAGTCATGTTGGAACAAGAATGGGCCATCCCCAAATTGTTCCCACAATGTTGGGAGCATGAAATTGTCCAAAATGTCTTGGTATACTGAAACATTAAGAGTTCCTTTCACTGGAATTAAGGGGCCAGGCCCAACCCCTGAAAAAAAACACACGCTACGATCCCCCCTCCACCAAACTTTACACTTGGCACAATGCAGTCAGGCAAGACCGTTCTCCTGGCAACCCCAAACCCAGACTCGTCCATCGGATTGCCAGACAGAGAAGCCTGATTCGTCACTCCAGAAAACACATCTCCACTGCTCTGACTATAGTCAAGTTGCGTCGTGCTTCACACCACTGCTTCCAATACTCCGTCAAACTGCTATTAATAATTCTTTGGATTATAGGCCCCATGGTATCAAAAATCTCTTTTAAAAAACGTGGAGGAACTACATCTGTGGGACAGGTGGAGGGTTTCATCTGATCAATAAAATTAAAAAAAAAAAATAAAGAGACACGCTCAAACTGGTTAAAAAAGTATACTTTATTGTATTTGAAATATATTCCCCTTTTAACTGGTACATTTCAAATATACTAACAAAAATGTTACTGTCTCTAGATATATTAAAAGTATATTAGCATCATGATTTCACCTATTTTCACAATACAACTTTAAACACACTTTAAAATAATTATACTTTAGTATATTTTCTAAAAATATACTTGAAGTGGAAATTAAGTTTATTTTTTAAGTATATTTATTTGAAATTTATAAAAAATATATTTTAGGTGTATTTTAACTGTGTGCTGGAAATGATCATTGTAACAATGCATTGAAAGTATACTTTCAAAATACATCAATTGTATTTTGTACAAAATATAGCTACGTTTTAATTGTCTAATAATGTACATTTGTTATTGAAGACTGTAAGGAGGTTTGTTTTTATGGGAAGAAGGAGGCGGGAACCGGCGAACAGTTTTAATTTTACAATTTTAATAATAAAATAAAACAAATACAAAAATGAAAGTATTTGGTGCCTTCTTGACCAAGGAAAGACAGAAAGTAACTTTAGGGCGCGTTTGTATGAAAGACAACAACTCCCACAATGCACCACATTGCAAAGCTCCGCAAGCCAATCCCACTAATCCAGAATGGCGCGTATGAGGTATCCGCCTATCAGAGAAATCACTCTTCCGTCTACAAAGCTAGCTAACCACCAGAGCTTGAAATTAATTTCACACAAACTTTAAAGTTAGTTGGCGAACTCATTAGTGAATTACTCCTCGTTTGTATTTCTTTCGAAATGGTGAATTATTGCAAGATACCGGGATGTTCAGTCAGAAACATAGACTGTAAAAAAATATGGACGTAGTGTCCGTGACGTCACCCGTAGGTTTCTGAAGAGCACTTTTGAAGCCTATAGTGGGCGGAGCCGGCCATCGCCATCTTGGCCTCGCGTCACCGCTCGTCACTCCCGGATAACAGAATATGGGCAAAGAGGCGGAGCTGAGGAGTCTGGCTATCTGAAACCACGCCCACCTAGCGCACATTATGGAGTTAGCTCAGGCTTGGGAGCTAATGCTATATGCTACTCACAGTACCAAGTCTGTGACTCCACAGGGCCTCGCGCTAAAGTGACAGTTGATGATCAAAAACAGAATGCCAATTAAAAGGTCCTGTTTTTGCCCTTCGAAATATTATAATAGTTAAAAGACATAGCTACAAGTGAGACTTTGTATCGTGATTCTGTACAGCTATTCTGCTAGTTGAAAATGTATTATGCAGTAACTTTACAATATTAAAGTTCTGAAAAGTTCAAAACTCTGAGAGTGTGTGTGACCGTGATCATGTGCATACATGTCAGTCACTCTTTTTTACAGTCTATGGTCCGTCAGCGCAACATCGCTCGTCAAGTTCGTAGAGAGCTTTATTATTCAGTCCATTTTAAATTCTGATTTTGGCCGCATCTCAATTCTCAAATGGGTCAAAACATAGATATATTACCCATGAAGTTCAAGTAAATGCGCTAGAAATCCGTGCTCATTCAAGGATGTGCATTTATTGCATGGACGGAGAAAGCACCGACACCTGCAGGATTTCATCTGACGGCACATAAGCATATTATAATCTGTTCCAGAGCAACGGTACCGCAGAGTGTAGCCTTTATATCTATAGACATTTTAAATCTGAAAAGTCCAAAAAGCAACTAAATTGTCAGACATCCATTAGTGCATGTTCACAGAGGAAAACAACTGAAATACAGCTCTGGTTGTTCTCTCGAACGACACTCGACGACATCGGCGGAATCCAAAGGCTTGGGCGAGGTAATGGGTGTATTCAATTATATTAAATAATCCCGAAAAAAAGCACAAACTCGGCAGAGATGGCAAGTTCAGCAGCTGGAATTTGCTGTGGTGAAGTGACGGCTAACCGGCTAGCATTGACATCATTGGGAATCCACCTGTCACTCAAAAGTGGACACACCCTTAATTTTGCAGAACTTTAAATATTAATCAACTAAACGGGTGAGTTATAAAAAAATTCACCCCCTCACAGTTGTTATGAATGGCAAAATTAGCTGTATAGACCAAAGCCACATAGAGAACCAGGCTGTAAACATGTTTTTTTCTGCTGTAAAGTTGGGCATTTTTACATGGGGGTAACACAGTCTCACCCCAAAACGTCCCATACTGACGGGTCTTGACCATACGGCAACATACGACGAAAAGGGTACCCTTTAACGTCCATGTGTGACGATTCGGGTATGGTTGGGTTTAGGTATGCGTTAGGGTACCGCTAGGAGGCGCTGCTGGTGCGCTTATGTCTGCGTCTCATATTGACGTTATAGGGGTACCCTTTTCGTCGTATGTTGACGTATGGTCAAGACCCGTCAGTATATGACGTTTTGGGGTGAGACCGGGCTGATGGGGGAGATACAGATTTGACTCACTTCTGCAGCCAGCCTCAAGCGGCCAGTCGATGAATTGCCGTTTAATTCACTTCCGTGTTGGTTTCAAGAGAGAGACCGGGAGGTTGCCGCTTGGTCAGAACATATGCGGTGCGGAACTAGGATAGTTCACAACACAAACGTCCGTGTCCTCGTCTGATTCAGAGATTTCGTCCAGGAGAAATTGGCATCGTTGAAATTCTTTGCAGCAGACGGACTCTATCTCTGTGTCCGTATGCGCACAGGCACCACCAGTCCGCCCCAGCTCGACCCAGTCCAGGCTTCTGGTCCACGACAGGCAGGTCTTCTGCCTCGGCCGCCGGCACCTCCTGTTCCTCCATCAGCCTCAGCTGCTCTTCGCTATATTGCGGCTCGTAAAAGTAGCCACGAACTTTCGAAATCCTCTTCTTCCATATCATATAGGGATGTTCGCCGTGACGTCACGACGCGCTCTGGTTGGCAGAAGAAAAGTAATGACCGCTTAAAGCGCAGCGCAAACACAGAAGAAAATGGTTGTATCGTGCTTTGTGATCGGCTGTGTTAACAGGTTCGATAAGAGTAATAACCCCAAGAGCTTCTATCGTGTACCTAAACAGCCTGAATCAAGAAAGAAAGCTTTGAATTTCTGCAATTAGGCGTCTATACCCAGCGGAAAACAATGGGAGCCAGCGGACCACGATCGCGTCTGCTACCTACATTTTGCGTTAAAAATTAAAACTAATTTTGTAAAAAAATGTTACTAGTAGGTTCTATCGCATTGATGGGTTAATTAATGAATGAATAACTGTACAAAATACTGCGGAAGACGTGTCAAAGTGTTTGTTTACATAACTTTTTTTGCATGCTGTGACTGAGCAATGGAAGTATAATAACACTGACATACCCTTATAAATTAATGGCAAATTGTTGTATTTTCATTCATACATTTTATGTATATGTTAACCAATGTTATATATCAGAGGTAAGATAATTTTGAATATAGCCCATGGATAAATTACACCTGTATTTTTACTCTAGTTGTAACATATTTACCAGTTATCCTTAGTTACAACAAGTAATATTCGTAATTATTACTTAATTTATAGGCATCTAAAGATTTGTACGCCCTCATCGACTCTCTGGTAAACATAGATGGCGTGTCGATGAGATACAGATAGATGTCGCCGAATGTCAAATCTGGCCATGTGTCCCGGCTTTTGCTCCAATTCTCACTCAGGTGATATTGATGAGGCAGAGAACATGAACCCTGGTTATATAAAAGCTTAACCTTATATCTCTTTTTTGGTTCTTGGGACAAATAATTAGCATATGCTGACAAAACACAGGTAGACTGCTGCGAGTCTGCGACATGTTTTGGTTCTTTCTGCCAACCAGTTCGCAACCACGCCCATATCGTGACGTCACATTTGACTCCGGCGAACATCCCTATAGCGATCTTCGTCGGGGAGCCAAGATGGCAGCGGTGTGAATGGTCACGTTATCTTAAGCGTCCAAATAGTTTGAGGAGTTTAAGGCTAACAAGATGAGATTCGAGTACGTAAAATTCAGAATGTAATCATTTGTTTTTTTTCTCTTGATAATTTTTGGCAACACTTAACTTTGAACTTGATATAATGGGCAAAAAAAGGAAGAATCAGTCCCTTCAAGAAAGCGTTATATTAGCTGGACACCTCGTGGAAGAGAGCTGCATGGAGTCGGCCGATATGCAGAATATTAACATTTAGACAGAAGTCGGTGCCAATGAAGAGGTTTTTGCGAGACCTGTTTGCTCTACTCCATCCAAGAATTTAGCGAGTTCAAAAGGCACGAACGAAGTTTCTTTATCCACAATCCTTGACGCGATCCAGAAGCTATCTGCTAAAGTGGATGAAACGCACAGTAAGGTCGCCATTTCTTGCGAAAAACTTGACAAACTGTCTGAGAAAGTCTCCCATATAAGTGAAGAGGTCAAGAGGCACGATGTCAAGATCGTTCAACTTGAAAAGGAGAATAAGGATCTGCATGCTGAAAACATATGTCTGAAAGAAAACTTGGATGAAATGCAACGTTACTCGCGTCGATGGAATCTCAAGTTACAAGGGGTCACAGAACGCGATGGAGAAGATGCGAGAAGCGTGACGATCGACATCCTACGAAAGATGATCCCAAGTATCCAGAACAAGTTGGATGATGTAATTGATGTTGTACACCGCCTGGGGCAAAGGAGATCCGATGGAGCACCTCGTAATATCATCATGCGTTTCACTATGCGAACCTACAGACACATGGTATGGCGGGCGGCAAAAGACTCTCGCTTTCTAAAGGAAAACAAGCTTCGCATCAAGGAGGCGCTGATCAAGCAGGATGTCGATGCTAGAGCCAAATTATGGCCTCTTGTCAAGAAGGCTCGTGAGGAGGGAAAGAAGGTCTCATGGAAAGGTCCCCATGCTTTTGTTGCTGGGAAAAAACTTGAACTTAATCCTTGAGTTGTACCAGTCTTCGAGGAGCAACAGCGTGCCAATTTAACTCCCGACGTGTGCGTGGACAAACTCCTTTATTCGCAGCTTCATTTGATGATGCACCTGAAATCTTACTTGACTCCTGAGCTGGACAATCTCTATTTGCGGACTGCTAATGGAGCAATGTGAAAGTTTTTGTGCTTTGCTGTGGTTCCTACAGCATAAGTAAGTTATGCCCTTCCAGTTGCAATTTTGCCTAAGTTTTAAGGTATATGTTAGCTTTAACTACCTCTTTGTTACCTCACGTTTACAGCGGTAAGCTTCAAACCTTCTAAGTTCTTGTTATTGTTCTGGGTTTATTCCTATTATCCAAGTAATACTTTTCCTGCTGTTTTTTTTTTATTATTATTTCTTTTTGTTAATTTTCTTTCATTCTGCAAATGCAAGACTTGGAGTTTAACTCTTTGAGTATTATTTCGTTAAACACTCGTGGCTTGAGAGATCTCACTAAAAGAAAGGCTTTATTCTTATACTGTAGAAAAACGAATGCTGATTTAATACTCTTACAAGAAACTCATTCATGTGAGAGTGATGTTCGCTTTTGGAAATCACAATGGGGTGATAAGGTTTACTTTAGTCATGGTTCTAACCACTCTGCTGGTGTTCTCATTTTTATTAACAGGTTTAAAGGAGATATTGTTGAATCTTTGGTTTCTACGGAAGGAAGATGGGTTATTCTTGTCACTAAACTTGATAATGCTACTTTTATAATATGTAATATTTATGGCCACAATTTAAGCTATGCCAACAAGTGTCTTATCTCATCATTACAGGGGAAAATTGAAACTTTAAAAATTAAATATCAACAGGCATTTGTTATTATGGCTGGAGATTTTAATGAAGTTTTAGATAATTCAGCTGACAGATTTCCTCCTAAAATGGGCCCCAGTAACGACATAATTTGTACCTTGTGTGATCATCTCCATATTGCAGATGCATGGCGGTATTATCACCCAGATGTTAAGGAATTTACATGGAGTAATAAGTCGCTAACCTACAAATCTAGAATAGACTTTTTTCTGATTTCCCAACAGATAATGCAATATGTGTTTGATGTCAGTCACGAGTATGCTCCATTCTCTGACCACTTAGTTATTAAGATGACTTTACAGACAAAACATAGGAAGAACACCTTGCGTGGTTATTGGAAGTTGAATAATACTCTGCTAAAAGATAAAACATTTAATGATCAGATCAAGGGATTAGTTAAAGGAATATTTTCAAAAAATGAGATTGAGTCACATGGTGCTAAGTGGGAATATTTTAAATTTAAAGCTAGATCACTAGCTATAAATAGAGCTAAGGCCCTAAAAGTGCTTAATGCTGATAGAGAAGCCACATTGTTAAGCAACATAAATAACTTAATTAAAAAAGAGAATCTCTCTGTTACAGAAATTAGTCAGCTAAAAACCTTGCAACTAGAATTAGACCAGTTATATATCGAAATAGTTAAAGGTGCCTTCGTTAGGTCCAGGGCGAGATGGATTGAGGAAGGAGAGAAAAATACAAGCTTTTTCTTTTCACTTGAGAAAAGGAATTTTAAAAGGAAAAGCATTTCTGCTTTGCAAATTAACAATTCAATTTCCAAACACCCTGAAGAAATAGAGAATTTTGTCACTCATTTTTATAGAAACTTATACTCCTCTGATTTTCAGGCAAACCAAAGCGAGTCTTACTTACATCGAATTAAGAGTTATATACCGCAAATAAGTGATGAATTTAAGTTGTTATGTGAGGCTCCTGTTTCTTTAATTGAAATTAGAGATGCAATGAAATTGATGAAAAAAGGGAAATCACCTGGCTGCGATGGCCTTACTTTAGAATTCTTTATACAGTTCTGGGAAATTTTAGAGCAACCCTTTCTCTTATTGATTGAAGAATGTATAAAAACTGGGACGATGATTCCCAAAATGAAACAAGGAATGATTTCTCTTATTCCCAAACCAGACAAAGATATAACTTTAATTGATAATTGGCGCCCTATCACACTGCTAAATTTTGATTATAAATTAATTGCTTCTATTTTTGCTAAGAGATTAAAACAACATTTACATCACATCATTAATGAAACACAGACCGGCTTTATGAAAGGACGTCATATTAGTTGTAATACTCGACTTGTTCTGGATCTTATTGATTATAAAGAAGAAATTGATTCTGATGCAATTATTTTATTCCTTGATTTTTATAAGGCCTTCGACACTGTAGAGCACAAGTTCCTTATAGGTTCTTTAGAGGCTTTTGGATTCCCATCCAATTTTATTAATGTTGTCCAAATGTTGTACAAAGATATTGATAGCTGTATAATTTTAAATTCACGAACATCACCAAGGTTTCCTATTCTTCGCGGAATAAGACAGGGTTGCCCTTTAAGCCCATTTTTATTTTTATTGGTTGTAGAAACATTATCCATTGATATTTTGCGCAATGATAACTTTGTTGGTCTTAGTATCTTTAACAGAGAGATTCGAATATCACAATTAGCAGATGATACCACTTTATTCTTAAAAGATAAAGAGCAAGTTTCTCCAGTCTTAACTACAATTAATGCTTTCTCTATTGCTTCTGGACTCAAGCTTAATTTATCCAAGTGTGAAATTATTTGCTTATTTGACAATGTAGAAACTAAAATTGAAAATATACCAATTAAAAATGAAGTGAAATATTTGGGGATTCAGATAACGAAAAATTTAATTAGTAGACAGCTTATGAATTTCGCTCCACGACTATCAAAAACAAAATTAATTTTTAATAATTGGCTTCAAAGAGATCTGTCAATTTTAGGTAGAGTATTTTTATCCAAAGCAGATGGATTATCCAGATTTGTGTACCCTTCCCTGTCTTTAGCTGTAGATAATCACACCTCCAAAAATATTGATAAGATTTTTCTTGATTTTATTTGGAATAATAAATCTCACAAATTGAAGAAATATATTTTAGCAAACAAAAGGAGTGAGGGGGGTCTTGAAGTCCTGAACTTTGATGATACTAACAACACATTCAAGATTAATTGGTTGAAGAAATGCTTGCTTGGGTCAGATTCTATGTGGTTTTTTATCCCTAATAATATATTTAAAAGGGTAGGTGGCCTTTCTTTTTTGATGAAATGTAATTACTCCACTGGTAAATTACCCATTAAATTGGCCAGATTTCATCAACAGGCTTTGTTAGCCTGGAAATTGATTTACAACCACAATTTCCCCCCCCACAAAACTATTTTATGGAATAATTCCGATATTAAAATTAGATAGATCATTCTTTTTTGATAAATGGTTTGATAAAAACATAATTTTTATTGCTGATGTATTCAACTCTAATGGTGATCTGTTATCTTATGAGAGTTTTATGAATATATACCAATATCCTATCCCGTTTAAAGAATTTAACTCCGTTATAAAGGCTATTCCAAGTGGTTTAATATGTCTGATGAAGGCTTTCCTTACCCATGAGTCATGTTCTAAACAACTACCCTTGTTATGGTTAGAAGGTGTTTCGCTTTTAAGTAAAGATTGTAATAATAAATATATTCGTCAACTTTCTCAATCAAAAAACGCTCTTACTCCAAAGGGAAAACATTTTTGGCGTTCTATAATAGATAACATTCAATGGAGGAAAACATGGTTACTACCATTTAAATATTGCATACCCAATAAAATGAGAGAAGTGCATTTTAAAATTTTGCATAATATATACCCTTGTAATGCACTTTTGTCCAAATACTGTGATGTAGATGATATATGCACCTTCTGTAAGGTTGAAAATGAAGACATCTGTCATTTGTTTTTCTCTTGTAATGTTTCATCAATTTTCTGGAATGATTTGAGCTCTTATTGTTTTTCTAAAGTTAATATGAATGGTAATCTATGCATTAAGGATGTCATTTGTCTCTTTGAAAACCCAAACAAATCTTTAGAAACTACTGTTAACTTCCTTATCCTTGTGGCAAAATTTTACTTTCACAAACAAAGATTTCTTAAGAAAATGCCTACTTTTATAGAATTCTTATGTGAAGTAAAATATTTAATTAAATCACTAAGAGTAATTGATAACATCAAATGTACTTCTTTTTTGAAGAAATATGATGAGATCTTTCATGTACCATGATTTATATATATATATTTTTTTTTATTTTTTTTATTTTTTTTTATGTTTCGTTCTTTCTATTATTGTCCTATGTTTGTGCAAGATAAGAATTTACTTGTATAACACACAATTTTAGACATGTTCTGATCTCTAAGAGATGCGTGTTTGCACTATTGTAAAGAAAATTCTTGAATAAAAAAAAAAAAAAATGTTTCGTGAAAAAAAAAAAAAAAAAAAAAAATATAGCGATCTTCGCCCGTGACATCACGACGCGGTTACGTGCGCTCTGGTTGGCAGAAGAAAAGTAATGACCGCTTGCAGCACAGCGCAAACACAGAAGAAAAATGGTTGTATCCTGCTGTGTGATCGGCTGTGTTAACAGGTTCGATAAGAGTAACCCCAAGAGCTTCTACCGTGTACCTAAACAGCCTGAATCAAGAAAGAAAGCTTTGAACCTAGCGTAAAACAATGGGAGCCAGCGGACCACGATCGCGTCTACTACCTACATTTTGCGTTAAAAATTAAAACTAATTTTGTAAATAAATTTTACTAGTAGGTTCTATCGCATTGATGGGTTCATTAATGAATGAATAACTGTACAAAATACCTCGGAAGACGTGTCAAAGTGTTTGTTTACTTAACTTTTTTTGTGCATGCTGTGACTGAGCAATGGAAGTATAATAACACTGAGATACCCTTATAAATTAAGGGCAAATTAATGTATTTTCATTCATACATTTTTACGTATATGTTAACCAATGTTATATATCAGAAGTAAGATAATTTTGATTCAAAATATAGCCCATGGATAAATTACACCTGTATTTTACTCTAGTTGTAACACATTTACCAGTTATCCTTAGTTAAAACAAGTAATATTCGTATGAATATTTCGTATTATGACTTACTTATAAGCATCTAAAGATTTGTACGCCTTCATCGACTCTTTGGTAAACATAGATGGGCTGGCGTGTTGATGAGATACAGGTCGCCGAATGTCAAATCTGGCCAAGTGTCCGGGCTTTTGCTCCAATTCTCACTCAGGTGATATGGATCAGGCACAGAACATGAACCCTGGTTATATAAAAGCTTAACCTTTATATCTCCTTTTAGCTTCTTCGGACAAATAATTAGCAATGTGTTTAGAATTTTTTAATTATGTGTTTTTTTTTGTTTGTTTTTCTTGTACATGTTAGTTAAAAATAAAACAAAATAATATGTAATACCATACTGTAGCCACTAGATGTCTGTATAGTCCTTTACATAAATATATATTCAGGGCTGTGAAAGTTTTTTTTTTTAATAATAATAATATTTGACCTTGAAGTAATCCAAAAGTAATCAGATTACATTACTTTCATATTATGGTACTTGGATTGCGTTACTTTTTCTATGAAGTAACTGTAACGGACTACATTTTTAAAGTAACCCTCCCAAGCCTGTACATAATACGAGCCAGCGGCTCTTGGTACATGAGCGCTAAACGGCCACTGACGTCCTGGAGCTCTCAGCTTGAAAAATAGACTCTAGCACTATGATTATATAGTCACATATTTGAGGTCTAAATAACTACATTATTGCCTAAAAATACTCTTAAAACTACATTTCTTGACACAACAATGGTGGAATTGCCTCAACCGCCATGACAGTAGCCGCAAGCGGAATGATACAATGGTGAAATGGTTAGAGTGCTATTACTGGGTGAATACCATACTGGTATTTTTATTTACCTATAGTGGCTAATGAATCTGAAGTCTCGCACATTTACCAAAAATGATGACTTCCATGTTGCAAAATCAGTTGAATATATGTTCTTTATATTGACTCTATTTATATTATATATTTTTATTTATTTATTAAAAATAAAAGCATTTTAGACCAATAAAGTTTAAAAATGTGTTGGCTTAACTTCCAGAAATTCATTATACATAAACATGTATTTTGCTAGAAATGATTGTATCAGGTGATGGAATTCAACAGTAGCACAAGAGTAAACAGTGCAACAGGTGGTATTCTGCAAAGCAAATTGACATAAGATTTAAAGATAAACTACTGTTTTATTTTGACGCAAATGTTGACATGGCTCAAATATTTATTTAAATGTCACAAATGCCTAAATAAATTTGAATTAAACAAAATATGTCGGAGTGTAAAAAGTCAAGTGGGACACTTTTTTTAATAAACTCATAGAATCAGATTGATTGGTGGACTGCTGATTTGGCTACTGTGAATTAAATTAGTCAGTGCAGTTTGGTGAAGGAACTGAATGTGAGACAGAATATGAAAATGGTTTAATTTTCCTAGATTGATTAAAGTTTTTTAAAAATCCATATGAATTTCAATCAGTTATAATTACTGCAACGTTTACAACAATTTCTTCAGTAAAAATCTATGGCTTTGAAAAAGGACTATGAAATGATGTAAGGAACAATTTTGCTGCTCTATAGGTGTGAATTATCATTGGCCATAAAGTCTCACTCCCAGGAATTTCAATGTGATATGAAATTGTTTGTGTCCCTGTGTAATGTCTAAGAGGGATACTGGCATCGTACCAAATGTTAGCTTTGTAAAGCCTTAAAACGGGTTTTTTGATCAGGATGTTAACACACAGGCTAAGCTCTTTAGTAGCATCAGTATAATCTACTGTGGCAGCAGAAAAGTGAGAAGCCTGCATTGAGTTTTTACTTTTATTGAAGGAAAGTTTCTTTGTGACCTTTGTGATCTTACAATGTCATCAGCACCAACAAATCATCAGCAGCACATTTGACCAGTTCAAAGTAACACGTGTTGACACAGTTTTCATGATGCCTGCACAATGTCACAGATTTGACACAGATTTGTCAAATTGAGCTAAATTCCCCTGCAGGGATTCAGTAACTTTGAATCTGTCACTGTTCATAACAGAGGGTATTTTGTTATTTTCTGTCATACAAAGTACTAAAAAATGACAATAATAAAAAGTAATATCTTAAAGTTCCAGATTTCCTTGTCTAATGTTTTTAGTTATCCAAAATGACAAATATACACTATACAAAATGTGAAGCAGGTTTGGTTCATTAAATCTACAGCATAAACATCGGGGGGGGGGGGGGGGGGGGGGGGGGGGGGGCAGTGACATTGCACTGTGACATTGACAGTGATTGACAGTGACATTGCACTGTCAATTTCAGACAGTGCAATGTTTTTTTTGTTTGTTTGTCTTCTGCTTGTTTGTTAAGCCATAATTTCAGCCACCTGTGCAAATTAAATAGAACAAATATTTTTATATTATGTTCCCCACAAATATTATGCAATACGTGGCGTTGTTTATGCAAGAAGCAAAACAATTCCTGAGGTGTTTAACACTTTTTTTGCAGGAGGTGTTTCTTGCATTTACAATCTTCATACTGTAAGAGCAAAAATTTTCTTTTTCAAGAGGATGAAATTCTAATCAGCTGGGCAATGTGCAATCACTTACACAATAATTGCAAGTGATCGGATTGTGTGAACGCACACGAATGTGTGTCATTGTCATTACATTTTAACGAGGGACTTGTGTCTAGAGGCACTAGACAATATCGACATGCACAACTGTGTCTCACACATCCACTCAAATCTCTGCAACAGAAGTAAAAGCCAATCACTTACAAAAATGTTGTCACTCAGTCACTCTTCATGGTGTGAATAATACAATTTGAAAAATGACCTTCATTACTAAAATAGACAGTTGTCTTCTGCTGCATTGCATCTCATTGACTGCTAGAGAGAAGGATGGGTGGGCTGCTGTAGCAGCCTTAACTATCTGCCACTGAAAAAGAAGCTGCTTGTTCAAGCTGCATTTTCAGCTAAGGTATATGGCGAATAGAGATACTGCAGGGAAATATCCGGACGTGGAGATATTAGTAAGTGATAGGCCCCGTGATGAGGCCCATGAGTTAGGCTACTTACGCCTAACTGAATACTAATCTTAAAATCATATGAAGAGCTTTACTTGGTATTCCTGTTGGTATGTGAAAATACTGCTTCAAATTCAGAAAAGGAACAATCGATTTCTAACACTCCACTGAAGATAAGGGCTTCCAAAATCTTTACATGAAGGTCTCTTGGGGAACAGTTTAAATGGACTGTATATGCAGATAAACAGAAAGGTAAGTTAACTAAGAGCTGTATTGGTGGCCATTAATAGCCACAGATATCATGAGCAATGATTCTAAAAAGAACATGACCATTGTAAATCAATATATGCACCACATCAAGCAGAAAATGGAGAAGAGCATAATCAATGCAGAATGTCTTGTCTCATGTGCTTGCCTCAAAAATGCGAAAAACACGGGATCTAAATATACGCTGCAACTGAAGAAAACACATGCAAATAGAAGAAACACCAACAAATCAAGAAACCATCTTCATCAGTTGTGCTGCAAATAATCACAACGCATGCAACCAAATAGGCTACAAAAACGTGCTGCTAAAGTTCACAACGCAACCATACAGAAACGTGCTGCAAAAAGCTCAATGTGCTGCAACTGAAAAAAAAACAAAGCAAATAAAAAAACACCTGAAAATTAAGAAAACACATGTGCTGCAAAGTTCACAACGTAACCAAATACAGAAACGTATGGCAGCTTGTTCCCGCTACAGAATAAAAATAAAAAAGGGTAATTGTGACTTTTTATCTCACAATTCTGCAAATTTTTCTCAGAACTGCGTGCTATAAAGTCATAATCGCAAGCTATAGCCTAGTCGCAAATGCGAGAAATAATGTCAGAATTGCGTGATATAAACTTTCAATTCTGAGAAATAGTCAGAATTGACCGTTCGCAAAGACCCGTACCCCTTAGTTACTGTCGCTATGTCCGACAAGCTACACTGCTCTCTCTCACGCCACATCATGTTCTCATACAGTGAAAAATACATTGCGGAGCAGAGAGCACACCGACAACGCGCTGACAGACAGGACAGACCAGGTTACTTTTCGTTTACTTTTGATATTAAACGTATTAAACAAAGTCTCACCTTTCAAATTTGGTAATTTTTTTTAAGGAAATTTAAACAATAAATACCGTTTTGTGGTTCTTTAATGTGCCTGACAGACCACTGTAGAGCCTCAGTTAAAGCTGCTTGTGAACCGATCATCTCTTACTTCTAGTTAATTTATAGCATCAAATAAACATGAATGAACATAAGAAGGATGTTCTTTTGTTTTAACCAAAGAAAGGCATCAGTACACTCCGTTTTTCAAGTTCAAATCCTCCCATGTTAATCTACTAACTCTCCTGACTGCTTTGTCGGACAAAATGGCGGATGGCAAAATATGATTGGTCAGATCACCTGTCAATCAAGCTCCCTGCGAAGGGTCAATTGCATTGCAATTGCATTATATGCAAAAGTCGCAATTGCATTATAAAGTCAGAATTGCGAGATATACACCTCGCGATTCTGACTTTATAACGGAATTCTGACTATATCACGCAATTCTGACTTTAAAACTCACAATTGCAAGTCTTTTTTTCTTCAGAATTGGACTTTATAACTCGCAATTGCAAGTTTATATCTCACAATTTTTAGAAAAGAAGTCAGAATTGTGAGTTAAGTCAGAATTGTAAGTAATAAATTTGCAATTGCTAGAAATAAAATCAAAATTGCATGATATGAAGTCAGAATTGCATGATATGAAGTCAGAATTGCATGATATAAAGTCAGAATTGCACAAAACGCAATTGCGACTTTGTCACGCAATTCTGACTTTATACAACTGCGAGTTTATATCTTGCAATTCTGAGAAAAAAAATCAGAATTGCGAATTTACATCTACAGATAAAATGTCGCAAATGTTTTTTTCTTCAATGTTTTATTCTATGGCGGAAACAAGCTTCCATAAAATCACGCTGCAAATAACAGACCACAAAGAAAATGTTTCAAGTGGACCGCGATAAGTGACTAACCTTGCTGGGACATGCTTATTGTTCAATGTCTACTCGTCAGTGGTGTTGTCGATGACCTGAAAGGTAATTTATTTGTTTATTTTAACATCCTGAACATATGTCCGTTGTGAGTATTTGCAGTGGGTTTCTGTGTTTGGGTGCATTATGAATATTTGCAGCGCGTTTCTGAATTTGGTTGTGTTGTAAGTATTTGCAGCAATTGTGTTCATGTGTCAAACTGATGAATATGTTTCTTTATTTGCATGTGCTATCTTCAGTTGCAGGACATTAAGCTCCCTCAGCCACCGTAGAAATGTGTATAGCCTAAATGCAAAGCAGTGTAGTAATTTTAAAGTTTCGTGATCTGGCACTGCTCAGTCTCAAAAACACAGTACAGTATGTCCCCAGAGTAAAATAGAGGAATATCAGCTAATTTTTCCAACCGAAATGTATTAAAGGTATGAAGAGACGAGACCTCAACAGACTCCCATCTGACCCCAGGATAACGACAGATTTTAGCAATCACTACCCAGAGCAGTGAAGTGAACTCCTTATTAAAACTCTTAAATCATCTGAGATCATTACAGATGGGTTTTATTTCAGCACAATCTCTAGGTCCATAATCATGCCAAATATCTTCATCATAAATATCTTTATAACATATTTTATTATCAAAATTATATTTCGCCACCTTGGAATTATAAGGTTCTATCTGCATTCTGACTGGTTTTGAGATATTGAGCTTTAAAGTTTTTGCATTCCATTCGACTGTGTAGAAATAACCTTTTTATTTTCTAAATAAAAAGTTCCAAAATGTACACAACTTAAAAAACAACATCACATAATGTAAATAAGTTGTCACAGAATAAGAATATGTGAATAACTCAATTTTGACAAAAATGTCAGATAGAACCTTATAATTCCAAGGGGACGATTTTACTATTTCTAGTAAATATATTTTAATGGCCGATAAACGTGTGATGTGAGCTGGTAACAGAGTAGCATGGCGAATACAATTATGTATAGATATTGAGAATCTACGAGGTACTGTAGATTGTTTGAAAACGGGCTGAGAACCAAATTTTCTCTGCTGTATACTTCCCCACAGGTCACTCCTTGACAATCAGTTTACCATCTATCCCCCATTGGATGATGCACTTTTTCCTCCATAATGAAGTAATGCATGCACTCCACTGCACTTCTGTTTATTGGAAGAGCATTCTAAGAGTTATTAGTTATTCATTTTCCCTGGCCTCCTGTCTCTTGTTTTTTTGGATTTCTTGCCTGTTCTGTGGATTACTCTCTTGCCTCTGACCCCTGCCTGTTTTGTTTTGTTTTGTTTTGTTTTGTTTTGTTTTGTTTTGTTTTGTTTGTTTGTTCGAGCCAATGAACGTTGGCGTACGTGAATCGCATCATGCACCCGCCCTGCGGGTATAAACATTGAAGCGGAAACACGCACCTTTTTTCACTTCAGAGTAGAGCTTCCTGTTTTGTCATCAAAACTGCAGACTCTACTACACGTTGAAGTTCATCTCTTCTCTCTCACTGTTCAGTGTTGGTGTGACGGCACGAGCAGCGAGTGGCCACGAGCTTAAAGCTCAACAACTCCTGTTATCACAGCAAGAGCACTGTGTTCACTGTGGTCACTGTGCACGTTCAGTCGGTCAGGCGATGTCCACCTCTGGCGGACATGGGAGACTGAGAAATATTGGTTCCTGGACTTCCCCTATCCCAGGTTGGGTTATCCGGCCACAAAGTCGTAAGCTTCGCCCTAACAGTTCTCAGCTGCCCAGAAGCAGACGGAGGCCATCTGACACATCCTTCCCCGTTGCCGAGGTGGTCCTCCGCTCCCGCTAAGCTGCAGCAGCACCCAGGCCTCAGCGTGGAGCCAGCCATAGGAAGTCGACCCCGCACATCCAGGCCGCTGCCAAACCAGGTGGCAAGCGGAGGTGCAAACGACCCTGAGATGGGCGACCCAGAGGTGGATCAGACTGCTTTTCAGGAGATGGTGAACGTGCCGCTCCTTCCCCCGGAGGAAGGCCGGGTGGAGAATTTTTGTTTCCTTTTCTTTTTGTTCCGCCTACTGGCGAAGGACGCAATCGAGCCGTTCCCTCCAGCCGACATGAAGACCGGCTTCTACAGCCTGCTTCAGTGTACCAAAGAAAGGCGGTGGGTTACGACCAATCTTGGACATGCGGTTCCTGAACCGGTCCCTTCACAGGCTGGCGTTCAAGATGCTTACGCAGAAATGCATTTTCAAGTGCATCCATCCCCAAGATTTGTTTGCAGCGATCGACCTGAAGGACACATACTTTCATGTCTCACTTCTCCCTCGACACAGACCGTTTCTTCGCTTTGCGTTCGAGGGGCGGTATATCAGTACAAAATCTTACCCTTCGGACTGCCCCTGTTGCCCTCCGTCTTCATGAAAGTCGCGGAAGCGGCCATTGCTCCCATGTGCGAGAGTGGTGTTTCACATTCTCAACTACATCAACGACTGACTCATTCTGGCGCAGTCAAGAGAACAGTTGTCCGAACACAGGGACATAGTGCTCAGTCACCTCAGGTTTCACCAGTAGAGCTTCAGGTCAACTGGGGAAGAGCAAACTCACCCCCGGGCAGAGGATATTTTTTCTCGATAGGGAGCTGGACTCGATCAGCATGACAGTGCACCTCAAAACATTCAGTGTTGGACTGCGTGAACTCTCTCAGATGCAGGACAGCGGCATCACTGAAACTATTTCAGAGGCTCCTGGGGCATATGGCATCTCCAGCCGCGGTAACGCCGATTTAGAGGCACTTCGGGGCCGCACAGGTAGATCTGTTTGCCACCCCGGACACGTCCCACTGACAGTTGTTCTACTCCCTGACCGGGGGCACTCTCGGCACGGACGCATTGGCATACAGCTGGCCCCGGGGCCTATGCAAGTTTGCGTTTCCCCCAGACTCTGTGCAAAGTCAGGGAGGATGAATAGTAGGTCTTGCCCGTTGCGCCGTATTGGCCCAACCGTACCAATATTGGCAATGGTACGCCGTATTGGTTCCCCGAACTAGTGCTCCTCGCGAAAGCCCCTGCCTGGCCCATCCCGCTGAGGCTGTCACAATCTCGGTTCCTCAACGAAAAACAAAGGTGCGTGCCTCCACTTCCGTGTTTATACTCATGCTGCGGGGCGGGGTGCGTGACGCGATTCACGCACGCAAATGTTCATTGGCTCGTTCTGTAGATACTCGAAGATGATAGGGCTCCCTGAAATGATCCCAATTATGTTGGCACTTCAACGTAACGTCTCCAGTTCCCTCCTTCAGGGAACGAGGGTTACATACGTAACCAAGACATTTTCTAGTTTAGTATGTGCAGAGGTTTTTGGTCCAATCATTATAAATTCTGTTGAAATTATTCAGCTATGCATTCCATTAATTTCTTGAATTGGCAAGTTTCGTCTGGGCGCAAAGAGATATAGAGCTAAGTATCATCGGCATAACAGTGAAAACTAATCCCATTCTTTCTAATAATATCTCCCATGGGTATGTATGTATGGAACACAAGTGCAATTAATGTCTAATAAAGGTTGGTTTATAGCACTTAATTAATGACATTTTCCCATTTTCCGTGACCTAATCTAAAGTGAACTATTTACAGTCAAATGGTTAGTTCACCCCAAAATGAAAATTCGGTTATTACTCACCCTCATGTCGTTCCAAACCTGTAAGTCCTTCGTTCATCTTCGGAACAAAAATTGAAGATACTTTTAATGAAATCCGAGAGCTTTCTGACCCCTCCAATGACCACTTTCAAGGCCCAGAAATGTAGTAAAGACATTGTTAATATAGTCCATGTGACTACAGTGGTTCAACCTTAATGTTATGTATGAAGTGACGAGAATATGTTTTGTTCTCAAAAACAAACAAAAATAACGACTTTATTGAATAATTTCTTCTCTTCTGTGTCAGTATTCTACACTGTTTGTAACCGAAGATGAACGACATGAGGGTGAGTAATTAATGACAGAATTTACATTTTGGGGTGAAAATTCTGAGGGCAAAAAGAAGCCTCCACCCTCCCCGCTCCCCTCCTAGACCTGCGAGGACTCCAGCGTACGTGCTTGGGGAAAAGAGACTGGTCTCTCAAGGAGTGGCGCGCTCTGCCTTTAACAGCAGCGGTGATGAGGCTTCATTATCTTCAGGTGTGCCTCATCACGCGCCGCCAGTTCTTGTTGTTTCAGCGCCCCTCTCTCACACCCACTCCAGTCAGAACCTGGCGAAGGGCGGCGGTTTAACCTTTTGAATGGTATGGTCCCATATATGGGATTTTTTATTTCTTTTTTTAAAAATACACACTGATATCTGTGGAAGCAGCAGTAAAAATCTATTCAAATACAATTTGCTGATGTGTGTTCATATCAGACAAAAATAGTGGAAGTAACTATAAAGTTTACTGTATTCTTCTCACAGTTCACCGTCTACTTTCTTACATGTTTTTTTTGGGAGAAACTAATGACTGAAAGGACACTCTGAACTGCGGTGCAAAGAAACATGGTGCCCATCTCACGTTATAGATCAAGATTATATTAGATTACTCCCACATGGGAGTGCTACTTCCTCAGCCAAGCCCCATATGGTTGGAGTAGGTAGGTCAGGGATACCTCTCGTGCTGTGCCAGAACAGGGTCAGAAAGGCAAGGTTTGCCTCAACTAACCCCAGGGTAAATGATAATAAAAGAAACATCACTTACTGTATCCCTACGGTAGTTGGGAGGCTGTCTCCACTGTTTCTCTATCCCAGTCCGGCTTTCGATCAGGGCATACTGATGGAAGTAAACAAAGAGGAGGAAAATCCGGCAGACACGCCGCTTTTAACTATGGAGAAACGACTATGTGGGCTGATTGTATCCCTGGTCATAGTTTATTATATAGTTTGTCTACACCACTTTAGGCAAACAATAACATTTGAGAATGAAGCGAGGATGCGGCTTGAAAATATTGTGTTGTGCAATGCACGCGGCGAGTCACTTCAGGAGGAGGTGACACGTGCATTAATGTTGCTAAACAGTGACATAATGCACAGCACAGCTGACTACGGCAGCTGGTTTAGTCCAAAAATGCGCACTTATTTGGTGGTTGGGTCTCTTCGAGGTCGGATCACGTTCTAACCACAAATGAACCGCTCCCCGCTTTTGGTGCGGACCCGAGTGCGATTGCTGCATTCACACCTGCCCAAACGAACCGCACCAAGGGGGACAACAAACTCTAGTCCGATTCAACCGAACGAAATGAGGCAGGTGTTGAGTGTTCAGACAGGTTGGTCCAAGTAAATGGGGCGGGGTCCTGGCAGCCGCACGCGCTCCCCTCTCCGGTACGAAGGGCGGTTTCTTAAGTGACTCATCTTCCCAGGGCCGCAGAGCTGAGGGTAAAAGTGGCCTGGCCATTCTCAGCACCATGGCATCCTTGCACAGGCCAACCGGTCCGGCGGCCCTACACCATTGGCGCGGTAAATTCCTTCCCGCTCCCCTCCTGGACCTGCGAGGACACCAGCGTGAGTGCACAGGGAAAAGAGACCGGTTTCTCGAGCCAAAAATTATCCTTAATTTTGAAAAAATTAAAAACGCGTTGCGGCAGCATGCAGACATAGGCGAGACGGCTCGCGCGCCTATTGGGTGTCCTGCGGCAACTGCAGCAGCATATCGAGAGAGGCCTCTCGTGACATCAGATCCAATGGATCCACTACGTCACGTCCCGCCGAAATAGGCGTGGCTTGGGCCTATAAATATAGCTCGACAGGCTGATAGACTCTGATTTTCATCGCCGAAGCGAACCAGAGCGTGTTGCAGGCACGGCAAAGATACGCAGTACTCGTTCCCTCTCTAGAGAGAACCAAGGTTACGTTAGTAACCGAGTACTTTCTCTTACGAGAGTACTCGTACTGCGTAATATCTTACGCTAGGGGAACATAGTGTAAAACACCGTGCCTGCTGAGATCCAACACCAAAGTCCCAAGGGCAGGTGCCCGGGGCTCATATAGTGCATGATCACCAGGGACTCGCAGAGAGTCTGGGAAGAGGGGCTCAAACAGCATCATTCCCGTAATAATTAGCATCATATAAGAAGCAAACTATAAAAATAGTGTTCCACACAGCCAGGGCGAAAAACTTGGCCTAGACTGATGAATATTATGGGACTTACATACTGCCATAAAGTTATTTTATCGATCAGCGAACGGCGCTCAAGCAGTTTCAGTATTCTGAGCCGATAGCATCGAGGCAGACAGTACTGATTTATTTGACCGAAAGCAGATTAGCCTGCAAGGCGGGAACCTCTAGGTTATAAAACCTTATACATGTAGACGGGGAGGCCCAGCCTGCTGCCGTACAGATATCTTGCAAGGCAATCTCACTAGACCAAGCCCACGACGAGACCATGCGGAGTGCGGAGTGCGCTCTGACACCTAACGGGCACTGCAGGCCCTTAGAGGTGTAAGCCAGCGCTATAGCATCAACTATCCACCTGGATAGACTTTCGACGCAACAAGTCCCTTAGAACTTCCGCTGAACGAAACAAAGAGCTGCTCCGTCTGTCTGAAGACAGTCGAACGAGACACATAAGTCCTTAATGCCCTGCCCGGACAAAGGAAGCTCGCATCCTTTTTCTCATTAGAGACCAATCCACCGGCAGGGCCGACAGGGAAATCACCTGTGCCCTAAACGGTGTGTTGAGGGATTTAGGAACGTACCCGTGCCTTGGTTTGAGTATGACTTTCGAGTCATTGGCCCAAATTCCATACACGTCGCGCTCACTGAGAGCGATTGCAAGTCCCCTGTACGCTTTACCGAAGCAAGAGCCAGGAGAAACACTGTCTTGAACACTGTCTTGAAAGACAAGTGTTTGATATCTATTGATTGGATTGGATAGAATGGGGCACCTTTCATGGCTTCCAAAACCATAGAAAGGTCCCACATGGGGACTGAGGGAGGCCTGGGAGGATTCAGCCTCTTAGCTCCTCTAAGGAGCCGGATGACCAGATCGTTCCTTCCAAGTGACTGGCCAAGCGTCGGTTTAGTAAACGCTGCTACGGCCGCAACATAAACCTTGAGCGTAGATGGGGTCCTGCCCTTATCCAGTAGCTCTTGCAGGAAGGAGAGAACCTCCGTCACCCCACGTCTGGGGGTGATATGCCACGAGCTGTGCACAAGCTAGAGAACACAGACCATTTCGATGAATAGAGCCGTCTAGTAGACGGGGCACTAGCCTGCGTGATCGTGTTTAACACTCCCACCGGGAGGTTAGCGGGTACCTAGCAGGCATGTAGGGACCAAACCTCTGGGTGAGGATGCCAGATCAAGCCCTTGGCCTGAGAGAGGAGGTCCCTCCTCACTGGTATCGGCCATGGAGCAGTGCTTGTCAGCTGCATCAGAACTGGGAACCAAGCCTGGTTCTTCCATAACGGAGCCACAAGAAGCACTGAGCATCCGTTTTCCCCGATTCGCTCCAATACCTGAGGCAGGAGCATGACAGGGGGAAAAGCATAGAGCGGGCAGCGGGGCCAGACGTGGGCCAGTGCATCCCTACTCTTGGAGAAAAACTCCGGACAGTGGGCGTTTTCTTGAGACGCAAACAGGTCTACCTTCGCCCTGCCGAATGTCTTCCACAGCAGTTGGACTGTCTGTGGGTGTAGAGACCATTCTCCTGCCGGAACATTGTTTCTGGACAGTCTATCTGGTCCCACATTCAAGTGGCCTGGCACGTGTGCTGCTCTCAACGAGCGCAGACTGTGCTGAGCCTAGGCCAGGAGGCGCTCCGTCAGCCTGTAAAGGTTTCGGGACCTGATACCTCCTTGGCGATTTATATAGGCCACCAACCGACATGTTGTCCAAACGGACCAAGACGTGGTGTCCTTTTAACTGGGGACAAAAGCGCCTCAGCGCTTTGTCGACTGCCTTCATTTCCAGGTAGTTTATGTGTAGAAGCTTGCCACTGAAGAACGGTCTGCCCTCGAGCAGCGCTCCCCATCCCGAGGTGGAGGCGTCCGTAGACACCACCTTCACAATCGAGGATTTTCCCAAGGCTTACACCTGACCGGTACACCAATCGGTCGCTCTCAAAGATTTCAGAGCAGAGACACATTTCTGATCGACCTTGAGGCGAAAAAGATCGGAGGTCCACGCTCGACGCGGTACTCGCGCTTTTAGCCAGAACTGCAGTGGGCGCATGCGAAGCAGACCCAACTGGAGTAATGATGATGCTGAGGCCATGAGACCCAGCATTATCTGAAACTTTCTGAGCGGGACTATAGTGCCGTAGCGGAATGTTTTCGTCATGCGCTGAATATTCAGTCTGCGCTGTGGCGATAGTTGTGCTCTCATAGACAGCGAGTCCAGTTCTGTGCCCAGAAAAGATATTCTCTGACTGGGAGACAGTGAACTCTTCGCCCAATTGACTTTGAGACCTAGATTCTCGAGATGTTCGAGTAATATGGTCCTGTGTTCTATGAGCTCTGAGTGTGATCGAGCTAGAATCAGCCAATCGTTGTATTGATATGCCTTAAAAAACGCCTTTGATGTGACGCTATTTGTATTTGAAATACGCATCCTTCAGAACTATTGATATAAACCAGTCCCCTTGGCAAATTTGCGTGAGGATTTTCCTGGTTGTGAGCATTCTGAACCGGCGTTTCGAAAGCACTTTGTTCAGCTGTCTTAGATCTAGAATGGGTCTGAGACCCCCGTCTTTTTTCGGTACCAGAAAATATCTGCTGTATAGACCCCCTTCGCTCTGAGCTTGAGATAAAGGCTCTATGGCCCCTTTGCTCAACAGTTTCGCTATTTCGGCTCGAAGTAGATGTGCTACTTCCTTTTCTACCGTAGTTTCGATTCGCGCCGCATAACAGCGGGGACGTCGAGCGAACTGTAGCGAATAGCCTCTCTTTATAATGTTCAGCACCCATTCTGATACCCCGGGAAGCTTTGCCCATGCACTTGCATGAATAGCTAGGGGTTGAATGAGATCTGGGCTCTGGCCGCGACGTGGTGGCGACCGGAGAGCTTTGGTATGCTGTAACATAGACGCCGTGCTTGCAGCGTTCGAGGCGGGGGGTGCACTGATCACAGCGGGCAACCTGCCCGCGCTCGACTCTCCTAAGGCGGCTTGCTGAGAGAGAGCGAACGGGGCGAGCCCCGTGGGGCTTGTCATGTCTGTGAGTGAATGTGGGCGTGGGACAGTGGGCACATTTACTACACTGAAAACACCGTCATCCTGAGCTGACTGTATGTGCGTTGGTTTCGTTTTTACAGAAAACGTGAGACATGCAGTGTGTAGTGTTTGTGGGCACTGGGTCGTGGGCACATTCACTACATTTAATGCACAATCGACATGAGTCGATTTTATGTGTGCGAGCCCTGGAATGTGCCGGGCTGTGCTTGTGTGTAGGAATGAGCACTGGGCCATGGGCATATTTACTACACTCATAACACCATCGGCCGTGGCCGGAATACCAGAAAATACACTCTTTATGAGATGTATGTGGGTCGCCGTAAAGACGGCGTTTGTGTGCAGGCAAACGGGCTGTCGTACCGGCTTGTTTTCTGCAAAATACACTGGAACAGTCACATTTTCTGGATCTGAACGAGCGAGAAGTTTTGGTGGAAGTCTGGCCGAAAGCGGGACTTGAACACCGTTGTTTTCCTAGGCGGGCTAGGAAGACTTTGAGGCCTCATGCTTTATCACAATCTTAGGCCGGGGGCCACTTGGAGGGGGGCGGCGGCCAACAGAGCGAGAGCGTGGTCTCGGGTCCCGGGCCTGTCGACGCTGGGAAGCGGCGGCGAGTGGAGGCTGCGGCTGGGAGCTTTGAGCAGACGGCTGCTTTGAGGGGCCTTTCTGCGGAGCTGGAGCGTTTATTGAGTGCAATGCAGATGCAGCCTGTCCAGGCAAGCTTTTGATGGTAGCTATCTTAGCACGCCGTCTAGCGGAGGGCGGGCAAAGATGGGCCGCTACAGCTTCTTCCACAGGAGAAAGAGAATGGTATCTTCTGTCCGAGGATTATTATTACGATTGTATTATTCCTCACAGCGACGCAAGATGACGTAAAGTACGTGAGTCTGATTAAACTTGATGTGTTTTATCCAGCTAATGTGGGCGTTGACACGTTTGCATGGATTGCCTCAGATCATTTGCGTTTGAATAGCACGTGCTCTCCGTGGGCGTGGTCACATTAGCACTTAATGAGATAATAATAATAATAATAAACTTTATTTTATAAAGCGCCTTTAAAAGCTACTTTTCAAAGTGCTGCAGTACAAAGCTCAAATAATAAAAGTAACATCAACAATCAAATGCTAATTTAAAAAAAAAAAGTCTTAAGTCTACCTTTAAAAATGTCGTAGCTCTGAGCTTCCCTAAGATCAAGAGGCAGAGAATTCCAAAGGACAGGGGCATATGAAGAAAAGGCCCTGTCACCCATAGATCGTAACCGTGTATGAGGAACAACCAACAAGTTGGATTGTGAAGATCGCAGTCTCCGAGTTGGGGTATAGGAAATTACCAAATAAATAAATAATAAAGAGCCAAGCCATGCAATGCTTTATACAGTATGTCAGCATCATAATTTTAAAATCTACTCTGAATCAGACTGGGAGCCAGTGTAAGGACTCCAAAACTGGAGTGATGTGATTGCATACCCTGGACCCAGTCAATTACCCAACACCTTGGGCACAGTATCAAAAGCTGCTCTTATATCAGAGCTCGAGTTGAAGCTGTTTCATCAAGCCCCTCTTCAGTGGACAGCAAGCCAAATAAGTTTAACCTAATATCTTAAAGATGTTATGGGCAAACAAACTCGTTAAATAAGCTTGTGGGAATAGGATCAAGCAAGCAAGTGGTAGATTCCATGCTTGATACCTCCCTTTTGAGAGCCTCAGAATCAGATGTAGGAAATTAGTGAGAGGAAAACCAGTAAATTCAGATGAACAGAGAAGTGAGACAGTGGGAGCAGATGCAACATAAATTTGTTTGCGAACACTATCAATTTTAGAGTTAAAAAAAATGAAGAAAATAATCACATAGCAGTTGAGAAACAGGCAAGGTGGTGGCAGCATCAACTTTAAGCAGTCTATTTATAGTTTGGGGTTTCCTTGATTGTTTTCAATAGTCTGAGAGAAATAAGAAGATCTTTCAGTCTCAATTACTGCTCTGTAGTCACCCAGAAGATCCTTCCAAGCTAAATAACCATTGAAGCCAGTAAGACGCCATTTGCGCTCCATTTTTCGACCTGCCATTATACCAAGGATCAGTGCGGGGCTGCGGGCTGAAATAACCTTATGTGACCTTAGAGGAGCAAAAGAGTCAAGATTGGTAACAAGAGCATTGTTAAACAGTGAAACTATCTCCTCCAAAGATGTAGAATGCAGGTCACTTGAAGTGGATACAGCAGAATTGGAAAAAAACTGTTTGATCGATAGACTTCCTCTTCCGGAATGTTACAGTTCGGTTGGTAGGCACACTTGAATGATGCAGCTCCAAATTAAAGAAAACAGCTGAGTGATCCGATAGTCCAATGTCAACAGATGATAACTGTGATACAAATTAACCATTTGTTATCACAAGAACCAGAGTATGGCCTTTACAATGTCGGGCCAGTTACCAACTGTGAGAAGTTAAGACAGTCAAGAAGCGATAAAAATTCCTGTCACTTCGTTCCACATGTAGGCCTACAGTATGTTAAAGTCCTTAGGGCCATAGTCATTAAATCCGCATACACAGCTGGTCCTAGGCGTTGAATCCCTGTAGCACAACGTGAGCTTAATGTCGTTACGTATGTATGAATTGCTTCATTTAAAAGAAGAGAATTCAAGCTGTATGCCTGTGTGCCTGTATGCCTGTGGCTGTGTGACTGAGTATTCACTGAGTTACAGTTCATTTTCAGGCAGAACGCACATCATGTTTATTTTTCTTTATTTGGCAAAAAGCACAGCACTTGTTTTTATTGTGAGTATATACAAAAACACTTAACAGGATCTAATGATTTTCACTGTAGGCTATCTTGTGTCTGTTCATGTGTCTGTGATTTCTACTGTATCTCAGTATCTCTTGTCTGTTCTCCTCTTTTCCCGTACACTACAATAGACAGAGTCTTAGTTACAAAATATTGTAGGTACAGTATAACATGTTGTGTAATATAACACAATAGAGTTCAGTTTGCAATTTAATTCAATCAACAATACTTTTATAGCAATTATTAAATTGTGTACACACGTTGTTAACATGATGAATGAAATGATTTCACTCATGGAAGTCCCTGTAACAAACTTATTTTGCAGTTGCCATAATGAGAGGACTTCTTATGTTGATAGTTCATTGTTGTGTTTTGTTCATTCATTCTGCATGGGGTACAAAAACCGCCATTTTCGATCCCTTTAAACAAAGCGTCCTTCACAAATCATGTGTGAAAAATAAAATAAATCGACATTAAAGAAAGCAGAAACAACTATTTACTCTTTAAATCAATCAGTGAAGAATGTCAAAATGTCTATCAGAATTAAACGAAGTAAAACATGACCTTCTTTACATCTGAACACTTCATGATAGGTCACCAGTAGATACATTCACTCAGTTCACTCTCACTCTAATAAAAGGACACAAACCCATTTTTACAGAAACCAATGATACATTAAGATGTACTTTTAGCCTCTTTGAAATTGATTATAACTTTAATAAGAGATTTTTTGAAAACCCAAGACCCGCACTACAGGGCATGATATATTTTATTCATGACATACCAAAACTGATTTTATTCTGAGCTCGAAACTAAAGGCTTCGCCTGCTTGATATCAACACTTACAGTTTACTATTTCATTGATACCTTACCTTTGTGGCGCAAAAATTATATATTTTTTATTTCCCATTGTAACGATTACATTCGTTATGTCTGCACCAGTTCTTGTTAGTCCTAATTATTTTAATCTTCTTCCTGTCCCTGTTTAGTCCCCTCATTCACCTTGTGTATTTATACTCCCTGTTCTGTTCTATCCTTTGTCGGTTATTGTTGAATGTCACACTTGTCTGCATGTTTGTCACCAGTAAACTCTTTGTGAACTTCATTCAGTCTTCAGTATCTTCCTTCACCGTCGATCTGTGACACCCATAGGTTGAAGATCAAATCTAAGAATTAATTCGATCTTACCCTTTGTGAACTTATTTAAAATAAATAATTGGTTAGTCAAATACTAAATTATTTTAGTGAATTTTTTTATATATATATAATTTTAGACAAAATTAACTGTTGGATTTTTAGTCAATTATTTTGGTATGTCCAACTCAAACCATCAAGTAAATGATATTCAGAGATTTTATTAAGTTAATGAAGTTAATTATTTCTTTGATATAAGCCCCTGAATTATTTTTCAGAGTGTACCTACCTGTGTTTCCTTGCCGGTAAAGTTACTTATAGTTAGTAAAATGTCTAAAGTGGACCATAAAAATAAAGTGCAAGCTCACATTTTTCACATCATCATCCCATTCAATGTTAGCTTTAACTTAAAGGTAATAGTGTACTTTCATGCATAGACATTTTCTATGATGAGACAAGGGCCGGCAGTTGGGATGATCATTTTTGGATGATAAAATAATCAACAGCACAACATAATGTAAACCACCCTGTAAACCATATATTTTCCAGACCTTCATTGGGCTTATAAAGAGTGAAGTTGAATGAGTGATATGAATGTGATATGTCACTGTGATTGCTCCGTCATGCGAATGGCATAATGCAAGCCTGTTCATAAAAGGTGTGCAAATTGGAGAACTAGTGGGGAAAAAAGCAACTTTTTCAACTTGAATTTTAATTATCTGTGAGTCAACTAGTTTTTAGCATATTAAAAGTGCATCTCCACACCTGCCACCAAACTTGCAGTGTTTATAGAGGATTTTTCTTACTAATTATCCGATATAAATGGATGCTTTAGCATAAGTTCTGCCGGGAAGACTTAATTGTTACGTCGCTGTACCTTTATCTGTCCAATCACATTCCAATACGTGTGGTATAAAAGATTGGTCACTTACTCATGTCTGAGTTCGCAGATGCTGACGCTCCAATTCACCACCATCCTCCCCTCCACCTCCAAGTCGAATCCTCCCCTCCACCTCCAAGTCGAATCCTCCCCTCCATCCTCCCCACCACCACCAGGATGGTCCCTTCCATCCTCCCCACCACCACCAGGATGGTCCCTTCCATACCTCACAGGGGGTCGGCTGCGCCCCTGCCTTGATCTTCAGGCAGGATATGCAGAGTCTGGACCCTCAGATTGCGAGCTACGGACGGGGCCTACACCAAAGAACTTTATTGCTTGCTGGGTTGTTAATAAATGGATAATTGTCACCGTATTTACTCTCCCGAGTCTTTCTGGTAGAACTGTTATGTTTGACAATCTGAACAACATATTCATATAGATTTGAATGAAAAATAAAGATTTAAGTTAAAGATAAAGACAATATATTGTTGACAGAGTTGTGTGCGATTTGTCAAACTGACACATTGTTCATGGTGTTTAGAGTCACGAATTTGAAGATGATTTATTTTTATTATGAAATAACATGTACACAATCACTCCCTTCTTTCAACCCAGCTTCGTTTTCGTTGTGGGAATATGCAAAATGTCTGACTGTGTGATATAGGCTATATTAATAAACAGGAATCTTTGTTGTAATCAAGTCAAGAGTGTGTCAAAAGACCATAAGTATCTAAATTAAATTAACTTAATCTGATATTTAGGAAAGATCCATAACAAACATGAAATGTTCATTTTAATTACTGGGTGGTGGGGGATGGTCTCTCTACCTATGCTGTATTTCTAAATGTTCTAGAAGCTCTGTGAATTTGATAACAATGGAATTATCAAAACTGAGTTGTCAACTTGTCAGCTCTTGTCAGCATATAATTAAAACAAGAATGGAATGTGATCATTTCATGCAGTCTTGCTCGCATAAGCCGTTTCCATCCAAAGTTGCGAATTTAACTTGTGTGCAAAATGGGAATATCGCATAAAACATTTGCAAATAAAGCAGCGTTTCCATCCAGTGGGTCGAAGAGAACAAAATAGTCACTTTTCTGATAAACTGGCATTGAAGATCAGTAAGAAAAGTAGGAGAAGCCAATGTATATAATATTTTATCTAATTAATTACTTGCATCTCATTTTGCACAAACGAAACACAATAACTGTTACTTAATTTGTTAATCAGAGTTTCTTGTTAGTTAATAGTAGTTACTAGAGGGTTAATATTGTGGTACTTATTTGTTCCTGTGTAGTTATCCATTAATGACGGAACAAAATACTAAAGTGTTACTGATTTTTTTTATGTGCATTGAGGAATTTATTCGGCTAATGAACTTAGCTAATGCAAATCTAAACCCAAAGCTTAAGAAGATAATCACTTTTGCAATCCTCTTACCGAAGCACCAAACACAATGTTGGCCAAACATTTAAAAAAATGGCCACCTGTGAGACGTGTGCCCTTTGATCCATCACAATCACATCAGTGGTCAGGGTTCAGGGGTCGGTCACTAATGTGTAATCCATGAACAGTTACTGCCTCCCGTTTCTTCTGTCTCTCTGCATTTGAAAAACGTTGTCCTGTAACATGGAGGACCATTATGTAAAAGTCGGTCTGTGAGCAGCATATGTGGTCATTATGTTTGGCCACATTATAGAAAATTGCTGGACCAAAGGGTGAATTTTAAAAACACACTAAGAACAATATAGATGAAATGAAGCAACAAGAATTGCAATATCAGATGAAAGGAAGAAGAGGAAGAGAGGAGGACAGAGAGAAATGTGAAGACCAGTAAAGATAAATAGCTTGTTCTGTGGTCTGGCTCTCCAGGGCTTTCCAAGCCGTTAGTATGCAGTGGGCACCATGAAGCTGTGTGTGTGTGTGTGTGTGTGTGTGTGTTTAAAGAGTCTATTTGGCTGACAGCGAATCCTCCAACTCTGTCTCGTTACTGAAGCGAAGATGAATGTCCATCCATATGAAACATGGCCGCTCTTCTTTTACCACTTATGTCTAAGATGAAAATCTCCCTTTCTTTTCTTCTTCCACCTTTTAGAGGTACACTATTTGAAAAAAAGCTTTGAATCACTATGTCAGAAGTGTAATGAGATCGTGATGGCTTGAATCCCATCTCAAAGTTATAAGGTCTCTCTGCCAGGGTGTGCATGGTACACATATCCTGGTATAAATTGAGCAGTAAATTGCAGAACTAAACCGAGTTTATACAGTGAAACATGCTTTATGAATGAGCCTTGAATTTTTATTTTGTTACGTTTGAGGAGGTAGGTCAGAAGGTGTACACTTGTTTATTTGAAAGAGGAGCAACCTTTTCAGAGGATTCTCATCCAATAAAATATATTGTGTGTGTGTAAATTTGCCTAAAACCATGGATCAGTCATCATTTGCATATTGACATTGAATAATAAAGCAACTAATGGAAAATTACATCTGTTCATTACCATCAAGGCCAGTGTGACTCTCTGCAGTCACTGCAGTCAAGACAGCAAACAGTTTAATGTCAGCAGACAGTAGAAAAGAAAAAGAAGACCATTTTTTAGAATGTCCTCAATGACAGGTAGTGACAGAAAGTAAGAGTGAAAGGCTGTCAGTAGGCTAATCCAAAT
This sequence comes from Phoxinus phoxinus, assembly GCF_949152265.1. Classification (NCBI taxonomy): domain Eukaryota; kingdom Metazoa; phylum Chordata; class Actinopteri; order Cypriniformes; family Leuciscidae; genus Phoxinus; species Phoxinus phoxinus. The sequence goes on from NC_136881.1 coordinate 22,985,749, forward strand.
ATCTTATTGTTGGGAGTGCAGTTTTTTTTTAGATTGTTAGAATTGCTTCTTAAAACACTGTGAGATTGGACAGACCCAGTGAGAGATCTAGCTTAATGTCTCCTGGCACTGTAATCGGTCTTGAGATAAGGCCCAGGAGCCTCTCACATGAGCTCACACACGTATACATCATCCCCTGATATGACCAAGGTTTCGGAGATGGGCACTAGAAATGACTTATAAATGAAATACTGCACACGAACACATATTCTATCCCTCACAACCACAAGACATTACTTTGACCTTATGTCTCTCCAGGATCAATCCTTACACAGTCTAACCACAGAAATGAGAGACAGAATCTCATAACCGCTACAATGACAGTGTGTGTGACCAGGAGAGACTTGTTGACTCAGACTGACCCTCATACAAACATAGCATCTCCCCTTGCGATCTGGCAATATTTCCGATCCTTAATGCAATTTTTTTCTCTCCCATGGGATTTCCTCAATGGTAGTCATTTTTTAAGAGATGAAACGAAAATAAGTGCTTGAAAACTAAGCGTTCAGGCAGAGAGAATTGCTTAGCTTCCCCTGACAGCGCGAACACAGCAGTAATTGCATGTGTTTATGATTAGTCATATCTCAGTGAGAGATTTACCATTCACTCGGATAAATGAAACATGGAAAATTCTTCCTTTTTTTTGTTGTCTGGATGCGCTTAAAATCCTAATTTTCCTTCCAGTTCATTACCTGCCTGCCCGTGTGTGCAGCTAATTAATAATCACAAGGAAATGTATTCTTGACAGGCAGGTGTGAACTGTAAACCTGAGAGATAAGGCAATTAAACAGAGAAGGTTGCGAAAGGAGCAAAAAGAGGACATTGACCCCAATTATGGCTGCCACAAGGAAACAAGACAAAAAGAACTGTTCGGTTAAAGTGAATATTAACACAGTCCTGACTTGCAGCCATATGTGCTGAATGCTCTTTCGTGTCTAAGGATACAATTTTGGTAACACTTTATTTTGATGGTCTCTTTAGAACATTCTGTTGAGAGTCAGTAGACATATAGGTTCAATGTTACATAGACAACCGAATGTGTTAGGACCATCAAAATAAAGTGAAACCACAATTTTTGCCTTTCCTAAAAGAAAGTGTCAGTGCTAGTGCTATTTTTGACTACAGCTTAGAAAATATAATTACATTAATTTTGAGAAAAGCTCAATTTTAAATACAACGAAAGGCAGTGTAGATTTTACCATATTGGGTTGTGAAACTTTATCGTGAAAGTTCCGAATGACCTATTGTTTTGTCTGAATGCTATCAGACTATGACTCATTTAGGGATTAAAAGGATCTCAATCAGTATCACTGTGAATACAAATCTAAGATTTGATGTTGCATGTTTTGGACTGGGATTGTCTTCAGTCTGTGGGACGTACAGAGTTTAGTTTTTTAATTAATCTAAGACTCTTGGGTAATGTAGTGTCCAATTATATTCTGTGAAGGAGCGTATAAAAAGGGATTTGAATGCACTGCTTGTGTGTGTGGTCACCGCCTGTGCGTCATTGCCGGGGACCGCCCATTCCGGTCTGTTTCCATCCTTTCCGCTTTTGAGGTATGTGTTTGGCTAACTAGCACATAGATTTGTGACTTTATGTAACAGTCATTTGGCAGGGGTGGGCAGATCGAGGCTTCGTGAAACACTGAAACAGTTGAAGCAAATGTGCCGTATTGTGTCGAGGCTTCGAAACAATCCGACACCCGTATCCACAGTGACCACTGTGGTTAAAACTGTGTAAATGCAACAAAAACGTCTCAGGTTACTAATGTAACCATTGTTCCCTGAGAAGGGAACGAGACGCTGCGTCGAAATGACGCCATGGGAACGCCTCCAGCGTGCACGCGTCTGAAGCATCACTGTCAACTTAGTCCAATGGAATGAATGAACGAACGCCACGGGCGGGTGACATCATGACCAGGAATTGATAAAGGCACATCCGGTGAAAACCCCCATTAGCTTAGAATTGTCGAAGCAAGCCGATCACAGGGATGCAGGAAGTATGGCAGGGCGTCGCAGCGTCTCGTTCCCTTCTCAGGGAACAATGGTTACATTAGTAACCTGAGACGTTCCCTTTCGAGGGAACTCGCGCTGCGTCGAAATGACGCCATGGGAACGAGAATACCCACACCGCCAGACTTACAAATGCCTGAGTGTCAGACTGTTGTCAACTAACACTAAGCAGTAAGCACCTGAGACCCTGGGGCAGCATCCAGGTCCAGGCTATAAAACCTCACGAATGTGAGCGGTGAGGACCAACCTGCCGCATCACAAACGCCTTGGAGAGAAACCCCAGATAAAAGGGCTTTAGAGGACGCCATACTCCTAGTTAACAATGTAAACATATATTTTGAATTTGATTGGTTCAACCGCCCGTCACTAGGGCTGTAACGATTTACGATATTAAACCGAAATCGCGACACTCAGATCCACGAACCTGTGTGAGAAGGCAGATCGCGATCGGCACACCCCTTCCCAGACTTATCTTTCTCGTCCAGAATAGATCCTAGGGCTGTGACGGGGTCTTTTACATATAAAAATTATATTCGAAGATCGCTGGGTATCATTTGATTATTATTCAAAAATCGCACCTCTCCCCCACACGCACACACACGCGCGCGCGCGCGAGCGAGCACACACACACACACAAGCAAACACCAGAGCAAGTGATGCGCGCGGTGTTTGCTTGTATGTATGTGTGTGTGTGTGGCACCGGCGCGCGCGTGAACTGGAGCTCACCTCATAAACGAATCGAAAATTAGAAAGCTTGAAATACTTTTACTTGATTTAACGTTAATTCAAAACATAAAGAAATGGCGGCTTAGGCTAATTCGTAGGAAGTGTGCATTTCTTTATATAGGCGCGTTCACTTTGTGGCAAGCGTTATTCCTGCGCTTGAGATGCGGGTCATGCGGAATAGGCAATATATTATTTGTGGTTTACAGCACAGACAGTAAGCCTCGGTTACCTCAGAAGAATTTTTAACATGCTCGAATCATCTCCACAATGGAGTATAGTTCTGTTTGTTTTTCAAAAGTATTTTGTTACAAGAAAACAGAGTTATAGCTTTAGCTATTTATTTATTTATTTGGCTTTTAAAATCCTCCCTCCTCGCAAGAATCGCGGTTTGTATCGAATCGTGGGTCAGAAATCGGGATACGAACCGAATCGTGGGTTTGCTGTATCGTTACAGCCCTACCCGTCACCCACCCTAATTTAATTTAAATATAATTTCTCGTCACGTCATCTGCCCGATCCGCGGTTTATACGAGGAGTCCGCGGCTGTAACCGCCAACCGCGCATCTCTAATTTGAACAGCTCACACTTTGTCAGGCGCAGCTTCACGCCATGCTCCCTTAAGCGACACAGAACTTGTCTTAAGTCCTCAACATGGCCCTGGAAAGTCTTGGAAAAGCAGAGCACATCATCCAAGTAAGAAGAACAGCATTCATCTCTTAGACCGGCCAGCACGCCCTCCATGCAGCGTTGGAATGCTGCCGGAGCGTTGGTGAGGCCAAATGGGAGCCGTACCCACTCGTAAAACCCCCAGGGTGTGCTAAAAGCTGTCTTCAACAAAGCCTTGGTGGTAAGCACTGCCCTGGTCAAGTTGCCTCCTAAATTGTCAAGCAGATCCTGGATGCATGGAAGGGGGTGGCGGTCGTGGATGGTTTTGCTGTTCAGCCCCCGAAAGTCAACACAGAGACGTAGGCTCATGTCCTTTTTCCTCACACAGACCACAGGAGAAGAATATGATGAGTGAATATGATACGTCAACAGGAGGGTGCCACTTGTCTTTAGCTTTAGACCTGATCTGTCTGTCCTGCTCTTGGTTCATGTAAGTCTTTGGATCTGTTCTTAACTGAGCTGCAAAGGTTTGGACAATGTTATTCGGCATGTGCTCAAGACTCTGGACAGGTTTAACGTCAGCCACTTCCTCAAGAGAGCTGGGATTGATTCTTTGGGTCAAATAAATGGGATGTCGGGTTGCATTTTGGATGGGAATTTTAATGCATTTTGAGGGCCCACAAGGAATGTCAACTAATGCAGGGAATAGTTCTAGGCCCTCAGGATAGGTGTTTTCTATAAGAGGCTGGAACAGCACGGTACGATTCCCTGGCAACCCCCTAACCCGGCACCTGACTTCATAGACTCTACCAGCAGGCATACTGACGCCTTTCTTGCCTGTGTGTACAGTACACAGGGCTGTCTCGTCAGTGGTGGTTATCTGAAGGACAGAGACCAAAGCCTCAACTGTGTTCTCAGGGACACTTAAAACGTCGGTCAGAATAGCAGTCACATTCACAGTGTTTTCATGCTCTTTGATGATCTCAGCTATGACGTTACTTCCTAACAGGGGACAGTGACAAGTCTGACTGACCAGTAGGGGCACTCCAATTGTCACCGACCCATGGCGCTCACTACAAATCTGCAGGTCAACCTCTGTCCATCCATCAAGGGGAACTGGTGTACCATTTGCTGCTGATCGGCAAAGAGGGACTGAAGTGGTTGGATTTTGACATGGGGTGCTGCTCTCTCTTTCCAGGTTTTGCTGACCATCGTCACCTGAGCCCCTGAGTCTAAAAGCATTTCATTTGGCACTCCATTAATGTTGCAAAAGACGGTACAACGTTTTCCTATGACCAGGGCGATGCGTTTTTTTGTATCTGCTTGGCATGGTATGGGTAGTGGTTTGATCTTAACAGTGGGCTGAATGCTGTTCACAGTCACTGCCTGCCCTGCTCCAGCAACTTCCTCCCATTTCCCGACGACTTCTTCTGTAAACAGCCAATAGCTCGGTGTCCTGCCTGGCCAAATACAAAACAATGGGGACAGCTCATGGTTTCGCTCACTACGCAGTCGTGGCATTTACCCTTTTTGTCAGCTGACAGTGTCCTTGGAAGACTAACAGATGTGCTAGGGTGGCCAGACTGTACACATTCTGCAGACTTGTCAACGAGTGGCATGTGTCCGGTCAGTGAAGACACTTGGGCAGTCAGCTCTCTGATAGCATCACGGTTAGCCTGTAACTCAGCGTCAACTGGACTCGGTTTGGTCGTGTCAGTCTGTCCGTCATGGTCATATCGGGCACTGCTTACAGTCACCGGTCTATACTTAGCACAGCACCCAGGCGTTTTAACCTCCCCTCTTCCTCAGTCATAGACTTGGTCATCTGTTCTAACAGAAAGTCATCGCTAACCTGCATGTCAAAAAGGAAAGGTTTGATGTCATGTCTAACATAAGAGTTTCTCTCAATTAGACCTTGGTAGAGTGTGTGTAGAAAAGTACCCTGTACAAGTGTCACAGGTCGGAGCGGACCGCGTGAGTACCGCTCCTCCCTTAGTTTCCACCTCGGGGAGGTTCCCAGGGATACCCCAAACGACCAGACACAACAAGGACACTGGAATGAAATTTTAAAAGACAACTCTTTATTTATCTACTTAAAATCGGGGGAGGGGGGAGTGAAGGGGACTAAAATCCAGGGGGGACTGGAGGGTGAGGAAGCCGCCTCGGAGCCCGCTGTCTCCGTCACAGGGGAACCTCAGATAAGTCGCCTCGTTCTTCGACTCAATGTCTGGCTCTGATGTCCTTCGGTTTGCTTACTCGTCTCTCCTTCTCTTTCCCAGGTCGCACCTCTTGTCTCAGGCGTGGTTCAGCGGTTTCCTTGAGGGATGGGTCGGTGGTCCGGCGGTATAAAGGTAAGCACCTCACGAACATTCACGCCACGGCGCACTCTTTTCTCCTGGGCACAAAGACACAGCAGGGAAGTACTGGGGTCAGGGGTGACAGGGTTACCTCTAGTCTCGGGCGGGGTTCGGCGGCTTCCTTGAGGGATGGGTCGGTGGTCCGGCGGTATAAAGGCAAGCACCTCCAGGACATCCGCTGGATCTGGGTCAACGCTGGGTCTTTCGGTTGGTGTACAGGTAAGTATAACTTCGGTCAATGGATCTCACATTTACAGACTTCGTAGGCGCGATGCGTCCGTTTCTCTCTTCGTCTCAGGCTCAGTGATAGCGATGGCTCGGGGGCTTGAACACGGCGGTGGTGCTGGATCGAGCGCTTCTCCAGGCGACTCCACACAGGTAAGTGTATCCGCCCGGGACGCATCTGCTCGGAGCGTGCGGGAGCGTTCCCCTCTTCTCCACTCCGGCACTGCACACACACACACACAAGTTCCTCCAACACAGCTAACGTATTAATACAGTTGCTCAAGGGGTTCTTACTTGGCTCTGATCATAGGAGTTTATAGAGACAGAGAGTGGTGTGATGTTCACGGCATAAATATATGGGCCAGCTGCTCCGCCAACTTCAGGATCCTATCCTCCCCAGAGAGGGAGCCGGTCTGGAAAGTGGTCTTTGTGACAACACGCACACAACACGGCAAACTTCAAGTGTACACTTTCAAAGTCAAGACACTGACTCACCCACGGCACTTCACACGTAATCCAAGTGCACTTAAGGTCCAGAGACCACTTTTCCCTACGTCGTTTATCTCGGGGGGATCGCTGAAGCGCTGTTCTAGCGAAGGACCAGCAAGAGAGACGTCGCTGCCACACCACCCCGGCGTCCTTCCTGTCCACCACTTCTGGCTCTCCCACGCTCACTTTCCACAGTGGAGCCACTCGTGTTCCCAGATCCAACTACACATAGCTCACAGATGATACACTTTCGATGAATTTGTTACTGCATAGGTTTCTCAGGGTACTCACACATGGATCAACCTGTATGCTCGTCTTGTGCTCTCTTGCAGCGCTCGGCTCGGGTCCTGGCCGCCGTTCTCTCTCTCTCCCAAAGGGATTCGGTTATCGCCACTTCCGGGAAGCTGTCCTGCAGGTAACCTCTCAACAGCGAACACACACTTGACACTTGAATCACAATGCAAAACACGGTCTGTATTATACTCAAGTCCTTTCTCTTCGCAGTTCTCCGGATCCTTGTTCGCTCAGTCCACAATATTCACCAGGTGTCGTCCTTTGTATTTTGCCCAGATGCCCAGATCCTCTCGCCGCGACGGCTGGAAGCGGTTACCACCACGCTTGGCTTGAACCCGACCCGGAACCAACAGCCGACCGCCGCAACAACCCGCGCCAACTGATTTCTGGAAGCCCTCCTTATACTCCTCCTGCTTCCCCTTCATCCAATCCGGGGATCGCGCTGTTCATTGGCGCACCTGCCGTCGATTAACCCTGATTTTTGGCGCTGGGAAGGTCAACAGGAAGTGGTGGTGTTTGATCCGGGCGGAACAAATCTCTGCCACTATGGTTCCGCCCCAGGAAAAGTCACCCCGTGACACAAGTCTTCTGTCATAACTAAATTCTACACCAGGTTGCTGTGACTCAAAAATGACTCTCTGCTTTAACCCCATAAAAGCCTGTAGAGAAACTGCTGTGGACTCTCTCTGTCATGTTGTCTAGCATTACTGAGCTCTTGAAAGAGCTCTGTTACACTTTTATCCCTGATGTGAGAGCGGAGAAACCTTTTTAACCACTTCACTGTTAGATCATCATGGCTAGTGAGCATTTCCCTAAATGTACCTGGCTTAGTTATCTTAAGTACAGCTCTAATAATTTCAGCCTCGCTAAACCCCTCTTGTAAAGCTGCGTCAATCTGCTTACAAAGACCATTAAAGGAAATGTCAGAACCCATATCAGATACCTGACCACCGTGTATTTTACACTCTCTACGTGGAAGCAGAGCAGTAACATCAGACAGTCTTACTGCCTGGTCTGTTACAGTTGAGGACAGGCTTGCCCATGGTGGACAGGCTCGCCACTGGTACCAGTGATGCTCGGCTGGGCTTGTCTCCTCGTAGTAACCGGTACATGAACGTCTCTATCCATGAGTGACGTGCGTGTGTGAATGTCCACTGATGAAGGTGTGTGGATGTCCTTTGTGGAGGGAGGTAAGAGTTGATGTGTAGGCGTCAGTGTGCCGTCCATGTGAACAGTGGAAACACAGACCTCACCAGACCCGGAGTCTGTCGATGTCAGTTCCTGCAGCAGGTCCTGGAGGGAGAGGAGTTGAGCCATGCCTTCATCTTCCATCGCCTTCAACCTCTCGCTCCTGGTGTAGTTGATGATGAAGTCATAGTCTTAACAAACTACTTGTCTGGCCTTAATTTTTTTTAGACAGAATTGTATCACTTCGGGGTAGAAACCGTATCACAGCAAAAGCAAATATTCCGAAAATGTAGGAATGCATCTACACTCTTACTGTGCGTTCACACCGCAGGCGGCGAGAGCGGCAAAATTCGCTCTCGCCGCTCTGCCATCGACGCCGTGAGATTCGGGGACTCTCTGACGCTCTGACGTAGATTTTAGAATGCGTGATTTTTTTAAAAACTTTATTTAAAGGAGCCGCGAATCAAATAAGAACTGAATATAAATCAGTATCCTATTTTGTGCAGACTGGCCAGCCGTAGGGTATAAGTTAACCTAATGATATATTTTAAATGTGAAAGTAACAAAATGACAGATTGAAAGAACTTAACAATTATAGTTATTTTGCTAACGAAAATAAAAAAATATATATACATTTGTGTGTTCTGGCTTCTGTGTTCATGAGTCTAATTTCAACATGCAGATAATAATAGGACGTTTAATAGACTTGGTATTTAATTACAATAACAATTACAATAACTGTCCTCCTGGCCTTTGCAATTGGTCAAAATCATTATTATTTTGAGCAAATGAATTGCATTCCCGCTGAAAAAATGTTGCCTATAAATAGTGTTGCGCGGCTTTTTCTAATCACACTGATAACACTATGGATGAACAAGTTATTGCGGTTGGTGTGGCATTGCTCTACATGCGGAGAAGACGTCGGAGATCAGTGTGGGTGCATGATATTCTCCAAGCCCGTCAGCAGCTTGGTGAATATCACCGGCTGGTGCAGGAGCTGCGGCTGGATGACAGCAGGTTCCAGCAATACTTTAGACTGGACAGGAGCCAGTTTGACAACCTGCTGTCAAAAGTGGGGCCGCGAATTGGAAGGCAAGATACCAACTATCGGCGTGCTATTAATGCGGCTGAGCGCCTTGCAATTTGTCTACGGTGAGTTCGTGATTTTTATTCTTTATGATTCAATTTGTTTCTTTATATTTAGTATTTCGTTTTGTATTTTCAATGGGTTGGATATTGGATATTGGTTCTTAAATGCTATTTTCCAGTTGTGGACAAAGTATTTCGATCCTTTACTTATTAATAGCCTAATAATAATTATGATTATTTACTTAATAAAGTAAAAAGTAGTTAAGTTATACCACACTGTAAAAATACTCTGATACAGGTTTAAGTCATGCATTAAAAATGTATAAAAGTATAATCCGGTAAACTGTGACTATTATACCATTATATCATTAGATTATTATTACTCATGCATTAAAGTAAAAACAGAATTTGGAGTTTCAGAGGAAGTTTGTTGAGGTGGAAAAAATTATATAAAGTAAATGTATTTAGCTTCTTTTCACCACAGATTATTATTATTTTTTTATTTATAATTTTGCCTAAGTAATTATTTTTTATTTTTATTTTTTAGATTCTTGGCCACTGGAGACTCCTACCGCACCATAGCTTTTAGCTATCGTGTGGGAGTGAGCACCGTGGCAGGTATTGTTGGAGAGGTCGCAAGGGCAATATGGGATGCCTTGGTGCAGGAGGTCATGCCAGTCCCCACCACTGAAGACTGGCAAAGCATCGCCACTGACTTCCTCCATCGGTGGAACTTCCCTAACTGCCTTGGGTCCATCGATGGCAAACATGTTGTCGTCAGGGCCCCTGACAACTCAGGGTCCCTGTTCTTCAACTACAAGGGGACCTACTCTGTTGTCCTCCTGGCAGTGGTGGACGCTCAGTACTGCTTCCGGGTAGTGGATGTTGGCAGCTACGGGAGGACAAGCGATGGTGGTGTGCTGCCTAACTCCACCTTCGGCCAGGCACTTCGAGATGGGACCCTTGGCCTACCACAAGATGCTCTGCTGCCAGGTGCAGAGCATTTGGGACCACAGCCACACGTTTTTGTGGCTGATGAGGCCTTTCCACTCCGCCGGAACCTCATGCGGCCTTTCCCAGGACACAATCTCTCCAGTAGGCAAAGGGTATTTAACTACAGGCTGTCACGGGCAAGGCTGATTGTTGAAAATACCTTTGGCATTCTCACAGCCCAGTGGCGGATGTACAGGCGAGTTATTCCGATCAGCCCTGCCAACGTGGACGCCTGTGTGAAGGCTACATGTGTCCTGCACAACTTCCTGAGGAGGTCCACTAACCTCACCAGGACGCCCATACCATCTGCTGGAGACAGAGAAGCTGCTGGCCTACAGGAGGTCAGCCGATTGGGCAGCAATAATGCCACACGGGAGTCCATCCGTGTCCGGGAGACATTTATGGAGTATTTCTCCACAGAGGGAGCTGTCCCCTGGCAACCTGTGGCATAAGCCATGCCTTTAAACGGCTCTTTTAAGAGCCACCAATTAAAAACACATTTAAATTCATACTCATGGTGTCTCGATTCTTAAAAACACATTTAAGTTCATACTCATGGTTTCTCGATTCTTAAAAACACATTTAAGTTCATATTCATAGTGTCTCGATTCTTAAAAACACATTTAAGTTCATATTCATGGTGTTTCGATATTTTTAAAAAACTCATCTTGGTTCATAAACATGGTTTCTCCATATTTTAAAAACACATTTTAGTTCATACTAATAGACAGAGCAAGACTGTAATTTGTAATAATATAAAACACACATAACCAGAAATGTTGACAATATTTTATTGCCTATTTTACTTCACATAATAACGTTAAAAAAAGAGAAAAAAATAATAACCTAAAGTTTTAAACACTATTAGAACTAATACTTTCATACAATATAACTAATACTTTCATACAATACTTTTATACAGAACTGTTTTGTACTTTACAAGAACTAGTACTTTCAGAACACTGAACACTTTTTTTGAACACTGTTATAACAAGGGAGCACAAGGTGCAGCTGACAAGACTGCGAGGGAAATAAGCTTACAATCACCCCTCACAGACTTGTCAGCTGCCCCCCGTTACTCTCTCCCCAGTGTTCATCGACTTCAGCCTCCAGACATCTAGCCTCATACACAAGCCTGTGTATTTTAAACTTCAGGTCCTGTCTGGTCCTCACAGACAGCGACCTGAAGTCTTCCACGAGGCTTTGGAAAAAAAGGCTGTCACTGTCCTCACTTGTGGTAGCTCTTCTACTAACAGCTTCCAAAGCTGTTAGCATCCGCTCATCAAAATCGGAGCTGTGGTGTTGTCTTTTTCTCCTCAATGAGGAGGGCTGAAGGCTGGCCTGTCCCTGGCTTCTACCTGCCTGTCCCTGGCTTCCACCTGCCTGTCCCTGGCTTCCACCTGCCTGTCCCTGGCTTCCACCTGCCTGTCCCTGGCTTCCACCTGCCTGTCCCTGGCTTCCACCTGCCTGTCCCTGGCTTCCACCTGCCTGTCCCTGGCTTCCACCTGCCTGTCCAAGAAGGCTGAACTGGCTCTGGCTTTCATCTGGCGCTCCCTCAAGGCTGGACTCACACTCATGACTGTGTGTGTGCATCTCCTCTACCTGATTGTGCCCGGCCATGGCATATTCTCTTTCCTCTGGGGTCAGGTCTTCCCCAACCCCCCCTACCATATTACTACACGTTAACCTATCGTCTAGGAATGGGTTGAGGAAGCCCATGACCCCACTGTAGCGCCATGGCCGGACACTGCTTGCGCCTGCTCCACTCCTCTTCCTCTCTGCCTCCTTCTTCCTCTCCTTTCTGAAAGTGTCTCTAAGGGACTTCCACCGTTTCCTGCACTCATCCGCTAGTGAAAAGACAATATGAAACTTTATTAAATATGTGACTGATGATATTATCATTATTTTCTCCAGCTAAGCAATTTGTAGATAAATACCACAGGGGGAACAGATATAGTACAAATTTTGTTTTTCCTTGCAGGATTATTTGAAATAAAAAAAAGGCAGAACTGACTGCTTTAATTTTAAAATATGTAAGAAATATGTTGTACTTCAAAATTAGATAACTATGATTATAACAGCTGCTAATTACATCTAATGAAATTTGGCGGGCTAAAGTAACGTTAGGCTATTGTACAGCATCAGTAAATTGCCATATCATAGTTGCACATTTAATTATGTAGAGACAAAAACTGATCTTGTAAAAATCGTAAAATTAACTTTACTGACTGATTTGCATAAACAACTGTTTTGCGTTATATGGCGCTAAAGTTATCATGCAATTCCCGCATTTTTTTAGAAAATATATAACAACGTTAATGCCCATCATCAACTCACCAGAAACACCAACAATTTCAGACACCTTTTTCCATGCGTCGTTCTTTTTATTAATATCCCTGTATGTAAACAGGGACAAGTCATACAATAACGGGAAACCCGCAACAGAAATTATTAACTTTTCCTCCATTTTGCTTAGGAACTAATGTGGTCGGAACCTAAGTTTACAGGATTGTGTTCTCTGGTATCCTCCCAGGCGGAGGACTTCTACATTCCGATTGGTTGCCGCTGGTTGCCGCTGAACCGCGTCATAGCTTATTACCATAAAGTTGACTTGATTTCAACTCTTCTCGCCGCTCTCGCCGTCCAAGACGCGCCGCGCCGCCCTCGCCGGAGCTCGCCGCCGGCTCTCATTGAAAATGAATGGCTTCCGGCCACTTTGACGCTCTCGCCGCGTGCGGTGTGAACGCACAGTTAGAAGAAAAGGTTCTATATAGGCGCTTCGTATTTGGAACCCCTAAAAGGTTCTATACAGAACCCAAGAAAGGGTTCTTTCTTGTCATTATAGAACCTTTTTAGCATAAAAGGTTCTTTGGAGTTGAGTAAAGAACCCTATGGTTCTATATAGAACCCCAATGAACCCTTTTTTCTAAGAGTGTAGAACCTTTTAGGGGTTCCAAATACGAAGCGCATATAGAACCTTTTAAGGTTCTATATAGAACCTTTTCTTCTAAGAGTGTAATTAAAATACAGATTTGTTTGAAGGTAAAAATGTTAAAATAACCAAAGAATCGAAAATAGCCCTACATTCTGGAAAATAATACAATGAACATCAAGAGAACTGGATATTAAGAAAAAAACACTTGCGCGCTCTTGTCGTATTCACAGACTGACCGCTTGTCCAAGATTATTGCTTGATGATTGAAATAAAGCTTTTTGTATCTTTGGTATCCAGGTCTCAGGCCCTCCTTTCGAAAACCACACTTCTGCGTGTTCTTTGTAAGTGATTAAATTAATGAGTATTTATATTTCCCTGGTTAACAGGGTGGCGTAGACAGCTATATCGTAGGTTGCTTCCCCTCTCAGCATCCCGCTACATTCTGGTGTAGTCGGCAGGGTCGTATAGGTTTGCACTCCCTCTCAATGTCCCGCTACAAGTTCTTATTGATTTATTCTTTCTAAGATTAAGGGATTTACAGAAAGTGACAATTAATTACAAAATGTTTCTATATTGTAATGTATTAGGCTACATGCATAGAAAGTCTGCTGTAATCGAACCGCTTAGTATGAGATGACTTGTGATCATTTGGATATTATGTTAGTCATATCAAATGTTAAACAATGCAGTAATGCCCTTTAGGCATTACTGGGAATATATACAGTGTGTTGAAATTTGAGTTATGAAGAGGTTACCAAAGAGGTTAATTGGACTTTAAAATGTCAGTTTACTCTAGATTTACTTACTGTTTGTTACAGGCTGCAATAAAGTTATTCCTTTGTCACAACAATCTTTCTGGCGGTTTTAACACACCATCTCACCATCAAACTCTATCTACTGTCTACACACACATCATAGGCCTACTGTATACTCTTGTCCTGATGCTCAGAGCTGTGCAGACAAAAAAGATGGAAGCGATTTTGAGTACAAGTGCTGTCACAACACTGGCTTTCCCTGAGAAATAGATTTTGTGAGACAACACCTGGGAACTAAGTAGCTGAATAAACATTATGTGATGGAAGAGGTGGGAGTTTCAAAGACATGATAACAGAAGACAGATTACCATGGCAGCATAGAGAAAGCTTTATTTTAGCCTTGGCCTCAAACTACAAACCAAGAACACGACAAAGACATTTGCACATTGAGAAACAAGCTGCCACAGGTCAATTCTAAATGTATATAATGAGAAAAAGACATTGATACAGATTTTTCGCAGCTTGTGTGACAAGGAGTAATCATATTAAACAGAACAGGGTCAGGGTACAAAAAAGTTTAGTTTTTTTCCTGTTTTAGCTTTTTTCCAGTCTTCTGAAAATCATACAGTCTCAAAAAATTAATTTCTTGCAAGGCTCATTGTGACGTGTAAGTGTCCATGATTAATAATTAGAATTATTTTTAATTAAAAAGAATTGTGCCATGTTTATATTATCTTTGTATTTACAGTGGCTTCATCACAAACTTTTATACCATTTTATCAAAAGTTTAAATCAAGAATTCAAACCTGCAATAAAACAGTAAAACTCACTAATCTGAAGAAGGTATCTAAGAGAGAGAGAGCACACAACAGCTGGGCCAATCTCATATCCACAATACTCTTTTTTTTCCATGTGGGTATTTAAAGGGAATTAGCAAACCACTCAAGAAAGCACCTGTAAGCAGAACTTCCTGCACGTGTCTATTGCCATGCTGACTTTTTGAAACTATTTTTAATATTCCATTTTTTTATTGTGTTTGTATTTTATGCTGATCAGTTGTGTATCATGTAGCCTATTCTTTCTGATCCTTTTAATTTATGTTTAAAATGGAAAAAATTTAAATATTTTATTCTGTATTATTCTGAACTATTTATTTTAGTAGATTATAAGGAGGCTGATGCTACTGCAAATCTTAGCCAGGATTAGTCAAACCAAAGGTGCATGCATGAACGGAGCAGTAGGCACGTCATCTTAAGTCCTTTTGATTTCTGTCTATCACACGCTTAGCAAGTTGTATGGAAGTGACTAAATAAGCGACACTTTTTTGTACAAGTGAGCAGTAGGCCACCGAATTAAGAGGTATTATCTAACCCTGCATCCACTGACTAATGCCTGGTTCAGATTACACGATTTTAGCCCGATTTTGGCACGATTCGTTTGACGTAGGGTGTCGTGGGGATTCGTAAACGACAACGGGCGTCGGGACGCTAGATTTGATCGTTTCATCTCGTATAGTGTGTCATAGTGTGCGACAACCTACGTCGCGTCTGCGATGCCTCACGACATCACGACAAAAAGACTAGCATGTTTGATTTTTTTTCGGTCCTCCACGACAAGAGTGAGTGAGTGAGCGAGCGAGCGAGAGTGTGTTCTAGGCTAGGGTGACCACCTGGCTTATATATATTGCTCTGTTGCAGGTCAGACCTGATTTGGCGGGACACGAGGGAGATAACTTACTATTATTATACTAGGTGAATAAATATTGATTTTATATTAGATGTCTTTATTGCTAATAGGCTTTATAAAAATGTTAGTCTATGACGGCGCTGACCGGCGCTGTGAACGTCACTAATAATATAAAACTCATTTTAACTGGTCTATTCAATCTAAATAATTAAGTGAAAATAATAATCCAATCGCTACAAAGCACATTTCCAAATAAGCACATAAATTCCATTAGGAAAGAAGACAGAATAAATGCGTTCTTACCGGATCCAGTAGCCTAGCTATGTGTCTTTTCCATGCGTGATGGTGAAACTTCGGTGGCATACACAGCAATCTCCTTCTTTAGGGTCACTTGTAACTGGTTTTAACCATATATATTTTTTCTTCCATTCCTTATCATACGAACAAAGACGCTTTTTCTTCTCGGGAGCTCCGGATAGATCCATTTTTCTATTGCAGATTTTTTTCTCTCAGTGTTTGTTATCCCGCTCTCGCTCTGGCTAGAACCAATAATAACGGCTGCGCATGTTCAGTGTTTTCTTATTAACATTTTTTATTGTAGAATTGTACTTAAAAAGGACGATGAAATAAAATGATGCAGACAAAATTAAAATGCGGGACTGCTGACTTGCGGGACAAAGCGTCAAACTTCGGGACCGTCCCTCACCCTAGTTAGTGTGTGTGTGTGTGTGTGTGTGTGTATACGTACGTGTGTGAGAGTGAGTGCGTGTGTGACATACTATATGTGCGAGTGAATGTCTGCGTGTGAAACAGCACGCGATGACTGGTCAGAAAGCAACGTGTAGTCTGACATGTTTCTTGTCCACGACACGACAAGATTTTCGAAGTCAAAATCGTGTAATCTGACACAGTGACTATCGTAACAGACAAAAAAATCGTGTAATCTGAACCAGGCATAAAGTCAGAATTGACAAGTTTTTGCCTGTCAGAAACACGATCCGGCCGACGTGATCTCTATTCGGCATTAGGGGACACCCAGAATAATCAAAGTTCTAAATTAAATCACAACTAATCTTATGATCAGCTGTTAAGACAAAAACATTAAAGTCAGAATTAAAATTAGAAACCTACAGTTTCATAAATTCACGTGATTTTTCCAGAAGCACCAGAAAAGACATACACCCAGAATACCTTCAACCACGACATTGGATTCCGTTGTTGGTGCGTGGAGTTTACAGTTTGATAAGGGATGGAGGACAGTCGGTCCCCAAGAGCACAAGAGCAAATGTTAAGTTGTGTATAACCATGAAATAAAAAATAATAATATATTTTTAGACCTTGAATACATCCTTACCATTATTTTCAAAAAGGTTAAAAATACTTTTCAAAGTAAAAATTGTTCCCTTTCGTAGTCACTACGAGTTACGTCCTGATGACGAATGGGGTTTCGCTTAGAAAGCCTCTCATCTTTGAGAAATAAAACGAGCCAATGGCAAGGAAATGCCATGGGTCTGCGGAATTTGCATAGCGTAACTCCGCCCCACCTCGTGGGTATAAGGAAGTATGCTGGCAACATGCAGATATGTTTTCGCTTCGGAGCCAAGTGTATCACTTCACTCCACAAGCCATCCTGAGATCATCTCTCTTCACTCTTCGAGACGAGCAGCTCTCCAGTCTGTGTTGGTGTGACGGCGCGTTCCAGCGTGTTTCACATTCCTGCCAGCTGATATGTGCAGTGCACTGTCCAGCGTGTGTGTTTCTCCCCGGGCGCTTCAACACAGCTGCTGAGTTTTTTCCTCTCACAAAAGAGCTTGCACGCGGCACGTCTTTTTAAAGACATCTAGCCTGTGAATTTATGTAGACAGATTAAATCTGCCATGCTTTCCCAGGCAGCCGTGAGCAATGGGCTTGTGTGGAACCCTCCGCCATGTCCCGATTCCTTTCTTCCCGAAAGTGCATGAAGAGGTCATGTGATCGTGGAAGTCTCCCTTAATTTCCCACGACTGCTCAGCGGCCACTTCTGCCTTCTCTGCCCTCGAAGAGGCTGCGGCCAAGGGTACACTGGGGTTCCCCCCGTGGAGTGTTCTGTGGCAACACAACTGTGTCCCCACAGCGCCTCCACCTGGTGTGGCGACCCTATAAGCAACCCTCCCCCTCCAAAGCCTGTAGGTTTTTGTCTACTCTGGTGGCAGAGCCCTATAAAGCTGCAGAGCAGGCTAGCGCCTCACTGCATGCTATGGCCATCCTCAGGTCTACCAGGCCAGGGTGCTCACTGACATGCACGAGGGTAGGGGTGGTCCAGGGCTCTTGGAAGAGCTGCGTGCCGCCACTGGCCTCGTTCTACGGTCGACGAAGGTGACCACACGTTCCCTGGGTCAGGTGATGTCCACGTACATGGTCCAGGAAAGACACCTCTGGCTTAGCCTGGTTGATATGCGCGAGGCTGAGCGAACCCACTTCCTCAACTACCCCATATCCCAGACTGGTCTCT
Organism: Phoxinus phoxinus; assembly: GCF_949152265.1. Taxonomy (NCBI): domain Eukaryota; kingdom Metazoa; phylum Chordata; class Actinopteri; order Cypriniformes; family Leuciscidae; genus Phoxinus; species Phoxinus phoxinus. The sequence goes on from NC_136881.1 coordinate 23,003,635, forward strand.
TCGGCGGTGCGGTCAAGAACTCTGCCCAACAGTTCTCGGCTGCCCAGAAGCAGAGTGAGGCGATCAAACATGTTCTGACCCCGCGGCCAGCTGCTGCCACCAGCCGCCGGCTCAGACGCCTCAGTCCACTCACCGCTGAGGGCGCCCTCCTACGACTCCACCCCTCCCGCCCGGCCCCAGCAGCAGCCTTCAGCCGGGCCGCGCCGCGCCGTGGAGGTTGTCGCAGGAAGGCGCCCCAGCCCATTACCAACCCGCAGCCTGCCGGACGCTAGGCGATGTGGCGCCCCCGTTACGGGCAGCTCAGAGATGGGTCGCAGTTCTTTCCAGGAAGTGGTTGCAGGGCCACTGCTTCCCCTGGTGGAGGGCCGTGGGGAGAACTTCTTCTTCCAAAGAACTGGCATTTCCATCTCTGAGTCCCCAGAGGGCGCGGACGGCAGTGTGCGCCGCTTACGAGCCTCGCTACTCTCGTCCCCCTCTGTCGCCAGACTCCTGTCAGAGCAAACCCCCGTGGAACGCTGGTCCTTCCCTGGTCTCCTCTGTTAGGATGCGGCTATGACTGTGCCACCACCCGGGACGCTACGCCTCCCACGTCCAGGCCCGTCATTCCGCCTCATTGCCCCACCGAGAGTACGTCTGTGGTTCCCATGACCTCGCTGGTTCAGTCCTTGGGAGCCTGTCTAGAGCTTCCCAACCTGTCCCGCTGGGTCGCGAGAACCATCAGGCTCGGCTATGCGATTCAGTTTGCATGATCTCCCCGCTTCCAGGGAGTCCGCTATACTATGGTCGGTGGCAATGCCCCTGTCATGTGTGCGGAGGTCGCCACACTACTGGCGAAGGGTGCGACCGAGATTGTCCCTCCAGCCGAAATGAAGTCCGGGTTCTACAGCTCCTACTTCATTGTACCGAAGAAAACGGTGAGTTATGGCCAATCCTGGACCTGCGAGTCTTGAACCGTTCCCTACACAGGCTACCGTTCAAGATGGCCACGGCCAAACACATTTTCAAATGTGTGCGGCCACAGGATTTGTTTGCTGCGATCGACCTAAAGGACACCTACTTCCATGTCTCCATTCTTCCTCGACACAGACCGTTCCTACGGTTTCCTTTCGAGGGGCGGGCATACCAGTACGCGGTTCTCCCATTCAGGGTAACCCTGTCTCCCCGCGTCTTCACGAAGGTCGTCCAGGCAGCCCTTGTGCCGCTACGGCAACACGGGGTTCGCATCATGAACCATCTCGACAACTGGCTGATCCTAGCTCACTCTCGAGACCAGGTTTGCGAAAACAGGAACCTAGTGCTCAGGCACCTAGCTCGTCTGGGCCTTCGGGTCAACTGGGAAAAGAGCAAACTTTGCCCCCTGCAGAGGATCTCTTTTCTAGGTATGGAACTCGACTCGGTCGCCATATGTCACTGCTGACTTGCCTGAGACAGTTTGAGGGCAAGAGTGTGGTTCCACTGAAGTTATTTCAGAGGCTCCTGGGGCATATGGCATCCACAGCCGCAGCATCGCAGCTCGGATTGCTTCATATGAGACTGCTTCAGCTCTGGCCTTGCGATCGAGTCCCGAAGTGGGCATGGCAACAAGGCACGCTCCGAGTACCAGTTACTCCGACCTGCTGTCAGACCTTCACCCCATGGACGAACCTCAGCTTTCTACGGGCCGGAGTACCCCTAGAACAAGTTTCCAGGCATGTTGTTGTCTCAACAGATGCCTCCACCACGGGCTGGGGCGCCATGTGCAATGGACATGCCGCCACCTCCTCCTATGGAGTCAGAAGCTTCTGAGGTCGCTTCAAGCCATTTATATCCCGGAAGACCTGAACTGTGCAGCCGACAAGCTCTCACGGCTTCAGCCTCTTCCTGGAGAATGGACACAGTTGATTTGGGATCAGTTCGGGGACGCGCAGGTAGACCGGTTTGCCTCCCACGACTCGTCCCATTGCAACCTGTTTTATAGGGGTGTGCCAAAAAAATCGATTCACAGAAGAATCTAGATTCTCATTGGCAACGATTCAGAATCGATCTGAAATGTCCAAGAATCGATTTAATAAATAAATAAAATCAGCTGGCTGTTCGCCTCCATTTTTGTAACGGGACGTGAGCGGCAAATCACTAAAACAAAAAGGAAGCAAATGTGTGTTTTAAGTCCTGTCAGTTTAACAGGGCATAAGAACGAGCAGAGAGAGAGAGAGCCGGCCGCGCGCGCGCACTCAACCGAGCGCTGTCTGCTCTCTCTCTCTCCCTCGCGCATATGAATCAAAATCATTTAATACGATGGTGTCGGGAAAAAAACTCTCCAGTGATGAAATGGTTTCTGTGTTGACAAATCTTGTGCGATATCCTAAACTGCCGAATGCATTGCTTGTTTTTTCTGTTTACATTTCATTGTGAATGCTGCTACGTCAGAGCGGCCAAAGCGTCAACAAGATTCCCCGTACTTTTTGACAAGCGTCCTTGACAGGCCGGCCATAGCTTTTTTGCAGCTCAAGTCGGCGGCGGTGTGAACGTACAGTCAGCCGCCAGCTGCAGACCAACACACACTGCAGTGCTTCACGAAACTCCCTGCCAACTCCGAGAGGGCAAAAAAAAAAAAAAAAAAAACTTGGTCTATCGCTGCTTCATCGCCAGGTAGCTTAGGGGTAGGACTATTATTCATTTTGAAAGAAGCTCTTTATTTTCATAACTTGTTATTCTTTAAGTTACTGTGTCTGACTGAGAAATATAGATGTTTTTTTGTCTTCACCGGTTGTGTTCTACATGATATTTGTGGTAAACTGCATCTATTTTCAACCATTTTGTATTATGAAGAAGCACTTTTGTTTTGTTCCAACTTATTTTATAGCTAGATACTAATGAGTAGCAATTGAGAACCAGACAATGTTTTTGATAAAAGGCACTTCCCTGAGAATTGAACTTAATAAATGTGAAAAAAACACTTTAAAGTCTCCGTTTGTCATTCTGTATAGCAAAGCAGATGAGAGTAGATCATGATCAGAAACCCGATTAGAAATCATTATGGATAAAATCGAATCGAATCGTTTTGAATCGAAAATCTTTTTGAATCGAAAATCGATTTTGAATCGAATCGTGCCCTCAAGAATCGGAATCGAATCGAATCGTGAGATGGTAAAAGATTCCCACCCCTACTGTTTTACTCCCTGTCCGAGGGTACGCTCAGCACAGACGCATTGGCTCACAGCTGGCCGCGGGGACTCCGCAAGTATGCGTTTCCTCCAGTGAGCCTCTTGCACAGACCCTGTGAAAGATCAGGGAGGACAAGAAGCAGGTCATATTGGCCCAGCCGGACCTGGCTCTACGAGCTTGTACTCCTCGCGACAGCACCTCCCTGGCCAATTCCTCTGAGGAAGGACCTCCTTTCTCAGAGACGGGGCACCCTATGGCACCCTCTCCCCGATCTTTGGAACCTCTACGTGTAGCTCCTGGACGGGACCAGGAAGGTTAGAGTACCCTACCTCCAGCGGTGGTGGCTACCATCACTTCCGTTAGAGCATCGTCCATGAGACATGCCTATGCGTTGCAGTGGAACCTCTTCGTCAACTGGTGCTCTTCTCACAGAGAAGATCCCACGAAATGCCCGATCAGTGTCGTGCTTTCAATCCGACAAGAAGGGTTGGAGTGAAGGCTGTCTCCCTCCACCCTGAAAGTGTATGTTGCTGCTAACTTCGCACATCATGCTGCAGTCGATGGTAAGTCCGTAGGAAAGCAAGACCTGATCATCAGGTTCCTGAGAGGAGCGATCAGGTTCAGGTTCCCTCGCCCTCCTCTTCTTCCCTTTTGGGACCTCTCAGTGGGTTTAACTGCCCTGCAGAGTGCTCCCTTGAGCCTCTGCAATCAGTGAAGCTTAAGTTCCTGTCAGTTAAGACAGCGCTCTTGGTTGCATTGGCCTGCATCAAGAGGGTAGGGGACCTGCAGGCATTTTCGGGTTGACGAATCGTGCCTGGAATTCGGGCCGGCCCGCTCTCACTTGATCCTGAGACCCCGGCCTGGATACGTGCCCAAGGTTCCTACCACCCCCTTTCTGCTTTATACAGCAGATTTGGATTCAGCACCCCTTAATACCCCTAGAAATGTTGTATAATATAAATAATCACAAAATGCCTTCGGGGTTCTGATTTTGTGAAAATTGACCCTGTCTACAGGTGGTGAACCTGCAAGCGCTGCCCCTGGATGAGGCAGACCCAGCCTTGGCACTGCTCTGTCCAGTACATGCCCTCTGTGCTTATGTAGACAGAAGGCAGTGTTTCAAGGACCTCAGACCAGCTCTTTGTCTGTTATGGTGGGAAGCTGAAGGGAAAGGCTCTCTCCAAGCAAAGGTTGTCTCACTGGATAGTGGACACCATTGCTTTGGCATACCAGCAGCAAGGTCGACCATGCTCCCTTGGTGTAAAGGCCACTCCACTCGGAGTGAGGCTCCTTCTTGGGCTCTAGCGCATGGCGCCTCCCTAACAGACATCTGCAGAGCTGCAGGCTTGGCGACACCCAACACATTTGCAAGATTCTACAATCTCCGAGTGGAGCCAGTGTCCTCTCATGTACTCGCTTCAACCAGACGGTACTAGAATCTTCTCGGGTGTCTTCGCTTGCTCGCCATTCCACTCCACGGACTGGATACGTGCGATATTCTCCTCAGGTGAGTCTCCCCGAGAAGTCCTGAGTTCCTCTAGCACTGTTGACGTCAACGCCAGAGTTATGCCACCGGCAGTTTTCGCGATTGGCTAGGCTAGATTTCCTTGCCATTTGCATAGGAAAAGCAATTGGTTTTATTTCTCGAAGATGAGAGGCTTTCTAAGCAAAACCCCATTCATTGTCACAACGTAGCATCTCCGTTCCCTACTCAGGGAACTGGGGTTACATACGTAACCGAAACGTTTTCTGTTTCTGTTCACTGTGTATTCCTACAGTTCAGAAGACAGAATTTTCATTCAATGCATATAGTGTACGCACACTTAAAACTCTGCCCAGAAGCTTGCCATTTGAAACCCATCCATCACAGTAGCAACTATGAAGATGGAAGAGTAAAACACTGGGAGAAAATATTACTTCAAAGTATTAATCTTTGAGAAACAACCCCATATATTATAGTTTGCTTCATACAAATGCCTAAATAAAATCTGTCGACACTGTCATTTTCACAAGATGTAAGAAATAAGAACATAAATAAGCCTAAAATGGATCTCAGACATGTGAAAAAATTACAATGTCACATAACTTTTACAAAGTACAAAATTGCAAACTATACTAAGTACTGATAAATGTATCAATCACATTTACATTTAGATAATGGCGAAATGAAAGGACAATTTGCTACAAAAAACTTTTTATATACACAAGTGCGCACACACACACAGAGAGAGAGAGACAGACAGACAGACAGACAGACAGACAGACAGACAGACAGATACTGTAGAGTTTCTTACATTTTCTCTCCCTCATTTAAGGCTATGGTGGCCAAGGTGTATTGGGGTGTTTTAGCCAATACACTGCATTTTAACAACCTTTATCACTTAATTGTGTTGAATGGTGCTTGGCTAAACTAAATTCTCTCTATCTCAGAGGACCAGTAAAGTTTGCTTTTATATTGGATGTGTATTTTGTTTGTTTGTTTGTTTGTTTGTTTGTTTGTTTGTTTGTTTGTTTATGGTATGTGTGTTTCTGGTATGTTTGTTTGTGTGGTTAATTTGGCAGCATGTATTAATTATAAAAAAACACTTTTCCATAAATCATTAAATGTTTTCCCTACCCCATAGTGTGCTTTTTAAATTATGTGATATTGATAACAAAAATTACATTTAGAGATTTATCATAAAAATATCCATTCACAATAAAAGTGAGTCATTGTATTTACATGTCAAAAAATAAACCCTAAAGACAGTACATTATATAATATCTTGCTATGTTTTGGTAAAATTATACAGATCACAAAGCACACTAGAAATACAACACATTTTTGAATATTTAATAAGAGAACTAGCAGAGGATAATTCCTCAAAGAGAACAATTTAGAGCAGAGAAACTTTGACACACTGCATAATTATCAATCTGTTAGTGCTCGTTTACATCTGCCACAGAAACAGCGCTGCAAAAAAATCTAAACATTGAGAAAATCGCCTTTAAAGTTGTCCATTTATGATCGCAATTATGCTGCATTCACTCACAAAAATTAATGTTTTATAGATTTACAGTAGGAAATTTACTAAATATTTTCATGGAACATGATCTTTATTTAATATACTAATGATTTTTGGCATGAAAGAAAAATTGATAATTTTGACCCATACAATGTATTTGCCACAAATATACCTGTGCGACTTGTGACTGGTTTTGTGATCCAGGGTCACATATGAGCAATCTTCTCTGAACAAGGTCAGAAGGTGGGACAACTGGTAACCTATTCCTGTTTAACCTGCCAAACATCCAAAGTGGCACTTTCATTAGACTTGCTAAATACTCCATGTCAAGCTTGATTGGGGTAACAGATGAATTTCTGAATGTAGCTATTTGTTATTTGTTGTCTAATTATCTACAACTATTCCCAAGTAATTGTTTGTTTAGCTGTTATTTATTCATTCAGGTAGCTTTCATTTCAACCAGGTTCTATTTTTTACTTATTGTTTCGTTCGGTCCTAATCAAGCTATTCTTCAATGTATGAATGGTTGTCTTGGAAACAGGATCCATACCATATCCTCTGTTGGCATGGTTTGAAATAAATGACCAGACTTATGTTAACAGCCATCTACCCAAACAAAAACCTGCAAGACGAACTAGTTCAACTGTAGCTTTTGGTGGATGTCACTGACAACAAGATAAATAACAGCTGCTGCTTAGCAGACAGGTTGTGTGTCTGAGTGAGAAATAACACTTTCTGTTTGTCCCCAAGACTTTTGTTTGATATAGGTCTGCCACATGCCCAGGTGGTCCTTTAGAAGGAATGGAGAGAGAGGAAAAACTGATCGATAAAAAGAAAAATTGCAAGTAGGGAGTGATAATAAAGAAAGAAGAAGACAGAAATGAAATAGGGGAGGGTGTGTACGCACTGAAGTATTTTCTCACTGTATATCCTGGGGGCACATAAACAAATTATGAAGCTATGAGCTAGTTCTGACCCTCAAAGTTATCCTTGTGAAAGATTCTAATTCTAATGGAGGGAGCATGTGCACATGTGTACAGCTCTTTTCTTCTACCTAATTCTCTTACGCTCTGCCAAGCAAGATTTTCGAGCAAGCGTGTTATTCACAAAACCATTTTAAAAAACAACAACCATTTTATAGAGGCCTGCAAAAACACTCAATTCGCCTTTGGCTAAGCCACGCCCTAGAATGTAGATTGACCAATCACAGTGCAGCCAAGAACGAGCTCCCACAGAGGGTCCGACACTTTTTCACGGCGCTCCATTAACTTCAACGCAGGCGGCTCATATTTTTGGTCTCGGCAGGCTATTACGTCGTAGTTTTATTAAAAATATGGTTAAACGTTGTGCCTGGGGCATTTGTAACACAGATACGCGTTTCCCAGAGAGGTTGGAGGGGGGTGTCCGTTTTTTCCCCTTCCCAAAACCGAAGTCAAATCCTGACAAGTGTCGTCTTTGGATACTGTATGGACGTCCTCACAGTCAGCGAAACCCCTCAAGGATCAACAAGCACACTTTTGTGCTCTAAGATACATTTAGCTTTTAACCTTACTGTGAAGTTATACTAGTTATACAGTTTTATGCTGGTTTAGGTTATGATTTCGGTTATCTGCCTTAATTGTTGATACGCTAGCACACGCTGCTAATAAATACAACTTTATACTCGCGTAGTCCGTTTGCTTTGTAAAAAAATAACGAATATAGAAGTGAATAGAGACCTACCCAGCTTTGCATGAACAGTGTTTCTCCTGATATTGTTAGTCACAGCCTCCGTCTCGATTAGGATATGCGGTGGTCCATTTTTTGACTGTGACCGTTATGCTTTTCCCTATATATTTGGATGCCTTGTTATTGCTAGCGTTTCGCCGGTATGTCATGAATATAGCCTTCGAGCGCATACTGAGCCCCTTTTGCCTACTTCTATCGGACACTTTATTTGCTGCTTTATAAAAGTTTGATAAAATTTCAGCAGGAAGAGCCGTGACAGCATAAGCCATGTTGATACCAAACCAGAGCCCAGATGAAGTTGTCGGAGGTAGCAACAGTAACTAAGGGGGGCGGGGCTTAGCCAAAGGTGAATTGTGTTTTGGACCTCTCATTTGCCACCTGGGCATTTGTCTATACAGGCTGCATTTTGTCATTTAATTTTTATTTTATCTATTCTCACTGATATATTGTTAGAAATAAAGTTAAATTTATATTTGTTGAGTATGTGTTAAACTTTTTTTCTATAGAGTTGATCTGTTGTTACTAAGAAATAATCAAAAGCCTGCTTATATTTCTAAAAAAGCCTATTTGTAATGGCTTAACAAAATTACTTATTTTTAATGTGTGGTTTTTATTTCTAAACTTTATGGTAACACTTTAATTTAGGGTCCAAATTCTCACTATTAACTAGTTGCTTATTAGCATGCATATTACTAGGACATTGGCTAATTATTAGTACTTATAAATAACATATTAATGCCTTATTCTGCATGATCATATTTTACATCCCTCAATCCTACCCAATTCCTACCCAAAACATAATTAATAGTTAGTTAATAGTCAGAATTGGACCCTAAACTAAAGTTTATCATACCAACTAGACCAACTTCATCATGATTCCCTAATCTGAGTGAGAATATTTTTTTCAATACATATTAGGTAGCACAAAAATTAAACTGGGGCAACTTCCAACTGCCAACTTACTTTTACGTATAAAATATGTCCATACAAGCATTCCCACAATCTCAATTGGTTAACCATATAAACCAAGTATAAGCACATACACATCTCATTTGCGTCCTTTTGAGGTTGAATTTTAAAGCACTTGGTATTGCTGTGCAGATCCAGCTTTCATGTTTAGCATGAACCACTGAATGAATTAATTTCAGCACAAACAAGAGCTTAGCTTGCCTTTCATATATTCAAAGAGGCTTCGTTTGGGCCAGGCAAGAAGCCGAATATCCCAGGAGTCTCATCAGCTTCAGCAAAAAGGAACACCAATTTAATAAAGACTGAAGTTTGTTTGTTTTATGTAGATTTGCTAGAATGTGTATTACAACATTATTGCCTCCAAGGCAATCACATTAAACTTCCTTCTACAGTTTATTATTTTCCTTTTATTTTATTATTTCCCTGAGCATCTAGTTTGTCTTTCAAAAAATTCCAACATGTCATGCCAAACGGCAATTCGTACAAATTTTACCAAATGCCTAATTCGAGTAAAATTCTTTCAAAAATTATAAATCATACATATTTTTCGAGTTAGTATTTTTTTCCGTGAATTTGTATGAATTACCTACACCTGAACCTGCCCCTAAACCTACCCATCACGTGGGTTTAGACAAATCATACAAATTCGTACGAGTGGGGTCGTATGAATTAGACACCTTTTAATCATTCGTACGAATTGGCCGTGAGATAGCGTTGGTCATGCAGTTTATTGACCATTTGATAACATCAGCTGGGATTAAAATTTCCAATAGACCAATTATTCCATTGATGACTGAATTGTCTTGTTCACCTGATACATCTTCATGAAGGATAACTTGTAGGAGATGTGCATCAAAAAAGAAGGAGCACAGATTAAACATTGTCTCCTACAAGACCATTTGATGCTGTTATTATCAGAATATACAATAGAAGGACTCAGTGGGGTCATTTAAGAAAAGCTCATTAAAGATTCTATTTTACAACTAACAAAACAGTGAACAAAAAATACAGACATCACGACTCTGATTTGTATTGTTTAAACAATAGACAAACACAACACATCACAACTCTTAAAATAGACAATAAAAGCTCTATCATTTTGTAGTCAGAAAGCAGCTATTTACCAGTACTCTATTGTTTGATCATGCTACATGCAGTATTTGGTTCCATAACATCAAAGATACAAGAATATGTCTATGGTATTTCCCTACTAACAAATCCCATGCATGATAAGATTTTACACAATAAAAATAAAGCTACATCTTTGCACATCCCATGTACCGCACCTTTTGATTGTATCACAATGCTAAAAGTTGAAGACACAACCATAGAAAGACACACTGACTTTGGCCAGAAAGAACAGACAAATGAGGTATTTTTTCCAAATAAAAATGAACACTGACACACTGAACAAAGCATGTTGACACCATGAAAAAGAACACCACATCTGGTGATCTAAACTCCTAAACAAGCAGTAAATGTCACAAGCACACAGCTCAAACTGGAGACACCTGCAATGCTAATGCTAACACTGTCCTACCGTGCTAACGGTGGTATAACTGAACTTTGTTATGGATGCCCCTGTGACCCCAGTGATCTCATCATCACCTTCCCTCCTCTTCCTCCGGTTGTGGCACGGCCGCTTGCAACACCCAAAGGTGACAATGAGAGCCTTGCGGAAGCGGGTGTTCATGAAGCAGTAGATAATAGGGTTGACACAGGCTGAGGTATAGGACAGCAGCTGAATGAAGGAGATAGGAGCTCCGGAAAGAGTGCGCTGGGCTGACTTTTGGTCAAAAGCCTTCCAGGTGTTGGCTGAGTACAGAGGCATCCAGCATACGAAAAACATGGCAACTATAATGATCAGCATTCGTATCACTCGTTTCTTAGCAATAAGCTTAGCCTCTGAGGTGTTGCTCCGTGGGCGGTCTGTCTTGACGGTTGCTGAGGTGGTCAGAGCAGAAAGTTCTATAGCAGAGGGCTTCTTTGGGACCTGGATGTAACATCCATCGCTCTCATCATGGCCAGGAGACATTACACCATTCAACCCATTCTTTACGCCTGTAAATAAAAAAGTGAAGAAATTAAGAAGGTGTACATTCACTCTATTCCGTTTCTAAAAGAAGATGTACTGTATGGTATTTCTGTTTAACACCCATACTCATGAATGAAAGTAAATGGAGAGACTGGAAGAAATGCAGAAGACATTTCACAATCCTCTGCGTTCAAAGGTTGCTGAACTCTAACTTTTGAATCTGTATAATGAGAAGACCTGTAACTAACAGAGGATCTAAATGCCCCAGATTGACCTCTTGGTTGAATTCAAAGAACACAAACTTTAAAGCTTAAAGGGTTTTGCTGGGCACAATAACATTATGAGGATGGGAAGGTTCATTTATATAAGTATCTTGTAACACTCTGCGTGGACCTGATACAAGGGATTAACAAAGTAGGGAAAATAACAACCTGTATAAATAGCCTGTTTAAATATGTAAAGATCTTGTTCTGCATGTCCCTACTCTGAGTTCTACAAAATATTAACTTCAGTATTCACTCCCGTTTTTTTCCCAGCCTCATTTATTTGATCCCAGCAATGGTACAAATAGTAGCCTACTTTTTGAGGGACACTTCTAATAAAAGGTACCTGTGGAGGTCTTTAACTGCAATGCCCTCAGAAGTACCCCTTTCCACCTCACTGAAGTTGTCTAAAGCTTCTCCCTGAAAGAACTTACTTCCAGCACATCAGTGCACAAATAACCTTAACACACAGGGAGGTACTCAGCATGACCTTAGTGCATTCAGTCCTCGCCATGGGAGATTTGGGTCAAGCAGCCTCTAACACAAAATGGGAAGAGAAGGCAATAGTCTGTTGAGCCTTTGAGAATGCCAAAGAAAGCAAGCCACCTAACTCGTAGCAGTTACATCATGCAAAAACTTTTCTTCTAAAAAAGAAAGGTCTCAAATGATGACATGACAAAAATTTTGACTGGCTGTTTGGCACACATGAATTCAGTAGCCTAAACACTATAGCCAGTAAATGTAAATTATATTTACATTCTGGCTTCACTGGCTCACTACAGGAAATCCAAGTCACAGGTAACATCCAAAGGATAATTTTAAATTGGATTCAAGTGCTAGCAGAAAAACATTTGGTAAATGGAAAATGCCTGGTGGCTAAACAAGTGGAATCTTTTAGAAGTTTTCCAGGTGGTCCATCAAGGTGAACAGGCATGCTTCAGACTACTCAGGGCTTCAAGGGCTTAATGAAAGTATTTTACAAAGAAGAAAAGAAGATTCATACCACTAAAGTCTTTCTTCTGCTCCAGTTCAAACTGAATCCCTCTGTAAAGTTCTCTGGATATGAGACCGTAGGAAATAATCATCACCACACCTGGGATGAAGAATAAAATGAAGAGCAACAAGACGTACCTAACAGAGAGAAAGAAAGCAAAATATCTGTAAATGAAAAGGCAGTGATTCAATACAGATAATACTTTGTTTGTTATTGACTTTTCATTGTTATACTTAAGCAAGACCGTAAGTATAACAATGAAACCAAAGGAATACATTTCAGTAGTAAACAAATGAGAACCCGAGAGATGAGAGGTGATAGCGTACTGTGCTGCATTTTCCAAAAATGTCATAAGCTTAAGGGAATTGTAAAAACCAGAAGATCTGAGGTTCAGTTGAAGTTCTCTTATAATAAGAATACTATATTTAAGAAACCAACCCAGAGAACAGTGCCACAGAGTGGAAGAGTAGAATGCTATGAGAGAGAATAATGGCTGTCTTTTTACTTAAAATTCAATCTGTTTGTCACTTGGTGACAAGAAAAGCTTGATTCTTTGGCTTCTTTTGGAACTATTTTTGTTATTATCTTTCCTGAATATTATCTTAAAACTTAATCTAAGAAAAAAAGTCAAACAAAACAATCAACATACTGAAGCAACAAGTGATACAATAATATTTATACTGAAGTCCTCTGAGGTTATTGTCCACACAGTTGATAATTAAGATGCAAAATTATTTCAGTTACCCACATCATGAGCAGTATGATATATAGTTATTACTGAATATCATATGAACACTGAATACCACAAGTGACCACACAGAATCAAGTATTTCAAAAGTGTCACACAAAATTAACTGTTGTACGAAATTCTGAACGTAATAAATATAGCTTTGATCACCTGTGGCTGTGGTGATATTCAGTACAACAGCATTATAATATTGTTTAAATAACTTTTGCAGTCAATTTGAATTATTTGCAAAGAACAACGAAAGCTTACAGACTCAGTCACATCATATTTAAAATGATGTTGTGTGATGGTCAGCTCTGGCATGTAATAGGACAATGCAATAAGTCAAGTCACCTTCATTTTTACAATATAGATTGCTTTTAACAATATAGATAGTTTACAAATCAGCTTTACAGTGATAATAAGAAATTAAAGAAACAGCTATTATTTTGGCTTTACAGCAGCTTTAGAATAAAGTTATTGTCCAGTTAATGTAAGTTTTTGATTGATTCACTTCCATTGCAAAGATCATTAGTTACTAACTTAGAAGCTGCTTATACAACACCGTTTCAACAGAAAACAGAAAACTTTTTATGTGTTCCGGCCGCTCATTTGCATGACAACAGTGTTTGGGGGCTTGAGAACGCAAACCTTTAAACAGGTTCAGGTTCAATACTTGAATGTCAAAATTTAAATGAAAAAGCTGTATCCAGTAATATGATATAATTTTATAATATTCAATGAAATGACAGAGTGGGGGTGTTCCCTGAAAGCATGCTACCCTGTTCCTCTGATCTTTTTCATCTATCAGACAGCTTTGTGCTTGCAGCTCCTTTCCATGTTGCACTTATCTGATATCAAAGACACTTTTCTCTCCTCTTGTTTCCGGTGTGGCTTTCAAATTCATTATGAGCTCCAGCACAAAGGCAATAAAAGCAATAATAATCTGACCATGAAGTAGATATAAGAGATGAGGGTGTGATATTGGGAAGCACCTTTTTATGCAAAACAAATGTATACTGTGTGATCTCTAATAATACCTGCGTGATGTTTGAAGTTTTTTTCTCATTTAAACAGAGCAAAACACGTTTTTTTGGGGGGGGGGGGGGGGGGGGGGGGGGAGGGTTTTTGCAGATAAGCACAATTCAGAGAATTTAGTTAGAAGTACCTCTGGATCCTCATGATCTTCCCCGACTGCATAGACAAATGTTTCAGATTTATCAACCGCTTCGGGACCGGCTGGGTTTAACAACATGTAGGCTTGTACCTTCTTTGATTTATCTGACAGGTCCATATGTGCCATTCATTTTCAAACTTCTTCCAGTTATCAGAAATGTTGTCATCTAAATCCAATGGATTGACACGACAAAGTCCCTGGGCCATTGTATCCCACCTCTGACACCATAAAAGTTTTTGAAGGACAGAGACACATAGAGCAAGTCTTGACCCCTTTAGTTGAATTAATGAATGAATGAATGAATAAATGAGGCATTTATATAGCGCTTTCATATGGACTACTGTACTGTACATCTACTGTACGCTTTACAATCATTAAAGGGAATCTCTCCTCAACCACCACCAGTGTGCAGCATCCACTTGAATTATGCGACGGCAGCCACAGAACAACAGCGCCAGTGCGCTCACCACACACTAGCTATAGGTGGAGAGGAGAGAGAGTGATAGAGCCAATTCAACCCCACTTAAAAAAAGTATAATTTATTGTATTTGAAATATATTCCCATCAATACATCAATACATTCCAACACCTCAGGACAAACAAGCACTGCGTCAGTTCTTGGCTATGACAAATTACTTGTCAAAATTAATTCCTTCAGTGACATCACTGGTTCTTTGAGACTGTTGCTTTTTAGGATTCGGAGTGGTACTGGCATTAGCCTCATGACGAAGCTTTTGGCAAATCAGTTCTGCAGTATTTTGATATGTCCATACCTGTGGTTCTCTTGGATATTGCCTCTTAACATGCCCTTGGTGACGTATGCTTACAGCGAGGGCGGCCTGTAGCATTCGCATCACTTTATCTACGGCCATCCTGTCACTATAGAAACTGATCATCAGCCCTTAATAACCACATTAAAAAAGCCACTCCATATATGCCTCACCCCACTTACAGGGTATGATGATGGAACTGCATCATTACCACTTAGGTGTGATCTTCAAACATGGAAAGGAATTGTTCGTCGCTGATGCATTGTCCCAAGACCACCTTTCCACATCTTTCCACAACTCACTGATGATCTGCTGTAAATCATGATCATCCAAGTACTGTCTTCCCGTCGAATGGATGAATTCAGGGCTGCCGTGCAAAAAGATGTCACATGCCAACAGCTTTCTGATATTATTAGGAATGGTTGGCCAGCCACCTCAAAAGAACATCCGTATACCTTGCGTCCCTTCTTTTCAACGAGAGATGAGCTGACAATTCAGGACGACTTGCTACTTTGTAAAGAAAATATTTATGATCCCACCCACAATGAAAGAAGTTTTATGTTGGACAGCTACATCAGGGCCATCCTGGCATCACAGAGACCAAGCGGATGGCTAAGGAAAGTATGTACTGGCCATCAATGTATACTGATATCGTCAATGAAGTCACTTGTTGCGGACCCTGCAATGCTCTCAAATTGCATTAGATGAAAGAACTACTGCAGCATGAAATTCTGGATCTTCCCTGGTCTTTCACGGTTGCTGACCTGTTTGATTGGCACACACGGGACTTTTAGCATATTCGCAGCAGTTTGTTCCCGCGACCATACTGACATCCGTGCTGCTCTTCTCCATGTTCATAATCTACCCGAGATGGCGTACCATGCCCTGCACAAAAGCTTTTTTCCAGGCAAACCAGGACTTTCCTCCCACTGACCAAGGCCATGCTTCAGCATGTTGTCCACACTAATTTGAAAAAAACTATCACAAAGCAAAGAATGAGGGGTAAAGGCTATTATGATAGAAATGCTCATCAGCTTGTGGTTTTCAATACCCCTGCTCATTAACCAAATAGCTACGCCTTCACATCACAGGGTGGCAAGTGCATAAGGAACAGACGGCATCTCCTTCATGTCTTAGAACCCCCTCCAGCTGACTTGGAGGGGGATTTCAATGTAGTGACTCTGGGGCACTCACAAAACCATCCAGTACTGAAGGATGCATGCAGCAACCACAGTCCCCTAAAGTGGATTGTTACACTGACAAACATTCAGTGGTGACTCGTTCTGGAAGAATCCCATCGCTCACGTCCCATCGCTCCACTGTCTCACCCTTGGCTCTTACCTCCCTCAGCTCCACCGTGGTCCTTCAGTTCACCAGTTCCACCAGGCTCCCTCGTCCCCCCGGATTCGCTTTGGTCCCTTTGTAGATTTCCCCTCGCCTCTGGACTTCTCTCCTCTGGCTTCGCCTCGTCCCTTCGTTCCCCCGGCTCCCTTGGACTCCTCTCTCCCTTCTGCTTATCCTTTGTCCTCAGTCCCTCTGTCTCCACCGCGCCCTTCAGTACCCCCATCTACACTTCGGTCGCCTGAGCCTGTGGATTCCCCTTGTCACTCTGAACCCTCTGCTCCACCGTGTCCTAGCAAACTTTCGTCTTCTCCCTGTCATACCCTGCCATCGGTTCTGCCTCTGTCTGTCATCGCCACCAAACCCCTTGCACTTCTGCCTCCGTGGCTCCTCCCTCCATCGGCTCCACCATGGCTCGTCAGTCCGTCTAGTCCTCCTTCTGCCTGGTACCTGCCTGTCTTCAGCCCTGTGCCTAGCCCTGTTTCCAGCCCGTCGCCTGCTCCTCTTCCTCCTCCCAAACCTCCTCCTTCATCTCCTTCTTTACGGTGCGAGGTCGCGCCTCCCGGGAGGGGGGAGTACTGTCACAGTCACCACCTAAGCTCCTCCTCTTCACTCCAAGTCCCATCATCCTTCCTGGCCCTCACCTGCAGGCACTCTTCAATCACTGATCACCTTCACCTGTCTCCCATCATCAGGTCCATAAAGTGTCTCTTTCCCCTCACTTCTGGGTCTGATCTCATCCTTACCAGACGTACAGACACTTGAACCTGAACCTGAACCTGAACCTCCGTCTACCTTCATCAGTCTTCAACCTGCCATATCCAGTGATTCAGCCATTATCTTCTACCTGCCATAACCTGATCCATCTGAACCACCAGCTAAGTTCCATATCCTGTCCTGAACCTTCTTCATCACCCTCCAGACTCATCTATTGGTTATCTCCGTACCTCTGTATAATAAACCCCTTTGTTCACTACATACCTGTCTGCCTCTCTCTCTCGGCTACTCAGTAGACCTGAACCTCTATGTCTCTGTAGAACAGTCCCTTGCGTGACAATTTAGGATTATCTAGAAAGTTGCTATTACGGTTACAGCTGGTGCAAAATGCAACAGCCAGACTGTTGACAGGCACTGGGAAATGGTCTAGGATTTCACCGGTTCTGGCATATTTGCACTGGCTTCCTGTTGAATTTAGAGTCCAATATAAAGTTTTGACCATGGTTTTTAAAGGTTTGCATGGTCTTGCTCCAGAGTATATAGCACGTCTGATACAGATACAGCATCATTATTCCGCACAACCCCTAAGATCATTCCAGAGTTTGCTCCTACATGTTCCCAAATCATGGTTGAAAATCAATGGAGATTGTGCATTTTCTGTGGCAGCCCCGCGTCTTTGGAATAGTCTTCCTCTGCATATCAGATCCTGTGACTCATTAGAATGTTTTAAATCTATGTTGAAAACACACCTCTACGCTGTGGCATACAGTTGCCCCTAGGTTACAGGATACTGATCAGGGTTGTATATTGACCCAGTGTTTTGTGTTGAGTACTGTTTGTTGAGTGTTTTTAGACATCCACAGCACTTTGGCCAACTTGTGTTGCTTTTATGTGCTTAAAGGTGCTGTATGGAGTTTTCAGCGGCATCTAGCGGTGATGTTTCAGTATTTATCAATACGTTTACAAGCGAGTACTCGTGCGCGTTCTTTCTTTTGTTTTTTATTATTATGTGGAGTTTGTGTTGGAGTCTGTGTTGAGCTAGTCGTTTCCTAGTATTAGCAGACTCCATGTCATAAAGTTGCAGTGTCGTCGCTGTTGAGTGCAAAGTCAGTAGACGAGGCGAGAGGCGAGACGCTTGGGAGTGAGCATTCAGGTCTCAGTCACGTCACTGGATTTCGCGGCAAATCCGACCCGGAGCATCACATAGAAGTAGGAATACTTGCTTTCAGAGGTAATAGCAAAGCCGCCAAGTGGATAATTTTATTGTGAGATTGCAACCCCTTCAAACACATGTAATAAAAAATGTTTTATTCATTTTAGTAGAAAAACTCCCTACAGCACCTTTAACAAATAAATGTAAAAAAAAAAAAAAAAAAAAAAAAAAAAACTCTTGGCCGATGATGTACCTGATATGGATAACTGAACAGAGAGGCATGATGGATACTATACAAGGCTTGGGCCTTAGTTTCACAATTAATGAGCAAGATTTAATTGCTCTTGTGATGCAGTTGGGTCTTGCTGCATTTAGAGTTGATTCCTGACAGCAGGTCCCCTGTTCACAGACCAGCTTAAATCAGCATGTATTTCCATGCTGTTCCAGGCTCTGGTTTATGCGGGTTTGTGCTATTTTGATCCTGCCGTTTGTCCTAGCTATACAGCATGGTTGTGTTTGTCTTAGTTTTATTAATTGCCTCAGCAGGGACTGCTTGTTTAGACATTTTTTTCTTACAAATTCTGTTTAGAATTGCACACATGCTGATCCATACCATTACTATGAACGATGCTGTTCAATTTCACTCTGGTACATGTTGTTAAGTTGTGTCTTTCATGTGTATATTGTGTTTGTTGTTATATTGTTTGGTTTGCCATGTTTTGTTTAGCTGTATTCATGAGTTTTGTAGAACTTTGAGCACTGGAATGATGTTAGATAATACTAGTGTTGGTAACACTTTAGAATATTGTTCCATCATTAATGAATAACTACACAGGAAAAAATCAGTAATGCAATATTAACACTCTAGTAACTACTATTAACTAACAAGAAACTCTGATTAATTAGCAAGTAATACTGACCTTCACAGACCACATCACAAAGACAGCTCGATCATGCAGGTTTGCACTGCACAACATCAGGAAGATCAGGCCTTTCCTAACTAAGCATGCAACACAACTTCTCGCCCAGGCCTTGGTTATCTCTAGGCTTGATTACTGCAATGCTCTTCTGGCTGGTCTTCCATCATGAGCAACTAAACCTCTACAAATGATCCAGAATGCTGCAGCCCGTCTTGTCTTCAACGAGCCCAAAAGGGCCCACGTCACTCCTCTGTTCATCTCTCTGCACTGGCTACCACTCACTGCTCGCATCAAGTTCAAGGCATTGACGCTTGCTTACAGATCGACCACAGGCTCAGCTCCCTCCTACTTTCACTCGCTCCTACGAGTATCCCTACCAGAAGCTTGCGATCGGTCAATGAGCGACGACTCGTGGTACCATCACAGAGAGCCACAAAATCACTCTCCAGAACATTCTCATTCATGGTTCCTTGCTGGTGGAATGATCTCCCTACCCTCGTCCGGAATGCAGATTCCCTAACTACATTCAAAAGACAACTGAAAACTCATCTTTTCCGTGAGCACTTGACATAAAAAAAAAAAACCTCTTCCTTTAATCCTCCCTTGTTTGGCTTATGCTACTCTGAGCAATGCCTGAACTTTGTATTTTGAGCACTTCTTGCGTTATTTTTGTCTCTACATTGTTAATATATTAATATGCTATATACAAATAGTGAATTGTTCATTCATTGTCACTGTAATTAAGCCAATTATATTGTTTAATTAGTTCATATGAGTTAGATAATTTTTTTATGCTTTGTTAACAATTTATTAACCGTAAATATTTCTCGATTTAGATTAGGTCAAAGATAATGGGAAAATGTAATTAATTGAGTCTTTTAAACCAACCTTTATTAGGGGGCTTTCACACTGGGCTCGTTTGCTGCAGTCCGAGCCTGAGCGCGATTGTTCCCGGCGCCCCCCACAGCGCATAATAGGAACAGAACACGAATCAATATTGTAATGTTTGCTCACTGGCTAAACTATATTTTACATATAATAACTGGAACAGACACGGACCTTCCAAACTGTGCGCTTTTTATTATTTTTCTACCAAGTCCGTGTTGCTGTCACATTCATGCGAACCGCGGCACGGTTCGGGAGCAACCGAACTCAGACCACCTCCTTCAGGTAGTCTCGGGTTCAGTAACCCAATGCGCACCCGGGTCCACATGACAGTATTCACATTAGCGAATTTTCATGCGAACCATGCCCCGTTCCGAACTAAACTGCCAATGTGAAAGCCCCCTTAGACATTTATTTAATTAGTATTAACTATTATTCCATATCTCTGTGATATATCTTTGTGATGGGTAGGTTTAGAGGTACAGTTAGTGTAGGGGGATAGAATATATAGTTTGTACAGTAAAAAGTCCCCGTAAGTGAAAGCTTTAGCATAGGTTCTGCTGTGAAGACTCAATTGTTACGTCACTTATTACCTTCTCATCTATCCAATCGTGTTATAATACTTGTAGTATAAAATATCGGTCCTTACACATGTCTGAGTTCGCAGATGCTGATGCTTTCATTCACCTCCATCCTCACCACCACCACCAGGATTGTGCCTTCCCCTACATCCTCCCCACCACCACCAAGATGGTCCCTTCCCATACCTCCCGGGGGGTCGGCTGCGCCCCTGCCTTCGTCTTCAGGCAGGAAATGCAGATTCCGTTCCCTCGGATTGCGAGCTATAGACGGAGCCTACGCCAAATAACTTTATATCATAATATTTGCTTGCTGGGCTGTTAAGAAATGTATACTTGTATAAATGTATACAATGTAAAAGCGTTCACATTGAGATTACATGAAAGTTTTAAGTTAATTGTATGAACTTGTGTACTCAAACATTTCAAGTTAAGAACAATTAAAATGTATGAGTACAAAATAAAAATCTGCTAGGTCTACTTACTTAAACTTTGAATTTCATAACTTAAAAAATTTGAGGCAATTGATTGCCTGAAATGTTTTGAGTTCTGCCAACTTATTCAGGTTTACAGTGTATGAAACGGTCTGACCGTTGAAACTGGCTCTTATTTTCATACAATTAGCCTTTGTTGTCATCTGTTGGTGAGTGAAAACACTTGCTGTTGATGTGATTGTCTTTAGTGGTTCTGGGGAGATTTGACAGGTGAAATGGGCTGGTATTTTCATACAATTTGCCATTAGCTACTGCCACCTTCTAGTGAGTGAGTGCTGTGTGAGTTGCTTTTGAAGTAGGCCTAATTGCATGGGAGAAAAGGTGGTTTCACTTTATTTGGATGGTCCCTTTAACACATTATGTTGTCTATAAGGGCGTTTTCACACCTGAAAGTCCACACCAAGGTCCGAACCAAAGTTCATGTTTTGATACATTTTATACATTCGGTAAGTTTTGGTTTGGTTTCACACTGCAACTATGCGAGCGCACTAAAGAACTTTACATGACATGCTTGCGTCCTGTCGTCATCATCTATGTGGGCGGCATCTCGACATTGATTGGTTTGTAAACGGACGTGCTTCTGACGTCAGCGTGTTGTCAAATCGGCGGGTAACTTTGACAACAATGAATGAAAAGACGCATATCGTTGAAACTATATTGTTATTATTATGGTATTACTACCCGCAGCACCAACTATACGCGATGCTAGTTCAAAATCGCCAAATGAACGTCCTCGTTGTGCGAACATTTTATCGCCACCGGCAGGAAAGCAGGAGAAGACTGCAAGCGGTTTTCCAGTTGACTTCTTCTTACTGTATTATGTCATCAGACCATATTTCAAATAAAAACCTTGTCTCCTCCTCTCCCCATGTGCTACCACGGCTCATTTTTCCTGCTATCTTTGTCTTCTTCGGCTACGCGGGAACCACCAGAACTTCCTGTAAATGGTCTGAAAGTCCGAACCTTACAGAAAATACTTTCACACTATAACGAACCAAACATTTGTTCAGTTTGGTCCGGACCGTGGTCCGGGGGAGGTTTCACACCTGTAATTTTGGTTCGAATCAAACTGAAAAGTACGAAAATCCAGACCAAACAAGGTAGGTGTGAAAGGGCCCTAAGTAACATTGCCCCTTCATGTCTACTAACTATCATTAGAGTGTTAGTAGAGCATTAGTAGATTGTTAAGGTTAGAATAAGTTGACATGTAGTTGCAAAGTTACTTATAGTCAGTAGAGTGTCTGTTGGAGGAGCATCACAATAAAGAGTTTGCAGATATTAAGCAGACAGTCTACTAATACTCTAATGAGAGTTAGTTGACATGTATTTGCACAGTTACTTATAGTTAACAGAATGTTCCAAAGGGACCATCAAAATAAAGTGTTACCGAGAAAAGGTAAACATTTTGTAAACTGGTGTTAAAGTTTAAAAAGATTGGTATATTCATACAGTTAGCCTTTTTTGCCACCTGGTTCACATAAATGATAGGCTGTTACTGTTTTACACTAGCCTGGTTCTACCAGACTCTCGTACATTTCATTTGTACAGAGAGTCTGGCCTCTCTCCATTGACAAGCGTTAACTTCCTTGAAGGCAGGTACTCTGTTGAAGTTTAAAACTACTGGATCTGCCCAGAGCCACTCTGGATCTGCCATAACCAATCGCTAACGTTTGGTCGCGACTCAAACTAGCGCACAACCTCAACGTCATTGTTCTCAGCCACTCCCTCTGTTCGCTGATTGGACCGTTAAAAAAAATGACTGGAGAAAACCCAAGAATATACCACAATCCCAGACGTAGTACTGAAGGAAAATTAAAATTGAGCGGAAGTAGGCCTAGGAGGGCGGAGCCAGGCTAGTTTTACACAATGCTATGTTTCAAAACGATGCATCTTAAAATTGAGGTATTAAAATTGACAACTGGTCCCTGGAATTTTTTTTATGAATATGCTGGTCCTTGGCACAAAAAAAAGGTTGGGAACCTCTGATGTAGATGAACTGTTGCGCTTGTGACAGGGGTTATGTTTAACTAAACATGTGCGCGCGCACTCTTTCTCTTCTGAGCCAGGCGAAAGTATAAACTAGCTTCACCGTTTTCAAACTAACCGCTGTCTTGCTCACTCTCCCTCGCACATAATAATGAAAATAAATCGACACTATGGTAAAAGGTCGGAAGACCAAAGTTTCATATGGAGCATTCAGAGATTTTTTTTTCCTGAATTACCGCTGGGTGTGAATTGTGCTAAAATACGTTGCCTTATCTTCTCTGAAAAGCGTTCCGCACATTCAGCTTTAAACCACACTTTAAATAAACGAAAAAACCTATCCAGTGATGAAATGTTTTTTGCATTGACACAAATCTTGTGGGATGTCCTAACTGCAGGGATAATCACACAACGCGTAGGCCTACACGTCCGATAATGACATGTCCAATTCGCAAACTAATGACTCCTTTTAACCGATTCATTTTAATGAATGGTTATAACAACTGATCTTTCCAACACTAAACTCATGAGACGTCTGAATCGTTGTATAGCTAAAGCATATGACTACTTTTTCCACACAGTGATATCAGTAATCAATTAGATAATCGTTAAAGAATCGGATCGATAAGCAGAATCGTCAGTGGCATTGATATTGATAAAATCTTATCAATTCCCATCCCTAAATATGAATAATACATCATCTATAATTAATTTTAAAGTGAAGGTAATTGTAACTCACTAGTAATGACTCAAGTATTACCAAATACTTCAGAAGGAATCACTAATTATTTGGATGAGTATTCTAAAGTGAAAAGTATGATAACTAATGACTGAAGATATTGTAGAGTTTTATTTTATTTTATTTTTTTATTAATGGTAATATTAGTTTTTGTTGTTGTAGCAGTAGTAACTGTAAAGTTTTTGAGACCTGGCTGATTTTGTGATGAAATATTTAGCCCCAATGAGTGGAAAAGGCATGTCCAATCCTTGTAGACCTATAGTCTATTGAAATCATGTCAGAAAGATTGAACACAAATTATGAACCACCACAAAGTCATAATTATGACTGGGATTTTCTTTGAGCCTTTGAACTTTGAGTTTCTGAGTTGGGGTTGCGTCTGTGTTGACGATAAATTTGTAGAAATTAATGATTTTTTTTTTAAATATGTATGTACAATAAAACCAACTAATTAGCTTTTTTTTATATATTTGTCAAAAGTGGTATTCATTTTAATAAGAAAAAACAATATACTATAATTCTTAAATTATTTTCACATGAAACCTTATTAATGTGACGCCCTGAGTGTAAGTGTGTATAAAACGTAACCTTTAAGCCTTCATGTTATTGCATAATAGTTAAGATAAAAGTAATGGTGTCAAAAGACTAACCAAGTCTGTTCCACTTGACTGTTGGGCCAGTCAAGCCTGCACATGTGAGCCGTGATGTTGTTCGGCTTGTTGATTGGCATCAGTATACTGAACACAGGATAGGGCACCATAATACCCACAGATAGTACCCATGTGGCAGCGATGACCTTGTAGGCATGAGAACGGGTCTGCCATGCCCTTGACTTCAGCGGGTTGCAAATGGCACTGTATCTTTCAATAGCAATGGCCACTAGACTGAAGGTGGAAATGCTGACGGACATTCCTGTGTAGACAAGAGAAGGATATAAATTAATATGTAATCATATATAATGCAATGCTCATAAACTCAAATATTTGTGTATTTTATAATATATAACATAATCTATATACTAATCTTAAAGCTAAAAAAGGATACACTTTGAATACTGTTCATTTACAGAAAAGTAATTGCTGGATGAAAGGTACAGTATTAGGTACAGAACCTTCGTCAGTTCTCAACCTACCAGTCTGTATTCCAACATGTATTTACCATAAATGTTTTGGGGGTTGTGTATTTTATGATTATGTTGCTGTGCATCAGAGTTTTTTCTTACAAGCATTCCTGCTTAGGGCACCTACCCCTCCTTATTTCATCATATTCAAACACTAAGGCTTGTGGAACCTCTTGGATTGAGAGCTGCAGCTAATGGGGTTTGCATACATGAATATGTATATTATCCAGCGTTTGCTACGTTTTGCTTTGGCACACTTTACAAATAATTTTAATGTATGCCCCCATTTTAAAAAACAAATCTCAGATTCACCCCAAAATTGATTGTGAACTTCCTTTGATTAATTACTTTTCACTGAACAAGTATGTTTTTTTATGCCATGTTTTTCTGTGCTTATTTCATTATGTTGCACGGTTTAATGCTAATGAGAAACCAGGGCTGCTGCTGCAGAACCTCTGTTGATTATCCAACAACTAGGGCAGATGGATTTCTAACTGATTGAGATTACCCAAGTGAATTGTTTAAAAACTTACGTCCATGGTAAAAATAAATAAATAAATAAACAAGATAATGCAATAGAATAATCTTGCATCAAGTAGAAAGGCATCAACCTAATGTTCGTCTTTCTGCTTATTCCGAGGTTTACTGTAATCAGCTGGATTCAGACCAGAAGGAGGACCTGCACCCTAGACACGACCACAACGCATTCCTGAAGTATCAGCAGAGATTGTGTCCACTAGACTCTCATCGAAGGCCTCATCAACACGACAGCCATCAGCACTGATCCTCAACAAACCCGTCTCCATCCCGGTGTGATGACTCTGATCTTCAACCAGATGGAACTGGATAATATTCTGGTTGTTCCAATTCAATCTGACTTCTGACCTATAATGCTTTTTGAATCATAATCATACACTGTTCATTCGTTGGCCAGAGGAGAACTGGCCCCCTGACTGTGCCTGGTTTCTCCCAAGGTTTTTTTCTCCATTCTGCCTCCTGATGGAGTTTTGGTTCCTTGCCACTGTCGCCTTTTTTGCCTTTTTTCACCTTTGTTGTCATTGGCTTTTGGCTTGCTTAGTTGGGGACATTAAATTGAACATTTAATTTAATTTTCAACAATAACATTGATCTGCCTACATTGACACCATTATATGAGAACTGAACTGAGCTGGACGATGACTTCACGGTTTTCTCCAGAGCGGCTATATAGGTGCTGGTCATATAATTAGAATATCATGAAAAAGTTGATTTAATTGAGTAATTCCATTCAAAAAGTGAAACTTGTATATTATATTCATTCATTACACACAGACTGATACATTTTAAATTTTTATTTCTTTTCATTTTGATGATTATAACTGATTACTAATGAAAATCCCAAATTCAGTATCTCAGAAATTTGTAATATTACTTAAGACAAAAACAAAAAAAAAAGGATTTTTAGAAATGCTGGCCAACTGAAAAGTATGAACATGAAAGGTATGAGCATACAGCACTCAATACTTAGTTGGGGCTCCTTTTGCCTGAATTACTGCAGCAATGCGGCGTGGCATGGAGTCGGTCAGTCTGTGCCACTGCTCAGGTGTTATGAGAGCCCAGGTTGCTCTGATAGTGGCCTTCAGCTCTTCTGCATTATTGGGTCAGGCGTATCACATCTTCCTCTTCACAATACCCCATAGATGTTCTATAGGGTTAAGGTCAGGCGAGTTTGCTGGCCAATTAAGAACAGGGATACCATGGTCCTTAAACCATGTACTGGTAGTTTTGGCACTGTGTGCAGGTGCCAAGTCCTTTTGGAAAATGAAATCTGCATCTCCATAAAGTTGGTCAGCAGCAGGAAGCATGAAGTGCGCTAAAACTTCCTGGTAGACGGCTGCGTTGACCTTGGACCTCAGAAAACACAGTGGACCAACACCAGCAGATGACATGGCACCCCAAACCATCACTGACTGTGGAAACTTTACACTGGACTTCAAGCAACGTGGATTCTGTGCCTCTCCTCTCTTCCTCCAGACTCTGGGACCTTGATTTACAAATGAGATGCAAAATTTACTCTCATCAGAAAAGAGGACTTTGGTCCACTGTGCTTTATTAAATCCAGAGTCAACGCATCTGTCTACCAGGACATTTTCAGAGCACTTCATGCTTCCTTCATTTTCCAGCAGGATTTGCACCTGCCCACACTGCCAAAAGAACCAAAACCTGGTTCAATGACCATGGTATTACTGTGTAATTACTGTGTGATGTCATGTAATATGTGACCCGCCACGGAAAGTAAGGACACAAGTCGGCAGCACAACTTTTGAGCAAAATGAGAAAGTAGCGGTTTTTTTTCAAAACTGGTGATTTTCGCTTTTTTGCAGAATCTGTTAGTTGAGATCACGAAGAAGCGTCTCCATGTTTTAGATATCAATATTGGTATATTTAAAATCGTACATTTTTAGGTTGAAATCGGCTTGTTTTGTGAGATTCTAGCTCGCAGTAGGGGCGTGTCATTGTCTGTGTGTATTTCCATACTAGATAAGCCGGCTTTTGTTTCTTTTGTTATTGCCCCCGCCCTCCAAGGGAACAGCGTGGTAGGACTGGGCAATATAATATCGATATAAAAAATATATTGATATATATTTTTAAATGGGATATGGAATTAGACCATATCGCATCGATATAGTTCAAAGTTGCGCTGTGATCCTTGCTGCAAGCAAGCTGCTGCGTGCTTTTGTAGCAGTCTGCGTCTCAACAGCCCAGTGTACAACGCGACAAATACTCACATTAAATGTTTACGCAGAGGAACAGGACACTGCAGTTCTCAAAAGTTCATTATTTGCATGTGCTTTAAAGCCTTGCCGGTTAAACATGTCATTCGCTGCTGAAGCGTTGTTCTAATGCGCTTTTCTGCGCGCAAACAGCCGACGCGCGCATGCACTAAAAGCCTGTCTAACAGCGCCTGGATACTGGACTAAGTTATCTTTCGAGTCTTTTTGAGCTAATACTGTCAAATACACTCAAGGTTTACATAAAGAAAGTTGGTTATGTCTAAATTGAGAGAAATCTGCGTGTCATATTATGCGTACATATTAGACGCGTTGCTTTCAGGTCTTAAAGAGACAGTAGCCCTAATAGTAAACATGCAGCCGCTTGTCCTTAAAGGGATTGTTCACCCAAAAATAAACATTTTGTCATTCTTTACTCACTCTAATGTTGTTCCAAACCTGTATTTATTTATTTATTGTGCTGAACACAAAAGAAGATATTTGGAAGAATGTGGGTAACCAGACAGTTGCTCGTCCCCATTGACTTCCATAGGAAATAAATATAGAAGTCACTGGGGAACATCAACTGTTTGGTTACCCACATTCTTCCAAATAACTTCAACAGAATAAAGAAACATATTCAGGTTTAAAACAACTTGAGAGAGTAAATGATGACAATTAACTAAACATTTGGGGAGAACTATCCATTTAATGTTAATAAAACAACATGTGCTTTACAGCTTTACAAAGGGAGCTTTACAGGGGGTATGGCTTATCTAAATGAGATGTAAATGAGCCCTATTGTCACTCCCAGCAGCAGAGAGGTGAGAACTGCTCAATCTTTAGAGGCAGATTTCTCCACTTTGAATTTTTTTGAGTGCCTACCTTCAAATGGCCACAACTTCTCCAAATATTATCAGATTACCATGTGTTACACATCGTTGGAAAGCTTGGAGACTACACTTTCAGAATCTGTGAATAACTCAAAATGCTCCAGAACCGACTTGTGTCCCTACTTTCCGTGACCGGTCACATATTCTAATTTTCTGGGATTTTGATTTTGTGGGTTTCATAAGCTGTAAGCCATAATCATCAAAATTATAACAAATAAAGGCTTAAAATATATCACTTTGCAAGTAATGAGTCTATATAATATATTAGTTTCACCTGTTAAGTTGAATTCTTGAAATAAATCGACTTTTTGATGATATTCTAATTATATGACCAGGACCATATATAAATGAACTAAATTAATATTTTTTTTACAACAAAAATGAAACATCACAG
Organism: Phoxinus phoxinus; assembly: GCF_949152265.1. Lineage (NCBI taxonomy): Eukaryota > Metazoa > Chordata > Actinopteri > Cypriniformes > Leuciscidae > Phoxinus > Phoxinus phoxinus. The sequence goes on from NC_136881.1 coordinate 23,032,414, forward strand.
AACTTACCGGTACTCAAGCTGGACTGTGATGCTATTTTCTTCTGGAAACAAACTTTGTTGCATTATTTTCCTGTTATCTCTGTAAAGCTCCTTTGAAACTATCTGTATTGTAAAAACTGTATTGTGACTCTATTCAGTCTAAAACTACATTTCACAGAAAGCTATTTTACTGGGATTTTTTTTTCTTTGGATAAACGAAAGAAAAAAAAAGTTAGGCTATATTTTTCACATTAACAAGATACATTGTCTGCGTTTATGCTCCCAGATGTATTCCAGATCATATTTTCATCTCAAAAGAATTCACACTGGCTGAAAATTATGCCTAATTTAAAACTCAATTAAAACGGCGGTGTACACAAATGTTGCAGCCATTGTAACTGCATTTACCAATCGCACAGACAGTGATTTGTGCTCTGGGGTAATTTCCTTCCTTGTAGGTAGACATTAGCAAATATGACCACTGAGGGTTGAAATCAATGGCTCATAATGGTTTTGTGCATTGATTGCCACTGGCTGACTAAAACTAGGATCCCAAAGTACTATCAGATTAATGCAATATTGTGAGCAAGGTAATACAAGAGAAAGCCACAGAATGCTAGTGAAGCTGTAGAATGGGATGGAATGTTCTCACAGGTGGGGGTGGGGCGACGACGTGCTCTTCCACTGACTCAAGGCCAACGCTTTGCAGTGTGAGAATGACTTATTGCTGTCCAGCTCAGTGCCAAGTAAATTCAGAGACGAAATGCTTTGATTTCAGGCTGTGCTACACAGATCCTGAAGACTTATAGCTTCTATATTATGTAACACTTATAAATATGTATAACACTGTGTAAGGCATGATGAACAATACACCAGTCAGTCCATTTATTTGGGCCCTGACAATCATCCCGGAGGGGTTCATTTTGCAAAAATGACCTGATTGAAAATGTTTCCACGTATTACATTGCTTGTTGACAAATTAGTAAATAAATGGACAAAAATATAGAATTGAGAATGAGTTCTATGTGAGAAGAAAAATACTGCAGAGTGATGTGACAGAAACTAGCAGAGTGTAGGAGATTGGTTGCCAGGGACAACAGTATACAGCTTAATGTTTTGACTGCAGAGTGCTGCGTTTGACCAATCAGAATTAAGTATTCCAGAGAGCTACACTGTTAAAATTTTCAGTGGGAAATTACAGTATATTCCAGGTTATTAACTGCATGACTTTCACAGTAATTCCACAGGACTTCTCTTGTATAACTGCACTCTTGGAAATCTCTTGATATTTTTTCTGAATAGATTATTCTGTGGAGTTTCTTCATTCTTGTTGGTTTAATCTGTGCTGCACTTGTTTTTGTTTCACTTTTAACAAGTTTGTGTTTGTTTATTTTGTAATGTTCAGAATTAATATTTTGTATTACTCTTTATAGTAATAACTCTTTATAATTTGTTGAGTGTCACCATTGTGTTAGTCGATACTGATGTCTGTGTTACAGTACGTAGACACAGGAGAGGAAGATGGATGGTGAATAGTGATTTATTGATAACAAAGGTGCAGGGATGAGGTGAGCAGGGTAGTGGGGTCCAAATGGTGATCTTGGACAGAGGACAAGGAGATTGCTGAAGACAGGGGGAATAGTCCACTTAGTGAAAACGAGGTCGGACCAGGAACTGTGGTGAGGAGTGTGTCTTTATAGTGGCACTGAAAAGGATGATGAGGTGCAGGTGTGAGTGATTGTGAATGATGTGCAGGTGGGAGCCAAGGAGGGTGATGTGAAATGTAGTGCAGAGGATGGTGACTAGGTTGATATGTGACGATGGCATGGCCTATTTGGAGCAGGAAGCCTCCAGGGCGGTGCTGGTTCAGGCGGCCAGGGTGGAGTCGGCCATTCAGGAGACTAGGGCAGAGCCGGCAGCTCAGAAGACCAGCGTGGAGCCGGCAGCTTGGGAGACCAGGGCGGAGCTGGCAGTTTTGGTATATTCGGCAGAAGGCTCTGGCGTGGCAGCGGCCATCTTGGACGAGGGCTCTGGCGTGGTGGTGTCCATCTTGGGACGTGGGCTCTGGAACGGCGGCGGTCATCTTGGGACAAGACTCTGGAGCAGCGGCGGCCATCTTGGGACAAGAATCTGGAACGGCGGCGGCCATCTTGGGATGAGGCTCTGGAATGGTGGTGAGTTCCATAGATATACATAATAAAGGCTAGATGTTTCGTCCGCGCTGCTGGCCAATGGAGGTCGACGTCCGCACCTGGCGGCCATCTTGTCACAGTCAGCTCGCTCACTCATAACATTGTGTTTTAATGGTACATGTACTTTTTACATACTTTTTAAATAACCACTTGCTCAATTTTCGAGATGGTCCTCACTGCAGAACACTAAATCCAGGGGGAGGAGTTGGATCCAGATCCAACTCGTCCCACCTTACATATACCTAAACCTACCCATCTCCAGCCCCTGATCCCTAAACCCACCCCTAAACCTACCAATCTCCACCGCCTGATCACTAAACCCACCCCTAAACCTAATAATCTCCACCCCTTAGATCTGGAACTCCGCCCCCTGGATCTCGTGCACTGCAGTGAGGTGCTACTGCAATTTTCTACCGATTTTCAAACAGGTTGGTTTGTTATAAACGTCAGAGATGTAGTTATGACACTGCATACTTATGTTGAAATATATAATATTATAATTATTCATGTTCAAGCATCCAGAATTATAGCCACGTTAATAAAGTTTGTAAGAAACCAAACCGTTTGTAAGAAACCAAACCGTTTGTAAATCCGTCAAGATTTCAGCGAGATACGAGTATTTGTGTCCGTGCAGATCACTCACCTTACATCAGGTACCACAGAGCCCGCCAGAAAGCTTGCCTGTGACAAGATGGCCACCGGGTGATGACGTTAGAGACTCCGCCGTAAGACATCTAGCCTTTATTATGTATATCTATGGTGAGTTCACCATCGCTGGGATGGCCATTGGTGAACGGGGACTCACCGCTGGCCAACACCCACTGCGCAAAAGCCTCAAAGTTCTCTCGAAGCCTCACACCGGGCAGGCATGCCTTTGTCTCAGCATTGAGGCTTGTGTGGTAAAAGACACTCAATGATCGGTCTGGTTAGGAGGTAAGGCACACCAGATCGAGGAACGCGTGGGCCTCAAGAGAATACTGGTCCTGGTCGATGCAAAGGGAGCTGCACTGCAGGATCCATATTTGGTATTGGTCCGACCTTCTGTTACAGTAAGTAGACACTGAAGAGGAAAATGGATGGTGAATAGCGATTTATTGATAACAAATGTTCAGGGATGAGGTGAGCAGGGTAGTGGAGTCCAAAGGGTGATCTTGGTGGAGACACAGAGGACAGGGAGATCACTGGAGACAGGGGGAATAGTCCACTAAGTGAAAACAAGGTCGGACCATGAACTGTGTTGAGGAGAGAAACCCTTTATAGTGGCAGTAATGAGGGTGATGATAATGTGCAGGTGTGAGTGATTGTGAATGATGTGCAGGTGGAAGCCAAGGAGGGTGATGGGAAATGTAGTGCAGATGATGGTGACTAGGTTGATATGTGACAGTCTATGCATCATTAGCCGATGGAAGAAAAATACTGTTGTGTTGCAAGATGATGTCACACCTTTCAAAGATAAATCTGAAATATCCATCTACATACAATGAGTTTGAAATGAGATATTGGTAAATCTTTATGCTGAAATAATGCTAATAATAGTAGTTTGACTAATTTAAAATCAGCCAATTTGCTAATTTTATATTCTACCTTGTCATTGTTTTAACAAATGTTTTCATTTGTCACACTTCTGACTTGGCTAGATCAGAAATTTCAATATGAATATGCAAGGTCCAAGATTCCATGCAAATGGAACACTATAGTGACCATTATTGTGAATTACAGAAAATTACAGTACTAAACAATATAATTTCTTACAGTAGCATGGTTAAGGACAACTTTACAATGTGAATTCACAGTAAGACAAGAGCAGTAAATTCTTTGTTGTTGTTTTTTGTGATGTCAGCAACTATTTTTGATTGTATGTTAATAATTAAACATATTATTTGTGTTTGTGTTATTGTAGCAGTATTAATTAATACGTAATGTGTATCTGGCGTACTTTTGGCCAATCCTCATGTGAGGCTCCATCCTATAAATATCGCGAGTAGTCCTTCTAACGCGCTCTCTTGCTCGTCAGTGACGGAAGTTGTGTTGTGCTTCCGGGTCGCTCTCTCCGGTGCTCTGCTGTGCTGACAGGTAGGGTAGTGGCTTCGTTGTCTCCACGCCAATATATTGTTCTTATCTGCAGTGATGGTTATTATGTGTTGGACGCTCATAGATCTCCGTTTCGGGGCCCAGTTTTCCATCTCGTCAGTCAGCACATTCAATAAACGCTACTGCATTATCGGTGACGTCGGCACGCGTCGAGCTGTCTCCCTCGGGTGTAAATGAATGCTGCTTGATCGGTATGTATGCCATGATGTGTGATTATTCCTTTCATTTTTTTAATTAGGGTTAATGATAATATTTGTGTGTAAACAACAGGAATGAGGCCGGTGTAACTGGAGATCGTCGCCAGCAACACTGTTGATTCGCTAGCTGCTGTTTTGCCTTCACGGCTGTCTTTAAGACACTTATTTTGCCCTGTACGGCTGTCTTTCCTGGACCATTGGTTTCCCTGAACTACTGTTTTATACGTATTTATTGAACCTGTACCAGCAATTGGAGCATATTGCTGTGCGCTCGTCTTGCCATTTAATACTAAACGTTACGGGGCCATTACGCCTGCATGGCCAACAGTATGTGTCATTTGTTTCATGTGGGCTATTGTTTTTATGATGTCTGAATATAGCTCAAGGGGTTGGGGCTTTATATTATAATTTTGCTGATTATGAAGTTTGTTTTCTTGTTGTTTGTTCATTCCAATTTGGATTAATAAGTGTATTTATATTTTGTTTTATTCCTTTTCTTTTCGGATTACTGGATTTATATATCTTTAGATATATATATATATATAGTTTTCTTTATACTGCCCTTTTATAACCATTGCTGGTTTTGGCAGTCATTGTCTGTACTTTTTGATAAGTGTTCCTTTCATTTAAAGATTTAGATTTTCTGTATTTTCTATTCTTTTTGGTGAATCCTTGTTAAAGGAGTGTGTGTGCTTGTTTCATTCTTCTTTGTTTGTTACAGTGACTGAGAGCCGATGGTGGTGTTGGTGTCTGGGTGGTAGTGTCCCCTTCCGGTGTGCTGTTGACTTTCTCATCATCTTTTGTGTTCACTGTGGTGTGGTTGTGTTTACTGGGGAACTTTCCCTGGGATTTCTTACTGCCTCTGACTCCTTTCTCCTCCATCGGTAAGCCTCAGCATTTATACGTTTGTTTATTTTGTGTCTTTGTCTGTGTTCTCTTCCCCGAGAGATGGTTTTACAGTGTTTTAAATTATTGAAATAAAGTAGTTTCTTCAAATTTGAACCCGTCTTTGGCTGTATTGTACGTGTACCTGTGTGTCCTTAATTGTATTAATATAATTTCAATAAGGGAGTAAAATCATTCCCTGGGTGAAACTCCCAGGGTGGCGTAGTCGGTGTTTTGTCTGTCCATATCTCGAATGCCACAATCTGGCGTAGTCGGCAGGGTACAATTTAACGCCAAGACGTGTTCAATTTTGTTGTTTGTTGTCTTTCTCGCTCTTTTTTTTGTTTTTTTTTGTGTGTTATAGGCAAAACAGCAGCTGGCGTCCTTCCTCCGCCTTCCTATCTCCTAACGGTAGAGTTTCCCTTTGTTTGGGTAGGGTTTCCCTTTGTTGGGTAGGGTAAGTATGGAGGGAGAGGTACAGGAGTTGAGCGACTTAATTGAGCAGTCAAGAGCCGATAATGAGAGGCTGCGCCAGGAACAGGCTGCGGCCGTCCCTGGACCTAGTTTCGCACCCTCTAAATGCGTTACCCGGTTGTAGGGTTGTCAGGTCCCCATCTTGTCAAATGGTTGGGTGGATTTTAATTTCGTGTTGACCAACAGTAGCGGAATGGTATCTAGTGTTACAGAGTGTAATTTTAAAGTTTGTCGAGCTCATGCACGTTTAGGGAGTGACCAGTTCGAGTCTTAAAAATATGGCCCGCTGAGGGTTCTGTTTTTACTTGTATTATGTTTGAGGACTCGTGCATCACTTGTTTCTCGTCATTTAGCCGCCATGTTTGAGGACTCGTGCATCACTTGTTTCTCGTCATTTAGCCGCCATGTTTGAGGACTCGTGTATCACTTGTTTCTCGTCATTTAACCGCCATGTTTGAGGACTCGTGTATCACTTGTTTCTCGTAATTTAGCCGTCATGTTTGAGGACTCGTGTATCACTTGTTTCTCGTCATTTAGCCGCCATGTTTGAGGACTCGTGTATCACTTGTTTCTCGTCATTTAGCCGCCATGTTTGAGGACTCGTGCATCACTTGTTTCTCGTTATTTAGCCGCCATGTTTGAGGACTCGTGTATCACTTGTTTCTCGTCGAGTAGCCGTAAAGGTAGAGGACCTGTAACAAGTGCCTTACTTGTGTTTTAATCATGTTGGAGGACTTGTGTATCGCTTGTTCTCGTAAATGGTTTTAGGTGCGTGACTTTTGTGTCTACTGTTGTGCTGCCCTCTTTAGGCCCTGGAAGTGAGTAGCAAGAGTTGCTTATCGTCGGGGCGCCGATACAAAAAGCTGGGGTAGATTGTAGCAGTATTAATTAATACGTAATGTGTATCTGGCGTACTTTTGGCCAATCCTCATGTGAGGCTCCATCCTATAAATATCGCGAGTAGTCCTTCTAACGCGCTCTCTTGCTCGTCAGTGACGGAAGTTGTGTTGTGCTTCCGGGTCGCTCTCTCCGGTGCTCTGCTGTGCTGACAGGTAGGGTAGTGGCTTCGTTGTCTCCACGCCAATATATTGTTCTTATCTGCAGTGATGGTTATTATGTGTTGGACGCTCATAGATCTCCGTTTCGGGGCCCAGTTTTCCATCTCGTCAGTCAGCACATTCAATAAACGCTACTGCATTATCGGTGACGTCGGCACGCGTCGAGCTGTCTCCCTCGGGTGTAAATGAATGCTGCTTGATCGGTATGTATGCCATGATGTGTGATTATTCCTTTCATTTTTTTAATTAGGGTTAATGATAATATTTGTGTGTAAACAACAGGAATGAGGCCGGTGTAACTGGAGATCGTCGCCAGCAACACTGTTGATTCGCTAGCTGCTGTTTTGCCTTCACGGCTGTCTTTAAGACACTTATTTTGCCCTGTACGGCTGTCTTTCCTGGACCATTGGTTTCCCTGAACTACTGTTTTATACGTATTTATTGAACCTGTACCAGCAATTGGAGCATATTGCTGTGCGCTCGTCTTGCCATTTAATACTAAACGTTACGGGGCCATTACGCCTGCATGGCCAACAGTATGTGTCATTTGTTTCATGTGGGCTATTGTTTTTATGATGTCTGAATATAGCTCAAGGGGTTGGGGCTTTATATTATAATTTTGCTGATTATGAAGTTTGTTTTCTTGTTGTTTGTTCATTCCAATTTGGATTAATAAGTGTATTTATATTTTGTTTTATTCCTTTTCTTTTCGGATTACTGGATTTATATATCTTTAGATATATATATATATATATAGTTTTCTTTATACTGCCCTTTTATAACCATTGCTGGTTTTGGCAGTCATTGTCTGTACTTTTTGATAAGTGTTCCTTTCATTTAAAGATTTAGATTTTCTGTATTTTCTATTCTTTTTGGTGAATCCTTGTTAAAGGAGTGTGTGTGCTTGTTTCATTCTTCTTTGTTTGTTACAGTGACTGAGAGCCGATGGTGGTGTTGGTGTCTGGGTGGTAGTGTCCCCTTCCGGTGTGCTGTTGACTTTCTCATCATCTTTTGTGTTCACTGTGGTGTGGTTGTGTTTACTGGGGAACTTTCCCTGGGATTTCTTACTGCCTCTGACTCCTTTCTCCTCCATCGGTAAGCCTCAGCATTTATACGTTTGTTTATTTTGTGTCTTTGTCTGTGTTCTCTTCCCCGAGAGATGGTTTTACAGTGTTTTAAATTATTGAAATAAAGTAGTTTCTTCAAATTTGAACCCGTCTTAGGCTGTATTGTACGTGTACCTGTGTGTCCTTAATTGTATTAATATAATTTCAATAAGGGAGTAAAATCATTCCCTGGGTGAAACTCCCAGGGTGGCGTAGTCGGTGTTTTGTCTGTTCATATTTCGAATGCCACATTATGTATGCATCAACGGTGGAAACAAATTTCCTCATGAAGACAAATCTAAATTACTGCGATGTCAGCATCATTTTGCTGTTGATTAACAGTAATTTGTAAGAAAATTACCCATTCATTTCACTGTAAATGTCTGACTACAGTACTTTATTGTAAATTATACTACAGGGCCGTTGAATGCTTGAATCTGATTGGTTGATGAACGTTCTACGGTGTGCAATTATTTTCAGGAAACTGCACGGCTAAAGTAGTTCCAGGCATGTCTTGACCGCATTACAGTTCCATATCACTTCGCGTAGTTAACTGTAATAACGGAAAATAGGATAAAATTTATAACAAGAAAAACCATGCAGCTCCATGCGGTTGATCTGCAATTTTCTATGTCTAACTTCACAATCAATGGAAACATGCAGTTTAATTTTAATAAATAAAGTATATAGTCCTATATAATCAATAGAAAATTAAACTGAATATTTAAATAATGCACGGGTTTTCGTAATTATTGCAGATAATATAACAAATAAATAATTATTGATAGATAGGCCTATAGCCTACTTGTTAAAAGGGCTTTGTGTTTCATTTAGGCTAGTCTACGGTCACTAATAGAAAAAAAGAATGAACGAATTAATTAAAATTAATTTAATAATATTGAGGCACATGCTTCTCTCTCTCTCTCATAACTGCATTAATAACTGCATAAAGCCGGGGACACACTTACTGTAAGGCCGGTTATGAATGTAATTTGATACTTATGACTGTTTTACTTATTACCACCTCGGGTGTGCTTTATTTTTCTAATAATTCAACGGCCTGTCATCAATTATTCCTTACATAATACTCTATAATCCTGTAAATTCCTAGCAATTATTACACGCAGAGTAAAGAAAAATACTGCTGGTTTTATGAAACGCAGTCAAATTCTAACAAAGAAAAACAGAATAAGAATGAGATGGAATGCTCTGAAAAAAAAAAAAATCTTGCTATAGGCACAGCATTCTTTGTGATCTTCTTAATGATCTTATGTCGTGTCAGTTTCTTTGAATCATTCCTTTTCAATCTAATGCCCCACAGGTTTCACAAAAATGTATTTTTCATATTGATTAGTGTTAGTATGATGTGGGGCATGAAAAAGTGTTGCTCAAGGAGGAGGAGACATCACAGGAGAAATAGCACAGTCAATGACTAATTAATGGTGAAGTGCAACATCTATAGTCAAGTCAGACTGAACCTATAATTGAGAATAGACGGGCTGAGCTTTTAGGGGCTGCCAGAGAGCTTAACTAGAGATGACTAGATGATGTATTAAGCTAAGCAGGATGTGCCTGTGTTCTGATTTAAGTGCTTTAAGTCTATGTTTAAAACAGTTGTCTGCTTGTAAAATTAATATATGATTGATGTCACGATAGATGATGACATCCTAAACTGTGTTCAATCGTTTAGTCCAGGGGTTTTCAAAGGGTGGAAAGCGCCTCCCCAGAGAGGCTCCAGAGCATGCCAGGGGAGACGTGGAGAGTGGTACAAATTATAGCCTAATAATTAGTTTAATAAATTTAAAAAGTAAAATTGTTATACCCAATGGGGGGGCGCCATTGGGTAAGTTGTGTCAAAAGGGAGGCCCATTGTCTTAGACTTTGAAAACCTCTAGCCCATTCACAAACCTAAATAAGAGCCCCTTTAATGTTATTTTCTTCAAAAGCATTACATGTCGACAAAAACCACAACAACAATTTCCTAAACACCTAGTCCTTATATATAAAAATGGATTTGTTTTGCAGTGCTATGCAAAGTGGCCGCATATATACACTGTTAGACCTTACCGGGTTTTTTTACAGTAACATACTGGCAACACTGTTACCAGTAATTTACTGTTATTTTTACAGTTATTTACTGTATTATACAGTTTGTGACTGTAAAATGCACTAAATTAAAATTTGCCTTAAAACTAATTTCACTTGCAGAAACCGACTGGCCTTAAATTTACCAACTGTAATTTAAATGTGTAAAACTAAAATGTGTAATGCATTAATAATGTGAGAAAAGAGTTAAGAACTTCCATTAGAAACCATTAAAAAACTTAAGTACATAAAAAGATTTCCACTGAACCAGCAATTACATTCTGTTAAATAAAGCAACATGCAGCGTATCATCGATGTTTCTAGATCTTCTCCTGGACTGAAGCACGGGCTCTACTCTTCAGCACAATGGTGACCCAAAAAACAAAATTTTACAGTAAACTACTGGCAACAGTGTTGCCAGTATAAACCTGTTTTATAACATACAGTTTATTACTGTTAAAATACATTTTGTGGGTGTGTCTTTTTATCTTACACTGTTAACCCTTTCAACCCCACAGGAACATCCACACTACAAAGAGTAAAAAGTAACATTGACAGTGTTGCAGTGAGATCATTAAGAGAATATGTAAGTGATTTTTGAGCATTAGTGATGAACACCTGCTGTTAACAAGCAGAATCACTGAAGGAAAGAGGAACACAAGAACAGAAAATAGAGAAACACAAGAACTACAACTGACTTCCAGCCATAACACATTATTACACATATTATTAACCAGTATGACTTTATTTCTGTCATATATCTACAGAAGTAGTTATTGAGATGTTTAATTGAAAATGTTTGATTTGAAGTTACCATTATAGAGATCAGTGTTTGCTTTAGTTGGGTTGCTGATGCCAACTCATTATTTTTAATCTTGCTGCTTGAGCTGTGTTTTTGCAAGTCACACTTGTGCACACACAGAGTTTGTGAATGATTATGGTTATATTCACTATCATGACAAAATCATTATGTGGCCTGTCCATTCCCTGAGAAGTTAATTCTCACTCATTCAGACTTTAATTGTCAATTAAAAGTGTTACGTTACCACCACTGTGAAACAACAGCAACAATGACTAATTTATTTCTAACACATGCATAACCAAAAATAAAAGAGCTACACTGTCTTGTAGAAACACAGAAATATCACAAAATAGAACATGCATCTCAACAATGGTAGGAATATATATATTTTTAATTATTATTCATGCAGCAGAGCATGCGGGGAGTTTTATACTATCCTGGTACCCAGCATGCATTGCGACATGAAACTTTTGATCATCACCATTGTTGAGATTCATATGATGATTGTTGATGTCTGTGCGTGTCAGAGTCAAGCCGGAGTTAATACAATTTTAATGCATTATATGATTTCAAAAATTTTCAGTTGACCTGATTTCAGAAATATTGCTGTATTTCATGTTGTAGATTATCAGATATATGGTATTAAACCAGAAATTCACAGCTCACATATATTAAAAAGTAATAAATCATGTATGATTTTGAAATCACAAAACCAAAAACTCCTGATCAACTTCCCCTTGACTTTTTCTTGCTGTAACAAATGTGCTTTATACACTCACTGTTACAGCAGCCGAAGAGAGATAAATGAACAAAGTCTTTGAGGTAAGGTACAAGAGACCAACTAAAGCAAATACTGATCTCCATCATGGTGACGATAAACTTTATTATTAACTAAATCCCTGTTAATTCTCAACAAGAACTTGAAATAAATAATGTTAAACTGGTTTCACACTCAGTGTGGCTGGAAGTCAGTTGTAGTTCTTGTGTTTCTCTTTTTTCTGTTCTTGTTTCTCTGTCCTTCAGTGATTCTGCTTATCAGGTGTTAATCAATGTCTCAATTCACTCACTTCTTTTCATTCAAGTGGACTATACTAGTGAACTAGTGTAGGGAATAGTGAATGAGGGTATAGGGTGTGATTGGGAACACAGCCTCTGAGTGTCGACTTTTCGAGCGCTGTTAATTCACAGTATATTCCTGTAGGTATATTCCTGTATATTACTGTTTTAATGGAAAATGGTATTATATTGTAAGAATGTGGGCTTTTTCTACAGTAAGGGCTAACAGTGTACAGTACCGGTATATAGACAGCTCAAAACACAATAGAGATTTATTTCAGAAATATGTAATTATGCTTAATTATGAATTAAAAAATTATGAATTGCCAAAAGTAATTAACATGCATGCTTGGCATTAGCACACCAAATTATGTTACAGATTATAACAAAAATACTATAATAAGATGTTCACCCTAAAAACAGAGCAGGAGGAAGCAACTTTGGCCCAAGTGCCACTGTCCTGCAGAGCTTATGTTCCAATCCTAATAATCTAAAAATGTAATCATTAGGCTTTTTAGATTATTAGGTTTGGCTCTGTAATGAAAGTTTATTTTAGTGTTTAATACATTATTGAACAATGATCAATGACAAAGAAGAATCGAACATGAATCTTCCACTTGAGAAAGCTTAATTGAACGCTCCTCACCCATGAAATAGGCGACTGTCTTGCACATTGCGGCTCCAAAAATGAAGTCCTCCAGCAGGCTGGGGATGAGATTAAAGGGCATGCAGAAGATGGCCATCATGAGATCACTAATTGCCAGCGAGAGCAGGAAGGAGTTGGTGACAGTCCGCATTCTCTTGTTTACTATCAGGACCACAATGATCAGCAAGTTCCCAAAAACACTCAGGAGAAAGACAAGTGAGTAAAGGATAATCCTCACCGAGTCAATTTCTAAGGAGAGAGGAAAAAAAACAACAACAAATGCATTATCTTATGACACCTTTAATGTCACCATCAAATCAAAATTCTTTCTTTTTCTTTTTTTATTGAATATTGCAGTATCTATTATAAATGATTTATCCGTGAACATATTTTTTAAATGTATTATTCATGTTCCCTCATAATCTTTAATCAAAATAACGGTAACACTTTATAATAATGGTCAGTCCTTTATAAGTAACTATGCAGTAAGTAATGCAGGACTAATGAGTAGTACTACATTAACACTTCAGCTACTACTATAAGTAATACATTCGATATTACTTACTGATTAGTTAAGTTTGTTTACATATTAAGGACATATTTGCATATTTACAGAATTCATAAACATTGCTCTTTGTCCCTGGCATAAACAGATGGAATTTGGAGTAAAATGGAAAACTTTGGAAAGCATAAAATTGAAGTTTGTGAAGTTGTGGCTAGTGCAGTCAGTCACAGTCAGTGGTGTTGGCACCATTACAATTAATAGTGTCATCCCAATGGCACAGTGTATTGCTCATTAGTGTTCAGTGTCAGCCTGAGTGTAGTGTAATAACTTTTACTGTTGTGACAGCTCCTCAATTTTCATGTTCCCCTGACCTACCCTGACGGTTCCTCTGTTCACTTGCTCTGCTAGGAGCAGTACCTGCTCTCAATGGAACAGTACCTACCAAGTTTTGTTTAAGCTTTCCTGTAGCTCAATCAGTAGAGCATTGGCGCTTGCAACACAGAGGTCATGGGTTCAATTCCCAGGGAAAGAAAGAACTGATAAGAATGTAAATGTGTACCTTGAAATGCAATGTACGTTTTTTTTTGGATAAAAGCGTCTGGTAAATGTAGCAACTGAGGCTCCTCCTGCACTGCATATCAGAATAAATTACTAATACATTACAGGAGAAATGTGATGTATTGTCTCGTTGGCATCTGGATGCTCATGATCCGTCTTTTGTTCCCTAGTTCATGTGCTCATGTGGTGTTTTTCTTTTGCCTGAGGTTGGTCTCACGACAGCCTGTGGCACTGGGAGATTGGAGACTCCAGGCGGTCCAGCTGATGTGGGACCACTTCGAGGCCGCACAGATAGATCTGTTTGCCTCTCCGGACTTGTACCATTGCCAGTTGTTCTTTTCCCTGGCTGAGGAGACCCTCAGCTAGGATGCACTGGCACCCAGCTGGTCCCGGGGCCTACGCAATGCACTGGCACCCAGCTGGTCCCGGGGCCTACGCAATGCACTGGCACCCAGCTGGTCCCGGGGCCTACGCAATGCACTGGCACCCAGCTGGTCCCGGGGCCTACGCAAGTATGCGTTTCCCCCAGTGAGCCTTCTCGCACAGACTCTGTGCAAAGTCAGGGAGGAAGAGGAGCAGGTCTTGCTAGTTGCCCCTTATTGGCCCAACCGGACCTGGTTCCCCGAACTGGCCCATTCCTCTCAGAGATGACCTCCTCTCTCAGAGACAGGGCACCGTATGGCACCCTCTACTAGACATGCTTACGCTCTGAAGTGGAATCTGATCGTTGAGTGGTGTTTTTCTCACCGAGAAGAACCCCGAAGATGTTCGATCGGTACCATGCTTTCCTTTCTGCAAGAGGGGTTGGAGCGAAGGCTGTACGTGGACAGAACGCAAAGCCTCAGGACCTCAGACCAGCTCTTCATCTGTAACGGAGACCAGCAGAAGGGAAAGGCTGTCTCCAGGCAGAGGCTGGCCCACTGGATAGTGGATGCCATCGTCTTGGGCATACCAATTTCAAGACGCGCCATGCCCCATCGGGTTGCAAGCCCACTCCACTCGGAGTGTAGCTTCTTCCTGGGCATTGGAAAAGGTGCCTCGCTGACAGATCGCGACACCAAACACGTTCGTTAGATTCTATAGCCTTCCTTGTCGAGCCGGTAGCTTCCCGTGTGCTCTCTTCACATAGAAGCCAGTCAACACCGTAGGCCCCGCTCGAAGTGTCGGCTTGCTGCGCCATTCCCCTCCTATGGACTGTATACCTGCACTATTTATTGCTCCAGTTGAGTTCCCCGTTAGCCGAACCCTGTTGAGTTCCTCCACACCCCTCGGCAGTTGGACGAGGCGGAGCGTCAGGCCGACGCCAGGCCTAGAACTTGTATGCATTGGTGGAACCTGTGCTAGGCTGGGTCACATATGTTGTGATCCATACGGTGATCAAATATGTGTATTCTTCCACGGTACGGCTCCATTTATGCTTTTGCGTTTTCTTTCCTGTAGAATTTGCACAAAAACACACAATTTGCCTTAAAGGATTAGTTCACTTTTAAAGTGAAAATTCTGTCATCATATACTCACCCTTAAGTTGTTTCAAACCTGTATGAATTTCTTTCCTCTGCTGAACACAAAGGAAGATATTTAGAAGAATGTCAGTAACCAGACAGTTTTTGGTTCCCATTGACTTCCATAGTAGGAAACAAATATAGCAATAATATATGTAGTATGTAGCCTATTAAGAGGTGGATTAATTTGGGTAGGACACAATTGAAGGCCTACAGTAGGTGTGAAATGTACGGCCTAGGTGTGAAATGTACGGCACGCCACTGGTTAAAGTAACACATTAACAGTTATTCAGCAACAAAATAGCATAAAAAACATACACCTGGGAGACTGAATAGGCTAAATTAACATAAGCCAGCGAGTCCAAAAAGTTACCGGCAAGTTCACCAAGATCCCGCGATCTCATTCCACAACACTGAATCCATTGAATTCTTCCTCTGTGTCGCTTCTGAACAACTCCGCTAACTAGAGCACCCTCTCTCGGCTGTAGACGGTAATGTTTTCTCTTGGTTCATCTCAGTCAGTATGAATTCATTTTGATATATAAGTCGCACCTGACTATAACTCGCAGGACCAGCCAAACTATGAAAAAAAAGTGTGACTTGTAGTCCAGAAAATATGGTAATATCGGCAACATTAAAAGAATGAGTAAAACATACCCAAATATATTAGTTAAGTTGCCGCAAATTGCGCATGAGCATGCGCCAACTTCAACGTACATGTGGGAATACGGAATTAAAATTCAACGTACGTCTTCCAGCGGGACTACAAAGTGTTGAGCTCCAGGTAGGTTTTTTTTTTGTTTTTTTTGTTTTTTTGTTATCGTGTTGATATAATATAACGCAAATGTTAACTTATTTGATGGTAAGATTTACCAAAAGATTAGTAATTTGTTCACTACTGTTATCTTGTGCCGATATAGGTAACAAAATGTTACGGATTTGAGGTTGGTCATTGATTTAGCGTTGATAGCGAAATTACAGGGTCCTTATACACCTGCAAATGCGAGTAAAAATCTACATTCATGAGTAAAATATTAACTGCCATTAGTGTTATGTAACATACATGGCTGAAATTAGTGAACAGAGACCAGCGCATTGCGTCTGTGTGATTGAGAGAGAGAGACTGTTGACGTCCTGAGGACAGGGTAACGTTAGGCCATCAAGGCAGAGAAAATAATAATAGCAGTAACTGTTCATGTGGTTTGCTGGATAATTATGGATAATGGAATAATGGATAATTGCTGGTTTCCTTGCATTTATATGAGGATATCTGTGTTAGAAGGGATCAAATCATAAAGTACTTTTATTATTGATATTATTTACGGAGATATATGATAATTATTGTGTGCCTTTCTGTTGGGTTCTTTCATTTATGGCAAAAACGGTTTGGTGTTAATAATAGGCATTCTTTTACATCAATATAGTTATGTTAAAATATTTAGGCAATTTGGGCGTGTTTTCGTATGGATGGGTTCGCGATGTGCTTAATTCGTTATCTATATCCTCCTTTACAAATATTTAACGTACACAAAATTGTTAATATATTATGCTGGCATATCACCTATAGCTTTAACTGCTGCTCTCCTCTTTTGATTTTGCATCATGCAGATTTAATTATGCATCATGCATCAATAGCAGTGTTGTTGTTTTTTAAGCAAGATGTAGCGTGATTTATGCCTAAATGCAGTTAATTTATGTCTTGATTAAATCTATAATCAAAAATGTATAATTAAAACATTTCTTACTTTCTTTTTCTTCCACAGAAATATCTTTATGAAAACATTTTAAGACCGTGTAATAAGAATATTATAAGTTCAGCCAGACTGTTTCATCCCATGAAGGCGTTTATTTTGAATGGGAAGTGTTATAATGTAAGTGGTAAAACTTTACAATAAGGTTTTATTTGTTAACTTTAGTTAATGCATTGATTAAGATGGACTATTAATGAGCAAAAGTATTTATTCATCTTTACTAATGGTCGTTCATTGTTCGTATTAGTTCACAGTGCATTATAATGTTAACAAATACAACTTTTTACTATAATAATTGATTGATAAATGCTGAAATTAAAATTAACTAAGATTAGTCAATGCTGTAGAAGTGTTGTTCATTCTTCGTTCATGTGATAAAGTAGTTAAAGTGATAGTTCACCCAAAAATGAAAGTTATGTCATTAATTACTCACCCTTATGTCATTTCAAACCTGTAAGACCTTCTTTTATCTTCAGAACACAAATAAAGATATTTTGAATGAAATCTAAGAGATTTCTCTCCCTCCGTTGACATTCTACAACTACCCCAATGACTCCTCAAAGATCATGAGATTGTAAAACTAATTCTTATGAATTAAGCAGTTTAGTTAAAATGTTCTGAATAGAAACGATAACTTTATATGATAAACATAAAATTTAGGGTGTAAACAGAGGATGTAATCCGATGTAAAGACATAGCCTCGGCCATGTCCATACCACAATGTCCAGCCGCAAGGGAGCTGGGTGTGTGAGGGAGAACCAAAGTGGACCGTGCGTCGTATCCTGAGACGCGAAGAGATTCACTTGTGCCTGGCCATAAACCCCCCAAATGTGCTCCACCACCTCAAAATTCCTTTGTTGAGGGAGGATGGCCTTTTAAATCTATCGTGACAAACCAGTCCTCAGATCTGATTTGAGTCACGATCTGTTTGAGTGCGAGCATCTTGAACTTGAGTTTCATGACTGCACGATACAACAGTACAGACGAAGATCTAAAATAGGACGCAACCCCCCATCCTTTTTCAGAACAATAAAGTAGCTGCTGTAAAACCCTGATTCTCTGTCGGGCGAGTACACCTGCTCTATAGCTCCCTTCCCTAATAGAGACTCTACTTATTGCTCCATTACCAGAGCCTGCTCGGGATGTACTACACGAGTAGCACCCCGTTGTAACGAGGTGGAGGAGAACGAAACTGGATTCTGTAACCTCTCTCTATTATCTGCAGTACCCATGGAGATATATTCAGCAGATTCTTCCACTCTGTCAGAAAATCTACTAAGAGTACCAGTCTCTCGAGACTGGCCTCTGGTGTTATTGTAACAGCCACTTCGGTGACCTGAAGCATCCTGGCAGGAAACAACCGAACTGACTGTTTTTGAACCCCTCTCAGAGGGTGCGAGTTTGACACAGTCTCGTGGTGACACTGAGCCATGTGCTCGCTGGAGACCGCTGTGCCCCGAGGCACCAAGGGTGGCGGGGTTGGCAGAACGGCCTCCTGAGGGCACCGAGGTGGGGCGGGCACCGTATACTGAGGTGTACACCGCTCCACCCCGGTCGGGGTTACCCTCAGAGGTCTGACACCAGTGGGATCAGGACCTTGGCCGAAGCCTTTTTCAAAAAAAAGTCCTCAGATCCATCTTCTGCTTTAAAGGCTTCTGTTGAGAATGCCATTCTGGTCCCCAATCTTTCTGATGGGGAGCACAGGAAATAACACTCTGCCTGTAAAAGGAGTTTGTTAATGGCAAGTGCTGCTCCGCCCAGCAGCCCCATTTACGAAGTTATAATCTCCAAACTCATTGTACACACGAGATTGAGAATCTTCAATTCCCTTAACCTGATGCTCAGCACATAATTATACCATTTAATTCCTCAAAATTAATGTAGTAAAAGATAAACCAGACAATTTACACGGACTGGATGAAATGCTGAACTTATACATGAATCTAACTAATGAAAGTCAGACAAGCAAATGTAAATGCAGCCCACTTATGTAATTCCTCAGAATCAAACAGCAAAAAATCAACCAGACAAGTTAATATAGTCTGAATGAAAGGCTGAAATACACTGTGTATCTCTTTAATCAATGCATTGCATTTGCATAACCACTGGATTCTTATTGCAGTCTTTTTTTAAATAAACAGTAGCATGGGGAAACTCCCGATAGTGAACACTAGTCGGTAATGTTCATAAATGAACGTAGCCAGTCCACTATTATTGTTATTGCATACCCCGTAATCTACGCACTGCCTCAGCACACGCAAGATCCGAGCCAAATAATCTTTATTGACTTTCTTCGCTCGAGAAGAAAGCCATCGGGAGCAGAGCTGAACTCTCCATAGTACAAATGTTACAAGTCGGGAATCTATGAATGAACACTGTTTTACTAGAGCTGACCGTGCATGCTCCTCTCCCAAACAAACAACACATGAATTGTGTGTGTCCCCACTCGTAATGAAGCGAGGGCAGGGAGGAACACACGATCCAAAGCTGTTTGCAATATTATATGCTTGTGGTTGGACATGCATCGATGCACAGCACCTCTACCTCCTCAGACAAACAAACAACACATCATGTGTATCCCCACCCGTAAAGAAAGAGGGCAGGGAGGAACACGTAATCTTGTTTTTTTCGCCATAATATCTATGCTTGAGACTGAAATAGTGACAGACAACAATAAATAAGACAGATAGTCTGTAACACTGAGCGCTTGCTGAGGCACAAAAGCTAGCGCGGTTCGAAACCGGATGTCCTTTATCCTTTCCTGGTCGTCATGCCACCCGCCCACTCTCGCCATTGGACTAGTTGACAAAAGTGCTTCAGACGCAATCACGCTGGAGCGTTCCCAAAGCGTCATCGATGCATCGCGATTTCATCAAAAATATTTTCACTTGTGAACGTAAGTCTTACAGGTTTGGAACGACATGAGGGTGAGTAGCCTAAATGATGACAGAATTTTCATTTTTGGGTGGACTAACCAATTAACTAATGTAACCTTATTGTAAAGTGTTATCACGTGAGTGATATGAAGTTGTATGTCGTTTTTTTTTTTATACCGGTATATATGTAGGTATATATATATATATATATATATATATATATATATATATATATATATATATATATATACCTACAATAATGTGTTACGTGTATAAAAATATATATATTTGTTTGTATCCATATAGCATGTCAGTCAATTGAGGTAAATGAGATCAGCCTCTGCTTTTATTTCAGATCCAGTGTCAAAATCATCGTCGCCACACATTACATCAAATTGCAGTATCTTATTGCTTGAAATAAAATAGTGTGAGAGAGATTTAAGACTGTTGATTTTAATGTATATTCTGACTTCCCATTATTTTTAAATGGAAAGTGTTGAAGAAGTTGTATGTAACGTGAGTCTAATGAATGTAAGAGGGCTCTTTTATAGTTCCTTTGTTAGTTTGATAAGTAAAGTAATAGTGAGATAATCCTGTTTCTGACCATTTTTAGGTAAATTTAACCATCTCTGAACAACTATGTTTAATTATTTCTATTGACTTTCAGTAGACAGACTTTTGCCTGCTTAACAATAGAGTAATTATTAAAACATTTTTACAAGTAATTAGCTGTGTAATGTATTGAGAAATATTAGACTCTAATGTTGTTTAGTGTCTCATAGCCATTAAATGTAGGTAGCCTACTCTTTACTCAAAAATATGGGATGAAATCTAACCAAAGTGAGTGCAAATTGTTACCTCAATTTTATTGAGTAGATTCTGCGTCAAACATGTTCCTGCCCCCACGGTCACAGCACAAAAACACTATTAATACTTAATTTTGGAAAAATACTATTATTATTTATATCAACTGGATTACTGTTAATGCAATACAATGAATGACAACTATCTGCGGTCTCCCAGTGGCTTACATTATTTACAGTTTAGTGTTAAGTGATTAATTTACACCAAAACAAAAGATAATGTGTTTGCCTTTGAAAACATTATTTTTGTCTTACATTTCATAGTGAGCTCAGACAACACTGCTGAAAATTCCAGCATAAACCAGCATGAATTCCATGCTGGTCCAGGCTGGTTTATGCTGGTTAGTGCTGTTCTAGCTGGTTGGTCAGCATTATAATGCTTCTCTCAAGCAAATCGGAGCTGGTGATGCTGGTTCACCAGCATGGTCTTTGCAGAGTGGAGTGTGAGTAGGCCAGTTGTCTGTATGCAAGCAGTGTTTTGGTGACAAGCATTGGTTTTGCTTGAATATTTCTATATGTAACATATCGATGTAAATTAATAACAAAATAATATTAGAACATATGATGTATTGTAATATATAATTATAACTTTAGATAATTGTTAGCTCATTCTAAAAGTAATACTGAAAAAAAATCTTTGTTATGATCATATTATTAATGAATATCATCTAAAGTTTGAAATAACAAAGTAAAAATTCAAACTGGTGAAACAGTTCAAAAGATCAAAGCATGTTATATTTATTTAATATTAGCTGAAAGAAGAACACGAAATCCTTTAATTTGAGACGGCCTTTTTTTCAGAGCATCATTACGTTGCAGCCGTGATGCATATGCAGCCTTACAAGAACGCAGCCGAGATGCATATGCAGCCTTACAAGAACGCAGCCGAGATGCATATGCAGCCTTACAAGAACGCAGTCTTCCATTTGAGAAGCACCCATATTTGTCATTAAATCATTCAAGAGATTTTTTTTCAAAAATGCTGATTCATCCAGTAATACAAGTGAATCATTCATTCAAACCAATTAAAAATAATAATAATAAATGTATTAAAATCAATTAAATATGTTTTTAAATAGGCAGGTTTGTTTAGTTGTCTATTCAGAATCAGGGACAATCGTAATCTCTATTTTAAACAAAAACATTTTGATTCTCAATTTATCCAGAATCGAGCAGCTCTATGACTTCAGAAGTGGAAAGCAAAGGAAATTTTCATATAGCACATGAAGGCAGCATAACAGCCGGGACTGTGTTTTTGCTTCACGGGGTATCCTCACTACTCACCCTTTCCTAAACCAACACCTGACATAATGAGGCATTGTATTTGCAGTAAGCAAAGGTTGAATAATTATTATTTGCCGTGATTGTCTTGCAAACAAGAATGTGTATTTCAATAGTTCATCTTTATGATGTTTTATTCATTGGTCAGTTCAGCTGCTGTCTTCATGAATTGTACTTATTCTGGAATTTCTTGTGCCAGAATTATAAATAGGTCCTTCTTAATTTGATGAGTAAATGTGAGTCTGTAAGTCTGTGATTTTTAGAATGTCACATAATTAGACTGGGTAAAAGGATTTGCTGTCATTTGAAGCCAATTAAAAATTAAAGCCATTTTATTCAGGCACAGTGCCAAAGTTTAATGTTAAGAGCCTCGGTTCAATTTCAGAGCCAAAGACAGCAACACAGCTTAAGCATCCAACCATGAAATCAATGCAGTTATTCTTCTTACTTAGGAAATGATGAGCTAATTTTTCTCTACACCACAGTCAACCCTATAAAACATAATAATTGTCCACAGTAACACTTCTTTGTTTAACCTTTTTGAATTATTTGTTTGTTCAATATCTGCATAATATAGCCTACTGTTCAGACAATACATTCTTATCAAGGCAACACTCTTGTATTTGAAAGGGCTTTAACATGGCTCCTGTAATTAACTCTATGACTATTGCTTCTGAAGAACATATACATGCATATAGATCCCAACAATTAACATAGATAAGTAAAAAAGGTGGGCTCTTAACATCACCCAACAACAAATAACTACCATTAAAGCTGCTGTCTGTAACTTTTGGCACTCTAGCGGTTAATAAACAGAACTGCATGCGTCTTGCGGAAGAACGTTGTAGCCGGAGCTACTTCTCTCTGTTTATGTCTATGACGAGTCACGTAGGTGACTACAACGCATCGAAACAGTAAGTA
Source organism: Phoxinus phoxinus (assembly GCF_949152265.1). NCBI lineage: Eukaryota > Metazoa > Chordata > Actinopteri > Cypriniformes > Leuciscidae > Phoxinus > Phoxinus phoxinus. The sequence continues at coordinate 23,055,242 of NC_136881.1, forward strand.
CTGGGCTACTCCACAGTGGTATGACCCGTACCAGTCTAAAATAGTCAGAATATATACACTTATATGTGCACTGTAGTGATTCAGGATAAGACAAAAATATGGTTTGGAAAATGGATTCATGATGTACTCGCTTATTATATACATTTTGTAAAATTTGAACACAAAAAACAACAACAACTAAAAGTGTAACGGTCACCAGCTGGAGTGCCCTTGTGAGCCACCAGAGGGCACTTCACATGAGACTATCACTCACAACTACATCTCCCATACTCACTGCCCGGACTCATCATCACTTGTCACTGATCACATTCACCTGTACCTCATTCACTGATTGCATTCATCAGTGTCTCATCATCCTGTTAGTCTGTCTATTTATACCTTGTTCATTCATTCACTCACCGCGAAGTCTTGTTTTAGTGTCACACTGCATTTCTGAGCATTCTACTGGTTTTCTTGTCTCTTGGTTTTTGGATTTCTTGCCTTGTTCCCTTGTTCCCTGGATTACTCTTTTGCCTCTGACCCCTGCTTGTTTTGTGTGTTTGTTTGTACGAACTGCCTTCCTGTGTTTGACCCTGCCTGTTCTTTGGATTACCCCTTAATAAAGCTGTGTTTGGATTCTCCACCTTCGTGTCTCGGAGCAGTTCATGACAGAAGACTTCGCCACAAAATGGATCCAGCAGTTGTTAGCAACCAGGCCCTGAGGAAGTTCCTTTCTTCGGTGTTCCAAGATGGCCAGCCTATTGAGAGGTATGCGAGGGACTTTTTGTCTTGCTGTCATCTGGGAACGTTGGATGACACCCAGCTCATGGACCTGTTTTGGATGATGACGTTGCTCAATTTATGCCGGAGGACTATACCGGCTGGACCCTAGAAGGGTATGTCGACCTGGCCCTCTCCTTGAGCGGTACGGCATTTATTGTGGGCTTGGCTGATGAAACACCCTGCAAGCTCACAGTACTCCCAGAGCCCTCACCGCTGGCTGCGTCCAGTCCAGGGTCTTCACAATTCCACGTCCAGTCTGCCCAGCCAGAGTCAGTTCACGTCTCGCCCGCCCGGCCTGGGAATCGTCACTTCTTTCCAACCATCAAGCCAGCCACTGGATCGGTCTATGGACGTACAGGACCAGTTTCCAGCGTGGCCGATCCCCCGCTTATGTCTGCACGCGCTGCCAAGAGGGCCATTGTTCTAGGGTTTCGTCCTGCCGAGCCTACGCATCACGTCAGTCCTGCCGAGCCAGAGCCAGAGCTTCACGTCAGTCCTGCCGAGCCAGAGCCAGAGCTTCACATCAGTCCTGCCGAGCCAGAGCCAGAGCTTCACGTCACGTCTGCCCAGCCAGAGACCGTTCAAGAGTCTCGTCCCACCAAGACTGCCCTTACGTCTTTGTCTCCGGACAAGATGGCCGCCGCCGAGCCTTTGTCTCTGGACAAAATGGCCGCCGCCGCGTCGCCTGAGCCCTTGGACCTGATGGCTGCCCCGAGCCAGTGTCTCCGGACAAGATGGCCGCCGCCACGTTGCCTGAGCCCTCGGACCCGAGGGTCGTCGCCACGTTTCCTGTTCCTGAGACTGTGCCTGTTCCAGAGACTGAGCTTCACGTCACGTCAGCCGATCCAGAGTCTCGTCCCGCAAAGACTGAATCTGTGCTTGAGCCTGAACCTGAATCTGTTCCTATTTTTGAGCCTGTGTCTTCGGACAAGATGGTCGACTCCACGCCTGTGTCTTCGGACAAGATGGCCGACTCCACACCTGTGTCTTCAGATAAGATGGCCGACTCCACGCCTGTGTCTTCGGACAAGATGGCCGACTCCACGCCTGTGTCTTCGGACAAGATGGCCGACTCCACGCCTGTGTCTTCGGACAAGATGGCCACCGCATCCCCGGAGCCCGTTCCTGAGCCGGTGTCTGTTCCTGAGCCGGTGTCTGTTCCTGAGCCGGTGTCTGTTCCTGAGCCGGTGTCTGTTCCTGAGCCGGTGTCTGTTCCTGAGCCGGTGTCTGTTCCTGAGCCGGTTCCTGTTCTGTGGTCTCCCGAGGGGTCGTCTCCGCCCCGGCCGCCCGAAGGGTCGTCTCCGCCCTGGCCGCCCGAAGGGTCGTCTCCGCCTCGGCCGCCTGCACAGCCTGCTCCGCCCCGGTCGCCCGCACAGCCTGTGTCTCCAGGTCGTCTTCTGCTCCACGGCCCTGGCCCTCCATCCCGCCCCCGGGTCCGCCTCTGCTCCACCTCCCTCCTGGACAGTTTTTGGAGCCTCTGGAATCCGCTCCTTAAAGGGGGGGCTATGTAACGGTTATCAGCTGGAGTGCCCTTGAGAGCCACCAGAGGGCACTCCACATAAGACTATCACTCACAACTACAAAAATCCTGTCCATACTCACTGCCCGGACTCATCATCACTTGTCACTGATCACATTCACCTGTACCTCATTCACTGATTGCATTCATCAGTGTCTCATCATCCTGTTAATCTGTCTATTTATACCTTGTTCATTCATTCACTCACCGCGAAGTCTTGTTTTAGTGTCACACTGCATTTCTGAGCATTCTCCTGGTTTTCTTGTCTCTTGGTTTTTGGATTTCTTGCCTTGTTCCCTGGATTACTCTTTTGCCTCTGACCCCTGCTTGTTTTGTGTGTTTGTTTGTACGGACTGCCTTTCTGTGTTTGACCCTGCCTGTTCTTTGGATTACCCCTTAATAAAGCTGTGTTTGGATTCTCCACCTTCGTGTCTCGGAGCAGTTCATGACAAAAAGCCAGCAAACAGTGATTCTATATTACCACATAATTTATTTATGCTGCAGCAGTGATGGGTCCAAATAGCCAGTGGCAAGCGAGGAAGGTTAAGATGATTCTAAAGGCCCTGAACAGACAGGGGCCCCAGCAGAACCAACAACCCTCGAATGATCTTGTGATTTAAATAGCCAGTTTGTGCAATAATGTCTGCTCTAAGACGTGATGAAACAAGATATGTGTGGGCTCCCCCTTAAGACACTGAGTGATTTATCTGAAAATGCCGCACTTCACACTCCAATCAGGTAGTTGGCAAGAGATGGTGAAGCCAATATCAGGATCAGAAATAGAAAAAGTAACAGGAGAGGAGAGGAGTGAGCAAGACAGAGAAGACAGCAAGTCAGAGGAGCGTGAGAGATTTGTTAAATATTATCAGAAAATATAAATGATTACTCTAAACCTTTCATTGTGGAATTTAAAAAGACATGTTTTGAGAAAAGCACTCATTTCACATAAATAAATAAATAATAAATAAATAAAGTGGGGTAATACGCCTCTCTCCGAATAGTCAAATAGTCAATAGTTCAAACATTCAGAAAATTATATCTCCATACTAATGCATTATCATTGCAACTGTATAGAAATAGGTAAAACACTACACGGACATTTGTGATATTAAAATAACTATATTAAATGATCACATTAAACTAAACAAGCTATCCATTGGCATTCTCATTCATCTCACAGTTCTGAGCCAATCATTTGAGCAGCAAGTGCAATGTGACTAACGACTCTAGAGACTCTAGAGAAAAAGACATGGCGTCATGGCAATGATAATGGCAGCTTGATAATACACACATGCAGTCCCAAGGCATTTACTAGCAACTACAATGTCCTCTTATTATAATAAGCAGCATTTTTTTTCATAAAGTTGCTAATAATAATTTGCGAGTCGTGGGTTGCGGTTTTATTGGGCTTTTTTTCCAGATTTAGCAGTTGTCAAATATCCCCACACAGTTCGACCCACACTCTACATGATGTCATTATTAATTGCCATAGTTTGTCTTATTTCCTAAGATGTTTCTACCTTTCTCTGCTCCTCCCCTCTCCAAAACGAAACGAGAGAGAGAGAGAGAGAGTATTCAATGATTTCGATGTCCAGTTGTACATGTGAAGCATGTTTTTTTGATTGATTGATTGATTGATTGATTGATTGTTTATACCTCTGCTAGTGACTACACTGTGACATGGTAAAAATTGTGCTGTTTAAAAAAAAATGCTGCTTACAAAAAACAATTTCTCAGAATAAACTGATATTTCTGTCAGTGGGGTAAGATGATTTTTGCAGCCAGATGGTTTATTTACGTCATCTACCAAACAGTGGGATTTCTCCAGTCAGAGAATCTGTATATCTAATTAGTTCATTACAATCCTGTAATTACCATTTCTGATTCATATTTATATATCAACTAAAACCACTCCAAATGAATGCTCATGCATGAATCACTGTCTTGCCAACTGTATGCCACCACATTTCATAATTTACACTGTTGTAAGTCAACACATCAGAACTCTCTCAAATGAGAATCTCCCCACCTTTTCAAAGAGCAAAACCACCCGATTGAGTGAGTCGTCATCGTCTGGATCCATAAATTAGAAAAAGGTGACTGAAATGCTGTAGTAGTTTCGTAAGCAGTGGTAAGAAACTGCTAGGGGTGTGTGTGCATAAAAATGTAATCAAATGTAATAATTTTTATTCCCAGCTGTTTTTTTTGTTGTTGTTTTTTTAGGTTTATCAATGTCAAGTTGGATATATCCAATTATAGATGTTGGAAATTAACAGACAGAATAAGTAGTCAGAAGGTCCTTGCGGGCAGTTTCTGCTACCAAACTAACACTCCCCCTGACTTGTGTCACTATGATTCATAACCTTGCACAAACATTTAAAACAAAATTGTTATTTAGAAATAGGATCAGCATTCTCATGCCCGCCAGTCATTCTAGGGGTCAGGGTTTTGAAGTATAGTGACCATATACCCATGATTATTTGTCCACGTTATAATACCACATTTGTATGTTCAAAGATTATTATGATGATGAAGTGAGCTGAAAAATGCAAAGAGCATTCTTAGGGTTTAACACTAACCATTACCTCTGACATTCTTGAAGTTCTTAAAATAATTTGAAACTATTTATTCAAAAATTATTCAAAATACAGTGGTTATGTTAAAGATACTGGTGTACTATTTAAAGAAAATAAACACATTTTAATGAGCATTAAAAAAAATTAACACACAAGGAAAACAAGCTGCTAAAGTTTTTCTTCTTCAATGCGTCTATACAGCAGTATAGTGGTTGCTGGGGCGTAGTAGCTTTTGGAATTATTTCATTAATGTTCAGGCACGCTGTTATAGCTATAAAAATAATAAATAATTTGTTTTAGAGAAAATACCATTTTTACCATCAGCAAAGCGTTTCATTTCATATTGTTTTTCACACATAAACTGGCTCCTTATACCGTCAAAACGTAATTTAACTCAGAAATGTAAATAACAACAATACAAATAAATAAATATGCAACAGATAAAAAACAAGACAATAAAATTACACGCAAACGTTGAGATGCATTGGTTTTTCCTCACCTTTTGGTCGTATGGGCTTGAATTTCTGAATTATTGACGCATTGCTACAGGTGGCGTTAACTTCCACGCTTAACGCAGAGCTGTTCATGCTGAAATTGCCAGGAGTTCTTGAGCATTCCCAAAACGGGTTCTGAGTTTCATTCATTCTCTGTGAATCCATAGTCAAAACAGCCCGCGAGAACTGGTAGAAATATAGCTTCCTAAATCACTGTAAAAATATATTAATTAACGATATTGAATTCAATGCATATTTAAATGTATATATATATGTATATCTATAGTTTTTTGCCATGAATTAGCAAAAGGCTCCTAAAGCGTATGTATCACTACGCGCGGAAATATTCTGCACACCAATTGCCTGCATCTGCGCGCGCCTCTGTGAGAGAATGCCCTGTGCGCGTGAAACTCTATCACTGGAAAGCGCGCTGTAGCTCTGATGAGCGAGCCGCGTGGGTAGACTGTTCTAAGAGTGTTAGCACAGAGGGTGGGGTGATTGTAGGACGGGAGGGAGAATTACAAGAGTAACATACTCACTCTCAGTCAACAGTTAACAGTGCGCCTCAAACTAGTGTATCTTGGCTAATGTAAATCCTATGTCGTCCTCCAGTGGATGTCTTGTGTTACTGCTTGTTGATTATCAAAAGGAATTCGAAGTTAGAGCTTCAGGGCTCTTAAGCAAAAGGCTTTCACGAGATTACCTTTTTTAAATAATATTTTTTAATAGTAATAATATGTTCTAATAGTAATTTTGCAGTGTGTCTGATCTTGTGATGTCTCTCTTTGTGAGCTTTAGTTGGGGTGGCTGAAAAAATGCAACTGTATGCACAACTGCCAGCCTGCATGGAGAGGTTCCTAAGACTCCAGAGACACCAGCAGCTTCAAATACCTGTTTTTTATAGCTGCCCTTTTAATACAATTAATTTGTTTGATAGAAACTTCATCTGAATGAGTTCTTCTGTGCTGTAAATCACTCCCAAATATGTTGACAGTTATATCATCTCTATTCAGTTTTCGCAAATATCAGTTGTTCCATGCGTTTTGCAAGACTAGGCCATTTCATGTTTTTCATCTTCAGAAAGATCCTTCTTCCTCCCCATGTTGCATGAGAACTGTGACTTACTTAATAATGTGAGGCTGCTCACATCACGTCCGCCGATCCAGAGACTGTTCACATCCGCCGATCCAGAAACTGTTCACGTCACGTCCGCCGATCCAGAGACTGTTCACGTCACGTCCACCGATCCAGAGACTGTTCACGTCACGTCTGCCGAGCCAGAGACTGTTCACGTCACGTCCGCCGAGCCAGTGTCTCCGGACAAGATGGCCGCCAACGAGGCAGTGTCTCCGGACAAGATTGCTGCCGCCGAGCCAGTGTCTCCGGACAAGATGGCCGCCGTCACGCCGCCTAAGCCCTCAGCAGAGATGGCCGCCGCCACGCCTGAACCTGAGCCCTCAGCAGAGATGGCCGCCGCCACGCCTGAACCTGAGCCCTCAGCAGAGATGGCCGCCGCCACGCCTGAACCTGAGCCCTCAGCAGAGATGGCCGCCGCCACGCCTGAACCTGAGCCCTCAGCAGAGATGGCCGCCGCCACGCCTGAACCTGAGCCCTCAGCAGAGATGGCCGCCGCCACGCCTGAACCTGAGCCCTCAGCAGAGATGGCCGCCGCCACGCCTGAACCTGAGCCCTCAGAAGAGATGGCCGCCGCCACGCCTGAACCTGAGCCCTCAGCAGACATGGCCGCCGCCACGCCTGAACCTGAGCCCTCAGAAGAGATGGCCGCCGCCACGCTGTCTGTTCCTGTTCCTGAGCCGGTGCCTGTTCCTGAGCATTACCCCATAGCCGCCCTACGTTATTCCACTGCATTTCTGAGCGTTTCCTTTGTTGTCATTGGTCCTGGTTTTCCCGTTCCTGCCTCACCCTCTGGATTTGTCTGTTTGTTTGGATTGCCTGACTGTGTATGACATTTGCCTGGATTCTGATTACGATTTTGATTTACTTTAATAAACTGCATTTGGATCCTCAACCTTCGTGTCTCAGAGCAGTTCGTAAGGCAAACATATGTGCATTCAGGAAAGAGATTGTTGTATTGTATTTATTTTGAAATAAATGTTAAAAACACACACATGCCAGCAAGGCTAATAATATTTTGGCTACATGTAGGGTTAAATGAAAGCATAAAACTATGAATAAAAAATCAAATGTAGTTGGATCTTTCTCAGGATGTCACCAATGCTATTTGCCCTTTTTAAAACAAGGCTGTCTGATTTGATGGCAGGTCATATAGGGCAGGTCTCGTGGAATGTTGTCAGACAGGCTCATACTACAGTGTCTAAAAAACCCTTCCAGGTTGGATGTTGAACCCCCTGCCATTTCCGTCTGCATTCTCTGTCCTTGAGGGGAGTATCAATTTGACTGCACTTGATCTGATTTGCAGGCATGAGAAAGGAATAAAAAAAAATACAATTATTGACCAAGAGCAATATCAGCAACCGCTATTATAAATTAGTCAACATGTCAAAGAACTGTAGCCAAAGTTTAAATCAGGCCTTACATAAATAAATAAATAAATAAATACTTGTTGGCAAATTATACTGTAAAAAGAGTTGCATTATCTATAATCATCATAACTGCATGCCATTATTTAAATATAATATAACATTACTTTGATTACATGAGAGATTTTTTTAGCAGAATTGATAACAACTCTAATACTCTATAATAGACTGATTTCATCTATTGAAATATGTGTTGAATGAGCATTTTTGTAAATGTAAATATAAGTATTTACCCGCAAAAAGAAAACGATGCAAGTCATTACCAGCCCATATATGGCCATGACTCCAAACACGACCCACCAAACCAGGTGACTCTCGAGTTGACAGATATCACGGCTTTTATCTTGGCTCTCTGTTGACAAACCCACACAAAAAGAGCAACACAAAGTTGACTTTAAACTGTACAGGAAGTCATATTGGCAATTTGTTTTAATCTATTTATATGCTAATCTTTTTTGTCTTGTTATACATTAACAACCATTAAAAATATACCTTCAACTAACACAATAGTTTGCGGTGTGTTTGGCACTGTCTTAAATGGAGGAGGATAGTTTATTTCGGCCTCACAGGTGTACAGGTCTGTCAAATTCGTAGTCACGCCGAGCAGGATGAAACTGGTACTCTTATCCACAACATTAACACTGAGATTGGCAGGGAAATTTGGGCTCTTGCTATTTATGTTGTTGGATGTATCATTTATCTTGATAGAAATTAAGGTGACCATGTATTGGCCTTTAAATAATCTGAAGTCAATTTCTGTTGCATTGAGTACAGGGCAGGGCACATTAACATTGCTGTTCACTGCCACATGCTTAACCGGCGGGAGATTGCCTGCAGTGTAGAGAAGACAAAAGTCACATAGTTCCATCATTAACATCTCACAACATAGTATTCAAGCATTCATTTTTCAAAACCTGAAATCTCTTATTGGTTTGGCACAATGTTCATTTACAATTCTTATATTACATTATTTATTTTATACTTGAAAAAAGATTTTGCAGAAGTGGTTATGGAATCCACAAATCACCACAGTCACCTACGTTGCAGCAAAAGATGGCTTCTGTTCTCAAGATCGCTCACAGGCTCTCTATCTATCCTATCTTACAGTTGCATTGCTATTTCATTAAGATATATGCACTTCTTTTTTAAAAAAAAATTATAATAATAATAATAATAAACTATGGATATAAGAACAGTAATTTATAGTTTTGTCTTTTTAGTTTGTGGTGGTCTGAAAAAACGTTATGTATGATGAATGTACACAGGCACTTATAAAAAATATATGCCAGAATAACAAACCCAAAGAACCGTTTGACTGGTTTCACGCAAATCTTTCATCACAACTTTTGCCTGTAAGAGTGGAGAAATGTTGTCATAGAGACAGTTTCTGTGTGAACAAACTGCTGAACCTCATTTCGGAAACAAAAAAGGAAAGAGTGAATCATCTTCATGAAGAATCAATAACTCTCTCAGCACTGCATTTTCTCGTGTCATGTCAGCTTGTTGCTAAATGTATAGCATTTTTGTTGCAAGGTCCCACTTTAAATTAAGTGTCTTATGTACTAACTTATCTTATGTACTTAAATTAGGCATTTGATACAATGCATTTATTGTGTACATCCATGTTTTACATTGTATTTATATATTTTTAAATACCTTCATGTAATTACAGCTGTAATAAATGTGCATCTATACACTGTTGACCCTTCCCTTACTCCTTAAACCACCCTTGAACCTAACCATACCACCAAACCTGTGTGTATCCTTACCCGTATCGGAAGTGTTTTGTTATACAACATGAACACAATACAAATTTTTCACCTACTAGTGTGTTCTGCGAAATGGGTTCTATCAACATGCACTCAATTGTACCTTGTAGCATTACAAATAAAATGTTTGTGGTAAAACTGATCGAGTCTGACTGCATAATATTTCATTTATCCAATCCTCACGCAATCAGTTATATATTTAAGAATATAATTATAATTAAGAATATAATTTTTTATTATTAATATATTTAATAAATTTAGCAACTCAACAAATGTATGTTGTTGCTCAGATTTCAGTGTGACTGACATGAAAGAAAGAGAAAAACTAAAATTAAAAACTGAAAATTTTATTTACACATACATAACTAACTTTTTTTGCTTTTCCAATAGTCACATTTTTTTTTGTTATTATATAAAAAAGACTTAATTTAAATCATCAGTTCTCTTCTATATATTGTTGTACTGTGTTGTTGAAAATCTTCACGACTAAGTGCACTTAACCGCAGATTGTAGCGACAAAAGTAGCAGAGTATATTCATCATCCACACAAAAGGATATTATAGATATATTGAAAAATTGGCGAGGAAGAAGATACGGAGCAACAGGTAAAGCACCAAGATTTAAAATGTCTTGTATTATTTTGCCTCTTATAAAAATCTCGTGTTCATTTACAGGTTATTATTAGGTTTTTACAAACTATTATTAGGTTTTTATTTTATATATATATATATATATATATATATATATATATATATATATATATATATATATATATATATATATATATATATATATATTATTTAAAGTTTATATATATATATATATATATATATATATAAACCTAATAATAGTTATATATATAAATAAAAACCTAATTTGACTATATTTGACTAAAAGGGCATTCCTGTCAGCCCACACAAACTTTTACCAATGGGGTAAAAGTAAAAGATTTTATGGTATCTTGTTATTGTGACTTTACACTTTACTTTTTATATTATACAGAGACTTCAAATCAAAATGGAGACTTTAGTTTTTTATATTTTAGTTCGAAGCAAGTTTGAATATTTGCTGGAAGCTGCTTGCAGTTATAAACCCAAGGACACTGGTCTCGTCCTGGTCACATTCCGTCCTAAATCAGGGTTTCTTTCTATTTTAAAAAAAAATCTACAAAAAATCTAAAGAAAGGACTAATCCTACAGTATTTAATATAACTAAATCAGCCGTAATACATTAGATACATTATACAAGACTTCAGATAAACAAGATAACAAGACTTAAGAAAACAATGGCATATAACTTGTATAAGTGTGTATGTAACTCACTGTATTGCATGTTTAAAGTTATCACAAGAATCAATATCTTACCTTTGCACATGCTCTGTGTTTCAGATCGGGTGCTATGGAAGAGACAGAGACATAGGAGGGTCACAGATGTACTGAAAATCTCCATCTGTTATATTCTAAGTTTTCACAAAATGGAAGCGTTTTGGCACTATGGCTGCTTGTATGGCAAATTCAACCTTCGGTGTAACAGAAGAACGGATTGCAAGCCAAACAGGAAGTTTCCATTTTCTCCTTGCACCCTTTGTGGTTGATGTTATTTGCATGTTAAGGTTTCATATAGTGCGTTTGGTAGAGATTCTCATGGTATCATACAGTAGCTGGTGTTTCCTCATTGAGGGGAGGTAGAAAAGGAGACCCCTGTAGGTGTTTTATAGTAAACTGTCTGTTTGAGTATTGTTGGGGGGGGTTGTTTAGGGTTAAAGTGGGTTTGTGCTTGAGAGTAACAATGCAGAAAGTGAAAGAGAGAGAGGGAGGAAGAAAAAGAAAGCCAGCTCCTAAGCTCTTCAAAGTTAAAATGACAGAAACTTGATCAGAAAAGGCCTGCATGCATTTTTTTTTAAAAGTGCATTAAAGGCATTTTCTGACACATTCAAAAACATGATGTGGGGGGAAATGCCTTTAAGCTGATTTAGTAAGTCTTCATGTTTCCTGTTTTTAATCTAGCCTAAAACTGTGTGCACGTCAGAGGCAGTGCACTTTGTGATCTCTATGGCAACCAACTTACAGAAGAACACTGAAACCAACCCACGATGCTGACGATGATCTGTGTTCATTCTGCTCTTTCCTTAATGGAGGGAAAGATGAATCAAGTTTCCTCTTATATTATACATGAGATGAGAACAGATGCAAATAATGAGGTTTTGTGGTTATCTTTATATTTAGATCTAAACCTAAAACTGGTTTCAGACCCCACATGCACGAGCCCCCCCTTAAATCTACTTCCTGTGTAAACCACAAAACGTGACAACATGTTTACAGAGTCTCCCATTCATGGGTATAATAGTGCTTCCACACAGAAAGTATTGGAACATCCAATCTTATAGCTGTCTTAGTTTTACAGACCTTAATAATATTACACTGTTTTCATTTTTAAGGTTGTAAAAATGCTTTTCCAAATGCATGTTATATAAATAAAGTTTTTTTTAAATCAAACAAATAAATAAATGTGAAACCCCATTTCCAGAAAAGTTGGGACATTCTGTAAAATAGGAAGCTTCTATTTTTTGAGCTGTGATGTGCAAACTTTTCCCTACTTTTTAAAAAAAATGATTGTGGTTGAGCACCATCATTGAGCATTTTTGCCCTTTAGATGTGAGCACTTTGTGTTGAATTGTTGTGGAACATTTTGTAAAATGCTATTTAAATCAATAATCTGTGATTTGTTCATTCTCTTTAAAGTCGGCATGAAATCAAAATTGACCCTATTTACTTTGTTAGCGGATATTACTCGTCTTGTGGTAAACAATTAATCCGTGCAAGTTAATACACGGGAAAAAATTGTTTGCCGAAGTTATCTTTAATCAAAGTCTGAAAAGTTACTTCCGGGTCTGGAATGGCGTTCTTTTCTGATGACATAGGCTTGACAACTTGGGTTGGTTAAACGCTTAACCACTCCCCTCAAACCGTTACTCTGCTATGGGGGAGAGATGGAGAGGAGGAGCGCTGAAGTAAAACCCTGCCCTCTGTTCAATATTCCCTTTCACTCGGAAATGCGTCACAACACTTGAGAAAAGTCGTTTGCAACTTCCGGTTCACGCGGACTTTAACCTTTTTTTGAACTGATGAAAGTAAGAAAAGATTTCCAATGTTTTGTACTGACCAACTTTTTTTATTTTGATGGCTGTAACACGATTCAAAAGAGCTGTGACAGAGCCAATGTGTGTCACGTGAGGAGAAATTTTTGCCCAATCTTGCCTGATATAAGACAGCTGCTAAACAGTCCAGTCATCGTTGTCTGATTCTCCTTTTCATGATGGCCCATACATTTCCACTATAGGACAGATCTGGCCTTCAGGCAGGCTGTCAGGCACATCCACGGTGTAGAGTATATATACAAAACCCCAGTGTTTGGGGTTGTAGCATGTGCAGAATAAGGCCTGGCATTGTCTTGCTTCCCATTTAAATATGTCATTTAGATGGCAAAATATGTCTCAAAATCCCAATATATGCCTCGATGTCAATACCTTCACACACATGCAAGTCACTAATGCATTGATGCACCCCCATACCATGATAGATGTTTGCTTTTGCAACAGTTGCTGATGAAAGTCTGGATGGTCCTTTTTGTGTTTGGGACCGAGAACTGAAACATGGACTCGTCTGACCACAGCACATTTCCACTGTTTTTTGGACCATCTGATATGAGCTCTGGCCCAGAGAACTCGCCGGCATCCTTGCGTAACAGGATTCTCTGGATTCCCTGAATCTTTTCAGAATTTTATAGATGGTGAAAGACCCAAATTCTTGGCAATCTTGCATTGAGAAATGTGACTTTGGAATTGTTGGACAAATCTCATGAAATTTGGCACAAAGTGCTGAGCCATGACTCATCTTTGCTGGCAAAGACTGATCATTTGGTGGAGACTCCTTTAACCCTTAAATGCATCATTATTATACATATTAGTGATCCAGATCTCTTACATGGATGGATCTCTACCTGTCACTAATATAAAACTCACCGGATATTTGAGTAACAATTAGCCTACAGAAGGATAAAATCAAGCTTATTTTGTTACCCTCTGGACAGTTTGAGCAGATGTTTCATCACTGCCCTCGTCAGAGCTCATATCCTAATACATTCAGCATTTGGCTCATATTCACGATCTCAAACATATTCTCAAAACTATATATTTTTCAATATCTTCAATATCAATATTTTAATTGCTGACAGCTTCTTTACCAGATCCACCACCAAGTGCACAGTGACACTGATATTTGATTGCGTTCAGTACTTGCCCTGCAGTAAATCGCTGAGACATTTCAAGTTTTGCTGATGATACTTCCTATTCTTTTGTTTTCTGCTATGTAGCTATCAGTAGTCGCGTTTCCATTACAGATTTGCGCAAATGTTTTGCGCTATTATCTAAATATCGATAAAAAACTATTGCGAAATGACGGCGTTTCCATTAACCGATGTTATGCGACTAAAACGTCCTTTTTTCTCTCGCGATAAGTCATTCCAAAAATCACGGCAGCGGACGTTGGTTTATATAATCTCACAGCCACCGCATTAGACATTATTATTATTAATGGAGGGAGACGTACGTGTTATCCAAGCATTAATGGCAGGGAAAGACCCTTATTCCAAACGAAATATAAGGAGTTTCTGGGTGTTTCACCCTCATTTCTGCGCTGAGGTTTTGATTGTGGCATTTCTTTGAAGTTTAGAATCCAGTATTCCTATAGGCTAATTATTGTTTCTTTTATGAATTTAATAAAGAACTCTGTCTCCTATTCCAAACGATGTAGGCTGCTTTTGTGTCCATTCGTTTTTTCCTTTTTAAACCCGTAATTGAAAAACGAAAAATAAACGGTTGTCTTTTTAAAACGCAAAGTTGAACACCACAATTTTAATTTGAACTGGCTACACCAACTGCTGCGCAAAAAAGTAAATATCGACGAATTTTCAGATGTTTGTTTAATGACTTTTTCCCCCTTTATTAAACATGTAAAATATTCACAAATTAATATGGAAAACTTGTTGATTTTACTGGTTTACTGATCATGAAAACGCGCCTGATTGTTTTATTTTATTTTAGCCTACAAAAGCACAACATTTTCTTGTTATTGTTTACACAAATAAACGTAGTTACAAATAATGTATTATTATTTTCTGTATGACCAGAAATTATAGAGTAGGCTATATTAAGTTGTTTCACTGTTAATAGGAAAATGTTCACGCCCGCGCCTCCGTGCCATGTAGTGCGCGCTCCACACTCCACACATACCCTTAGATATGCGTCAAAATATTGTTTATTTGTGATAATCTCAGCTCTGTATTATTATTGTATTATGAATGACATTTGACGAATTGGTTTGTTCCTTTTTTTTTGGATAAAAGCCTCATCTAAATATGTAGCCTATGTTATAATGATGATAATTATTATTATTTGCGTACACGGACCCCAAACACACCGCGTCTTCTAAGTCAGGTGACTGTAAATGCGCAAAAACTGTTTCCATTGCAGTTTTGCGAAATATTCCTTTTTCGAATTGGCTGAAAAACCTCCTCATGCGAGCGTAAAAACTTTTTTGCGATAAACGAGAGTTTTTGCGAAATTGACGTGTTTCCATTGAGCGTATTTTCAATTCGCAATTTCAATTTGCGCAATTTGAAGGGTAATGGAAACGCGGCTAGTGAAACTTCACTTCATCATTGTTTATCAGACATTGCCACCTTGTGGAATTAAGGTGAATTGCACGCATTTAGATTCGATTATTGTTTATTTAGATTTGATTATTGTTGTGCAGAAAAAATATAATGACATCCCGGGTCACTATAGGTATGCGTTAAGGGCTAATACTCAATAATGATACCCTCAGTTCACCTGCTTATTGTGGACTGTTTCAAAACAGTTGGATATTCTGTAATCTTTATACTTTTATGTTGCCTCGAGTCCCAGCTTTTTAGGGAGTGTTGCAGCCATCAAAATCAACATTTGTTTAGCCTATACAAAATACAATTAAGTTAGTTGGTGAAAACATTGGAAATCTTTTCTTTGTACCTTTGTCAGTTAAATAAAGGTTCAAGAGAATGAACATATCGTAAGTTATGACTATAACTATGGATCTATGAGACCGAATGATGACCGTCACCACGGTCTTACCTTGAATGACGCCATTCTGCTAGCTCTCCTCGAGACCTAATGTAAACAATGTCAGATGACTGACCCCAAGTGGTTGGTTCGCTATAAAACATCCGGATGAACCGAACACTTCCTCTTGCCTGGAACGCCTCAGTTCATCCCGAGTGACAAGAAATGGTGACGGTCATCATTCGGTCTCATAGATCCATAGTTATAGTCATAACTTACGATCTATTTCGACCTCACTCAGACCGTCAGCACGGTCTTACCTTGGATGACTAGTGCCATCAAGGTCACGAGGGAATGTAAGCCTCTCCTTCTTCACATCCCTGCTTAGCGGCCGAGAGCAGAATTGTGGACCCAAGCGTAACTGGGTCCGCCACATTGACCCTGTAATACCGGGCAAAGGTACAAGGTGAGCTCCATGATGCCGCTGCACATATGTCCGTTAGTGCCACCCCTTTCAGTGCTGCCCAGGATGTGGCCAGACTCCTGGTAGAATGAGCTACCAGGTTCCCTGGGACTGGTAAGCTCTGACTGGAGTATGTGTGTGCAATAGTGTCTACTATCCAATGTGATAGGCGCTGTTTCGAGGCTGGTTTTCCGACACTTTTCTTATCAAAACACAAAAACAACTGAGTGTGTAAATGTCGTAACGACTGTGTCCGCTCAATGTATGTGCGAAGTGCTCGAACTGGACATAAGGTAGCAAGATCAAGTTCTGTAGAAGAGAGATCAGGATCAGGTTGAAACGCTGCAAGTTCGATTACTTGATTGATCGTGCAAGTATTAAGAACTTTAGGCAGGAAAGCCGGGTTCGGCCAAAGAGAGACCCCTGAATAGTTTGCTTTCCATCTCAGACAGTCTTTATCTACTGTTAAAGAATGTAACTCACCCACTCTCTTTGCTGAACAGATAGCAAGAAGGAAAACGGTTTTCCACGTCAGTGATTTAAGATCCGCTTGGGCCAATGGTTCAAATGGGGCTCTAGTCAATGACTGTAGAACCATGGGAAGATCCCAGGATGGTGATCTCAGCCTTTTCTCTGGATAGAGGCGACGTGCACCTTTGAGAAATTGAGTAACCAACATGTGTTTACCAACTGATAAACCTTCCACAATACTGTGGAAATGAGAAATAGCTGCCACATAAACTCTTATTGTGTTGACTTTTCTTCCTGAGTCTAGAAGTGACTGAAGAAAGCATAAAATAGAATCAAGACCACAATTTGTAGGGTCTAAATTTTTGTCCTGACACCAGTTAGAGAACACACGCCACTTGCTCGAGTAGTTATCCCAAGTGGAAGGCGCTTTAGCATTGTTTATGGTTTTCCTTACTGCCTCCTCTAGCTGATAAGAGAGGGGCTCAGTAGGGGCCAAACCCAGAGTTGTAACGTGGCTGGGCTCGGGTGCCAGATCTGTCCCTCCACTTGAGAGAGAAGGTCTGCTCTGATTGGTAGTGGCCACGGATGGCCCTGTACCAGACGTAGGAGAAGTGGGAACCAATGTCTCTTTGGCCATTTCGGGGCAATCAGTAAGATCCTGCAATGTCCCAGATCCAACCGTTTGAGCACATGAGGAATCAATGGTAGGGGAGGAAAAGCGTACAATAAACCTCCCGGCCACTCGTGAGACAGTGCATCCAGTCCCAAAGGCCCCCCTTGGCCGCTCAGAGAGAACCACATCTTGCAATGGGTTGTCTCGGCTGATGCAAACAGGTCGGTGTGGGCTCTTCCAAAACGGGTCCAAATCAGATGCACCACCTCCGGGTGTAATCGCCATTCCCCCGGGAGAGGTCCAGTTCGGGAGAGGAGATCGGCCGCCCGGTTCACTTCTCCGGGTATGTAGACTGCCCTGAGAGAGGCAAGTCTCGGGTGGGCCCAAAACAGAAGTCTCCTGGTTTCCTGGAGGCAGCGCAATGACCTGGTGCCTCCTTGGTGATTGATGTAATAAACTGCTGACATATTGTCTGTTCTTACAAGGACATGCTTGTCCTGTAGGAACGGAATCAAGTGTCTCAAAGACAGATAGATTGCTCTGAGCTCCAGCACATTGATGTGTTCCATGGTCCAGGGGAACATCCATGAGCCTCTGACTGATCTTCCTTGCCTGACAGCCCCCCATCCTGTCAGAGAAGCATCGGTTGTCACCACCATTCTCCTCGCTGGTATATTCCCCAGCGGAACACCTTGATTCAACCTGCTGCTCCTTATCCAAGGACGCAGAGCCTGAACACATTTCTGCGTGACCTTCAACTTCACTCGCCTGTGTAATTTGGGGTGAAGTTGAAATTTGTTGATCCATCATTGCAGTGGTCGTGCTTTGAGCAATCCCAGAGGCACTACCTTTATTGCTGCCGATATCATCCCCAGTAATCTTTGGAATTGTGCCAACTCCATCCGCTTGCCTAAGCGGAAGGATTGTGCCAGGGCAGATAACCTTGCTACCCTCTGTGGAGATAGAGATGCTGTCATTGTTAAGGTGTTCAAAACTAACCCGACAAATACGGTTTCTTGCCGTGGTTCGACATTGCTCTTTTCGTGATTCATGCGGAACCCAAGCTCTTGTATATGGTTGATAACAGCCTCTGTATCTCTTAAAACCTGGTGACGGCTTGGTGCACAGATCAACCAGTCGTCCAGGTATGGGAGGATCTTTATACCCACAGCCTGAAGAGGGTAAAGAGCGGCTGACACCACCCTGGTAAATACACGGGGAGAGAGGGAAAGGCCAAATGGAAGGACCTCGAATTGATATGCTTGGCCTTGAAAAGCAAAGCGAAGGAACTTCCTGTGATCTGGATGAATGGGCACATGAAAGTATGCATCTTTGAGGTCTAGTGTTGTAAACCACTCGTTTGGCTCTATAACCTCCAAGATTTGGGCGGTGGTCAGCATCTTGAATGGCAACACTTTTATGTATGCATTCAGACATCTTAGGTCTAAGATGGGTCGGAGACCACCATCTTTTTTGGGCACAAGGAAATAGTTCGAATAAAACCCAGTGTGCTGTTCGTTGGGTTGTAGCTGAGTAATTGCCTTCTTCCCAAGAAGGGTTGCGATTTCTTTGGATAAAATGTTTGCCTGGACTGAGTCTTTGACCACAGTTAAGTGAATCCCTGAAAACGAAGGCGGTCGCCGCCGGAACTGGATTCTGTATCCGCTTTTTATCGTAGCGAGTACCCAACGATCTGAGATTTTTCTCTCCCAGCTGTCCAGGCATAGCTGGGAGGAGATTCCGGCGGCTCTTCCAGGATCGCTACGCAGTTCCCCCATAGGGGCCTGAGCCCCTGGGGTTTCGCTTCTTTTGTGGTGCATTTCTAACTGATGTACGAGACCGAGCCATTTGTGAATGCTGTGGTACTTGTCTGGCACTTTGGCTGTTATCAAACCTCTGAGGATGAGTATTTTGTCTTCTGTTGAACTCCCATGATCCTGGCCGACTAAAATAGGGATGATGAGGGGGCTGATAGCCTCGATATGACTGTCTAGTTGCCTTAGCGGGACCAAACGTGCGTTGCACTGATTCTCTTCTACGCCGCGCTTGCTCCGCTCTATCGAGTGTCGTTTGAGAGTCTGGATGAAACACACGGCCTGGTGTGACGGGCATGTAGGTCAGTTCCTTCCTGATAGTATCAGGTAGGGAGGTCTGTGCCAACCAAATCTGTCTACGAGAAAGGATTGCAGACGACATAGAAGCCCCAATGTCTCTAGTAAGCTGGGCGTGCGTAACCAGGGCTGCATCAACCAAACCCATAACGTCCTGATCCTCCGGATTTATAAGTTTCCGTAAAGAAGCCAGAATTATGGCTAAGGCATTACCAGATCGGGCTGCACGTGTGGCTGAGTTGTAGGTTCGACACACTAGGTTATCGGTCTTCTCACATTCTTTCCGGGGACAGCGTGGGTCATCAGTCACCCGGTCTAGACCCAAAGGCGTTAAAGATGCCATTTCACGCTCCACCGCTGGCATACCTCCCATGCCTGTTTCTGCAGCATATTGTATATTAGCAAAACGTCTGCAACCAGCATTGAACTGGGGTGCAGCTTTGGGGTGATTCCAAGCTTTGCTTAGCATTTGTGAATAGTCCTCAGAAACAGGAATCGAAACAGATGGTTGAGACTGGGAGACCCCAGTCCACACTCCTTGCACCACTGGTGTCGTTGATGCCTCAGCCTGGGTTTCCAAACCTAAAATTCTTGCAGCGCTAAGAATTCTGTTAAGAATGTCAGGTTGTGTACTGTCTCTATCAATAACAGAAGATCTGGACTCATCTCCTTGATCTTCCTCACTCACATCCTGATCATTACTACCAAAAAGAGAGTCATGAGCATGGAGAGAAATAGTGTCAGGAATGTTACCTCTTCCTCCCTGATTTGGAGGGATATCGTCCTCAGAGACAACAGATGGAGCTGCATGTTGTTGTCCAACTAACCCCCTATCGTGGGGCCTAAAACCATCCATTTTCCCAGCCAAATCCCGTAAAGTTGCTAGAATTTGCATCTGGGTGTCAGCTTGAGGGTCTGAAGCCCTTGACCTTCTTCCATCAGAACAGCTAGGTCCATCATGGACTTCAACAGGAGAATGTTCCCTTCTCCGTTTAAGGGAGCGTGCACCGACCACTGATCCTGATGCACCTCTATCATGAGCTGCCCGTTCAAAAAGGCTAGCTCTTTGCACTCTCTCTTGTAGGGAGAACTCAGCTGCGGCAGGGCATGGTTTTTCAATGTCCTCCAGTAAATGGGCCATACCCAGACATGATGGACACTCCCGATGTCCATCCCGAGGATGCATGGTAGCATGACAATAATGGCACAGAGGTTGACTCATGACTGTAGGACAGCTGCGTACAGTTGTAGCTCGGATAACTCACAAAAATATGAATACTCTACTCCTGCGCACAGGAGTTTTGCCAAATTATATGTAAATGTGTGTATACACAATCAAAATCATATATATACTTAATTTCACTGAGCCGCTGCGAACAATGGAGTCAGTGTGATAATTAAATTTCTTTTCTTTTTTTTTTTCAAGGTTTTTTTATTTTATTTTATTTTATTAACACCTATCTATGCGCGTACGCACAGATCAAGACAGGTGACAGAGTCCGCTCAGCTGCGAACAGCAGATCAGCGGGTAAACAAATAAACCTCCTTTCAACTGATGTGAATAATTGAGCAAATAAATAAATAAATTACTCACCACCTCCGTACGCTTCTTAAGCGTCGGAATACAAGCGTCGGAATACAATTCCTACAAAACAAATATTAACATGAATCAAATTCGTAAATTTGTAAATAATACCAACCACTCACCTGAAATATAGAAGAAAAAGGAAAAAAAAAAAATGTTTTACCGCAATCCTCAGGGGCACCAGGCGCCTGCACTACAGTGACGGATTGAATGGGTAAAGATTTCCAAATAACAGCGTATTGTATACACGCGGATTTTCTCCAAACCGGTCTCTAAAGAGGCGAGAAAGGCAAAGAGGAAGTGTTCGGTTCATCCGGATGTTTTATAGCGAACCAACCACTTGGGGTCAGTCATCTGACATTGTTTACATTAGGTCTCGAGGAGAGCTAGCAGAATGGCGTCATTCAAGGTAAGACCGTGGTGACGGTCTGAGTGAGGTCGAAATAGATCCCAGATTCTTGATTGTATTGCATTTTACAAAATGTCCCCACTTTTTTGTAAATGGGGTTGTATTTTTTTAATAAAAAAATGTATTAAAATAAAAAAATACAATATTTTAATAATCAATTATATAATTACATAACCATATTACCTCATAATGTATTATACACAATTAGTTAATTTATTATGAATAATAGTTAATTTATTATAATTTTAGTATTAGTATTGTTTATTATTATGTTTTACTTAAATAATATTAATATATATATATATATATATATATATATATATATTATTATTATTATTATTATTATTAATAATATTAATATATTCTTATTAAGTATTATCACTTTGTTCATAGTTTGGCGTTTGCTTTAATCCTACTTAAAGCTAAAGTATGTAAGATTCTGAGCCACAAGAGGGTGCTGTTTCCAACAATAACAAAGGCGAATCTTGATGACGCTATGAAGGAGAGTGGAACGATGGGAGATGTCGTTTTCAACATCCAGAGACGTATGGAATTAATGAATAATGATCACGGATGAGGTAATTTATTAGTTTTTGTATTACCTGTACGTCTGAACGCGAAATTTTATGCCATGATAATGAATTAACTACAAGGAAGGAACGCGAAATGTTATTATGCTATTATCCTGTTACAGCTATTTGTCAAATGATTTGTTAGGTTAATGCTGCATAGTTTTAGGATGTTTAAATAGTTAATGAAATGTTGTTTTACGTGTTCAAACCAATCGTAGTAAAATTTAATTTGAATGGACATTTGCAAGTAGGCTAATGGCTTAATATTTTTTAACAACAGATATCCGATTGTATTTAATTGCACTGCCATAATCTCGGTCACGGACATGGGCCGGCCCACCTTGTACAGAATATAAAATAATGACGGAAATCATAATAGGCTATTACATGCGTGGGTGCGGGGACGTTTATAATGTTGATATAAGATATCGCATCACGATAGTGTTGTGGGCAAGTGTGCCAGCATATAACGTGGGATACCCGAGTTCGTGTCCCAGTTAGAGGAACTTTTTTTTTTACTAACGCATTTGTCCACGTGATATTGTGGAAACCAAGGATAGTGCGGATATTGCGTCACTGACAGGCGATATTTTTTTCCGGGACGGACAATTATTTAAAATAGGAATTTCTCTGAAATAAAAAATCTTTGGAGACTTTTGGGATATTGTAAGTACATAACTGCAGGAAATATATCACACTGTCCAAGTGATTTTTGGATCTTTTATTACAAAATTGTTACATATACTGTACATCCTAAATTTGGCAAAACCTTACTGTTGATCTCATGCAGTTTTGGTTTTGTCCGCTGGGGGGAGAACGTTACTTTCTGTTAGTTAATTTGTTACTTCGTTCTTCAAAACAAATAAACTAACGTTACCCAACCCAACTAGCAAACGAAATGCTAAGTTTGTTAAATTATTTGAATGATTGATTGAAAAAAATTATTGACTAAGAATAAAATCGAATATTTAATCTACAATTGAAATTAACTTAAATTTAACAATTTCGAACAGTCGTAGAAATCAAGATTGCGTCTAAATTATGCAAAACGGGTCTCCAGAAAACTAATCCTGGCTGACTATCTAATGAAACAGATGTATTTTTTATTATTCTAGCTGTGGCCGTGTAATCCAGTCAGTGCCATGATACATGCACACATGTGCTTTTCCGTAGTGGTTCTTCTCACTGCAAAGCCAGTGACGTCCAGATCTAGCTCCGCCCCTCTAGACCCAATGGGTGGAGCCTGATCTAGTCCAGTTCCACCTGTGGACTCAATTGGTGGGATAGGGTGTGGTTGGACCGTCTAGTTCCACCCATTACGTCTAGCGAGGGGGAGCTGGACGTCAAGCTCCACCCACAAGCCTCACGCCCGTTGTTCTCTTGCACCAGTAGAGGTCTGCTGGTGTGCTCTTGTGAAGAGAGGGGCGATCCACGCACATCCATATGATCGGCTGATTGGTCGAGCGCTGAATCTGGGCAGGACAGGAAACGGGACGCGAGCAACGCGCAGCAATCTCCGTTCTCCGGGAGAGAGAATGGGAGAGGAAACCGAAATGTGTCAATAGGAGACTGGAAGGATTGAATCGGGCGAATGAATAATTTGCCCCATTGGTATATGCCTATACTGCGCTGTTCACCACCAGGGACGTGGGATATTTATCTTTAGTACTCTTATAAATAAATGTTGGCTGTTTTCATTACATAGAAGAATTGCAGAGCTCTTCGATTCTGGGTAAGTGGCCACTGTTATCTCATCTTATGTCTGATACTCTAACTATAGGCTTTAACTTGTGCTGCGTTCTGTTAAAGTAGGCTACGTTTACATTAGGAACGCACTGGGGATCGCCAATATCCCACTCCAAAGAAAATGGCTCAGTTATACTGTCTGCTGTTATTGTATGTCCTTATGAGAAAATTGCCTGGACAAAAAGGCATGGAGCGTGTTAAAGAAAGGGGTCGAATTCATCTTTGTCATTTGACAATGGGACAGTTCCCACGTGCACACAAAAGCTCCCTATCATCAATCAATGATTTTCTCTGGACGGGTTGTAGTTGGTTTGCAGAACTATGTGATTGTACGCTTTTGGCTTCATCTCTAGTTGAGTCAAAGGAAGCCTCTTGTAGGTCTGGGTGTGTGGCCGAATAGATACTGTGACCAACGGTCATTTTGGTCATTTCATCATGTTACATTTATTCACCAACAACACCGGAGAATAAAAAGTCCGTCACGTGTTCTTATAAAATGCTGTAGCCTACTGTATATGTTGGCATGATCCTGGGTGTGTTCAAAACATACGCCCATAAATTTCATGCCCCCTTCACCCCACGTTGGTGGAGGGAGTTGTTTTTTTCCACGCACTGTAATTACCGGTAGCTATGCTTCCATCTCTGAGCTTTAAAATGAATATCACTTGAAACAGTGTTGTCAGCTTGCTGGTCTCCGCCCAGTCGAGCCCGAAGGCTATCGTGTAGTTCTGGATATTAAACAACACATCTCCATTCGATAATTATAAATGGTTCATAAATTAATGAAAGCAGTGTATTGATGTTAGTGGGGATAAGTGCAGTCTATGAACAGATTTCCGTCATGTTTAACCGTGTTTTATTTGCGTGTCGCGTGCGCTTTAGGCCGTCGTGTCCAGTCTGTGTTCATTGTCCTGCTACAGTCACTCTTAGGTCATAGCCTAACGTTACATGTTTTCGTCACACGTACGTTTTCCATTTTTTTTTCAGTATCGTAGTTAATGTAATTCTTCATCCATATCCATGAATAGCCATTTAAATGGGACTATGTTATGTCCATGTTGCTGTTAAAAGTGAGAGTTAAGATAATGGATGTTTAGAATAATCTTGTAACTACCTTGACTACTGTCATTCAGAATATGTTAAACAGGGATTGTCCCTTCCTCACATGTTTCATGAGAAGGGGGAAATGACACGAATACCTTTAGTTTTAGGGACATTTGAGATGTTATTGTTCACAGACACATATAATTTTTTAAAAAAATAGTTTTAAGTTAGTTACTTATTATGACCTCATAGAACATGTCTAATCAGTATTGTTGTGTCGCAATTGACACATTACACTACACTTGTAATAATGCAATGTGACCAAATTTGAGGGGTGTCCATGCTTTTCAAGTGCTTTTGCTTCAAATAAAAGTGAATGTAGTGAGATGTTGAATATAAGTTCTAGTGCCACTTTTTTTTTTTGTCTGTAGTCAACAATCAACATCCTTCATAGAGTAGAATGTGGGATGTAGTCTTTGAATTGTTGACCTCAAGAAAATGAGTAGGCTACTTAGTCCATGTTTTCCCATTTTCCTCAGTTCCTTGTTCACTGCCATGTAGAGAAGGGAATGCATGGTCCTCTGGGCATGAGTCTGGACAAAGCAGTGTGTATGAAAAAAACAGCTGTTGCTAATGCATCTCAGCAAGGCGAAGATCTAAGTCATATGTGTGTGTGATCTGTTTAACTAAACATGCCTTTACATTTCATGTCAAATTTAAGGGAGATAATCCAGCTATGTGGGACACTTTTATACAGTACATAATTTCCAGCTTCTGGCAGCTACATTTATTTTTTTATTTTTTTTATATTACATTTCTGCGATTGGACGTTTTGCATGTTTTGAATGATTTTGATCTCTTAAGAAGTGTAAAATGTAGAAAATTGATACTTTGAGTTAGATTTCAAATGTGCACATTTTTTTCCAAGAGCTGGGGCCACACAAAAGACTCAGATGTTAGTTGGTGTTATTTTACCAAAGCTCCCCCTCAGAAAAGGGGGCAAACCTTCAAAGAGAACTGTAACCCTCCGTGAAACAGTCACCAGGGAAAGTGAAACCAGATAGGTCCTAAGCAAGGAACCGCAATGGAGCACCTGGAGGCCAGCGAATGCCCTGCTGGTATACATGCTTGGCACCAGTCATCAGGTGCACTTGGCCTTTGGCTTTCAGGATTACCAGAGCTACACTCTTCACACTCAGTTGCCTCTTTTCCCATAAGTCATTTGCCTAACTTTAACTCCCAAACAGAGCTGATTAAAAAAACAAAGGGAGACAGAAAAACAGATTTCAATAAAGAAAAACATATTATTTAGCCTACTTTTGCAAAACAATATAGCCTAATGTAAAGTCACCTCATGTGCCTCTGTAGCCACACACTGCCTGTCATTCTAGCCCAAGTATTGACAAGGATACTGACTCCTTTGCTCTGAACATCTTATTCCAGTGATTTTCCAAAAGAACTGGGGACCATCTGTTTTAGTGAGCTGCTCAGAGAACATTGGGAAATTTCAACTAAGGCACTACTCAGTTTGTAACAAAAGGCTGGAGGTGAGAATTAGGGGTGTGTACGAAAAGTCTTTCAATCTTATTCCGCTTATTCGGGGCCGGGTCACGGGGCCAGCAGTCTAAGCAGAGAGGCCCAGACTTCCCTCTCCCTAGACACTTCCTCCAGCTCTTCCGGGGGACACCGAGGCGTTCCCAGGCCAGCCGGGAGACATAGTCCCTCTAGCGTGTCCTAGGTCTTCCCCGGGGTCTCCTTCCCAGTGGGACGCGCCTGGAACACCTTCCCGGGAAGGCGTCCAGGAGGCATCCGGAACAGATGCCCGAGCCACCTCAGCCGACCCCTCTCGATGTGGAGGAGCAGCAGCTCTACTCTAAGCTCCTCCCGAGGGGCCGAGCTTCTCACCCTATCTCTAAGGGATCGCCCAGCCACCCTGCGGAGAAAGCTCATTTCGACCGCCTGTTTCCGGGATCTTGTCCTTTCGGTCATGACCCAAAGCTCATGACCATAGGTGAGAGTAGGAACGTAGATTGACCAGTAAATCGAGAGCTTTGCCTTGCGGCTCAGCTCTTTCTTCATCACGACAGACCGGTACATCGACTGCATTACTGCAGCAGCTGCACCAATCCGTCTGTCAATCTCCCGTTCCATCCTTCCCTCACTCATGAACAAGACCCCAAGATACTTGAACTCTCCACCAACCTGAAGTGGGCAAGCCACCCTTTTCCAACTGAGGACCATGGCCTCGGATTTGGAGGCGCTGATTCTCATCCCAGCCGCTTCACACTCGGCTGCAAACCATCCCAGTGCATGCTGAAGTTCCTGGTCTGAAGGGGCCAGCATGACAACATCATCCGCAAAGAGCAGAGACGAAATCGTGTGGTCCCCAAACCCGACACCCTCCGGCCCCTGGCTTCGCCTAGAAATTCTGTCCATAATGATTATGAATAGAACCGGCGACAAAGGGCAGCCCGGCCGGAGTCCAACATGCACCGGGAACAAGTCTGACTTACTGCCGGCAATGCGAACCAAGCTCCTGCTCCTGCCGTATAGGGACCAGACAGCCCTTAGCAAAGGACCCCAGTCTCCATACTTCCGGAGCACCCTCCACAGGATGCCTCGAGGGACACAGTCGAATGCCTTCTCCAAATCCACAAAGCACATGTGCATTCGTTGGGCAAACTCCCATGAACCCTCCAGCACCCTATAGAGGGTATAGAGCTGGTCCATTGTTCCACGACCGAGACGAAAACCACACTGTTCCTCCTGAATCCGAGGTTCTACTATCGGCCGTATTCTCCTCTCCAGTACCCTGGCATAGACTTTCCTGGGGAGGCTGAGAAGTGTGATCCCCCTATAATTGGAACACACCCTCCGGTCCCCCTTCATAAAAAGAAGGGACCACCACCCTGGTCTGCCATCCCAGAGGTACTGTCCCCGAAAAGTCGAGTAGAATTTTGCAACATGTTGCTTTGCTGGCCGTAAATGCAGTGAATCCATGATAAATCCTGAGCTACTACTAGTCTAAAACTCAGTTATAATTAAATGCATTGGGTGGTTCTGTGGAGTGTGTAAACACGTTTATTGTATTTGATCACAGAATATAGTTTTCTCCCTCTAGGCGCAGTAAACATTGTCGGGTGAAACTGAGTTATCATAATATCTAGAAGTCGACTGTTAGGGGATTTTACCAATAAAGATAGGTTGGACCACACTGGCCGATAACTGATTAATCAACTGTTAGGTTTTAAAATGGATTCTGATTGAAAACAAACAACACATAAAATAGTGTTGAACATTATTACAAAAATTTAAAAAGAGTACTGAACCATGAAAAGGACTTGAAAAAACAGAAATCTGAAAACACTGTCTAATTGATCATGAGATGTTTGCCCAGCCCATTTTGATATTCATTAGTAAACTCGCTAGTCTGGCAAGAACAAATGAAGTGGCTCATTTCCCAGATTTTGAACTTTCCTTCTTTCCTTCCATCTGTGTCCCAATGATGTTTGACCTCTCATGACATTAGTGATCTCACCATGACGACAGCTCTATACTTCATCCAGCTGGGAAATATATCACTGAGTGTTCCTCCCTTCCCTCAGAACAGAATTTTCTTATTCAGTATGCTTACATTAGATAAAGAGAAGTATACTAGAAGAAATATACTGAATTAAAAGAAGACTTAATTCAATTATTAGAGCAAGGCAAGGGGAAAGAAGAATGCATCAAACACAGCATCTCATTGGCTCCTCTGGCATGATGTCATTTATTTAAAAGGCTTAAACTGTCTTGAAATCAGCTGTAAGGCCATGACCATGCTCTGAGAGCGAATGAATGAAAGGAATGAGATGGGTCAGAGCATATCCGGTCACACTAAATTTGTGCTTATTTGTCCACTGACTACACAATCAAATATGTTTAAATCATATCCTCTTGAAAATACAGTGCTATCTGAAAGCAGTAGGCTAGATTTATATTTTGCTTGGAAAATTTATACTGTAGGAAACAAAAACTTTAGAATGAAGATATCTTTTTTTTCAATATTATATAATAAATATCTTGTCGTACAGTCTGACGCGGCTTTACTGATGTTTGCAATTTAGACATGTATGCTGTTTTTAGTGCACTGGCACGTGATTAAAACAAATCATGTGCCAGTGCACTAAAATCCATAAAAATGTCTAAATTGTAAACATCAGTAAAGCCGCGTCAGACTGTACGACAAGATATTTATTATATAATATTGAAAGAAATAATTTTGTACACTGTAACTATCTGCCCCACGGTACCAGCAGTCTACCAGTAACTAGTCTCATTTTAATTAGTAAGAACTCATTTTTATTTGTTAGCTAGCTATAATATAGGCTAAGATTATTCTGCAAATGCTTTAGTTTTAGGACAGTTCCTTAGTCTTTGTGACCTTTCGTTCTGGACTGGTCTGTGGCTGTGAGAGACCTGAATGTCAAACTGAATTTAGAATTTTTAACTTTTAAACCACTTTTCAAGCTATATCTCATAATTGTTTTAAGCATTACAGCTTTTAAAACTGTTATCAAGCTCATGCCTCAGTGGGAACTATGTAACATAGTGGAGCTTGAAGTGTGATCTTAGTCTTAGCCATGTACATAAACAATCCAGGGTCATTCAGAATATTTGAGCTCGCAGAACACGTGGGCACTGATGGTTGAAGGTCCCTTTGTTGTTTGCTGACTTTTCTGGCTAGGCTTGTGTGTCCCTGTAATGGAGGTAAAAATGTCCCCAGTCATCTAATCTTATTTGATTCTTGGTTTTCCTCAGATAAAATTGGTTTCACAGATAAAGACTACTTCTAGTCTAGACTTAAGTTAATTACACCTAGTTCAAACCTACGTACATGTTGCCATTTGTGGCTTCCATTGATTCACAATTGATTTTTGGGGGTAGGACTAGACATAGCATGTGTTAAGAAAACAGGCTCTATCAAGAGAGGTTCAGATTAGAGCATGAATGACAGATTGTGAATTTTTGGGAGGGCCTGGCCTTGTTAATAAAGGCTTGAACTCCCTCAAAGGTTGTCAAAACAAACTGTTAGTGGGGGTTTTAGTACATAAAACAAGATTAATTTGAGGGGGAAAATATATTTTAGTATATTAAAAGTAAAAGTATCACCTGAGGGTATTTTAGTTTTTTCTCCGTGTAATAATCTTATATTCCTTGTATCGCTTGTGTTTTGTTGATTTGTTGACTTTTGTTTTTTGAAAAGTCAGGAAGAAGTCACAGAATTTTCATTTTTGGGTGAACTATTTAATTTTTGAATGAACCTTTTCAGCTCTCATTTGAAATATGTAATTATTACATTTTGATAAACAGTTACATTGATTGTTGCAGTTACCTGCATTTATTCAACAGGATCTGCACTGGTACGGTAGTCAAGTTCACGACGACTCAGTCCTACTCAGACAGGTTATGAGTCAATGATTGGGTTTGTTGTCAGTGTCATGGGCTTATTTTGTACAGAAGTAGTTTTATGCCCCTTTTATGGATTCAATTAATGGTGAGTGTGCAGTGCTCAGTGTCTCACACACACATTCTTGGTAGGTTCCAAACCACTAGTCACCCTCCTGTTAATCTTTTGGCCATTATGGCCATTTTATTGTGTGGCTG
The DNA here is from genome assembly GCF_949152265.1 of Phoxinus phoxinus. Classification (NCBI taxonomy): domain Eukaryota; kingdom Metazoa; phylum Chordata; class Actinopteri; order Cypriniformes; family Leuciscidae; genus Phoxinus; species Phoxinus phoxinus. Next base: position 23,085,680 of record NC_136881.1, read on the forward strand.
CTCCCAATTACACTCCCACGTGCCATACAGGAAACTCTCAGGCCTGTTTCATGGTCAGCCTCACTGTTTGGCACTCTGCGGTTCTTTGTGCCAGCCAGGGACGTCACTTGACCCTTTTTAGGGGGCTTCAGCGAGCGATTGTGTCTCCTCAAGAGACTTGGATTAAACCACTTGGTTATTGTGGATTACTTGTAATGCAAATTGGTGGAATGGGCTTTCAGTGGAGGGACATAATTCAGTCAGGTTTTATAAAAAATATATTTGTGTAAAAAAAAAAATTAATGAAATGGTTGAGTATGATTGCAGATTTTTTTTTTTTTTTTTTTTTTTTTTGGTGAATTCTCCCTTTACGGAAGCCCTGTATAATCAGGCTGATTTTGGGTTCATCCAAACATGTTTCTTTCTTGTGAACAAAAGACATGTTCTTGTGGACAAAAACTTGATAGAATCAAAGAGAGCAAATAAAGCACCACTTCTAAAACCACTTCTTACTCTGCATTGTAGCTTTGGCTCACACAAATGTCCGGCTGGTTTTCCTCACAGTTCTGCATAGAGCAGTCCAAAGAGTTGTGGACTGATAGCAGCGAGTATCAAAATCTGGAAAGACTTAAGCAAAATTATGGCAAGCTGTCATTTCTGACAGGTTCATAAAACTGTATGGCAAGTGGTCATTGTATGGAAGAATTTGTAGCTTTGGAGGAGCTGGAATTTCGTCAAACCCCCCATCACTGTGGGAATATTCCATATGTTGAAATTCCCACACAGTGTGTACTTTTTACAGCATAGATGATCTGTTTGTGGCTGTAGAGCATCCTTAACAGTTAACAGTGTGTCTTTATGACATGATATTAAGAATTGATAGAGAATGAATTAAATCCAGATCACAGTGCAAACCTAAAAGAGGCCACATTTATATAACATGCGTTAAGAGAGTGGGCCTGCTTCACAGCTTTAACAGATACTCATCCTTTGGTTTCCAGTGTTATAAATATCGCTGTTATATCAGATCAGTGGTGTCCTATTAAAGGACGGTCGGGAGATTTTGTAGATCCACTTACCTATTCTATCTAAGATTATTTCTGTCAGCATCAGTGCCATACAGTCAATACTAATATATTTTTTGCTCTTTCATGTTGACTTTGATCATTTGTATTGATTGTCCAAATAAACCAGATGGTTTACAATGTTTAACAAGACCGTCTGAGGTCTTCTGTTCTTAAATATTTAAAGTGTTGTTAAATATTTAAAGTATTGTTATTAAAGTATTTTTGTGCATTAGGCCTAATCTTGAAAGCTCTCATAGTAGAAATGTTCTCATTTATGTGTGTGTGTGTGTGTGTGTGTGTGTGTGTGTGTGTGTGTGTGTGTGTGTGTGTGTGTGTGTGTGTGTGTGTGTGTGTGTGTGTGTGTGTGTGTGTGTGTGTGTGTGTGTGTGTGTGTGTGTGTGTGTGTGTGTGTGTGTGTGTGTGTGTGTGTGTGTGTGTGTGTGTGTGTGTGTGTGTGTGTGTGTGTGTGTGTGTGTGTGTGTGTGTGAGATATAGCTGAGGCTAGTAAATCAATAACCTAGCATTAGGACATCCCTGGAGAACATCAGAAAGAGAGAGATGTTCACTCTTTAACATTTAGCTCTCAAAAAGCCATTATGTGGTATTAGTACCCGTTTCTCTCCATTTTCTGTTGAGGTCTGCTGATGGGATCTGAAAAACTGTCAGCGTTCAGGTCGGTTTTTTCGCTTCACTTCAGTTTTTCAACTTAGTTTTTTATGGTAAATCATGGTAAAATATTCAAATATGCTTAAGATCATTAACCGATTTACTTTATTTGCTATCACACTGTTAAAAAAAATAGTTTTCAAAGTTGTAAATAAAGCAAAGATTATTGGAGTATGTTTAATAAGAAAATACTATTTCAGTCTTTCTACTTCAGAATGTCAAGTTACTTGCTGTTTTGCTGCATTTACGCCATGTCACAATTTGACATAATTATGAGATGACAACCCGTGACGTTCTACTCAGAGCTGTTTAAGAGTATTAAGATTAAGAGTAAAATCGCAATTAGTACTAGTGATGTGAAGAACGGATACTTTTCCTGTCTTAGATCTTTGAATCTCATGCAGCAAAACAAACAAAAGTAAATGTCACACTTTAGATTTTCAGTAGGCAAATTCCTCCAAAATGTCTGTTTATGCAAACTTACCATGTGCCATGCAAAGTCGTTCGTCCTTTTGTCATATAACAAACAAATAGGCTCTGTACAGGAAACCGATTTAATGAACGAAAGGATGTTACGCATACTTGGTCACAAAAACAATGAACGAATAACTCTGTGAGACTTATTATTCCCGAGTCATATAAAAGGGTCATTCAAAATTGGAAGACAGCGGTAAAAACATCTATGACAAGAAGTCCATAAATTGTAATTGAATTGCAGTTTTTACTTTAAATCACTGTTTGCTTTACACCATGTCATGTGCTTTGATGCAGTTTAAGAGAAGGTTTTTTTTAATTTAGTGAGACAAGTAAGGACAGAGAAACATAACTTGTTATTGCATTAACTTTAGCTAACACACATTCTTTTAATCATCTTTAATTGAGAACTTGTGAGAATATGTGCATCTGGGTCTACTTGCCTGGAGAGGGAAGAAAAAAAGCAATTTTGAGTTAGTTCTTATAAGTCTTAAGTTAGTAAGTCTTATAATTTAACTGTACCATTCAGCTTGGGACATGCAGTCTCTGTTTCAAGCTTCATCTTAATGCCGTGCAGTTCTGTCCCCATGTGTGGACCCTGTGTTCGATCTGTCCACTCAGTAACAATAGTCAGTTCATGGTAAAGTCTCAATATGGGCGTTTCCTCTGACATCACCACTGTTTTGGCTTCTGTTCTGTGCCTCCTCTCTCCTCATTTCCTGTTGGAAGTCTCTGTGTAGTCTTCCGCTGGGTTATGCTTGTGCCCTTTGCATTAAATGCTGATAGACACCTGGTTGTCATCTAACTCTCTTTCTGTCACACAATATCAATGTGTTATGACACAGTGCATGACAGTCATGTGAAACTCATCGGGATTTTCTCGTGGTGCTTTTCTCTTTCTTCATTATACTGATGGTCTCTATACTAACCCAACCTATTTTGTGTTAAAAAAAAAAAAGATTGTAATTTGTCTCTGTTTTTAAACCTTTTCTTGAACTTCCAATGGCACATACATGTTTTGCATGTTGTGTAAGCCTGAAAAACAGATGCACGGTGCTGCAAAAGAATCAGCCTTTCAAAACAACTCCTTTTGTTAAGTCATTTTCCTATCAAGCAGGAACCCAGACCATCTGACATCTGCGGGTGATGATTTAATTTTTTTCTCTCTCACTTGGTTGTGTTTAAGTCGCAATGAAACAGTGACATATATTTTCTTCTGTAATTGTGACTTGGGCTGCAACTTAACTCTTTTGATAACCGTTTAATCTGTCCATTTTTTTAAATTAATCGATTAATTGGATGAAAAAAACAAAAAAAAAGTAGAAAAATGTTTATTAAAAAATCTATTTTAATTGATTCCATTTTTGTGTGTGTTCTATTTCATATACTGCCCAATGCTGTCCTACAAACAATGTGTAATGAAAACAAATGTGTATGTAGTACATTATGAGCAAAAAAAGGGTTAAAATACAAACATAAGGTTTAGCTAAACCTATAAATACTAATAGCTATTTTAAGGTAGAAATTAAAATGACTAAATTAACAAATATAATAAACAAAATTACAAAATGTTAACTTTTGGATGTATATGATGAAAAAAAGGGTTAAATACAAACAAGGTTTAGCTAAACCTATACTAATTACTATTTTAAGGCAGAAATTAAAATGACTAAATGAACAAATATTATAAACAAAATTACAAAATGTTAACTTTTGATGTATATGATGAAAAAAGGGTTAAAATACAAACATAAGGTTTAGCTAAACCTATACTAATTGCTATTTTAAGGCAGAAATGAAAATGACTAAATTAACAAATATAATAAACAAAATTACAAAATGTTAACTTTTGATGTATATGATGTATAAAGAACACACATTCACTCATCTGAACATAGGCTAATTATATTACATTAATGGGCTATTCCAACAATAGTGCATTTACTGCTACTGCAATCATAAATATGATTACTTGTGTTTCAAGTAAAAAATAAAAAAAAAATGATTGCGCTACTGTTCTAATGCGCTACTGTTCTAATGTTCTAATACTGTTCTAATGCGCTCTCTCTAAGTGATGCGCATTCACCCACCACCGCTCGTTCACTTAAGTGTGTGAAGTTTAGCAAGACTTGGGCCCTGTCCCAAATGGCACCCTGAGCACTCGCGGTCTTCCTAGGAGTCTGCACCTTCGCGACGTAACGCCAGTTTCTGCTATGGAGCTCGCTTCAGTGCGGGCTCAGCAAAATTCAAAATTCAGCATCGAGGGCGCATATCGAATGTGAGCACCCTTTTGACACCTAAAATGACAAGTGGGACAATCTACGTCTCATAGACTTAAAGGGTAACTAAACCCTAAAACAACTTTTTTTAGTTAATGATCTGTAAGACTTGGGCTTCATTAATGCTGTTCATTGAGTCAAGTAAATTTGTTGACATTTGGGTATAAAGTGTTTTAATTCTACAATATATGGTGTAAATACATCTGAGTGCTGCCCTCTTCAGGTCGAACGGTGGCTACTGCAGTTGAATTTTCCTATTGGATGTTGTGGTACTGCTTGACGTAAGCAGGTACCAGCTCACCACGCCCTTGCAATGCCTACAACCAGGGGTTTAGTTACCTTTTAACGGACAGGCGCACGTGGCAGCCATTGTAGCCCACAAAACCGAAAGTGCATATGAAGTGTGCCATTCGGGACAGGGCCTAAAGCAACGTGACTGGCTGATAGTTTACGAGAACGGCACACAGATGGATTAGTTGTTGCACCTTAGTGTAACAGATTATTGAAAAAAAAAAATGTAGGATGAGAACTTGCTTCTATTCATTGGTTGTTGATTGGATCTTGAGATGGGGCATTTCTCTCAAAAGTGGGGGCAGATGAACACTAGCTTGCAGGGGCAGATTTTTTGTTTAAAAAATGATTGGAGAAGTCCTGCATATGTTACCAGAGAGAAGTTGTTTTCACCTGAAGATCCAGATATAACATTTTGATTAAACATTACGAGGTCAAAACATTTTTTAAATGAAGCCTATGAATAGATGAATTGTTCACAAATAAGATCTAGAACATGCATTTTGAAAATATATAGGGTGAAATAGTCTATTTATTGTGTGTAGTTTAGACTTTTTTTAATGTTGACTCAACCAGCTTTGCTACAAAAATTCCTATGTAGCCTACTTGTAAGCGGTACCGGCACAAATGGCAAATAAAAACTGTGATCAAAAACTGTGATAAAAACAAAACTCAACTCAATTGTAATTTAATGCTGATTTTTAAGATACATTTTGTCCCAGTTCTAATCTAACAAACACTCTCTCAAACGCATATATCCAAACAAACACAGTGTCAGTTTTGACTGGGTCAGTGTCTGTTTTGTTCATACAACGTGGATAAGCTACAACGGGTAAATTTGTCAGCAGTGTTGACACACTTCACCATGAACAAAAATAATGTTAGAGTACCAATATTTAAAATGTTTTCAGATGTAGAGAAGTTACTCATTGTGAATACATTTTCTACGACTGGTTTCATTTTTTACCTGAGAACACAACACACTGAACAGCAAAAAGATTCAGTTACCCTCTTACCCACATTTAATTACAGACATTTTGGTTTTAGTTTTAAAACTAAAAGTTTCAGCGTTTCTGTAAAATAAAATAAAATACATAAAAGGTGTAAAAAAAATAAAAAGGTGTATCACTATTTTGTAACAGAAAACTACCCTATTTTGAATTTCAAAATATAGGTGAACCAACAGTTAAATACACTTTGTGACAGTGTGTCAGCACACCTTATGAGCCCTTCGCATCACTATGAGCAAGTTGCTTTTGGTTTATTTAGAGAGAAAATGGTATCTTTCCCATGCGTTTTACCAGTGTAGACACTGAGAAGGCTTCTTACTGACTTTGTTACCATGGTAACCAATATCACATGTGATAAGAGGATTTTTATAATGACTCACTATTCAAATACTCCTACACCTTCCTTAATTTTTAACAATTTTTTAAAGACAATATTTAATCAGGGAGCTGTTTTTTCAGCACTGTTGAATGTGGAGAGACTGTGTTGTTCAGTATGTCTAACACACATGAGTCACTCCCCAAGTGTCTCAAGAAAGATCTAATGAGGGAGTCTTTTGCAAGGACACCACATGGTTTGCAGGTCGGTGAGCCACTGCTTTGTCATGCGGCACACACGCAGCGTCTCATGCTGCCATGTGGACAGACGGTCGGCACAGTTGTGCCTCAGTGTGCAGCTGTGGTCTTCTTTGTTCGGGAGTCGGGACGCACACTCCTTTTCATACTCTTCACTTTTGTCTCTCATCAGCTGAGATGTTTGGGAGTGTGTATGTCAAGGTTTTGAGGGCAAATAAGAGGTTGTGTGTTATGACTTTCTTGATCAAGACGAATGAGCACAACTAAGTCATCACGCTTTTTGTAATTCAATTAGAAAGGGATTGTATAGGTTATGAGTCATTGTTGTCTGGGAAAAGATTTGTTTGTTCAAAATGCCAGTGTGGTTTTAATTAAAGTAACCCTCTTTGTCCTTATCCCCCGCTCAGCGTTTTAGTTTTTTTTAGCCCTATTTAAATTCAGGCTCTAGTTTCTTTTGATGTGTACTACACGATATCTGGGTTAAAAGCTTTGGTACACAGTTTACCTTACAATTGGAACCGTCAATTATGATATTAACATGTTAATTAAAACCAGGTCACATCAAAGTCCCAGTTTTTGTGAGAAAATAAAAAACAATCGTTTTGTGTATACACTAGCTTATATTCCCTCTCTCTTTCTACAGGCATAAGTTAACCTATTGGGCAGTTTAAGCAGACTGAAAGAGTGCAACACTGTACCAAAGGTAGGCCACTCTTCTACATCCAGAAAATGACTGTCAAAGTCTAGACCCCTTTAGTGGTCATTGTTTGGAACTGCTCGTGTATGTGATCTGTGATCTACAATTGTTGTCTGTGCTGAAGAAAAGGTGAAAAATGTTATTCAGTTTTTATTAGCATTTATTCTGTGTACATGCACAATAACAAATAATGTGAGTCAAATATTGCACAACTATGGTGAAAATGTTCTGAGGTGACTGAAATGTCTCGTTAAACATTTGCATGACAAATAATGTCTGCAGGAAGCTGGGTGTCTGTTTTTTTCTGCCATCTTTTTATCCCCAAGCTAACAGGAAAAATGCCTGGACAAAGATATCCATTGTGTACAGTACATGTGTTTTCAGAGGAACCATTGGAAGTGCAGACAGAAGCGAGGTTGGAAAGAATGATTGAGGTTTAGGAGACATAATTTAGTAAAGGTTTAGCATTTTAAAATCACAGCTGGATTTTTGAGAATAATGCCTGGAATGAGTGCAACCATTTGAAGCCTTGGCTTGGAGGCTCCAGACAGCTCTGTGTTAAATATGGTGAACAAACTGGAATGTTTCTGGAAATTAGTTTGTGAGTGTGTTTGCATTTACTGTAAAGATTCATTTCTCCTGGTTAGATAATAGGAAAAGAAATTGAAAATATATTAATATCCTGATATCTTAAAGAAAAAAAGATTCATTAAAAGAATGAAAGTCTTGTGAAGAAACCTGATTTGGCGTAATATGTCATGTGATGTTGTTCATCTGAGGTTGTTTTTACCCAATTTTAAGACCTGCTAAAAAACAGCTGATTATTTTATTATGTACTGATACTTAAAAGTATTCAAAAGGGTGCCCTTTCTTTTACACATGACTGTATGCCAAAATAGGTTTCTTCACAAGATTTTCATTCTTTTAATGAAACATTTTTTTCTTTAGGATATCAGGATATTTTCTATTTTTGAAATGAGTGAACAAACACTCCAAACTAATTTCCAGAAACATTCCAGTTTGTTCACCATATTAAACAGAGCTTCATGTTCTTTTTAGAGAGAAGAAGCTTTCTTCTGGCAACCCTTCCAAACATGCCATACTAGTACAGTCTTTTTCTAATTGTACTGCCATGAACATTAACATTTAACATGTTAATTGAGGCCTAGTCTGAGGTGTAGTTCTTGGGTGTTTTGCGATTTTCTCTGAGCAGTGCACGGTCTGTTTTCCACTTGTGAATCAAAGTTTATCAAACCCATATAGAATCAAAGATGTAAAGAGTATATTTCTAAGAATTTGGCAGGTGTGTTTTAACAAGATTTTTATTTTATTTTATTTTTTTCATTGACCAAAATACTCATTGTATACCTGAATGATTACCGGTACATGTAGCCTAGCCTAGATATGAAGGTATTACTAGAGAAAATATCTCACAAATTACAAAGTTTCCAACAAAAAACTAAAAAATCAATATTTAGTATGGTTTTTCATGACTGAAATGTTGCAATAAATATAGATTATTTTTGCGAGCTACAGTGTGTGGAATCTTTGAAGATCCGCTGATAGCAGGCTGTGTGTTTCATATTCCCTGTCTAAAGCTTACAACCAGTGTAAATAGATTTTTTGGTGTTCAGACTAAAGAATATGTTTAAAAATAACCTAAAGTATGTCTATGACTCATATGTTAAGACTCAGTGACATGAGGCTCGCAGGTGACCAGGCTGTGTTAAATCTACGTTCTCTCTTGCTCTCTCACATTTGGCGTCTAAATAAACTGGGTTGACGTGTTTGGGATTACTATTGGTCACAAATATAACAAGTAGCTTCCTACTGCTTCACTTGTACTTGCAGTGCATGGGTGCCCTTCTTTTCAACACTGTAACCAAACCAGCTGCCAGCTGAAGTCAAAGGTCGTGGGCTTGACGTCGGGTGCGACAATTTGCCGCCCAGCTCTCAGCAACACGTTTGTTTTTTGGGTGGGGGATGGACGTGCCATTCCCAGCTGCCAGAGACAGGTCAGAGACTTCTGTCACGTCTGCGTGTCCACCCTGACATGCAACAGCCCCTCAAAGAGTTAGCAGTTGGCCAATGCTACACAGTCCAAATGTACATGAAGTGCAAAAGAGGTAGACTTTTAGACAGATAGTCAAATGCTCCCTATTGTCTGTGGAGGCACTGTGGGAGAACATTGCACGCAGACTGCAAGTTGTGTAATACTAGGAATGGGTATCTGGAGTGCATTTGGCACAAACAAAAACGTTTTTTGGACAAATCAAAATCACTTGCTTGTCATTCTTTCCAAACATACAGAAAAATAGTAAATAATTTGTATGTACTATTACTAAATAATGTACTGAAATGCACAGTATCCACATAAACATATGCTTAAACGCAGTGCACAGATACAGAGTGCTTAAGACATTACAAATGGTAGCAGGTACACAAAAGGTACACTTAAATAGTTTTAATAGGATGTTGTCGTTTGCTGAGATTATTTAATGTGAGTGACATGATGCTCAGCCCTCGTACCAGTGTATACACATCATCAAGGATGTGATGTCAGGGGGAAGGGCGACGGGATGCTAATGTTTTTGAGTAAAAAAGCAAATTGATTAAAGATTGCGAGGGCTCATGAATTTAAAAACAAAAAAAAATATGATGTGCACAGATAAATCACTTATGATAAATACGGTGATATTCTAAATACGGATTGTCAATGTGGATTCCATGAAGATCAAACTCGTCTCCATACCGGCGTGATAACTCAGATCTTCAACCAGATAGAACTGGATAAATATTCGGAATGTTCCGATCCAATCTGACTTCTGACCTGTAATGCTTCCTGAATCATAATCATACACTGTTCGTTCTTTGGCCAGAGGAGAACTGGCCCCCGACTGAGCCTGGTTTCTCCCAAGGTTTTTTTTTTCCCTCCATTCTGTCACCTGATGTTTTGGTTCCTTGCCACTGTCGCCTTTTTTCTTGGGCTTGTTTAGTTGGGGATACTTAATTTTCAATAGTATTATTTATCTGCCTGCATTGACACCATCATATGAGAACTGAGCTGGACAATGACATCATGGTTTTCTCCAGAGCGACTGTATAAATTAACTAAATTAATAACAAATTTTACAACAAAAATGAACCATCAGTGAATTTACTTAAGCTGGACTATGACGATATTATGTTGTATGTTTCTTGACAAAGTGACATCGCCAACTACTGGCCTGGCAGCATAATACTGCCTTTTTAGTCATTTTCTATCGGGGATAGTTTTTTGTACATTGTTGTCGTGTAAACATACCTTAAATGCCCCAATATACTTCAAAAGAAATTGAAGAATGAACGTGTGACATCTCTACTAATAAAATCTGGTCAAAACAAAGGTTTTTGGAGTTTGTTTCAGTGGATCAAAACATATTGCCAGTGCAAACTTTCCTTTGCGTCAGCTGTTAAATACATTTGAACTGCCATTGGTGCGTGACAATTATGTATGGAATAGGTGGATGTGTTCTGGATCTCCACCTTCATTGACCATTTTTCTGGTATTTTTGTTCTCATTCCATTGAGGGTAGACACGAATGACAAAAGTGCAGAGATGCAGAGCAGGTGCAAAACATTTCCATATCCCTATCATCAGATGCTTTCTTACCTTCTCTTTTTTTTTTTTTTTTTTTTTTTTTTGTCGTGTTACTGAGATTACTGAGAAGTAAGATTTACTTTAGTTAAAAAATCTTGTAAATCTAAGCATGGCTATCAGCACTATGGGAATCAGAATATTCTAACACACAGCAGTGAGTATATCGAGCCTTAATTATTGGTATTGTTCAAATTATAATTTTTACGAAGAATAATACTGTTAATAAAACATAATGCTGAAAATGTCCCACTAACTGTAAACTTCAGAAATGCAGGACTTTTCCTTTTTTCTTTTAAGTTTGCCTCTTCAATATTTCTGTAGTCTGGTGTTTATTGTGTAAACGTGACAGTTGTATCATTGTTTCACTGGGTGTTTTTAACTTGCGGTTAGCAGACTGTTGAAATAAGTGAGTCTGAGATAAAGTAGTTGCTGGTTTTACCAAAACTGTGTGCCTTAATAAAGTTTTGCAAGAAACACAAAGGGTCAGTCAGCACAACTGTATAGTCTGTTTTGTCAGTTATATCTTTGAAAAATTTGGTACTTATTACTTCTGCATGTAGTGCAACTCTGACCTAAAAGTCAACAAATCCTCTAGTTTGTTCAAAGTTGTCTGCAGAATGGAAGATGAATGTTCTTCATTGCAGATGAAACCTACTCTCCAAAAACCTACTCTTAGTGCTGCCCATGAGCGACAATAGGCACAGACTAGTGGGCAAAAAATGCATGAAGGGATGCAGTAAACCGGCAGCTATTATTCTGTGGATTCTGACAGGTCAGAGATCCCCTCTTTTTCAAATGCAGTGCTGAAGGGTTGGGAGGGGTTTCAGTTCTAATGTTACGTGATGTTGGAGTTCAACATTCTGATAGTCTGCAGGATAAAGCTGTCCCACAGCCCGCTGGTGTGAGACCTGATGCTGCGGTACCGTCTGTCTAATGGAAGTGGAGAGAACAGTGCATGGTTACTCAACAGAGTCTCTGGTGATCCATAAAGAACTGCAGTTCCTGACATTAAATTGCTGGATCTAGTGACATCACATGAAATATCTGCAGCGCCAAAGCTTTTATCTGTCCTCATAGAATAAGTACCCTTTTTTCATATTTAATATTTCCTCTTATGTAGAAATTTCAGACTCTGCAGTGTGTGTGTGTGTGTGTGTGTGTGTGTGTGTGTGTGTGTGTGTGTGTTTCAGACTCTGCAGTGTGTGTGTGTGTGTGTGTTTCAGACTCTGCAGTGTGCGTGTGCGTGTGCGTGTGTGTGCGTGTGTGTGTGTGTGTGTGTGTGTGTGTGTGTGTGTGTGTGTGTGTGTGTGTGTGTGTGTGTGTGTGTGTGTGTGTGTGTGTGTGTGTGTGTGTGTGTGTGTGTGTGTGTGTGTGTGTGTGTGTGTGTGTGTGTGTGTGTGTGTGTGTGTGTGTGTGTGTGAGTGTGTGAGAGTTAAAGGCTTCACATTTCAAGACCACCTGGGACCACAGTGCTTGCTCATCTTGCCCTGAAGCTGTACTCAACTGCATTTCAGACACTTGCACACACACACAGAGAGCAAAGCGAGGGGGATACCCGACAGTCAGCACTATCCATGAGCATGTGCCTTTGGTTTTTGTTTCTGGCAGGATGTGGAAGAAAGAATCGCCGAATAGAACATCTGGTGGATACAGTTCATGGAACCACATTAAATCTACTTTTATTCCTCCACTGGAATAAAAAAGCTCAAACTAAGTCTGTTATTTTATGGACCAATCAAAATTATAATTGTTGAGGTTCTGAACTCTTCAGCATTGGGTGTTCATTAGGCAGACCCTCTGTTTTTAAGACTTGCATCAAGAGCTCTGATGAAAGATGATGAAAAGTGTTTCAAATGAGATGGTTGCCTCATGGGAGCTGACATATTAAGTTCATATGACCAGATGAATACTTCTCACTTTATCTCAGTAACCCTCATTATTGAACACTTTTGCTCATGGAATAAATTTATTTTGCGTGAAGCTGCATTCACATCTTCGGGTGTCAGTATAAATTTCAAGACTAGCTGCATAGGCGGATCGTGTGTAAAGCCGATCATGGGTCAAAAATTAACGGGGACTTGGTCCAAATATTCACCTGCACATTTAAACTAAATCTTGTAATAAAGTGAAAAATTAAATAAAAAGTGTCGATTGCGGCATTAAATTTAGATCTGCTTATGTTGCATCTACTTTTTACGAGTTTTAAAGCGTTGCACACTATAACCAATCAGACATGACTGTTGAGCTTATGAATGCAATGGCCAATCAGAGGCGTTACGATTAGAAGAGTTAAAAGAGTTTTGTTCAGTGTGCGAACTGAACTCTGAATTCTGACTGAATTCTGCACTCTTGCGAATGCTCTCATCTTTATAAACTGATAAACATAAACAGATTTGGTGATTGTGCCCTTGAGAGCTTCTAAACTACCGGTAATACAAATAGCATTGAGCAAGTGTAGCCAATCACAAACATATCTGATGATTTCTTGAACGCAATGGCCAATTAGACGTGTTTAAGTTAGAATCCCCTCACCACTCAAAATATATCTGATATCTGCACACCCAATTCTCTCGTTATAATTTAAAGGGATAGTTCACCCAAACATTTTAATTAGCCTGTGGAAATTGCAGTAATTTGCAAGAGACAACTTCTCACTTTGAGCACATAAATGCGTGTGTCGTTTATTTTTAGAAGGTAAACACAGAAAAACAAATGATGCTGACAAACGTCCCACGTATCATGCATTCAGAGCATTTAAAGGGACCGCAATCCCTGAACAGTCATGAAGAAACACGCTAAGAACAAAGTGCTGCGTTTATAACCAACAGTGTATAGAACTACGCTTGACAACAAAGGTGAATTATGTATTTCACATTCACTACAAGCCCATGATTTACTCATCTCGTTAATAAAGGCCTTCTGAAGCGAAGCAATGAGTCTGTAACGTGTAAATATGAATATTTTTCTTACACAAAGTAAAATTCTAGCTTCCGGCCAAACGAACTTACGCAGACTTATGCCTAAAGCACAACTTGCGCAACTTGTGACGTCAGAAGTAGCGTAGTGTGTCATGGCGCAGCGTAAATCTAAGCAGTACGTCGCATTACTCGCATAAGTTGCGCTTAGACTAAAGTCGAATCCATATGTTCGTTTGGCCGGAAGCTATTTTACTTCATAAAGTTTTAAATAGGAATATTTACACCTACACTAACGCATGGTTTTGCTTCAGAAGGCCTTTATTAACCCCCCGGACTTTTAAGATGGATAGACTTTAAAACAGAAACAGCCATTCACTGCCATTATAAAGCTTGGAAGAGCCAGGACATTTTTTTTTATATAACTCTAATAATAATAATAATATAAGATATAATTTGTCTTATTGATTATAAAGGGAGCACTTTTATGTACGCTTTCTAGGCGATAATCCATTCAGAATTTGAAGAGAACTTTTTTTTGCTGCATAAGCAATGGTTAGGCTATTTATTATTCGAAGTGGCTGCCGTGAACATAACCACTTTAATAACAAGAGCGTTTGTTTATGCTGGTATGTGTAGGTTGTTGATAGGCGACACATCTATTTCTTCACATTCTATTTAAATGTGTTTTTAAGGAGGAATCGCATCTAGCCTCACCCAGTTTGGTTCACCCTCCGCCTATGACTAGCTGTTATATTAGTTTATTCTGTCCATCACATGAGCTCTATTTAAAGGAATAGTTCACCCAAACAAATAAAAATTCTGTCATTATTTACTCACCCTTATATTATTCCATATATCTGTGGAACCAAAAATAAGATATTTTTTAAGGGCCCCTATTATGGATTTTTGAAAATGACCTTTCATGTAGTGTGCAACATAGCTCTAAGTGAATGAAAACATCCTGCAAAGTTTTAAATCTGAAAGTGTCTGTCAAAAGTAAGAGTCGACTCATCAATGAAATGAATTGTTTTTCAAACGATTCATAAGCCATTTCGTCGTGACGTCAAGATGTAACATTAGCCCACCCACTTTTTGCGCGCGCAGACACCAGGGAAACTTAAACCTCAAACCGGCAGCTGATTCCTGTGGACACTGGACAGCATCATGTCGAGGAGACGCTGTGCTCTACAATGTGACGGTAAAGAAATTTTTTTTTCACTGCCCAAGGACGAGCATGTGAAGGATCTGTGGTTAAAATTTATCTTTACCATGTCCATGATACTATCAGTATAATCCCAAACTTTTGCTGTGTTCCCTTTTATTTTACTGACGACTGCTTCTCAAATCTTGGAGTTCAATGCAGGATTCGCAAACCGCTTGCTCTTGAAAGATGGTGTTCAATATACTAGTTTTGAGTTTTACATTGTGTAACTGTTAGGTCTCTTGCTAACTGGCTAACCCGTGTTATCACTGTCTTGCTGAAATACTTCTGCTAATCAGCTGTTGGCCACTATTACATAAAACTGTCTATTAATGCAGATTAATGTCTGTCATTCTCACTAAGATTAAGCATGGAGCAAGATTTGTTTTACCAATGTTTATGTTCACGCCAGAGCTCGGCTAACGTATGTAAATTGCATACATGCACTGTTATTGATACAGTTTACACGTGTTCACCGCAATATATTAGAAACATACAAATAAATTAGTACAAGTAATAATCAGTTGATGGACATGCACTTGTTAATGCTGATGGTGAGGAATTGCAACATCTCATAATGTACCTCAAACTCAGTAGCGTATCACTGAATCGTCCTGCTCGAGTCGTCCTTGCGATGGAGGTTCGGGTTGAATAACTAGTTCTTCTATGATTCATCATCGGACTCACGCTCGGATATGGAGACAGATTAGAATCATTAATAATTCACGCAGAAAACCTGATTTACACATGCGTAGACAATTTCACATGCATGAAACCTAATTCACGTACACACACAAAAAAATTCACGTGCGTGGAAAAAATGTTTCCCCACAAAAAAACAATTCACATGCGCAAAATACATTTATATATTCATAAAATACATTTCACAAATGCAAAACACAATTCCTAGATATACAACTGTGTGCAAAAACCTTTGAGTGTTTAAAATGTACGAGTTTATCCCTGAATGTGGACGTGCAATCGTCATTCACGTGTGAATCGCCTCGGATGTGTGTGTGTGTTTTTGAGACTTTCCTGGCAGAGCTCTTGACCTGCGGGTCAGTCGTACTCTTTAGCCAATCAGATGCGAGCTTACCATTCAACCAATCATATATGGAATCCCCTGAGAGTGCATTCGAGGAGCACGGTTCTGCGCACCATTTGCGCAATACGGATTAATTAGAACGGAAATGAAGCCTCAATGAAGCATTCACACGTGAATGACGATTGCACGTCCACATTCAGGGATAAACTCGTACATTTTAAACACTCAAAGGTTTTTGCACACAGTTGTATATCTACGAATTGTGTTTTGCATTTGTGAAATGTATTTTATGAATATATACATTTATTTTGCGCATGTGAATTGGTTTTTGTGGGGGGGGGAAATTCCACGCACGTGAATTTTTTTTGTGTGTACGTGAATTAGGCATGTGTAAATCAGGTTTTCTGCGTGAATTATTAATGATTCTAATCTGTCTCCATACTCGGATTGATATGGTCAAATCGTAATTGTTTGTTACTGTGTTTAGTTTACGTTGTAGGAAGCCTCATGCACGCAGAGCTGACGTTGTTATGACAATGGGATTTTTGTTTTCGATGTGTGCTGTACGCGGTAAACCAATCACAACAGACTGCACTGTCTGGCCAATCAGAGCAGAGTAGCTCATGGAAAGGAGGGATTTAGAGAGATTGATTCATTTAGCGAGTTGTTTGAGAATCATTGAAAATGTGGTGATGTGCAAAGGTATAATATGAGAAAATTAAACAATTTTTTGACCTTTGATGCATGAACCCTGTTGTAGGAGACTCCAAAACAACATTAGGAAACTTTAAAATATCATAATTTAAGAATCGTCACATCGATTTTTTTTTCTTTCTTCCCCATAGAACAATCATTTAGTGACCACAGCTGTTAACCTCCAAAAATGACAAAACACCCCACCATTAATGTAGTCTTTTACGACTTGTGTGCTACATTCCAAGTCTTCTGAGGCTTCACAAAGACAACAAAATATAAGTGGTTATTCTTCCCCTAACTTCTCCGTAGGAGCGCATTTAGTTAATTTTGTATTGTAGGTTGTTCCCATGCTGATTTTTAAGTAAAATGTTCTGAAAATCAAGTTCATTGGAAGTTTGTGAACATCCTTGTTTCAGTTTCATTACAGTGTAATGTTCACAATGCTCATTCAGGGGACTTTGTGGTGACCTTTTTTGATAATTTCACCATAATGGATTGTACAGATGGCAGTATTCGCACAGGTTTATATGATTTTGTGTTATTGAAGTTTTAGTTCTTCCTTGTTGCTTGAATATTTTGGCTCACTGCGTCAGACAGAGTGAAGGTCAGACTACGGAAAAGTGGCACACCTTTTTCGTGTCGAACTTTGGACTTGTGTGGCTCCTGTATGAAAGGAGCCCTTTCATTGGGCCACCGGCTGTGCGGGTGTGTGCTTTGTGTACTGTTTGGTTGGCCAAAGGATATGACATCAAGTGCTAAGTGAGAATCAACCCACACTTAATGAAATGTCTTTAGACACCATCACTGTCTCTCACTCTGTTTTTCTCTTTCCTGCTGCCTTTCCCTCTGTATATGCCTTATCTTTCTCTTGATTCAGACAAGTTCTGTTGTTCTGAAGAGAAGGAAATATGTAAATAAATAAATATATGATAAATAAAATCAATGTTGGTGCTCTTTTCAGCCTGAAATAGTCAGCTTTTGTTTGAGAGAATTTGTATCAAACTCCTTTTTACCTCTGTGTGATGACTGTACACAAATTTAACCTAGAAATGCCACAATGAAGCACAATGATTGACAGCTGACAAAATTACTTCAGAGGTGTTTGACTCATTATTGGATGTTGAAATAAGTTTAACACCTTCCTCCAGTATTCACAGTTGTCTTGTTACTATCAGAAACCATCCTCAGAATAACAGTGTAGACTCTGAGTTTGTCGTTTTTGTTAGCTGACATTTGGCTCAGGGCTGTTTTGATCAGTTGTTCAAGTGACTTAGTGTTCACTTTCATTTCAATACAAACTCTGTGAACTCTGTATATATTTAGAAATAACCCTCTCCAGTTGTCCCTCAGTCTGTGCAGAAAATGGTTTAAAATGGTCTTTAAAGGGATCATGAACTGCATTGTTTTTATGTTTTCGGAGGTGCACTTGTAATGGTAGTATGAGGTTTACATACAATTTTTCATAATTTAGAAAAAATATTATATGTTCCATTTTCTACCCTAATTTCAGCCCTCTCTTTTGAACACTCTGTTTGAAGTGGCGTGTCTGCTGTGAGACTTCAGTATAAACGCCCACTGCTATGATTGACTAACATCTTAGCATATGAAATGAGTATTACACACTCTAAACAAAAATAGTGCTAAATAGCACTAAAAGTAGTTCATTGGCTTGTAATCATGGGGAACCACTTTAAGTGCCATATAGCACCTCACCTTTGTCAAATGGTGCTATGTAGAACCATAAGAATTACCTCTGAAGAACCAAACTGGGTTTAACAGGTTCTTAAAATGGCAGTGGTGCTATATAGCACCATAAGCACTGCAAAGAACCCCTGAAGAACTGCTGAAGAACCACTTTTTTTTAGAGTGTAATCATGAAAAGTGTTGATTATAGCATTATATTTAGATCTACTTCTATCACATGAAAGGTTGAGTATTGTAGCCGAGGACAGGCATGTCTTTTGAGCGCATGAATGCAGTGATCTTGTCATTGCAACTCAATTTCTGCACAATAACGAATGCTTAATGTTAGGGCTGCACGATTAATCGTAATTTCCATGTAATTGCACTTAAATCGTGTTGGCTTATCGCGATTTTGAAATCACAAAGGCGATTTAAAAAAATAATAATAATTATGCGTGATTGAAAGCTCCAGTTAGGGTGGGTGATATGATCAAAATCTTGTCTCGATTTGAGTAATTTTATTTCATGATAATGATATTTATTAGCCTAGAAATCTAGACGCACCCTAGCGACAGCAAAATGTATTTTGCAGCCAGGGCAGTCTAGCAACTCTCCATAGACCTTCTAGCTGCAAAAACCTAAATTGGGTCAGGCCAATCACGTCGTGTACAGTAGGCACCTAGGCGGGGGCGGGCTTAACACATGACGACAGAGTTGCGATGGCTGCCACTTGAAAACAAAGAATGGCGGCTGCGGATGGAGAACAGCGGTCTTTCGAATCGGCTTTGGCCGCGACTCTGGACGACTTGGAGTTAAGTTTTTCTTTAAGAAAAGAGCAAAGAACGAAACTTAAGTCATTCTTAAAAAAGGAAGAAGTCTTCAGAGTTTTGCTGGACCGGATCTTTGCCGCTCTGACTACGTCATCTTCTTCGTTGCTCTGGTTGGTTGTAGCGCTATCCTATTGCGTGCAGAGGGATTTTGAGAGACAACCGTTTATCCCGCCCCTCGGATTAAGCCGCTTCTATGGAGAGTTGCCAGACTAAACATCTTGATGTAAGTCTGGCTTGCCAGGCTAGATATTTATCACAATTTAGTCATTTTTCTTTTAAATAATGTTTTTATGATATACATTTTTTGATACCATTGAAATTCGAAATTTCTTAATTCCCAATTCCCATCGCCAATTTCAATATCACAAAAAACTAATACTAGCCTAAGTTAGCTATCTCAAGCTAACTTAAAAAATCTCAAGCTTACTGGAGACAAGTAAACAAAGAAACTAATTAAAAACAATTGAACAAAGACACAAATTAAACGGACCTGAAAAACTTAAAATTGTATAAAGTAATTAAATGTACAAAAAAACTGCATAGTCTTTACTGTGTAAATTAAATATACATTTATTTTAAATTTATTATCACATACACTGTCAACAGCCTCTAACTCGTATCAATACCCGCCATGTGACAGCTGGATACTTCACGTCAGAGATGTGTGTGGAGTTGTGCCCTCACAGACTGTTTTTTTGGGCTTAGCAATTACGGAGTGATTCAACAACTACGTCAACTGAAGACTTGATGATAGGTTATAATATATTGGGGGAAAAATATGTGTTCTGAATTTCTCATACTAGTGATTTTAACTGTGTGTCTGTGTACTAAATTAAGGGAGAATTATCCCTCAGGTTGTATTCTTCTCTCTCTCTATCCCCAATTTCACTCTCCTCTTAAGATACTTGATTTTTCTGTCTTCTTTAGAGCTGATCTGTGTCCCACTGCACTATACAGGAATGCTGTTATATGCCATCCTCCCTCAGAGACCATCTGGCAACACAAACACACACACACACAGACAAGCAACTAATGTTTTAATTGAAGATTTTTTTGGAGCTTCACAATTGCTCAGCACATGTGATATGATGCTATTTCTGTCTAGGGTGTGAGCCGCATTCAGCTGTTTGCTTTACACTGAGGGGTGATGGATTTTAAAGTGTCTTCAGCTCCAGATGCTTAATTTGTCACTCTACTGAAGTTAATAATTATTCATTCAATTGCTCATTACCAGGCCTCGACAATAACGTTTTTTTTTACTGGCTAGTATATCGTATCTGTACTTGATCTACAATATTTTCACTGGCCTGGTCACACATAAAAACAAAAATATACATTTTAGTTAAACAAAAATCATTCTGACATATTTATTTTTTATTTGTATTTATTTTTTGTTAAACATATTAAGTTTTCTTACTGGACATGCTATTCTCAATAAATCTTGCATCCATATTTTTGTTATCATCTTTTTGTACTCGTGAAAGAGTTGATGCGAGTTAGTAGCGATGCATAGTTTTTTTCAAACACATGCATGGTTTTTCATGTAAATCTAATATGATGTACATTCGCCTTTTTTCCTCACATGCCCTCACAGAGTCAATTCTACACCTTGCGTAATGCATGACAAGAGCTGAAGAAATTTAGAAAAAAGCAGAGCTAAAAATACCCACCGCACTCTACCCACCCAAATTTTAACCTCTTTTAATGAAACATCCAGTCATTGCTGCATGCAGATTACAATCAGACATTTGTGTGGCAGTACAGTAACTTATTCTTTAAATGTCTCAATGTGACATGTTGAAAGGTCACAGGTAGGGTTTTGGTCACATAATGACTGTTGTGTTTTTAAAGCATTTGCAAGAGTGTTGTGTTAGATCGGCTGTTACTACTAGTTATTAAAACGAAGTGGGTCAGTAAAAAGCTGACTTTATTTCTGCAGAGTTTGTTTTTATTTGGAAAGCTGAAAAATTAGGAAAAGGAATTGATTTAGAGAGAATGGATCTCCTTTAATTTATATGATCAATTCAATGTGCAATCACACTGATGTAATAGTCTATTGCTCTCAAAACATGACAGTGCTGAATGTGGATCATAATGGCCCCGATATATTCACAGCGAAGCTCTTTTCCATTCTACGCTTACTAGGGTAAAAAGAAGTTCCGAATGCGTGACCAGCGGTATAATGTTAGCGAAAATCCGACACTGCCCACGCTGCTGAGAGCGACATTTAGAATAAATTAATCTGTAAAAATTGGCTGCACGCTTTTCAATATTTTTAAAAAAACGCACAACAAAAATGACAGCAGTGAGAGAGATTTGCTTACTAATCATGAAAATAAGCTTTGTTTTCATTGTTTTATTATAGTTGTTTATTTTAGTTTTCTTTGAGTGATATTATGATCCTGACATGTTTTTGACCGGTTGTGAGCGATTTGTCTCAGCGAGTGTAGCTGTTACTGCAGACATGTCCACAGGGAAGAGGTCATTTGGGTTCTGTCTGTCCTAACATCAGTCTGCTTTGCTTTTTTAACATCAGTGTTTATTCAAAACCACTTAAAAGGACAGGCACACACACACACACACATTTCTCCTTTTTGCTTGAGTGTTAAGTTAATTCAGAAGTTGGCATCTGCTGGAAAGTGATTTATTAGATTTAAATGGCCCTCAGAACCCCATATGTCTTGTGTTTGGGTAAGGCTGAATAATAACATTAGCACACATGCCACTTGTGTGCGTGTGTGTTTATTTGTGGCCAAGCTCATGTAGCAATGCACACTTGTGCTTTTGTGTGTTTGTGCAAGAGGTGACAGCTGTAGTGTGTCTTGTTGCTTTGCTTTGACACCGTGTGTGTTTTTGAAAGAGTGGGATTGTGCACATGGAAAAGGGTGGTAGCCTGTTCACCCCTCTTCCTTTTCCTGTCCTTCTCCTTGGCCAGCCATGATGTCATATTCAGCGTGTGTGTGTGTGTGTGTGTGTGTGTGTGTGTGTGTGTGTGTGTGTGTGTGTGTGTGTGTGTGTGTGTGTGTGTGTGTGTGTGTGTGTGTGTGTGTGTGTGTGTGTGTGTGTGTGTGTGTGTGTGTGTGTGTGTGTGTGAGAACAGCTGCTAGAGGGTGGTGGGAGTGCATGCATTGACAGAACAGCTCGCGGGGGAAATAAAGAATTCTGCACATCCTGGACATTTCCCGTCTTTCCCTCTGTTCTTCCTCTCTTCTCAAATCTATTATTTTCACTTTCTTATACAGGTCACAAGTACATGTCTACAACATCTGAACACAGCACAACAATTTACTTTGTGTTTTGGAAAGCTAAAGAAAAAAAAGGAAATATAAGGAAAAAGGGAAAGTATTTTTATAAAATATTATATTAAAATATTATAAATATTTAAAAATAACTATCCATTATAAAAGTTTGGGGTATATCATATCAATATATATGGATCATTCATTTTAATGAAATTAATCATTAAAGGAGCCGGTTTCAAATGTTAGCAAGTTCTACTCTCAATTAACATTTTATAATTAGACAAGATTTGTAAAGCATTCCACATCACACCGTCACAAAACATACTTATTTAAAATTTTCTGCTTTTTATGGAAATCATATTGTTGACTCCTTAATGCTGATTTCATAACTTTGAATAAGAAGAGCAGCAGTCATATTGCTTTGAAATGTTCCACCCTTGTCACATTCGGAATATCTCAAATATTTTATTTTAAAGTCCCCCTGTAGTCAATAACATTATCCCTTAAAACTCATCTGTGATCATCAAAATTACATATTTAAAAGTTGTTGTTTTTCCTGTGTAAAAAAAAAATTCATACCTTAAAATAGTTTGAATAACTCTACACCCTTTCTTCATTTAGTATACATGTAACCATGAATATGCAAATTAGCCCCGTCTCCACTCACTCACACCAGCACACCAGATTGACTACGTTATCAAACAGTTAATAATGTGTTGCTAATGTTACACAAACCATGTTCCCGTTCACCATCTCAGAGTCAGACAGCTGCCCTCTAAAAAACAGAATCCTTAGAAATGCTTTGAACAACTCATATGGGCATATAGTTCATCATAACATTGTAATATACATCATAAACATAATTCACTCGATATATTGCTAAATGTACCTGATTTTTCATAGCAACAGAAAAATATAACAGGATAATCTGGCTTTTCTTGAGATTCCTCGCAGCATAGTTAATGATTTGCTAAAGCCCGCCGGCATGTTGTCGTGATTGGTTACATATTTTTTTGTTCATAAACATATTTGTGACCGAGAACAACTGCAATTTCAAACCGCGTTTTTGAGACTGTCTTTGGTTCACTGCCGTTTTAAGGAGAAAATACTCAGCAATTGTGTTGACATGAATTTGCACGTGGTTTCTCTTAAAGCATTAAAAACACCCCATACAGACAACATTAAAAAACTTGATTTTCACCACAGGGGGCCTTACATTTTTATCCATATATTATTATGCTTTTAATGGCACAATTCAGTTTATTATATATATATATTTTTTTTAAACACCCTTCCAAAATATAAATGCCATTAATTTCATAGAATGACCCACACTTTTTTTTCTTGTGTGTGTTAGTGGCAGATGAAATATGAAGAATGAATTTGATAAATTCATGTTTTGTACCATCACCATTGTGTGTGAGAGCGAGCGAGCTTAGCAGAGCTTAGTTTAAATCAGCAGCTGTTAAGCAACTGGGTGCCAAGATAACACACCTCTCTAATTTCCCTCTGCACTCTTTTTCTATCTCCACCTTTTTTATTATCATTTTCTACGGCTCCATAATTCAGCAAATTCTCCTTTTGTCCCACTCTCCCCTCACATTCCCTCTCTCTCTCATTTTATTTATCCTCTTTGTGCTTGACTGATTATGCAGAACCGTGGCCGTTCGCAGTAGAGTGACTGAAGGCGTCATTAGCATCCTGCTGATCTGAAAGCAGTGAGACAGAACAGGAGGGTTGGAATTATATGTTTGAAAGATTCGATCTACTGAATTAAGCACATTGTTGACCTGAACCTGTGAGAACGTGTGTGACTGATTATATCATGTCACTGGACTTGCATATGCAAACCCTGAAAGATGCAGCTTGCCCTGGGGTGTCTCAGTAGTAATGGTAAAAACATTCAGTTTAGTTTCTCCTGCCAATCTGAGGTCTGTTAGAGTGGATGTCAGCAGGACTGTGATGTTAGAAAACATTTTGAACTCCATTCATTAAAGAATCCTGAAAATATGTATCATGGTTTTTCTTAAAACATTGATGATAATAATATACAAGAACCATTTCTTGAGCACCACATCAGCATATTAGAATGGTTTCTGGAGGATCTGAAGACTCGAGTAATGGCTGCTAAAAAAGTTCAGCTTTGATCTCAGAAATGGATTACATTTCAAAAATATAAACATAGAATGGTTATTTTAAATTGTAAAACTAATCACTGCATTTTTTTAATGCTGCCTTGGTGAACATAAATAACTTCTACCCCTAAACTTTTGAACGGTAGTGTATATTTTGACTTTGGTTGGTGTAGTTTATTACATGATCTAAATGTTTTCTATGTAAATGTTTTATAACTTTGTGTTGAAGCTAAGATAAAGCTTGGTACATGCATTAGTCCAGACGCACCCTTGTTGGATCAAAGAGGGAAGGGGGTCATTATAGGGTTAAGGTGAGCTCAGATTCCCTGAGGGATAATCTCTGCACTCTGGGTCCCCATAAGGCATGCGAGTTGTTGTGAGAAAGTGAAAAAGATGGAAAATGAAATGAGAGAGTTGAGAATATGGTCTGTTTAGCTTTCTACAGTCTCACGTTGTGTGTAATAATAAATATATAATATGTGTAATAATATATTACATGTAATAGTGATTGTCTCTTGATAATGGTGTCTCCTACAGATAGTGAAAGTGAATCTGGCTGTCATTCATATGCATCTTTGCTTGGTTTGTGACTCATCTGATAGTTGTTCAGCGAAGTTCATGGTTTATCCATTCACCCAACCCTGACTCAGCATGAAAAGCCTAATACTTGCTTACAGGCATGCTGACTCGAGTGTTTTTGTTGAATCCCGGTTGTTGTGACTGTACAGCAGTTACTTTACTGTCCACTAGAGGGCGACGATCGCCTTACACCCTCACACCTCTATTCTATTGAGGTCATTACTAACACACCCAGCATTCCCTTGATTATAGTGTTTACTCTATATCTAGAGAAAATATGATTTCATTGCACTGCATTGAAACATTAATCTTGATCTCAAAGTCAAATGACTGTGTTTTGTTGATCTGTGTGTGTGCTAATGTACATGTATATGTGCTTGATGCAGTGCTTGAACTTGTAGATAATGCAGAAGTACCGGTACTTTGAGTTATTTTAATAAAGCCAGTAATTGGCATCATTTTCATCAGAAAATACAGCGGAAGGTACAGCAGGGGTTGTTACGGCAATGATGGGGGGGGGTGAAAACTGATAGTGGGAGATCTAGAGAGGGTTGCTATAGCAACTAAGCCAGTCTTTGAGACAGAGCTGAGGTTTCCATAACAACTACATCACACCCTCTCAGAAGGCATCCTTGAAATAATAATGACTGACTTTACGCAGAGATTACCACTCAAGGTGTGTGACAGAGCAGCATGTTTAAAGATAATGGGGAAAACTGGCATTTTTTTTCCTGAATATTCCAGACTTTTGCAGTGTCAAATGCAGATTGGAAGGTGTCATATCACAACCCTATTTAAAGGAAAGATTTGAGGGTTGCCATGGTGATGTGAGATAAGGAGAAATAGGGTGAGAGAAATTAATATCATACACCGGGTTACATAAGTGAAAGCGAAATCAATCATCATGACAACCTGTGATGTGCGTCATTCTTCAGTTCACACCTCAATGAAATCTAAACCTAATAGTGTTGATAAGACGCATCAAACCCAGCAAGTCAATCTTAAAATTTTGGTGTGCTTTGTCAGCAGAGTGTAATATATTTGATGTTCTGTACATTTTGGACATGTTGATGAGGACATGGCGCACTGATTGAGTCCTCATTGGCTGCTGTATCATGTAACTGTGTGTGTGTGTGTGTGTTACAGCAGATATGGAGCAGGTATCAGATGATGAGCTGGATCATGCTGCTGAAGAAGACAGCGATAAGGAGGATCAGGATCTGGACAAGATGTTTGGCGCCTGGTTGGGAGAACTTGACAAACTCACACAGGTGACACTCTCACACTCAATGTGACATTGTGATGTAATATATCTTTAATAAGATGTATTATCTTCACTTTGTGGGCTTTTCTCTGAAAATATTGATATATGCAATTTATTTGATTAATGTAATTATGTTTAGGGTTTATTTTGTTGGGAGCCTATATGTCAATATTGGATATTTATTTGTACTTGCTCGTTTCCCCTATTTTTACAGATTTTAGATTACTTTTCCTGTCGTTTAGTGGGGTGGGGTTTCTTTTTTAAACTAGCGGACCTCAGCAGAGTAGACTTTCAAGGGGGCCTGAAGATGAATTAAATTAGTGGTTATAACATAAAAGTAATTTTTGACCAGAATTTAGTATTCTATTACAATCCTTAATGAATTGACAGCCTTAATTCCGAAACTTTATTTTCATTTATTTTAATGTATGGATGTATTGTATTGATTATATTCATGATTTAGCTGTCTCTTCTTACCTAATCTCCCCCGTCTCTGTCTCTCTTTCTCTCTAATGTTAGAGTTTGGATGATGGGCGTCCTGAGAAAGTGCAAAAAGCTCCTCTCAGACAGGAAACAAACCTTGCCAATTTCTCCTACCGTTTCTCTATGTACAACATCAATGGTTAGACTACACACAGACACACACCACCTCTGTTTACTCAACATTCTTTATCACTCACAATGCCTTCTCGTGTATCTATCTAATATGGTGGTGTTCATAACAGCAAAATGTTTGTAGCTATAGTTCCGTTCTATTCAAAAGTTTGGGGTTTGTACGATTTAAAAATAAAAATAAATGTGGAAGATGCTCACCACTGGAAAATAGTCAAATTTTAATATTGTGAAATATTACAGTTTAAAAATGTTCATGCATCATAACTATATTTGGTGCTCAGGAAACATTTGAAATCTCATTATTTTGTAACATTATACATTTCTTTACTGTGACATCCTTGCTGAATTAAAGTATTAATTTATATCAAAACAACAACAAAAAAAATCGTACTGACCCCAAATGTTTGAACATTAGTATATGTATGAATCCAAATTGTCCTCTATCTATCCATGTAGAAGCCATTAACCAGGGTGAGACGGTGGACCTGGACGCTCTCATGGCTGACCTGTGTTCAATAGAACAAGAGCTCAGCAAACCCATGAGCAAGACCTCAGACGCCAAATCTAGACAGCGACCGACTGGCCGCTCGACTAGCACCAAACACACCGGAGGGGGTAGCAGCGGGGGAAGCACCAGCAGCAGCACCCGAGCTTCTCCCGCCTCCACCGTACGCGGTGGCAGCGGCCAGTCACGGCCCCTGGCCTCCAACTTTTCCCTGGATGACATCACTGCTCAGCTAGAAAAGGCATCCCTGAGCATGGACGAGGCAGCAAAGCAGACTTCTGAATCTTCCTCATCGTCGTCCTCCTCATATTCATCTGCCACTCTCTCACACCCGCCTTCTAACTCACACCATCGCCGTACAGGATCGGTTGGTACGGTCAGCGACCAGGAAGTGCGCTCGATCGGTCATTCCTCCAGGTCAAGCGTCAACTCTGCCTCGGCATCCAGCATGGACTCTCTGGATATCCGAGGGCAGGAGACTGAGGCACAGGCACAGAATCAGAGCCAAAGCCAGACTAGCACAGAGGTAACACACACAAACATGATCTTAAATCTTTTTTCCACTCTTTTTCATTTTGAATTATTTCATAGCTAGCACTTAGACTGGACAGTAAACATGACAGTGTCCATAGAAGACCAGAGGTATAGAAGAGCTTCTCACTGTGAGAACCTCAGAGATACATTTCTGCTGAGTAAGATGAAAACTGAAAGCAGATGTGAGGAGCTTAAATCTGAAGCACAACACCAGAAAATAAATATCCACAAAAGAAAGGGATAGAGAGGCATTGTCAGCCAGCACAGGGATAATGGTATAAATCAGGTCTGGTCCCTTTACCACATACAGTGTGGCCTAATCTCACAACTCAGTTTAGAGATTCCAAGTACAAAGTCAACATGAATGTTCTCGATGGTTCAGAATCCTTTTAACATTTTATTGTCGTCTTTATTACATTTATTTTCAGATCTAGGTGCATTCAGTACATCTAACATCATTACTTGAAGAACCCAAAGAACAGCGATACTGAGGCCAGCTAATAAAACAACTAAATGCACCTTTAATTATATATAAAAAAAATAAAAATAAATGCAATTTATACAACAATGACTTTAATCACCTCTTCTATGATGATCATTTTAGTTTTCTGAGCTAAAATTCATTTTGATATTTTTTGTGTAAATAGGGTCTCAAATTTCAGAGTGATCCAACTATCCTGATGATATAATAAAGAAAGTCTCATTTGAAGATTAAAATTAATGATTGAAATCAGTTTTCTAGTAGTATAACAATACAAATATTTGAACGACTGCTTTTTAATATTTTAAAAATGAAAATATTGCAGAGGGTTTTTTTTATTAAAGCTTACAATGACTAATATATTTTTCATGTAATAACACAGATGCATCATTGAAAATAAGAGTGCATCAAACTAAATAGGGTCAATTTGGATGTCATGTTGACTTTAATACTTGGTTTAGTACAAAGATTTGCCAGTAATTATTTAGGAGTTTCTTAATGTGGATGTTGAGAGTATATGTGGGAGTTTAAGAGAGAAAAAAATCTAAATTTAAAATTGTTTTCCTGTCTGCTCAACTTCTCCCAGGAAAATAGTTAGTCTTCTCTTCATCATCATTCTATTTTGAATAAATGTGTTCCTGTCAGTCTAATTGCTACCAAAAAACAAAGAGTCATTGACCATTTAAAATGTTTATCCTGTTATTCACAAAACCATTTAGAACAAAGAGGGTCTCATTACTTGGACTGTCAACATTCCCTGTGACCCAGACACACACACACAGTTCTATTCATAGCAGTTGTTTGTTCTTTTGTTGAGGGGCAAAGTCTGTATTGTGGTTTTGGGAAATGTGATGATCGAGGTTTCACTGAATTCACCATGGAATCATTAAAGCTGAGTCATCTCTTGGCTGCCCACATACTTCTCGCACACTCATATACAACCAATTTGTCACAAGCACGCACACTCAGCTTTTATAGTTCTTCAGTACTGCTGTCAGAACCTGGGAAGGAAATCGGATAAAACAGAGATGTTCTTACGGCACTCTTCTAACCACAGCATTGCTCATCCGCACCAGGATGTACAGACCCTGACACTTTACTAAGCTATAAATACATACTGCGGATTTCGATGTAAACTAGCGCTGTTTCACAGATGGAACAATGTGATTTCATGTCTGCGTGTGAAAGAGAATGCGTGCACAAATCCTCTTGTCGCAGTCTTGCATGACAATATCACGTGACCGATATTGTGCTGTACATGGTCACTGTAAACATTACAGTGTGACAGTAATACCTGCTTTGCTACATGACTACTCTACTCTAACTCATTTAAATGCATGATGTGTTTGTTTTAGTAACATCTTTGTTGTTGTACTGTATGCTTACACTAAACTAAAAGTTCTGTACGAGCAACTGATGAGATGGCTTCTGTAATGTCATCTATATTAATATGAAACAAGGGTTTTCAACCACTGTTCTGTAGACCCATAGGCTCTGTGAAGAGCTTCTGCAGTGAAGATGTACAGTAGAAAATCATCTTTTTCAATCTTAGAATAAAAGGTTCTGTCAGGCATAATTATCTGATTTCGATTAAATTTTTATTTTTATAAAACCGCTTGTAAGTATAATTTTTTTTAAATTTGCAATACTTTCAATACAAACATAGCAGGCAGACGTCGATTCAACGTTAATTTTTAGTTGTAAAGGTCAGTATCAATCATCGATAAAATTTCAACGTTGAATCAACGTTCACTATTTGGTTGGTATATGAATGTAGAATGTTATTACGTCGAAAATAAAACATTGATTCAATGTTGAAATGCAGTTGAATGGCGTGTCTGACGTTGATTCAACGTTAATTCGATGAGCAAAACGATGTTGTTTCGATGTCACGTCAACGCCGTTTCCATGTTGATTCAATGTCAGTTTGCTATCTGGGATGCCATAATTTAAGACAAGTAAGATATTTCTCATTATATAAAACATTTTCGACATAAAGGGTTCTTAAAAATTGAGCCAAGAACTCCAGGGTTCTATATAGAAGTCAATGAACCTTTTTTTTCTAAGAGTGTATATATTTTGGGTCTCCAGGTTGCTTGAGTGGGATGGGGTACTAGATGTAGCTGAGGCCTAGAAGAGTTTGGTTTGTGTTGTTGACATGACACGAAAAAACGACGGCATCATTCGTATCGCTGTGTATATAAGCACCAGGGGCGGATCTAGGGGGTGGCCAGGGGTGGCCGTGGCCACGCACCAGGGGCGGATCTAGGGGGTGGCCAGGGGTGGCCGTGGCCACCCTTTGCCTAAGCTTGGCCACCCCTTTGGCCACCCCTCTCACAACTGCTGTTTCTGTCTCTTTTTTTATCGTCAAGAATTACATTTTTTTAACGCAGAACCGTACTCTTTAAGACCACACACACAAAAAAAAGTGAGACGCGCACTCCAACTGCACCTCAGCGCCAGCGCAAGTCAAACGAGTGCGGAAATGTGCAGGTGCCGAACGAGCTTCAGCAGAACAACAGACAGTGATATACGCATAGTAAATAGTCAATGTTTCTCAACTGGTGGGTTGCAAGACCGTCGCTAGTGTGCAGTCAAAGAAACAACAAGCGTAAACCTTTTCTGATGCCACTTTGAAAGATGTGTGTGAAAGCTGGTGACACTTCTGGATGCTGAGAAAAGCGGCGCGCGTTGTCCTACATTAGTTGGCTATCTTCGGTAAGATGAGATTTTGTCAGGCCAAATGTCAGTAAAACTAACTTTTCTGTCCTGTCAGACGTTGTACTGTGCAAATACGGTGCGCAAATGCGGCGTGTTTTGACGTCAATTGACTCGTGAAATAATCAAAAAGGCGATTAAAGCTGTGTCAAAACTGCATGCATGCATCATGTATTTGTTACAACTCTGACTAAAATAATCTGCTATGTGAGATCACAATATAAGGCACAAACTGATGTCATTTTTAAATGTAGCCTACAAATAAATATAAGCACTGTGCATTTGTACTAGCTGGCGTTAATTTGTAAAGAGGACAAAAATGGATCATTTTTAAACCCATAAAATAACTAATTTTACATTCTGGCATTTATGTGCTGTTGACTTCCGCCTTGTTCACATTCTTGCACATGGGGATTCAAAAGAGACATTTTTTTCCCTTTTTAATTTAGGTAGCCTATGATAGAACTGTTGCAATATTTATTTTGACAACTAATATGCAGTGTTAACTTTTTCAGTTGCAACTTTTTTTTTTGACAAACTGGTTGGTTGAAGAATTCAATGATTATATAAAATTCACTGAAGGTTGATTAATCTTTGAGCTACAGTAGTTATCTGCATGTCTCATTCATGAAGGTGCAACAATGTAGAACAAGCTATTGGGGGTTTTGAGAACCAGAAGCAAGCTAACTGAGCAAGTTGAACTTAGTATGTGCCCCTTTATTAATATGCCTGAGGTGGTGAATAATAATAAAAAAGATAAAAATTCACTCAGTATTCCATGATTCCTAATTCACTACTATCTCAATTACAAGTATAAGTATAAATTAACTGTATTCAGTAGTGTAGGCACTAAAACAGTCCAATGCTTATAGTCAAACTCATTTTTAAATTAAAATAATTAAAATTTCTGTGCCACCCTAGACTGGTTGCTGGCCCTTGCCTGGCCACCCCCATGAAAAAATCCTGGCTCCGCCACTGATAAGCACTGAGGAAGCCTCCGGAGTTAAAATTCAGATATGGTAATGGCCGTTTCGTTTCTGCCATGTGCTGCAAGCGGTAGTCCAATCGCGACAGACTTGGCCATCTAACCAATCAGAGTAGAGTAGCTCTCAGAAAGGAGAGATTTAGACAGACTGAATCTTCGAACAAACCGTTTTTAGACTCTTTGAGAAATGTGGTGATGTGCAATGTATATTATGAGAAAATAAAAGTGTTTTTTGACCTATAAATAAATAAATAAAAATACTATGGACAATATCTGAAAATTTTTAAAGCAATGCAAAAAAACTATACATAAGTTATTATACATGTCAAACAGTGAAACTAATGTGCTGAAATCGCTTAAAATATGTCAAAACTGTCATGACCACATAAACGTGTATTTTTTGCACAGCATGTGCACGGATACCAGAGAAGGGACATGACGCAACTATCTGCGAAGTGTTGATAACATGGAGCAAACTCACTCCCACCCACAGCATTTGCATTGGTAATGAATAACTAAAAGTGAATCTGTATGCTCACCACAAAAAGGATCATTTTGAAAACTTGACAGTTAAAAAAAGCCCATTAAAGGGATAGTTCACCCAAAAATTAAAATTCTGTCATCATTTACTCACCTTCAAGATACAATATTCTATCATCATTTTTGTCCCTCTCACGTGTCAAGCAAGTATACAGTTGAGCTTCTGTTTACCCAATTTTTATGTGCTCTATGTATATGTATGTGCTTTGATCACTGTTTAATGAATAAATTAATAAAAACCTACATTTAATTTGTTCATTATATAAATCAATAAATTAATTCAGAAGATTTGGGCTAAACCACGTAGTCTTTCAGTGGGTGGACCAAAATGAAGACAGAATATTAAAAAATATCTTCATTTGTTTTTCAAAAATAACACAAAGTCTTACGAGGGTGAGTAAATGAAGACAGAAATTTCATTTTTGGGTGACCTATACCATTAACAAAAATATAATTTTCCCCATAGACTGCCATTGTACGTCCAATACTGTAAACTGAGGCACAAGTCAAAATGATTTTCTGTTCTAATCAACAGTATATGCAGCATATTGTTGATTAGATCGTATTAAACCCTAACATTCATAATGTTTAACCAGAGTAACAGCATATATTGACCCTTGCTTGTGCATGCATCATTTTGCATTGTCTGCTTGCATGATTAATGTGTTTGTTTGCACCTTTTCTGTATGTGATGTCACTACCTCCCCCACCCCTTTTCCCAGCATGTCTTACTGCGAAGGGCCAATGGTAAAGCTACCAGACGGCATCTTGACTTCGCCTCACAGGAGGGGGAGGTGGATCAAAGGACTGTAAGTGTGTGTACGTGTGTGTGTGTACGACTGGCGTAAAGGATATGTGTACACTACACACAGTATGTTCTTTCTCAAAATACTGGGTCTTAACACACCTGTGATAATTCCAGGATTCATAATGTCATCCTTTTGGTTACAAAAGGACCTCAGGAGCGGTGTGTTCTCAGCATAAGAGAACTGTGATCACAATATTTTGTTGAGGACTAAAAGAAGTACACAATACTTTTATATATTTGTTTTCCCTCCACACTTTTATATGCCACCTCTTTCTGATTTTGAATAATCGATGCTCAGGTGCTTCCACACTTTCTATGCTTTACCACAATCAATTATGTATTTCTATCATTTTTTAAATCACGGTAATCATTGCACTGATTAATCTCTGTTTGTCTTTTCCCTGCACCCTGAAGCACTCGTATTTGGACAGGGAGACCTCTCTGATTCTGAAAAACATTGCAGGAAAACCCTCTCACCTGCTGACCAAGGTGACGCATTCTTTTGCTTGCTTCTTTTTCCTTTCTCTGCATGTTTTGGGTTTATGTGTCCACAGAAAGACTTTTAACCTCAGTCTCTAGCCAGACTTGACACTTTGCTCCACCCACACTGCCTTCTTACTTCTTAAAGTGTTGTATCTTCTGTTTGCTTTTCTCTCTTTGCTGCCATCTTCATATGTGTGCCATTTAAAGTTGAAATCAGATCATTCAGTCCAAAGGGTCTATAATAATGTTATTATACATTATATAATAACACCCTGTTACACTACCTTTCTGTGACAAGAAAACATGGCTTATGTATTATTTATTGTATTTTGTTACTTTATTTCAGTCAGGTTTGTGTTTTTCATTACTAATGTAAAGTTATAAAGTTACAAAGATTCTTTGTTCCTCATTTAAGAAATGTGTATCTTAAATACAACATTTAGTGGTTGGTAGGATATTTTGTAGAGAGGTGCCGGGTTTTACATTTTGTTTGTTTGTTTGTCTGTTTGTTTGTTTGTTTGTTTGTTTGTTTGGATGCCTTGTTATCACTGCTTCCCTGAAGAAATGGCTGCTCATCACTTACATCATTTCATTTTAGGGCATTTCAAGAGCTCATATATAAAACTAAAACTGATGTACCTATTATTTTGTTTATATGCCACAATTTGTGTGTGAAATTTGTGTTTGTTGTAGTAGTGTAGTAACACTAGTGACTACCTTAATGTATATTGAATCACAGACAGTTTTACTTTCCTTGTGATAAAACAGTATTATTTAAAAGGAATAATTCACCCAAAAATCACCCTAATGTCATTCCACACCTGTATGACTTTTTTTCTGCAGAACACAAAAGATATTTAGCAGAATACTGGTAGCCAAACTGTTTTTTGGGGAGCAAAACAGATACATTTCTCAAAATATATATTTTTTGTTCCATACAA
The DNA here is from genome assembly GCF_949152265.1 of Phoxinus phoxinus. NCBI lineage: Eukaryota > Metazoa > Chordata > Actinopteri > Cypriniformes > Leuciscidae > Phoxinus > Phoxinus phoxinus. The sequence continues at coordinate 23,120,559 of NC_136881.1, forward strand.
GAATGAAAATCATACAGGTTTTTAACTACATGAGGGTGAGTGATGACAGATTTTTTGGGGTCAGCTATCTCTTTAATAAATCTGTTAGCCATAGAGCATAGACAGCCTTGTATTTTTTACATTTACATTTAAACATTAATAAGCTAACAAAAGGCTTTGTATTGACTAACTTTTTTAAATTTATTCCTGAGAACAGATAGTATGCACGTGATTGAAATTCCCATGTTGTCATACCAATGTAGATGCTTTGTCTGGTGCAGGGAATGGTGGATTAAGCGCATTTTGTTATGTCAAGTTAATAAATAATAAGAATTTAAATCTGACGCCACTTTGATTTTTCAAGGATGTGTGAGCTTTTGTTAAACCACGAAGCTTGTGCAACGACCCAATTGATACGGTTTATTATTTTCTGAAGTTCATTGTACTGCATTACAACATTATTTCTGGTAATTGTTGTAGTATTGTAAGTATATTAAAGTTTACATGTATATGAAATGTTTACAGGAATAGCTATTTTGAAAACATTTTCTTAGTATTTTCTAAGTTAAGTTTCTTAGTATGCAAAATGTGATCTCTAGAATTTCTAGTGACCTAGAAATTGTGCCGAATTCTTCTGTTTAAATTCGATTTTCAGTTTTAAGTGGCTGCAATAACAACAATAAATTTGTCCTTTTAATTAGGGTTATTTTTTTTCTTTAAATAAAGGTGAGTCATCTAAGTTTTATTTATTTGTCATGACATTATGCATTATGCATTTAGACAACTGAAGCGGAGATGTTCTTGAAATCCCAGTTTCCTCACGATTTCATCAGATCTCTCAAACAGTGTTTGCTTTCCTGTTCACTCTGGATGGACTCACTGCAGACTGCTGAGACATAGACTCTCTGCTCAAACACAGACAGAGAGAGAACTGGAGAAAGGAAAAAAGACTTCAAAGGGAATTTAATGCTTTTTATCGAAGCCTGAGCCTCGGCTGTTTGCAGATCTCTCATTTTTGTTCATTCTCTCTCTCTCTCTCTCTCTCTCTCTCTCTCTCTCTCTCTCTCTCTCTCTCTCTCTCTCTCTCTCTCTCTCTCTCTCTCTCTCTCTCTCTCTCTCTCTCTCTCTCTCTCTCTCTCTCTCTCTCTCTCTCGCTTTCTGCATCATAAATATGCATCTGCCGTAGACAATGATTCGAGAAAGAGAAGCTGGTCTTTCAGATCACATATACCCCTCTTGTTTCCTTCCCCACTCTCTCCTGTCTTCATTATATGCGTTTCATTGCACATTCTTTGCATATTGAAGTCTTTATTTGTCTCTCTGACTTTGTATTTCTTAATCTGGCCCATCTCTGTTCTGTTAGAAAAAACATGGCAAAATAGTAATCAAAGTTGACGTAAGGGGTTTGTCCTTTCAAACCCCCTCCAAATAACTAACTTTTTTCTTTAAATAAATGGGTGAAACAATAAATACAAGGCCTATATATCATTCATCCCCACTGTGGAGGGTGTTTTCCCACAACCACAGAAAAAGCATCAGACAACAATATCATCTGCATTTGGCCTCAACTTTATTGGCCAGTGGAAAGAAGGTCAAAGAAACTAACCTAATTGATTGGCCGCCGAGAAGCATATGTTCATTCTGATTGGAGAAGTGGTACGAGAGGGTCTTTTATAGCTGATGGCGGCTTGGTCTGCTGGTGAGAGGGATTAAACCCTGTGATTGGGCACGCTACCAGAGACATGCAGCTGTTTCACAGAGAGAAAGAGAGGGGGAGGTCTCAATCCCCTCCCAATGCTGAGCAGTAGAGTTGTGTGTACGGTACTCTGGGTGTAGAGATATGTGAGGGGAACCGTTTTCATCTGTGTGTCGCGACCAATGCTCATTTCAGCTTCATGTTTCTTCAGATTTAGCTGCAGTTGGCTTTTTTTCCGGATTATTTCAATGATTTTCATCAGGCCATACCTGCGGCAGCTCTGAAACTTCAGCTGGAAGTACCTGTCAGACCTTTCAAATAGTCTTGTTATAGCTGCCGTTTGTGATGAGAACATTGGTTAATGGAGTTCTGAAACATTCAAGCTGGTGCGGCGGTGAATCTGTGTATCTCCTTGAATTGGTATTGAATGAATGAGCAGCCATTTTTCTAAGGGACCGTTAACATGAGCAGAGTGATCGAGTAACTTCCTTTTGTGTCTCTGGTTGCTGGTTGATCAGATACAGAGACTTTGTAATTGTTTCAGGGTTGTTTTAAATGGTCAGAAATGGATGTGATGACTGCATGTTGGAGAGGGCAGGTAAGTGAGGATATGTGCAGAACAGAAATCCACCTGTCTGATTTCACACCTCAGTAGTGGATGAAAGTAATGCTCTGCGAGTGTTTCTTTGTTAACATGTCATTGTGTCATCCACAGGAGGAGCAGGCTGCCAAAGCGAAGGCTGAGAAAATCCGTGTGGCACTAGAGAAAATTAAAGAAGCCCAGGTGAAAAAGGTGAGTCAAAATCACTGTGAATCTCTGAATCCCCCCCAAGGGTCAGTAAACCTCCTCTGTGTACTCTGTACTGCATGATGCAGCCCTTCACACGCTCTAGCGGGAGAAGTCATAGAACGAATGCACAGTAGAAAATAGGTCACTCATGTGTCTGAGAGACTCTGTCTGCTTAGAATGGAAGATGCACAAACAAGCCCTTCATAGCCGTCGGTGAAGGTTTTACTTCAAATTACATGTTTAAAAATTTTCTTTGTGTTTTTTTTATTGTCGCGTAAACTGGTCTGAGTTTTGGGTTTATTTGTAGAGACGACGTATCCTATTACTCCATTCATCAGAAAAGGGCTGTCACAATAAATGCCACCAGGCACATACTAATACCAAGTGAATGAATTGGATACAGTACAGTGATTGGGCCTCTTTAGCCAAGACAGATGACTGTTTCCATTCATTATGTGTAAAAAGAAAACTGGCAGCAATGGTGCAGCGAGACCGATACAGAATGATACTGCGTCAAAAACACTTTCAATAATAAAAGAAAAAAACAGCCGATTATAATAATATGCAATGTGGTCCAAAAGTCTGAGACCCCATTGAAAATCTGGAGGGGGAGGATGTCAATAAGAAATATTTAAAATTCTACTTGTGGAGTTCATGTGAGCTAAAAATTTTACTCAAATGGCTGATAATATAATATGTAAATTGTAATTAAACAAAAAAATGTAATTAAGGAAAAAATAAACATTTTCACTGCATGTAGTATATGTTGGGCACCTGAGCAAATTTAGTCAGTTTCAAGTTTAGTTAGTTCAGTTTAGTCAAAATATAAGTCATATAAACTTGCACTTTAAAAGTGGTTATTTGGTTAAATTGAACGTGAAAATTTGTGATTTTTCTGCTGAAATTCTGTTGTTTCCTGCACTCATCTGTGTTTCAGTTTGCTACGGTTCTGAGTTTGTACGCAATAGTTTCCTTCAATTGAAACATTGCACAATGTGATAGATTGTTTGTGCTGAGGTCAAAGAATGAGGCAGGCCAGGTCCAGATGTGTGATATAGTATGGGTCTGCCGCTGCGTGTGTGTTTGAACATGTGTGAGAGGGAAAAGAGCATAAATTAGCAGTGTTTTCTGCTGAGACTAGGTTTGGAAAAGGGCCTCATACTCCCTGATATTCTTATGACTTTCAGGACCTCTGGCAGTGCTGTCTGTTAATGTGCCTATGCAACACTTTCTCTCACTACACGCTCTTTGTTCCTCACTCTCTGGAAGAAAGAAAATTGGGTGTGAAATAGAGAGGGATGAAAGCCAGTTGTCAATTCTGTTCCCAGTTAGTCTTTATTAAAACCACGTTTCTGAAGATCCACATCATATTCCAATTCAGTTCATAAATCTTTGCCCAAAGTCAAACATTCCAATTTGAACTACATATTTGTAACCTACTGTACTAATTATGTTTTTTTTCTATACAATGTGCACAAACCTTAGGTGCATGCCATTTGTTTATTTCATTATATTTGAAACATTTGATCTGTCTGATCTTTTTAAATGGATATAAGTGTGTTCGATCATGTTATATCTCTGGAGAAATATTTCACAAGCTATATTAGTTATGATGATTTACATGCCTTGAAACATTAATGAACATATCAATATACTTTGGTTTTGCTCACATTTCCGTATCAAAATCATAATCTTATGAAGATTACAGTGACAAACACTGTATTTATGCAAAGTAACAAAAGTAAATGTATGTAGTACATATTACAAAAAAAGATTTGTCAAAACTGATTCAAAGACAGCACCAGAGTAAAGCATGATGTAATATGTGTTTCTTATAAAGTTCCAAAGTGTCCAAAAAAATAATAATTTAAAGCAGGGCTATGCAGTCGCTGTATTCTGTATTCTCGCTTTTTGCTCGCAGGTTGCTCTATAGAGCTCCCCCTACAGCTTCGGAATATATATTTGACAACACTGTCGAAAAACTCATGGTTACTCTCAGATACCAGAGGCTAGCAGACATCAAAGCAGACATTCTTTAAAACGTCGCCTTTATTCGGGTTCTGACAGCGTGAGGGAGCGCAATAATGACATATTTTTTGCAGATTTTTTTGCCGTAAAGCAATTCGTTACATCGCAAGACCTGATATCACGCGATACTTTCTGACGCGGCGGCCCGCCACTCCAAAGTTGCTAGGGTGGTTTTTCCGCTCACAGGCGATAGGGGGGTGCGAGCCGAGACGACCACCATTCAACCCGAAAAAAGTAATATAACCATTCCAATGACTCCGAAGCTGTTCAGTTAAGGTAAAAAACCTGCATAGTTCACCTTTAAAAGAAACCGGAACTATATTATATTTAGTGTTATTATATATATATTTCCATGACCTTTTGGAGTCCATATAATGGTACACAAGAGTCTTGACCATGCAAAATTTGTCAGATGCCTAGTGAGAAGAGGTTGAAACCGTGGCCTTTTAAATTTTGTTTGGCTAATGTTGAAGGCTCCTCCTAGGGAAGGCGCTCTGATGGCCATGGCATGCAGGGATGGAACATCATTTATGAATCATGACCTGCCAAAACCTGATTATATTGTAGTTTATTCAATGTAGTCATCCTTTATCTAGATTACAGTTAGCTTGGGGAGACACTCTGGCCATTTTGTCAATCAACTTGATCAAACAAACCAACCAACATGAGGTGCATCCTGGAATGATTTTTAAACAGTATTGATGGAGACACCATCAATGACATGTTTTGACATGTTTACAATCCACTTATTGGCTGCTTCTTCCACTATCCATTCCAATTCATCCATTTAAAAATATTTATTTTTGTAAATATGTTCATACGTAGGCATAATATGTTTATCTACAGTGCTAAAGTCTAGCATTTAAACATACGAGTATGTCTAAACGTTTGGCTCGTTCTAGTGTATAATCTGTGAAATGTGGCTTACTATGAAAATGTATGTGTAAATATAGTCCCTATTAAATGTACTTGAATTAACCAAACTGTGCTTTCCTTTTCATCTTCTTCATCAGCTGGTGATACGTGTACACATGTCAGATGAGAGTTCAAAGACCATGATGGTGGACGAGAGGCAGACAGTCAGGCAGGTGCTGGATAGTCTGCTGGATAAATCTCACTGCGGTTACAGTCCAGACTGGGCCCTGGTCGAGACCATCCCTGAGCTACAGATGGGTGAGGATGCTTGCACATGCTTAGATGACCTGTGAACCTGAGGGACAATATGTAGATTATTATATACTCTATCACTCTCACTCCCTCTTACTTTCTGTCTTTTCCTCAGAGAGAATTTTTGAAGACCATGAGAACCTTGTGGAGAACTTGCTCAACTGGACCAGAGACAGTCAGAACAAACTCATGTTTATTGAGCGGATTGAAAAGTATGCACTTTTCAAAAACCCACAGGTGAAGCTCTATTTTTTGTTACATATCTGCTGAAAAAAATCTGATTAAACATTAGGCATTCTTTCTAAAACATAAATGGCTCTTACAAACCTTTGAACAGTAGTGTATATGCACACATTCTTACATAAAGTTAGGCTAAAGTAATAGTAATGAGTTATGATTTTTTTGTGTACTGGAGCTTTTTTATTCCGCCACCCTGATTCACTTGTTGTGTTTCTAAGAACTATTTACTTGGGAGGAAGGAGACCTCTGAGATGGCAGACAGAAACAAGGAGGCACTGCTGGAGGTGAAACATACATTATAATACAACTCCATATTAATATGGCTAAAAATGTAATTATAATGCAACTGCTTTAAATAAAAAAAAGTCAGATTTTTATATTTTGCCTTGTTTAACATGCAAATAAGTACATACACACGCAGTTAGTGAATGTGACCCAAAGCCTTCATCACTGTGATGTTAATTTGGAAGTGATAATTGTGATGGCTGACAGAGTTTTTATCTGTCTACATCTGTCAAGATAACATATGATATGCTTAATGATGTTTTTTGTATCTGTATGTCTTGAAGGAATGTTTTTGTGGAAGCTCGGTGTCTGTTCCTGAAATTGAGGGAGTGCTGTGGTTGAAGGAGGATGGTAAAAAGTCTTGGAAGAAGCGCTACTTTCTGCTGAGGGCATCTGGCATCTATTTTGTGCCGAAGGGCAAAGCCAAGGTCAGTGTTATTGTGTGTGTTTATTTTTGTTTTATCATATGATTTGGTGTCATGTTCTCTTTAAATGGACATAGAACCTAATGAACTCTTGAGTGGAATTTCCTGTTTATGGATTCACTGGGGATACTCTACACAAACCATATGCTGTTTGTCATCCACTTTGACATCAACCCCCATTTTGTTATATCATTTTAAGTTGAAAACATTACTTAATCATTATTTGATCAAGTCTATTACACACATACAAATGAAACATGGGTTTTGTGTTAGTATCAAATTATGTGACAGTTAACGACATGCCAGTTAAGATTTGTCCCTTGATATTTGATTCTGCTTTGTTGTATCTGCAATTTATAGTATTGTTGTATTTCTAAATGTTTGCTTTTATCATCTCAATTTCCTTCACTGTAAGCTATACATAATAACCTGTCCAAATTAACAACAGATGGTAATAAATATAAAACAATATTAATGTTTATTTTGAACGCTGTAGGCTTCCAGGGATTTGGTGTGCTTCCTGCAGTTGGACCATGTTAATGTTTATTATGGTCAGGACTACCGAAGCAAGTACAAGGCCCCCACTGACTACTGCCTGGCCCTCAAGGTGCGCGTGTGTGTGTGTGTGTGCGTATGCGTGTGTACAACTATCTTTGTGAAGACCAGTTTGAGTTTTAGACCATTGGAGTGAGGACAAAGAGAGTAAAGTGAGGATATTTTGGCCGGTCCTCACTTTCTGAGACCCCTTTAAGGGCCTGTTTGAGGGTCAAGACTTGGTTTTAGGGATAAGGTTATAATTAGGTTTAGGGTAAGGGTTCGGGTTAGGCACTTAGTTGTGATGGGTAAGGTTAGGGTAAACTGCTAGAGATTGCATTGTGTCAATGAATGTCTTCATAAAGATAGATGTACAAGAGTGTGTGTTTTGCTTTTTTATGTTTTTAAAGTTTAATTTATGAACCACTGCAAACTTTATCGTTACATATTACATTGTTATATTATAATGCCATCCTATTCTGTGCAGGCAATTCGCTTAATACGCTGTAAATGGAAAAGCCTGACAATATCACTGCTAAATACCTTTAAGTATTGTGGTGTTCCGCTTTGTTTCTCACTGACACTTCCCCAACTCGTAAAGATCGGGGCTTAAAGAAAATCCTGAGCTTCACACTCGCATTTACGATCATGTGCGTTCAACTCGTAAATACGATCTTTACGAGATGACTTGAACGGACCAAAATTCACTGCTGGTTCTTTCGAGATTTTCCTATGGGGTTTTTCAATTTATGAGTAAAATAAAGCTGATCTACAACGTACATGCCACGCACTCACACCCCAAAATGTCTTATCTAGTTACTTGTAAAAAAAAGAATCTTTTCAAAAATGAACACAACTGCTTCAGACTTCCACTAGGGGGCGTCAGTGATCCTTCATGCCATAAACCCTTGTTGCTGCCCTCTAGTGGTTTATAAGTATTAGCAAGCTAAAGAAATTGTCTGGAACCATTGTCCTCTTAATTGTCTTGGTAACTTTATTGATTGTGCCCACAGCACCCTCAGATCCAGAAGAAGTCACAATATATCAAATACCTGTGCTGTGATGATGTCAGAACTCTACACCAATGGGTCAATGGGATTCGTATTGCTAAGGTAATCCTATGTCTTTTCCTGTCGTCTGTTTTATTAATGAATTAATGAAATTAATAAAAACCTATGGCCTTTCAACATGCTCTTCTAGTACAAGTTAATATGCCAAATTATTTATACAACCAACATTCTTCTGTATTTGAAAAATAACTTGTTGCCAGAGCTCACATTGGACATTTCTTAAGCCTAATCTCTGCACATTGTGTTTTATGCACAGTATGGGAAGCAATTGTATGTGAACTACCAGGAAGCCATGAAGCGCACTGAAGCTGCCTATGACTGGTCTTCTCTCTCCAGCACCAGCATCAAGTCAGGAACAAGCTCAGTCAGTATACCTGGTGAGTAACTTAGACCTACTTAGACACTAGCTGCGTTTTCCATTGCCCTTCACATTGCACAAATTAAATTGCGAATTGAAAATACGCCCAATGGAAACACGTCAATTTCGCAAAAACTCACATATCGCAAATACGTTTTTATGCTCGCATGAGGTGGTTTTTCAGGCAATTTGAAAAAGGAATATTTTGCAAAACTGCAATGGAAACAGTTTTGTTTTGCATGTACAGGTCACCTGGCGTACGTAAAAGTTGATCATTCTTTAAAGAAAGCGTGGTTTGCTTGGACAGAAGATGAGACAGAGTTTTTTATTAAACTCATAAAATACAAAAGAATTACGGATATACTGGATTCTAAACAACAAAAGAAATGCCACAATTTATCAAGACCTTGAAGGGATTCATTTATTTCTTCTGCTGAACACAAAGAAAGATATTTTGAAGAATGTCAGTAACCAAACAGTAGTCTGTACCCATTGACTTCCATAGTATTTTTTTTTTTCCTACTATGGATGTCAATAGGTACAGACTACTGTTTGGTTACTGACATTCTTCAAAATATCTTTCTTTGTGTTCAGCAGAAGAAATAAATTAATACAGGTTTGAAACAACTTGAGGGTGAGTAAATGATGACAGAATTTTAATTTTAAAGTGAACTATCCCTTTAATGCGTGGATAACACACCTACGTCTCCTTCGATTAAAATATGGCTAGTGCTACTGCGATATACATAAACCTACCAACATGCGTTGACATGATGTTTGGAAGGACTTATCGCCAGAGAAAAAAATTACGTTTTAGTCGCATAACATCAGTTAATGGAAACGCCGACATTTAGACGATTCTGTAATGGAAACAAGGCTATTATTGACTGCTCCTTTATATTTTTATAAAAAAAAATCCATGCTTTTCTACTGAAATTTCTAGAAATATAAGCATTGGCAGTTCTGGAGAATTTCCTTTGGAATAATAGTGATTTTACTGACTTGCATTACTGTAAGTGTATGGGTTATTGTTAATGTTTAATCTGTTTGTGCTTAAAGTGTCTCAGTCAAACCACTCTAGCCAGACAGACAGTGGTATGTCCGATGGCACTTCATCCTCCCATGCCCGCTCCCAGAGTGTGGTCAGTTCAATCTTCTCTGAGGCCTGGAAGAGAGGGACTCAGATAGAGGAGAGCACAAAGGTGAGTTATTCTTTCTCGTTTTGATCTGGAGAGATACATCTTTGCTCTTTACCTGCCACTTTCTTCAATTAATCTCTTGATAAAACACTAAGATGAACCAATTATTTAAAGGAAAAGTTTACACTGGTGAAAATTCCATCATCATTTGATCACCTTCATGTACTAAACCTGTGTGACTTCCTTTCGTTTGGGGAACACAAAAGGATTCTGTTGACCGTGCAGGTCACTTTTCTCCATGCAGTTGCAATAAATTATGTAATAATTGATGCAGTTATGTATTCAATGATATGGAACCCTTATAGCTTTGTATGAGAAACTAAGGTTTTCAGTCAGTTGCATCTTAAATTCTGCTCTTTTTGTCGTGGAAATTATCAATATTCAAAAACCTGGATGAAGGAGACAAAGTCGTTTCTCAAAAGTTTAAACAAAGTATTTTATTTCATGCATGAAATAGGCGTTCAACATACAGACAGTGTCTAAGTATGAGAAGGCCCATGGCATTCTCACGCAGAGAGCATCTGACATGAGAAGGCGAAGGCCAGTCCCTTTCGCCAATGTTATATACCCTAACACATCCTGTGTAAAAAACCTTTGTTACCTTAAAGCCAGACTTCTTAGCTCATGGTCTCATGTGCTCATGATCTCATGTCCAACATTATTTCTAGCAGACAGAACAACTTGTCATGTCAGCAAAAGTTTCCTGCTACAGATCTCGTGTGCTGATCGAAACTGTGCACACACATATTGTCAGCCTTCACATGACTCAGAGAACATTTCGTTCCTGAAAGTTTGTCCTAACTTTTAACATTTCTAAAAGCTTGGTTTTATATCTTTAATAATGTGCTTTTTGCTTATATGATTATATTCCTTTAAATTCTCATGAGTAAACAATACATCTTCAATGCTAATAAAAGTTGTACCCATACAAAAGTAAAAGAAACACATCTAAATGTAAAATTTCCATAACATTTTTCACACAGTGCTACTGTGTGGCTTCAGAAGAATTGGAATATAGTTCAAGTTGTATGGACGACTCTTCTGGTCATTATTGAATCTTCATATCTTTAGTCCTCGTTCTTTTGAACTGCATGAAAAATCTAAATTTCTCCATTTGTGTTCCAAGGAAGAAAAAGTCATTCAGGTTTGTAACAACATGAAATTAGGTGCTGAAATATGTAGTGAAATTTTCAATTTTAGGTGACTATTCTTGTGTGCCAGCGGTTTTCAACCCCATTGTAGGAGCCCCCCAAACTGTACATTTCGAATGTCTCCTTTTATGACACCCATTTCAGGTTTTAGAGTCTATTCTAATGAGCCGATGACCTAAATGAAGTGTATTTGAATAGGGAAATACAAGATATACAAATAAGAAATAACACATTATTCATTTTTGTTTATTTGTTGTTGTTGTTTTTTTTTTGGTTCAGACAAGACCAGAATCAATCCGTTCTACCCATTCAAGCCATAGCTCCCATTCTTCTCATCATGTGCCCCAACAGCAGCATCCACACCTACAGCAACAGCCAAATGCACATTCAATTCCACAGTCACGTGGAAGTGTCCACCAAGCTCCGACACAGGCACCACCCCAAGCAACTCCAGCCCCGCCACCTCCTCCTCCTCCTCCACCACCTCCTCCACCACCTCCTATTTCCAGTATCCCCCACCATGCTACTCCTACCATGTTTGCCAAATACAGCACTATCACTCGCCTGCAGAATGCTTCTCAGGCTATAAGTCACCACAAACCTCAGCCTCAAATCCAGCAGCAAGTGCCACCAGTCCCTCCGGTATCCAAACCACAATCAAACAATATTCCACCAGGGGCAAACATCCCACCTCCTCCTCCTCCACCTCCACCTGCCCCACTGCCTCCGCCGGGATCAGCCATGGCTGTTTTGAAGCTTGGTCCACCAGCCCCAGCAGCAGTTTTACAGTCCTCGCCTCTGCCCCCCTCACCACCACCACCTTCTCCTCCCATAATACCCATGCAGTCACAACATCTACCACCTCCTCCTCTCATAAAACCTACGCAGTCACAGCCTCTACCACCTCCTCCTCCCATAATGCCCATGCAGTCACAACATCTACCACCTCCTCCTCCCATAATGCCCATGCAGTCACAACCTCTACCACCTTATCCTCTCTTAAAACCTACGCAGCCACAGCCTCTACCACCTCCTCCTCCCATAATGCCCATGCAGTCACAACATCTACCACCTTATCCTCTCTTAAAACCTACGCAGTCACAGCCTCTACCACCCCCTCCTCTCATAATGCCCATGCAGTCACAACCATTCCCACCTCCTCCACCCATAGTGCCAATCCAATCACACCCTTTACACCCTCCTCCACCCCCTATCCAGGCTAATGGCCTTCCCCTTCCTCCACCACTCTCTACAGTCCAAGCACCTTTCAAAACCAATGGACTCAAGCAGGTTCTTGCCCACAAATTTTCCAATGTACCCCAGGACGTATTGCCCCCAGCCAATCAGACCCCTTTTCCGCAACCACCTGCACCCACATTCCCTCATCAACAGCATGTTGTTCCAGCTCCAAATCCACCACCTCCACCATGCCCAACACAGCTGCCAATTCAACCAGCAGTTTTACCAAAAACTTTTACTGGTGGATTTATACCCCAAACCGCACCCAAAACTTCCCATGGCATTTTTTCAGTATCCCCAGTAGCTCCATTACCTCAAGTTCCAGCGCCCCCTCCCCCTCCTCCTCCACCTCCACCTCCCGCACCATTGAAGAACCAACCCCCACCAACACTACCCAAGCAGCACAGTATCTCCAAGACACTGCCCCTCGCCAGCCAAACCTCATCAGTGCCATCCCTGGTTAAGCAGCTTGCTAGCCAGTTCCCTGTTGCATCTCCTGCAGTGGCCAATCAAGCGGAGAGCCACAAAGCTCCCCAGTCCCCACCTGCAGTGAAGGCTAAACCAAAATGGCAGCCTGTAGGTCAAGCCCAGCAACAACAGCGGTCACCTGAGTTTCCACCACCTCCACCAGAGAGTACCCTTGCTTTTCCTTCACCACCACCTCCTCCTCCTCCTCCAGGTCCCACCCCTCCTCCCCCTCCTCCGATGTCAGGCCCTACCCCTCCCCCTCCTCCTCTGATGTCAGGCCCTCCCCCTCCTCCTCCTCCTCCTCTGATGTCAGGCCCTACCCCTCCTCCCCCTCCTCCTCCTCCTCCTCCTCCTCCGATGTCAGGCCCTCCTCCCCCTCCGATGTCAGGCCCTCCTCCCCCTCCTCCTCCTCCTCCGATGTCAGGCCCTCCTCCCCCTCCTCCTCCTCCGATGTCAGGCCCTCCTCCTCCTCCTCCCCCCCCTCCTCCTCCGATGTCAGGCCCTACCCCTCCTCCGATGTCAGGCCCAACCCCTCCTCCCCCCCCTCCTCCTCCTCCTCCTCCGATGTCAGGCCCTACCCCTCCTCCCCCCCCTCCTCCTCCTCCTCTGTCAGGCTCTCCTATCAGAAAGTCCCCCTTTGGCTCAGCTGCAGGTGTCAAGAAACCTCCACCGACTCCTCAACGCAACCAGTACCAGGAGTCCTGCAGAAACTTGATGAGCAAGTTTAACCCTAGTTCTGCTTCTTTATTAACATCAACCTCGAGCATCTCACCCTCCAAAGAGTTTTCTACAGGTCCACGCGCACCCCCCAAACCAGGGAAGCTCAATCTGGCAAATCTTCCTTTGGCTTTGCAGAACAAATTTAATCAGAACCGCCAATCAACAGCAGACTTCCCATCCCCTCCACCCCCAGAGAATGAATTATTCCCCCCTCCCCCACTGGAGTCTGACCTCCCTCCACCACCCCCTCTTCCAGGTGATCCAAATGGTGTGTCTCCAAAAATAGCTGTGGTCAATCCACAGCCCCAGCCTGCCTGGGGCAAGAGCTCCCTAAAGAAGTCGCAACCTCCAGCATCACTTCGCTGTAACAACACTATTAAAGAGTCTCCACCGCTCTCACCACCTTCCAAACAAGGGGGCCCTATTCTGCCATCTTCTCCCAAAGGCACCACGCAACCCAACTTCTTGGAGGACCTTAACAAGACATTGAAACGCAAGTCTTCGCGAGTCTTGGGAGACAAAGTGGACCCTGTGGCCACAATGGATGACATGGCTTTGCCACCACCACCCCCTGACGTTCTGCATGACCAACAGAGGCACAGTGGGAGTGGCTTCATGTCCGGGAATATCTCAGGCTATGCAACGCTACGGAGAGGGCCGCCTCCAGCCCCACCCAAGCGGGACAACAGCACCAAACTAACAAACTGATACAACTTCAACTTTTCTTGGACACTCTTGCTTGCTAATTTCATGTCTGTCATGGTTGTAGAGGGGAAGCCATCATTTTGTTGATTATGCTCAGCTTGTTCTGTACAAAACGACTCAAAAAGTTTCAGCTTTACTGTGACTTTGTGACAGTGCATCAGTTTCAGTTTCAAACAACTGAGTGATTCCACTTCAACACCTTGGTACTGCATGGAAGACAAAACTGCATAATATAAAATAATCTCGTTGATTTTTGGGAAGACGAATGTTTTGAACATTGGGGTTGGGTGGGATTTTAATTTAGATTTTATATTCTTTTTATATTATTATTTAATAATCTGAAGAGATTTTGTTATTTTAGACTGCATTTTTTAAAATAATTGGATGGTTGTTGTTTGAGGAGTATTAGATGTATAGGTCGATGTAGACTGTGTGTTTGGTTGGTATATTAGTTCGGCACGACTTTCACCAATTATGTGGCAGATCCAGTGCTCAGTGGATACATCTAGCATCTATTCTGATCACTATTATTCTTTGAGCCACTTTAAGTGCGTTTTAAATGTAATTGTCAAAATGTAACATGAAGGAGGAGTTGTTCAGGGAGTTGCCTCATGTCTAGTTCTGTGAGACTGTGGAATGTTTGCTTTTTTTTTAGACCTGTTTAAAATGTAGATATTCTCATTTGCTGCAGTATCTTTGTATAGGTAAAACAAATGACTGCCTTGCTGTTCCTTGTTAGTCCTTACTTCCTCTGGTGAACATTTAAGCTGACTTTGACAAATTGTTCACCTATGAAGAGATGGACTTTTAAGTCATGTGACTGAATGACACAATCATTATTCACATAGATGTATCTTATATCCTTCCTGTATTATAACCTGTATTATTGGCTCATGAATACAGCCATGCCTTAAAAAGATTCTAGAACATGCGCATCAAACAACCTATCAAAATATTATCACCTTACAAGAAACGACCATTTTATTACATAAAAGTTACATTTCCCTGTTGGTTTTACCGGTCAAAGGATTCTGACTGATTTTCCCCATTCAGACATGACACATTGCAACTTCAGAATCTTACACTAAGTACCAATCTATAATGGCTCTATAAGAGCCACATGTACAAACAAGTATGCATATTATCTCATCTCCACATTTCTTTTTGAAGAATTTGTTTATTGAATGTATTTACAATATCATGAAACTTTTCAGGCTGTTGAGAAGTGACGAAATGAAGTTAATATTAAATTATTATAGTATCCGGTCTTGATCCATTTAAGGTCTATGGACATCATGCTCTGCATATCTCTCTGCAAAATGTGTAATTTAAAATGAAATTATACATATTGATATCCATGCTTCTGTTCTTTTCATTGGGTTTCTTGGGGAGGTTGATGTCAGCAGGTATCTATTCACATTATATGAGTAGCCAGTGGCGAAATCCTTAGTACAGTAGTCTTTTCATTTAACTTTATATTTGTAGCACCTTAATATTTGTATGAAGAATCTTCATGTGATTTTATTCTGCAGGTCAGTGATATGGCAGGTGATTGTTGAAATGGTCGCCACGAATATTGTTGGTTTCCCTGTTGTCGTGATGGCCAGCATGAATTGGTGGAGACACATTATTGCTTGGTGATAAAGTTGAATGTGTGCGGTCTACAAATATGACAAGAGCATTATCAACATGGTCACAATACACCAAATATAAAAGTGTAAAAAAAGATAACATAAATGTGTTTACCTCTAGTCCCAAAATGATTTAAATCGTAGTATAATCCTAATCTCCCCTGTTGGTAGAAAGAAGTCATCATCAAATTATTTCATTAATTGATCAGTCATTCAGTCAAGGATTTATCAAAATGTTATTTAAATAATATATATAATCATATTAATATTCAAAATATTGAACCATCCTAGACAGTTTACATTCTTTTGCACAAGTCAATGAATAGTTTTTGTCATATTAAATTTACTGATGCAAATCATTCTAGACCTGCTTGTTGCCAGTCACAAAGAGTGTTCACGTTTACCTCACATTAAGTGACATTAGTTCAACCTTGCATTATATAAGAACAAAATGTCTCAAGATGGAAAAATAACCATTTGATGATAAACATAATTTGTGCTATTATTGTTTTTAGTCATGTGCAACCTATATATATATATATATATATATATATATATATATATATATTGTTTTAGAGTTTCGTAGCCCTTTAAAATTCAGCTCATACTGTATCTACTCATGCTACTGTTTGCAAGTCCATGGTGAACCACTTTATGTTCACACTCACCTCCTCACTGGACTCCGAGCTCGAGCTGTCTGCCTTTGTGCATCTGAGAGAGATGATGCGACTGAGCTCCTGAGTCACTCGTGCTCTGATATAGCACCCTGCCTCCGACTAAAACACCATGGGAATGGACAGGAATCAAATAAGATACATTAAAAAAAATGCATTATACTTCTATTACAAACCATAATACAAAGTCAGTCCAGTCACTACAGATCATTACTTGTTTTTAAAAAATATTGATGTCATCAAACTTTTGAATGATAGTGAATAGGGAATGTCAAATATGAAGACTTCAGATGCAAAAGCCTCTCATCTGCGATTTTCTTCTAGAATGATCATTTTTATCAAGCTTGTATGTTTATGTTCAGTTATTTCACTTTAATGGCAATGGAAATTACCTATTAATTGTTATTAAAGTGAAATTACTGAACTTAAAAACGTAACTTAACTTAAAAATATACGAGCTTGATAAAAATGCTCATGTAAGAAGAAAATTTCAGATGGCACTTAGAGGCTTTTGCATCTGAAGTCTTCATATATAAATATATTGTACATGGATCATAGTTCTTTCATCATTTTCTATAAAATAAAATAATTAAATTTGAACATTAAATACAAATAAGGCACACTGGTTTCTAGATTGTGTGCGTGCGTGTGTGTGTGTGTGTGTGTGTGTGTGTGTGTGTGTGTGTGTGTGTGTGTGCGTGTGTTTATGATGGCTAAATTTATATTGAAAATTCAACAGCAGTTATACAAATTATTTACATATTGCATCCTGTTTTCTACCACAATTCAAGTTCAGCCACTAAATTGGAATCAAAAAGGAGTGGGGTGCATCTCAATCAGCTACTAGTTCAGTAGTCAGGGCACTTAGGGAGTCGGCCATTTTAAGAGCTGTCTCAATCGCAAAATCCTAGCAGTGCACTGCAACTTTTGCTCCCTAAATAGTCCCACAATTCAAAGGGGAAAGTCCACAATTCGCTTAACGGAAGTTCTAAAGTCATGTTGCCGGAAATAGAGTAATCAGTGTCCAAATGGGCAGTGAGCCAGGATCCTTACTGCAGTGCCTGAATTCATGTCACGATATACTGATTCATGAGGAAGCTAGCTGACTGAGAGATTAAATTGCCTCTGTCAATTCAGTTTTGAATGGTGCACAGCCCTGGTACAATTGCACTGAGACTAACTGCGCCATTAGAGACACCAGCTGTTCTGTCACAATATAAAGATACAAATAAGAGCACTAACTGCCTTCAAGTTTCATAAACACCAGTTATCTATAGGCCAACCCAGACCTTAATCATGTCAATCATCAGTCCTTGAATTAAGTCTTTAAGAGAACTTACCACAAAAAAACCTTTGCGGTACATACAGCCCTGAGGGTCGGCCCCAGAGGTCTTCTGGCACTCTGTCTCCCTAATGCCAAACCTCAAATGCAGATCATATGTGTCCATTCCCAGAGGAACAATCTTAAAATGAATAAAAGCAAATGATCAACAGTTAGTTATCAGTTACAATCACTGACAATATGAAAGCTATTCGCTGCTAATGATATTTTTGGTTTTGTTGTCTAGCTTTTATTAACTATTAATTTTGTTGTACTTCTCTTGCCATCCCTCAATCTTAGGGCTTTTCACACTGCTTAACCCCGGGTTATTGTCGTTTTAACCCCCACTTTTAAAGTCATCATTTTTTTTAGTATGGAATATTGCAGTATTCTTTATAAATTATTTATCCGTGCGTGTCTTTTTCTATGTGCCCTCGTAATTTTTTATCTAAATAAATTCCCCTCCCTCTTACAGTGTCATGCATCTCGTCTCTTTGGGCAGAACAACCTGTCACTCACATGACATCACATCCCGATGGATAAAATCAAGTCAACTTCAGTTTTTTGCCGACTTTAAACCCGGGTAGAGGAACGGTTTCACACTTGTAATTTAGAAGCAGATCACCATTTTTACCATTTTTACCCAGTTATGAAACCCTGTTCCGGAGCAGAGTTAGTAACACTCTTGCGGTGTTAACCCCACATTGTAGTGCCACAACATGTACAGTGTGAAATGATGCAGTATTATAATGTTATGACCAGATGCTAAAACCCAATCGCGTGCCTATATATGTGCTAGTCACAGAAACACCTCATGTTGTATAAATAGTATGTTTCAGCATTTGAGGGGGAAATGTCAAATGGTCAACTCGATTGAAGAGACTATTTCATTCTTACCTTTATAGTCGAAAAGTCTATTCAGAAAAAAAAAACTTGCATAGCACTCAGCAATATTTAACATGAGGTCACATGCTGTGTTCAATGCCACTGACACGCAAATAAGAACATTAACCCAGGGTTTAGGAATGTACAGTGTGAAAAGTCAGCGTATTAAGACATGATTGATTGTTAACCCTGGGTAAATTTTGAGCAATGTGAAACGTGAAGCAAGATAAATCAAGATAACCCAAGATTACATTTGCACAGGGTTTAGAAGGACCCAGGGTTAACCCAAGTGTGAAAATCCCATGATGACTAGATCCTATTGCCACCCTACACTAGTTTTGCCAGATAAAACAGTTTTTGTAAGAGCGTGTACTGACCCTCTTTACAGACGCCTTGGATACTCTGTAGAGGTGATTCCTGGCATAACGTGAATTGATCTGATTGAGGGCCATCTGTAGAGCATCATCTGCTTTAGAGCTGAGCTCAAACAGAGGAAGGCCTATGGTTGCACAACAGAGGTCCTGTTACTCGTGTATGTACAAGTAGTCCCAAACAATTACTTGTAGGCTTTAAAGATAAACAGCAAACGATTTCAAAGATTAAACATTTTATTAATAAAAACAAAGTACCCTGATAGTACATGTACCACAGAGACGTCTATTTGATGTGTCTTTACATATTTTTTTGTGTTTGCTCATCTGCAATACAGATATCAAATAGACGTTTAGAAGATGTCTTTAAGATGTGTATGATTTAGAATGTAAAACTGACATCTCAAAGACATTTATCAGATGTTAGTAAACAGCAGATGCTTTCCAGATGAAGTGATCTTTAACAGACACATTGCAGACATACGTGTGCTATCTGGGTAGTTTTAACTGTTGACTTAGATTTCAGCAATGTAAAGTACAAAATCTGCCTATCCTTTTCCATTGATAATCAAATACTATACTAGCATGTTAGTCTTACCAGAGTATCACCAGATAATTATTATTTATGTCTTACCAGTCAGTGATGCAAATGATGCATGTCACACTCACCTAAACCTCCAAAAACCTGCAGGAGCAGATACAGAAAAACACAGCACTTCATTTTCATCTGTCAGTCAGACTGGACGCTCTTACCACCAAACAGACGCGTTTTTAACCGGTATGGCTTTTAGACCTCCTCCTCCTTTCCTAGTACAAGGCGTTGTTTAATTTGGCATCACTCTCCTGTTCCTGCACATCTGGATAAAGAGGAACTTTGTCATACAGACTCAATGCTTGTTTTACCCAGAATATGTTCTGATAATCTGATTTAAAAAAAAATGAATGTTGAAGATGTTGAAAAGCAGTGTAAATTATGCAGTGCTATAAATTAATCAAATGAATCGTTTATTAATTCATTTATAATGTTACCATGACAATTACATTTAAATGCATCCAACTACTTTAAAATTCTATAAAAATAGTTTTTCTGGGTAAAGTCACCTTATAATTTACAGTAAAACAATGTTACAGAAGTTTCTTCATGATTTGGATTACATATTTTATTTAAATAGTTATTCATTTATTTTATTATGCTTTTCAGTATTCCGCATGTAGATTGGTTTATATTCTGTGATATGAAGAATGAACAGCTGAAATTTGACATAGCAAGAAACACGTTTCTGTTACACTTCTTTCTAAACAATAACTAAAACTGCTGATTTGCCCCCTACTCTTGGAAAAGTGAAATGCAATAGATTATTGCAAAGTAACCATAGCAGGCCTCTTGTGATCACAGTCTGAAGTTGCCTTTCTACTTTGTAGGTCAAAGGGGAGCTGAACAGAGGAATGTCCGATTCATCCATGAAGCGTTTTAGAGGACTATGTGGCTAGTAAATAATTACAAACAAGAACATACTGGGGAGTGAGAAATTCAAGATTTAATGATGCATGTGATCCAGATATTTTCTTGACAGTGATATGAGCAGACTGATGAACAGCGAACAGACGTCTAATTTTGTCATAAGCAAGAATGAAATCTGCTTTCTTAACAATTAGTAGTTTCAAACTCCTATTATCAAGAGACGAAAATAAATGGTGAGTGAAGGCTTGACAAGTTAATTTGGTGGTAGATCAGGTTCATGAATCATGAAAAATGTTACAGCATACTCTAAAAAAACATCCAACCTTGAGAAATATTAATAAAAATCCATTTTTGGCACAGACCTTAGTCTGTTAAACAACATTTTTAACTTTTACAGTTATTGTCCAGGAATAATGAAACTTATGTTCAAAGTTCATTTTGCCAGAGTTTGTGACACCATGTCCCAATAATGACGGTGTTGCTAAACTATATGCGTAGTTGGAATTTGTCATTGACAGCTTGTTATAGAATTAGGAAACAGCAAAAATGTAAAAAGCAGAAATATCAAGCTATTGCTTTGGCCAACAAATATTGCAATTACAAAATTATATTATAAATATTAAATTATAAATGAAAATCATACATTGGTAACACTATTTTGATGTTCCCTTTTGAACATTCGGTTGACTTTAAGTAACGTTGCAACTACATGTCAACTGTCATTAGAGTATTAATGGACTGTTTGCACAATTTTTTTAAAATATGTTGCTTGAAACATTCTTACATTTTTAATCACTGATGTTCAGATGTTTGTAGGAACTGTCTCAATTTTCTCACTGAAAATATTGGATTTAAAAGTGCTCATTTTCTGTAATGTTTAATATGGATACTAAACGCTCTGTAGTTAAACAACAATGTATTCCTATGAGTCAGTATTAATATTTATCAGCCAATTGTCAAATACATTTCTAATAAAGCATAATGAATTTTATACCATGCGATGAATCTGATTACTGCATGTGGATGAGGCGTCTTTATCATGAGAAACATTCCTAAACCTAAGTATTAGTTCTCTAGAGGAACATCCAGATTTCGAAAGCTAAAGAATTCTGTTTAAATACTCTGTTCCCTCCTCCTGTCCCTAGGTACTATGCCCTGTTTAATTTGGCCCCTCTCAGTCGCTTTCCTATCTAGTCTAGTCTGTTTCCTTTACCCAGAATCTGTGATCCTGGGATGCCTTTTCTGTAAAGCAGTTATAATGTAAAAATAATTCTTATCTGTTACAGGAGTTTGGAGAGCTGCATCTGACAATGCTAAGAATTGATCACAGCTGTCCAGTGGAATAACATGTATATTAATGTAATAATTACACAGAAATATTGCTACTAAAAATGACGTGGGAAAACATTGTTATATTTCCAGACCACCATTCATACATCATTTATTGTAAAAACATTTGTTTTAAATTAAATAAATTCAATCAACAAAGTTGAACGTATAATGTTTCAACCTTCCAATAGAAATATCACATTTTTGAACTCTTATTTGTAACTCTCTGAAACCAAACCTATTATAATTATAAACCATATTCTTCATATATAATGTACATAAAACAGATCTGAAGTCAAATCAGCATGTGTTTTAAATGATACAAAATCAACTGCTTTCTGTTCATCTGCGGAGTGGTGGCATCTCACCAGAACAAGCTTTTCGCATGATGCATCCCTTACTTTAGGGATGTTTCTTAAATAAAGAGCAAATGTTCATAATGTCAGTATGAATTGCTCATTTCTGCTCTAGACACAGAATGATTCATATAGTCAGCATTATGGGGCCAGCACAAGCTTGTGAACTAGACTGAACTATTTCGGGCTGATTCACTATAGTCGGTCAGCTCAGGACAGAAACATGGTGAGAGTACCATGACCTCCTCCTCCATCGCTCTCATAGTCTCAGTGTTGACATTAGAGGCTCCATTGCTGCAAGAAATGAGCCTTCAAACTCCTGGTCTGAGAAGCGGGTGACGGACAGACGGGCCCGGCGTCGGATCTCTAACCGAGCTTCAGGAGTCATAGAAAGGATTCGTTCCATGGCGTCAGCATAGGTGTCTTCATCATCTGCCAGGAAGCCGGTTGGACCGCCATCATAGGGAACTACAATGTCCAACTTCGGACCACCGGATTTGTGAGCCAGAATGATTGTTCCCGCAGCCATACACTCCACAACACCTGTGGAGATATGGGAGAAGATGAGTGTTCTCAGTTATTTAAATGCATTACTGTAGAGAAACAATGCTTCTCGCTTTTAACATTAGTTAATGCATTAACTCACATTAACTAACAATGAAAGATATATTAACCGCGTAACCGTTAGTTAATAACATTAGTTATGTACTAATGGTTTATACATACAGTGCCCTCCACAATTATTGGCACCCCTGTTTAAGATGTGGTCAGGGACTTCTAAAAAATCTCCCTTTTTTTTAAACAACATAGAACCCAAATGTAAAAAAAGAGAAAAATCCAACCTTTTATTAAAGTACATTACTTTGGTGGTAAAAAAAAAATCTAAAATTTAGAAGAAAAAAAACTTGAAATCATGTGTCCCACAATTATTGGCACCCCTAACAATTCCGCTGAAAAATGTAATTGATTTTTTTTTAAAATATTTTTCTTTAGTTGCTAAAGTTGGTCAGGGTATCTAGGAACTTTTAATTAGTAATTCATGACTTCCTGTTTCCCTGGGGTATAAATATGACGTGACACAGAGGCCTAATTCTCTTACCCATTTGTCAACATGGCAAAGACAAGAGAACACACCATTCAAGTAAGGCAGATGTGTGTCGACCTTCATAAGTCAGGCAATGGCTACAAGAAAATAGCTACTCGCCTTAACTTGCCCGTATCTACAGTCAGAGGAATCATTCAGAAGTTTAAAACAACTGGAACAGTGACAAACAAGGCTGGAAGAGGTCCCAAGTTTATCTTGCCACAACGCACAGTGAGGAGGATGGTAAGAGAAGTAAAAAAAAGTCCTAAGCTCACTGTCACAGAATTGCATCAAAGAGTGGCATCTTGGGGTCACAAAGTCTCCAAAACAACCATCAGACGCTCTCTACATGCCAACAAGCTGTTTGGGAGGCATGCAAGGAAAAAGCCTTTTCTCACTAACACTCACAAACGTAAACGTCTGGAGTTTGCTAAGCGGCACTGGGACTTCAACTGGGATCGTGTGCTTTGGTCAGATGAGACTAAGATTGAGCTTTTTGGCAACAAACACTCTAAGTGGGTCTGGCGTAAAACAAAAGATGAGTATGCCGAAAAGCACCTCATGCCCACCGTGAAGTATGGTGGAGGATCTGTGATGCTGTGGGGCTGTTTCTCTTCCAAAGGCCCTGGGAACCTTGTTAGGGTGCATGGCATTATGAACGCTTTGAAATACCAGGACATTTTAAATAAAAACCTGATGGCCTCTGCCAGAAAGCTGAAGATGGGTCGTCATTGGGTCTTTCAGCAGGATAATGATCCAAAACATGTGGCAAAATCTACACAAAAATGGTTCAGCAGTCACAAACTCAAGGTCCTCCCATGGCCATCTCAGTCCCCAGACCTCAACCCAATCGAAAACCTGTGGGGCGAGCTAAAGAGGAGAGTGCATAAGAGAGGACCCAGGACACTGGATGATCTAGAAAGATTGTGCAAAGAAGAATGGTCAAAGATCCCTCTCTCTGTGTTCTCCAATCTTGTGAAATGTTATAGGAGGAGATTAAGTGCTGTCTTGTTGGCAAAAGGGGGTTGTACAAAGTATTAACACCAGGGGTGCCAATAATTGTGGGACACATGATTTCAAGTTTTTGTTTTTCTAAATTTTTGATTTTTTTTTACCACCAAAGTAATGTACTTTAATAAAAGGTTGGATTTTTCTCTTTTTTGCATTTGGGTTCTATGTTGTTTAAAAAAAAAAGGATAATTTTTAGAAGTCCTCGACCACATCTTAAACAGGGGTGCCAATAATTGTGGAGGGCACTGTATATGGTTCATATATGGTTAATGCATTAACTCACATAAACTAACAATGAAACATATATTAACCATGTTACCGTTATTTAATAAAAATGTTCATGTAACTAATGTTGACAGATAAAAAAAAATGTACCTTAAAGATGTCTTAGTGAATGTTGAGATTAACATTAACTAAGATTCCGAAATGCAGTAAAACTATTGTTCATTGTTAGTTCATGTTAACCAATAATGCTAACAAATGAAACCTTGAAAAGTGTTACTAAAATAATTTCATGATAAATGTAATGAATATCTGGTTGAAAATTTTAATATATGTACATTTAATACACTTACATTTTACTTACACAAAAATGTATTATTTAATTTATTATTTTGTTACTTGATCCACAAAGTACATCTGTCTAGTGTTTAGAGATAGAACTTGGTGAGAGCATGATGTTTGTTATCTTACCAATGCCAAAATGTTCATTCCACATTGTGTGCAACCCAATCGTGGCATCCGTTAAATCTTTCTTCAGTTCCTCAAACGGGATATTGAGTTTAAACTCCACCCTGTCTGCTATGCCCAGCTCCTGACACAATCCCCTCAGCATCAGTACCCTGTCTTCATCTTCTTGGTTACGACATCCACCAATCAACACCAGCTTCACGATCTCTCGACCGACAGTCTCCACCCCCTTCCGGTCCACAAGTTTTCTAAAAGCCCTGATCTGCAGCTGATGGTCTTTTTCAGGCCGGAACTGACCCACCGAGACCACACAGTGACACTTCTTGCCTTCTTTCTTTTCACCCTCTTCTCCAATAGGGATGTCCAAGAAGGCCTGAACGTCGCATGGTGGGTAGACCACATTTGTGCGGTTAGGAGCGCGCCACAGTGCCAGAATGTGACCTAATGTCCAGGTGGAATTTACCATGATCACTTCACTACAGGAGCCGGCTAGACCGTACAGCAGTGCGAAGACACAGTAGTAAATCACTTTGATGGCACTCAGTACAGGGTTACTGGAGATGTAGTCTGCATTATTGAACCTAGAATGCACAAATGTAATTACACATTTATATAAGACAATAATATACCAAAAGTCTCTTCTACCCACCAAGGCTACATTTATTTGATCAAAAATACAGTAAAAAAGTAATATTGTGAAATATTATATACCAAACAATTTACGACTGTTCAAGTCGTTCGTAATTTACTGGATAAGGATTAAGGATAATGATTTAAATTTTTTGTACCACAATTTCAAACCAATAAAATATTTTATAGCTTTAGCATAGTTTTGAATGTGTATGTGTATATATATATATATATATATATATATATATATATATAATTCTTATAAAAATGGGCATGGAATTTTAAGATTTAATTTGCATAGCTTTTCCAGGTCTAGAATCACACTTTGAAAATTAGGCTTCCTTTTAATAGTTATTTTAAATAATGACATTTTATATTAAAGCCCTGTTGTAAGCATAGACAGTATATAAGATGGACACAGCGACCCCATAGATTTCAACGGAGAAAAGTGAAGCCCATTTGAAGCACTCACTTCCTGATCGCCAGGCGTACTGCGCAGGCTCAAACTGAGCTTGGTGACGTGAGCAACGTGTCTGACAGTTTTCAGTCTTCTAGTAGCTGTGCCGAGAGAAATCTGAATCATTCCCTTCCGAATCTCGCAGAGACGGAGAGCGTGAGTATTAGCTGTGAATGAGCTAGCAACAGATCAACTTTATCACTCTCTATGGGCTTCTCCCTTGACTTTATGTCTCCACGTCCCCCCGATTGCTTGGGAGCTTCTCTGCCGGTCTATACGGTAATTTCTCTACAGTGCGACAGAGAGTCGCGTGGTTATGACGCAATCGTAAGCCTATTTTTACAAAAAACGTAATGGACGTAAGGTACAAGGTAATGGAGCCTTTTATACATTGTCGAGTTTCTTTAGAAATAAATAATGGACAAATGGAGTCTTTGGACGCCTCAGATGTAAAGTTATTCGCTGTCAAAGTGACGCCAAAATGAATGGGAGTCAATGGAATGCTAACAGCAGGTGAAGTTCTGCTACAATGGCGGCTCCCGGGGAGGCTTCAGTTTGCGGCGGATGGATTACCCCCTTGGTTGTAAGTTGGTTCAGAACTACTAATAACTACTAACAGAACTGCACTAATTCATAATGCAAAAATATGTTCATTAAGAATGCAACAAAAGTTAATTAAGAATGCAAAAATATGTTCATTAAGAATGCAAATAGGGTCAGTTTTGAACTAGGATAAAGTCATAATGGAGTTCTTTTAACCCCTACATCAGCCAAAAACTGAGGTTTTGAATGATTAAAAATTAAACTGTGGAATCACTTAAATTCAGTAACATTAATGACTAACCTTGGGTTTCTTTCTCGAACCACAGACAGCATATCAGTGCTAATGGTCGGGTAGTGAACATAGCTTCCCACATGACATCCGCCCAGATAACGGAACACGGGTAAGGTGAAGGCATAGCCCATTGAGTCGATGTAGATATCTGGAACAAACTCAGTTAATGCCTCCCACCCCAGGAAGATGGAGCCCACGCTCTGCCCCAGAAGGGTGAAGTGTGGGTAGAGTTTTGCCTCAACCAGGAGACGATGTTTCAAGAAGACAAACTTAACAGCTCGGGGGAGTCTGATGTTGAAGCGTCGCCGTGCTCCATCTAAAATCTCTTCTGCGGTCACGCCCTGATCACCCGTGTAGACCACGAAGGAAACATCTGGGTACCTATGTAAATATATGGGAATAAAAAAGGAATGAATCCTGAAATCATGAGTAGTCTTTCATTATGTAATAAGCTGCTGCTAAAGCCCAGCCATGTTGATCCATGTATTTAAAGACAGCTTCTCTCAAATGTATATAAGTGTCAGCGATGTACAATGCTCACTTTGCTGTCCTAAGCAATTTCAAAATATAAGACTATAGCTTTTAAATAAAAATATGCCTAGTGATTCAACTATAGTCTTATCCTACATTTTCATCAGCAATTATATTTTTAAAGACAATATTCAAAAATGTCATGCTCGATAACAGTTCACCTAAAGTATAACGAAATAAATAAATGTATCCGTCCATCCATCGGGCACACACTAAGAAATGAGGGAGGGGTTTTATTTAATGATATAGAAATAATTTAATTGTAATAAACTTGAAAGACTTTTATCGCTACACTATTATCTTTTCAATGTCATCCAGGATAACAGACATTCTAGGGCAGGTTTCATCCTGATTCATTGTGATGACAAATTACAAAGTTTAAACATTAAGGAGGATCCTTAAAGGGTTAGTTCACCCAAAAATTAAAATTCTGTCAGTAATTAGTAATTACTCACCCTCATGCATTTTCTGAATGTCCGTATCGTGAGAAACCAACGAGAAAACGCAAAAGTGCCTCACCAATGCCGCAAAATGAATGGTTTACCTTTCTCAAATTCCCATCAAGTGTCATCTTCTCAGTTCTCGCGCATGCGTCGTGGCGCTCTCGTGAACTCACGTCAGAGGCCCACACAGAGGAAATTAATACTTGAATAAAGTCATTATTTTTGCCCACGTATTCTCGTCGCTTGATAAACTTAAGGTTGAGCCACTGTAGTCACTTGGACTATTTTAGCGATATTTTTCCTAACTTTTATGGGCTGGCAGAAGGAAATTGCCTAGAAGCTACGACGGAGTCAGACAGCTCTCAGATTTAATCAAAAATATCTTAATTTGTGTTCCAAAGATGAACGAAAGTCTTACGGGTTTGGAACAACATGAGGATGAGTAATTAATTACTGACAGAATTTTCATTTTTGGGTGAACTATCCCTTTAAGCTGTTCAGAATTTTTGCTTATTTTTTGGGGGGAACCAAATACACTGTGGTTCAAGTTTCCACGTCATGTATAGGACATCATTAAATAATATTTATATTTCACTTGAAATACGATATTAAGTTGCATATAAGTGCATAAACATGTCATGTTTTTTGAAAGTGGTGGTATAGTTTTCCATGGATATTGGACAACCAACTAATGGGCCAGTTTAAAAGATTCATATTATGTTGAGAACACTGCAGTCATACATGATCATTTTAAGACTTTACAAGAAATCTTACCATCCTTAGCTTTTGATCTTGTAGAAGTTATCATTATATATGGAATCATTATAAATATGTAATTCTGCATAACGTTTTCAATGACTAAAATCAATCAACCATAAAAATAGCATACAAGCTTAAAAATATAACAGTTTCAATATAGTTCAAAATTATTGAATTTATAGCTTTAGTGCTTTTTTTGTATGCTTTCACACCTTATTTGTCACTGACCCATAAATGTCTTGTCAAATAAATGGCCCACTCTAAAAGAGCTGATATAGCTGACCTGTTTTGAAGAGCACGTAAAGCACACCACAGCACCCTCTCTCCTCCTCCTCCCGCATTGCAGTATGGGTGGAAGAAGGCCACGGCAGGCCGACCATCCTGAGCTCTCCTGGTCTTCCTCTTCATCTGCAGCCAGGCTCTCACCCCCATGATGAAGAGGACGAGGATGGCTGTCAGGACAAGACTCAGATAGAAGCATGGTAACAGCAGAGTCCACAGTAACCTTTGGAAGGCAAAAGTCAAATACAATAATAACGTTACATCTTTCCCAGTAATGTCAGTTGGCATACAAAAGGTTTCCTACTAAACAGTTAGTTCATGATCACAAAACTAATTCTAACGAACATTATAGATTTCCTATACATCCTCTAACATCATTTGTACTGATTAATAAGCCACATGTTATGGGCTGAACAATTTGGGATTATTATTATCATATAACTTAAATGTGGGTGATCACACTTGGGTTTAAAGTGACTTTATGACACATGAAATCAATCAACATCATCAGAACAGAAATACTGTGAATGTCTGAAGTATTGACATTATACGAAACTAACTTACAGATTAGCATCCACCACCACTGTGTATTAATTTTTCAAAAATACATATAACGTTACATGAATCCATCCATTCATTCTAAACAGAAAATAAACCGACAAAAGATGTCGTACTGTAACAGCAGCTCGCTGGATTTCACTTATTCGACACTAGCTTGCACAATCTATAAAAAATAGAAAGTACTTTAAAATGATTACCTGATTAAATCGCACAGACAGAGAGACAGGTGATCGTGCGCTGACATCTTTAAGTTACCAAAATGACAACACATCACTCGTCAGAACCCGGAAATGCTTACCACTCGGCTTTTGTTTTTCACTTTTTCTCCGTCTATGCTTTTTCTCTTAATGGCGGTTGTCAAACTGCTTTTCCGCATACTGTCTATGCTTTTCCGCCACCTACTGCACTGGAGCCTACATGGGTCATCCGTCCTGTTGTCAAAATCTGACACCTAGTGTTAAGATTTATGGTTAACGTCTACCCTGTTTTGCTCATCGCAGGCAAGAAATGTTAAATTAAGACTGAATGATGACACCATTTGTTTTCATATCATATTTAATTTGAAAAAAATGAAGAAAAAAATGCTGTTCTTATAAACATTTTACAAACATTTGAAATAGGCTGCACCAAGCCAATTCAAAGTACATTTTAACCAGCAAACAAACAGTTCTAGATCAATACTGACCTCTTACCTTGTCTACATTATTGCACAAACTATTTGGAGACAGAACCAAAAAAAAAATGAGGCCCCTTATACCACTGGCTTACTTGATATGTTTTAACATCTTTCTTGAGAAATGTATCTGCAAATCGGAACAGTAAGTCAATTCTTTTTTTTAAATAATGCATTATACAGTTATATTATTATTCATTGAGTTGTTGGCTGTAGCAACACCCAGGACCAAAAACCTCTGTAATATGTCAACATTTAGTAAGAGGTTTTCATAGTTTTTTTTATAATTGTTTATTGTAATCCATGTGAAATCTCCCTGTAAACAATGAAGCTAAAAACATTTTCTTGAATGTGCGTTCATCTATATTAAATGTGGATATACAAACATTGTAGCTCTGATGGATTAGTGTTAAAATACAAGTAGGCTATGAATAACTTTGCTATGATGTTATGGCAGCCAAATGTTTTAAATAAACAGAAAACGGTAGGCTACATCCTTTTCCCTTGTGAATAATTATTTTGTTCTAAAGTAGGCCTACTTGCATGTGATTAGATTTTTTTTCTTAACACTATTGCCCCTTCATCTGCATATCCTACATAACAATTAAAATGATTGTTGCTGTTTCCCTATTCATGCACAGTGACCAGGTTTTGTCCATCACTGTATCCACACAGGAACATGTGGACACAGTGCGGAACATGACAAGCCACAATGAGGTGAGAGGTTATTTATTGCCATCTGTTGACTGGCATTCTGTCAGAGGACGATTGCGAATATCGGTAACACTTTACAATAAGGTTTTTATTATGAACTAAGAATGAACAATACTTCTACAGCATTTATTAATCTTAGTTAATATTAATTTCAAAATTGACTAATACATTTCTAAAATCAAAAGTTGTATTTCTTAACATTACTTAATGCACTGTGAGGTAACATGATCAAACAATGAACAACTGTTTTTATAAACTACAAAGATTAATAAATACAGTAACAAATGTATTGCTCATTGTTATTTCATGTTAGTTAATAATACATTAACTAATGTTAACTAATGAACCTTATTGTAAAGTACCTGAATATCAAATTTGACATGCAATATCTATAGGCTACTGTGGTTACACAAGAAGTTAAGTAAGAATCATTTTACAAATATTGGTGGTTAATTGATTTGATTTATTGAACTGACCCTCAGTCTGCTCCTGTGAGTTTCAGCTGACATGTAAACTTATGTTCTGTGCTTGTTCAGACAGTATTGTGGCAACCTGCTTCCCCCAGTTACATTACAACAGATACGGAGGTTCACCTTTACATTCAGTCAACAAGTGTGGAGTTTGTCACTGAACTTCTACGCAAACATGGCATTACTTATAGGTATGCAAATCTGTTCAGTTGGATTGTGGACGATATATATATATATATATATATATATATATATATATATATATATATATATATATATATATATACTTGGGACAGGCTATTAATGTTCAGAATTGATCTGATGTCTATGTTAAAAGCAACTGATTGATTTTTAAGACTCAAATCTGTTTTTTGATATTTGCAGAGTTCTTTTGGAAAACACAGCAGCACTGGTTGAGATGCAGACCCGAAACGTTACATCAGATCCCCGGAGTGGAGGCGTGTTCTACGAGAGATATCATTCCTTAGAAGATGTAAATTGAAAAAAAAAAAAAAAAAAAAAATTACCTCAACCTTTGCATTCATTTCACTGAAAATTACAATTTTACCAACTTTTTTCTCTCAGATCTATTACTGGATAAATAAGACCAGACAAGATCATTCAGACATGGTGAAAGTTATTCTTATTGGGTCATCTTCTGAGAAGCGGCCACTCTATGTTATAAAGGTATCGTATTAAGGATTGATTTACTGGAGATCTGAGTGTCCTCTGAAGATGTTTTTCAGACACATTATACAGACACATCCACAATTTAAATTATGACTATAGCCTGGTTGTCTGTCTTCATGCTGCAGCTGTCAGGCAGGAGAGATGAGGTGAAGAGGGCCATGTGGTTGGACTGTGGGATTCATGCACGGGAGTGGATTGCTCCAGCCTTTTGCATGTGGTTTGTCAAATATGTTAGTATAAAGTGTTCAATCTCCTTTCATAATTATAGCTTAAGCCTTAACCTAAGCTTTGTCTGTGTCATACTTTTCTTCAACCTCAGAGTCACTCTGATTTTGCTAAGTAGTAAGAGATGTTCCTGGATCAACATCTTTTGTTAATCCTGGAACAACAATCATCTCCAAAAACCTATAGTTCTAACCCCTTTCTTACCCCTATCTAAAAACGTATCCCTAAAATCAGAGGGAAATGATAGGTGAATAACACTGATGTAAAAGCACCTAACCCTGGTTGTAAGCCTAAACTTGACATTAACTGTAAGCCTATCCCTCAGATCTGATTGGTTGATAGGAATGTTGTATGTATCAAGGATGTTGATCCAGGAACATGTTTTACTTTGTGAAAGCCTAAACTTGACATACACTGCGAACTTGTCCCTCAAATCTGATTGGCTGATTGGAGTGTTGATCCAGGATCAGCAAAGATGTTGATCCAGGAACATAGTTGGCGAAATCACGTTCACCCTTCTTCACCAACCTCTTAAAACCAATTTCTACTTTCCATTTGCGCATGATTTGGATAAAACTCTAAGGGTTTAATATAAAGGACAAGTTCGGTATTTTACACTTAAAGCCCTGTTTACAGATCGTATCTGATGAAATATAACGGTTAAGATTAAAATTTGGACACATGCTCCTGTCCCGAGAATTTTAGGTTTATTTCGCTTTAAACTGTAGGCCTATATTATTTTTTTTGCCAGTCTTGAAGGCAGATTTCACGATCTTGGCTAATGCATTTATCAAGGCCAGATTAGCGTAGGTAACTTAAAGGTAACATTGCCGTCGTTTTGGAAATTGGGAAACGTTTTGGAATTTGGTAGAGGTAACATTGGCGTCTTTGGGTCGTTGTCCAGTTAGAAATCATTTCTGTTCACATTTAAATTGGTTTGCATGTATTTGGCTCAATCCACACTATACATCATTATGCCAATATCCTTCCCAATTCTTCCTGCTAAAATTAAACTCCAGAAAAAACTTGGTCTCTCTCCGTAAATATTGCTGGTGCCTTGAGTTTGTGCCATTTCAGCAACAGAACCCATACAGCAACTCTCATATTTTCCCCTCCTGCCGCTCCATTCGGTGGATATGTTTTTCTCATTTTTATAATGGATTACCTTGCTTGGCTATGTGGTTCTGTGCTTCTATTTGACCTTGACATACAGCAGATTGAAAAATACATCTTTATAAGCTTTCATGACCTTTCATTTCTAATGGAAAGTTTTTTTTCTGTTTTTGTTTCGTTTTTCCAGGCACTAGAATTTTACAACCTGAACACTGAAATCACAGAGATGTTGAACAACATGGACATTTACGTCTTGACAGTCATGAATCCAGATGGATACAAGTACACATGGACAACAGTAATATGTTAAAATTATTATTATTTCCAGTGCATTTAATATGATGTTAAAATGATAATAATTTAGTTTTAGTGTATTTAAAATTTAGCAGTAATTAAAAAAAATCCTTATGACATTAATCTTATCTTGACCAACTTTACCATTTCTCATTTACCAACAAGGATCGTATGTGGAGGAAAAACCGCTCTGTTGACAAAGACAGCGAGTGTGCTGGAGCCGATTTGAACAGAAATTTTGATGCAAACTGGTGCAGTGAGTTCCAGATACTAAAAACCACTGTTATAATTGTACTTTTTTCTCAAAATATATTTCTGTTTTGAATTGATATACTCCTGGTTTAATTCTTCCTCTCTGTAGCGAAGGGTGCCTCCAGTAATCCATGTGATCCTACATATTGCGGTCAGTTCCCAGAGTCTGAACCAGAGACTCAGGCCGTGGCCCAGTTCCTGCGCTCACATAAGGACACGGTCAAGCTGTACCTCTCCATTCACTCCTACTCTCAGATGCTTCTGTTTCCTTACTCCTGTTCCTATGATGAGGTTTCAAACCACAATGAGTTGGTGTGTGATGAAGTTAATACATGAGCGTTTGTGTTTGTGGTGGGCCATTCTAGTAAATAATACAAGTAAAACGAATGTTTTTTACTTCTGTACCTTCTTTTTGACAGTTTGACCTTGTTAAGGAAGCTTCAACAAAAATACGCAGATACTACAAGAATATCTATAAATATGGTCCGAGTGCAAAAACCATTTGTAAGCTTTCTGCTGTTCTTAGAATACAAATATATTTTATTGATAACTGTATTTGAACTTTTGCCTGTTTCTTTGTTATGTTAATACTTTTTTTTTTTTTCACAAGATTTGGCCCCAGGAGGCTCTGATGACTGGGCGTATAATCTTGGGATAAAATATTCCTTCACCTTTGAGCTTCAGGATCGTGGTCGATATGGGTTTCTTCTTCCTCCCAGCTTTATCCCTCAGGCCTGTAATGAGGCTCTTCTGGCATCAAAGATCATAGCCTTACATGTGATCAAGAAAACTCAATAAAGGGCTTCCATCAACAACCTGAGCACACAGTACAGATTCAGATTCTTAATTTTACTCTTAACTAAACATAATGTGTACTTAAAATATGCTAACATCAAATGAGAACTTTTTTGAGAGTGAGGTTATTGTTTTGTGTATAGCGTATACCAAGTAGCCTATCATAATTTACTACAATCAACTGTTTTTACCACAATAAAACATTGTTCACTCGATATTGGTCTATAATTTGCTTCTTGATACTTTTAGTTTCAGAATAATGGTCAAGAAAGTCAAGAAAACAAACAAGTGGAAGTATGCTCAAAGTCTTTGGTATGGCATACTGGCATCAATATCTATGAAGATTTCAGGTGCAAAAGCCAGTCTAAAGTTTTTGTTTAATATTAACATTTTTATCAGGCTCCATATATGTATAGGTTTCTACCCAAGTACCAGCATTTCTGTATAGGCTAAGGCTGGGATTTAGTGAGTTTGAAGTGAAAGTATTTGATAAACGTGTGTGCGGAGAGTATTCACTCAATATTATTATCTCATTTTTGACAGAGGTGGCTTTTAGAGGCTTTTGCATCAGAGGTATTCATGTACAGTATATATACAGCATATAATATATTAATACATATAGTCTGATCTTTGAGCAAAAAAAAAAAAAAACATTCTGTGTGAATGGTCACGGTTGACGGGCCACATTATTATGGAAAAATCACATTGAGTGGAGTGGTCCGGTGTGTTTATACTTTGCAGTATTATACTTTGCAGCTCTAAAAAGACAACAGTGTCATTTTTCAGCTGATGTCAGTTGATTCAGTTCAGTTCAATAAATGTGTCAATGTTGCAAAGAAATTAAATGAAATTAAGTCGAATCAGCTATAAAAACAGTAGTGTGTCATTGTTCAGCTCAATTGAGTTCAACTTTTGTTCTCATCCAATAGTGTCAGTGGAATCAAATCAATAATATTACTGAATATTAAGTGTCCCCAACTAAGCAAGCCAGAGGCGACAGTGGCAAGGAACCCAAACTGTCATGAACACACACAAGACGAGAAGATTCAAAAATGCAGTGTTTATTTAAAGGGTAATCCGTACTCACAATCAGTCCAGGCAAGGGTCGAAATCAAAAAGGCAATCCAAAGAACACAAAACATACACGATAAACAGGAACGGAAGTGTGGGGACAATATACAAGGACTCCGTGACAAACACTGAAACAGACAGGATATATATACACAAGTGCAAA
The DNA here is from genome assembly GCF_949152265.1 of Phoxinus phoxinus. NCBI lineage: Eukaryota > Metazoa > Chordata > Actinopteri > Cypriniformes > Leuciscidae > Phoxinus > Phoxinus phoxinus. The sequence continues at coordinate 23,156,385 of NC_136881.1, forward strand.
CAAGGTGACGAGAAACAGCTGAAGGAAATGAACAATCAGTGACAGACAGGATTATGGGAAATGTAGTGAAAATGCCTAGACACCGTGAAAACTGAGACCTCTAATGTTAAACCCAGGGAACCACCAGACACTGTGACATAACCTCCCCTCTACGGAGCGGCTACCAGACGCTCCAAGACCACAAGAAACAAACAAAACAAGAGTCCAGGCGGGAGGTGGAAAGGTGAAGACCCCTCGGGCGGCCACGGCAGTGAAGACCCCTCGGGCGGCCACGGCAGTGAAGACCCCTCGGGCGGCCACGGCGGTGAAGACCCCTCGGGCGGCCACGGCGGTGAAGACCCCTCGGGCGGCCACGGCGGAGAAGACCCCTCGGGCGGCCACGGCGGAGAAGACCCCTCGGGCGGCCACGGCGGAGAAGACCCCTCGGGCGGCCACGGCGGAGAAGACCCCTCGGGCGGCCACGGCGGAGAAGACCCCTCGGGCGGCCACGGCGGAGACGACCAGGGTGAAGATGACCACTCGGGCGGCCACGGCGGAGACGACCAAGGCACACCACCGGCTCAGGAACTGCAACAGACACCACCGGCTCAGGAACTGCAACAGACACCACCGGCTCAGGAACTGCAACAGACACCACCGGCTCAGGAACTGCAACAGACACCACCGGCTCAGGAACTGCAACAGACACCACCTGCTCAGGAACTGCAACAGACACCACCGGCTCAGGAACTGCAACAGACACCACCTGCTCAGGAACTGCAACAGACACCACCTGCTCAGGAACTGCAACAGACACCACCGGCTCAGGAACTGCAACAGACACCACCGGCTCAGGAACTGCAACAGACACCACCGGCTCAGGAACTGCAACAGACACCACCGGCTCAGGAACTGCAACAGACACCACCTGCTCAGGAACTGCAACAGACACCACCGGCTCAGGAACTGCAACAGACACCACCGGCTCAGGAACTGCAACAGACACCACCTGCTCAGGAACTGCAACAGACACCACCGGCTCAGGAACTGCAACAGACACCACCGGCTCAGGAACTGCAACAGACACCACCGGCTCAGGAACTGCAACAGACACCACCTGCTCAGGAACTGCAACAGACACCACCGGCTCAGGAACTGCAACAGACACCACCGGCTCAGGAACTGCAACAGACACCACCGGCTCAGGAACTGCAACAGACACCACCGGCTCAGGAACTGCAACAGACACCACCGGCTCAGGAACTGCAACAGACACCACCGGCTCAGGAACTGCAACAGACACCACCTGCTCAGGAACTGCAACAGACACCACCGGCTCAGGAACTGCAACAGACACCACCTGCTCAGGAACTGCAACAGACACCACCTGCTCAGGAACTGCAACAGACACCACCGGCTCAGGAACTGCAACAGACACCACCGGCTCAGGAACTGCAACAGACACCACCGGCTCAGGAACTGCAACAGACACCACCTGCTCAGGAACTGCAACAGACACCACTGGCTCAGGAACTGGAACAGACACCACCTGCTCAGGAACTGCAACAGACACCACCTGCTCAGGAACTGCAACAGACACCACCGGCTCAGGAACTGCAACAGACACCACCGGCTCAGGAACTGCAACAGACACCACCGGCTCAGGAACTGGAACAGACACCACCGGCTCAGGAACTGCAACAGACACCACCGGCTCAGGAACTGCAACAGACACCACCGGCTCAGAAACTGCAACAGACACCACCGGCTCAGGAACTGCAACAGACACCACCGGCTCAGGAACTGCAACAGACACCACCGGCTCAGGAACTGCAACAGACACCACCGGCTCAGGAACTGCAACAGACACCACCGGCTCAGGAACTGCAACAGACACCACCGGCTCAGGAACTGCAACAGACACCACCGGCTCAGGAACAGCCTCTGGCTGGGCGGAACTGCAACAGACACCACCGGCTCAGGAACAGCCTCTGGCTGGGCGGAACTCAAGTGCTTCCCCCAAGCGTGCAGAACCGCCAATGAGTAAAACCCAAAGACAGCTCTCCTGGCCGTGGCAGGACTGATGGTGGGCTGTTCGGGGACGGCCTCCGGGACGACAGCGGGCTGTTCCGGCACGGCAGGCGTGACGCGAAGCTCAGGCTCGGCAGGCGTGACGTGAGAAGTTTCTGGCTGGGCGGAACTCATGTGCTTCCTCTGTGCGTGCAGTACAACCACCAACCATCGACGGCCTCCGGGACGACAGCGGGCTGCTCGGAGGGGACGGCCTCCGGGACGACAGCGGGCTGCTCGGAGGGGACGGCCTCCGGGACGACAGCGGGCTGCTCGGAGGGGACGGCCTCTGGGACGACAGCGGGCTGCTCGGAGGGGACGGCCTCCGGGTCCTTGGGGAGGCTGAAGGTCTTCCTCCTCCTCCGCTGTTTCTGGCGGAAATGTGCAGGCTCTGGACTGGACGGGCACCACGGTGAACAGTTCTCTGGGCTGGGCGGAATCAGCGACGGATGGAACTCTGGGCTGGACCTCACCAACCCAGGGCCGAAGAGGGGCCAGAGTGGAGAATGGTGTCTTGCTTCCACTCGACCACCTCCTCCACTGCGGCCTCCACGGGTCCCGCGAAATTTGACCAATCGGGTGCCCTCAAAAAATTGTCTTCTCTCCCATTCGGTGGCTGGGGAAGAGACATTAAAAAACATACTGCGTAGTGACAAACACTGAAACAGACAGGATATATATACACAAGTGCAAACAAGGTGATGAGAAACAGCTGAAGGAAATGAACAATCAGTGACAGACAGGATTATGGGAAATGTAGTGAAAATGCCTAGACACCGTGAAAACTGAGACCTCTAATGTTAAACCCAGGGAACCACCAGACACTGTGACACAAACTCCATCAGGTGACAGAATGGAGGAGAAAAAAAACCTTGGGAGAAACCAGGCTCAGTCCAGTTCTCTGGCCAAATGAACAAACATGGTGTGATTTATGACTCCAGATTGCATCACAAAATGGATTATGGATTGATATCATTCTGAATATTTAATCCAGCTCCTTCTGCTTGAAGATCGGAATACATCACGCAGCGCGCCAGCAATACAAAGTACAGCGAGTTTGACTACAGACTCCTGAGCACAGAACACAGTCTGGTCATTCTGCAAATTGAACACCAGCTTACATACGATAGAAGGGATTTACCAAAGCTCCATAGGCATGGTCTCTTTTGAGTGGGTGCTCCCTGTGGGGAAGTGACAGGCACAGGTGCTTCTTTTGAGGATGAGGACGTAGGTTCTTCTTCTTGGGGTGAGGCAAGCCCAGGTGCATTTTAAGGGGACAAGGAGGGCCCTGGTGTTTGCTCTGGGGACGAGGCAGACAAAGGTTTTGGTCATGTTGTAGTTGGTGAAATCATGTTCACCGATGCTCATCAGTTTTGGAGCAAGGTGATACAGAAGAAAAATAAATTGCAGTTTAAACATCATGCTCTTAAACCTGTCTCTTTAATATATTTGTGTGCAATAATCTTGAAAAAGTCTAAAAACATTACAAAATTGCAAAGCCTACAAGACATTCTCAAACAAGTTTTTGTCTCATTTAGATATAAAAAGACACATGCCATTTACAGTGGAGGCTGGTGAAAAATATATTATAATATCGTTTCAATAGGCTGGTAACCATGGGAGTCTTTTAGCGTAGTATAGCTCCAATGTTGTGGAAAGCTCTTCCTCAAGACATCCGTCAAACATCCACCCTTCTCTTCTTCAAAAACACATTTTTATCTGAATATTACTCTTGAGCTCACAGTCTGTAAATTCTACATCGTTATTGATATTCTATTTGTTTGAATCCCTCTTTGTTATATCTTTAACCTAACTTTGTGAAAAATACTGACAACTGTGTTGAAAATGAACATCACTTAATATTAATATTTCATTTATTGAACTGTTGTATGGCAGCCATTATAATATGTGACTGCCATGAACAGAACTGAACTGTGGAAATATGTTAAAATGACGATGAGGGAGAAGAGAGAGTACGTTTCAATTTAGCACATGTTAAATAATAGTACTTAAATGTATAATTACACTGTAACAATGACATCTTTCAATAAAGAGTAACCCTTTATTGTAAGAAAAATAGTAGTGTAATATATATATATATATATATATATATATATATATATATATATATGTGTGTGTATATATATATATAAAGGTAAACTTTCAGTGCAAGCCTCACAACACTTTGTAATACCATTACACATGTAGCCTACTCCTTCTTTCGTTGGTGTGAGATTCCCTCAAAATCCATACAATCTCCCATGGCTGTACCACCTAATCAACATTCATGATATACATGTAAGATTGCTATCATACATTAAAAACATTATTTGTGTTCTTCATACAAACATGACTTACCACAACAGGAATGATGTGAAACAATTCAACAATCAATTCAAGTTAAAATAACAAGGTAAAAATGGACGAGGCAAACCTGAAAGAGCTGAGACTGAATTTAAAAGTTTAAGATATCAGGATATCATTAATTTTGATTCTTCAGAGAAAAGAGTAAAACAAAAATCTCATCTCTTTTTATCACTCTTCAGAGTAAAAAAAAATCAGCCTCAATGGAAATATATAACACACCAAGGATTCACATCATTAAACTCCACACAGACAAGCATGGTCCTTCAAAGCGCTTACTTGTGGCATTTTTTATTGTTTCTATTGGCTACTAGTCCTCCAACATTTCTTGGGTGTTGTTTTAGTAGTTGATGTTGACCCCTTTTATATATATAATACATAATACAAAACTTTGTTGATCATTAAAGTAATGATCATTATATAGTAAAGCCACTGAAGGTACATGACATAACAATGAAGCTTTTAGCCCTTCTGAGAAACAGGAATTTATTGTGAAAGACCCTCAGATATCTTTCAAAAACTTTTACATTCAGCCATATTGCTTTCACTTTTGCCTCATTCATTTTCAACATTGCACAGATAAATCCAAGAAGGGTCTTATTTGTCATCACCTTGTTATTTTAACTTTTATGTTGAATTTTCACATCATAGATGACTTGTAATTGTGCACCACTGGTCTCTTCATTCTCATTTACATTGGAGGGCCTTTATGTGATTTCAATAGCCTTATGTCTATGCATCAAATTGATCATAAAAAAATGTGACCTGCTGGCTTACTTTTTACTTTTAAGTTGTAAAGGTTGTATTTGAAATTGGTTTTAATCCATGTAAACAATAGAAAACTCTTGCATCATATTTAAGCTTGTTATTTGCCAAATGAGCATGAGACTATGGCACAGCAGAATAATTAGTAAAATCTCTAGTTACTTTGTCCAATTAGTGTCCTGCCTTCTCCATAAACACATTTTGTGGGGAAAAAAACCTTTAACAAAAACTAAATTGTTCACTTTATTCTGTTCATATAGGCCTGCACTATATTTGTCTCATATGGTACAAAGTCTATGTGACAAATGAGTAATCAAAAGTAGCCTAATCTAAAAGTAAAGAAAAGCGTAGTCAAAATACGACCTAAACCCGTAATCTAATAGATTACATTACTAACTACATTTTCCATGTATATTGTATTTATTTATTTTTAAAGGAACGGTTTAAACAAAATCTAAAACAAACAAGCAAAAAAAATACCCCCTCCAGTTTCCCATAATCCTCCTCTCCTCTGTACTTCGGGAAGCTGTATGTGTGCAGTTTGCGCTGTCTCGCCAGCATCATGACGGCGGCTAAGGGGAAGACCGCTTTGCAAGACTTTTGCATGTGATTAGGAGTTTATCCCCAACAGTCTGTGAAACTGGACTTGACGCATCATTCATATTCGGGTAAAGTTCCTGTTTGTATTTGTTTACGGGTCAATCAGCAGCAGTTGCAGCGGGGTCGTTATCGAGGCTTGTGCTATCAATGTAGGCCGCGCGGCATTAAATGCGGCTCTTACCGCGGCATTCTGCATATGAATGACAGCTTAAAACACGCAAAAGATTATAAAACACCTTTTTAGTGAAACCTCGCATGCATTGCTAGTAGCTATAATATTGTTAATGCACCTTATAGAGAGAGGCAGGCAGTCGCATTTGCACAAATGTGACTATTGTGCTTGTGCTAGTGTTTACAATGAACGGGGCTCCCACCCACCCACGGTCACTGGATAACAGGAACTATCAAATAATAATAAAAAATGGTGATTTTCTTTTTTCAGACAGAAAAACAACAACATAATAAAACATTTAGGCTAAGTCATGGAAGTTTGTTGTCGTTTTGTACACGCGGTAATCATGAAAAAAGTCATGTATATTGTCTGGTCAAAAAGTGTGGAGACCCACTCATTGAAGTACATAAGACAAAACAAATTAATTATATTGTGAGCAATAAACCCCAAAAGCTAGATCTGAAACAGGAAATGGAGTGATTTAACACTGCTACGGGCTCTGGTCTCTATTTAGACTAAAGCTATATTAACTTCTAGCTATATATTATCATTGTTGCTGCCATGTTTCAAATCGACACTCCCCTTCCAACGTCCAGGAACTCGTGTCTTATCTAGAATTCTGAGTTTCCCACTTTGTAAATATGACTTCAATTGGTCGTTCATGACTCCTTCAGGATTTCAGACTTCACTCGAATGGCATAATAATATAGGCTGTAGGCCGAGGTAGTTAAATATGAATGTGACCTTAGAATTAATGTAATGTAATTCATCCAGTGTTGCAGTTGAGAACAAGAGTCAAGACCAAACCCAGAAGATAGTTCAGTTTGAGCCAAGACATAGTCCACATGCTTCCAAGTACATGACATGACTCAACAGGCCATGTTTTCTTGGTCTCTAACAAAGCCTAGGCCATATTTTCTTTGTCATTGGTAATGATCTCTGGAGCATGTGGACTCTGTCTTGAAGTTTGATTCAAGACAGAGTCCACATGCTCCAGAGATCATTACCAATGGCAAAGAAAATATGGCCTAGGCTTTGTTGTCTTCAATCTCTGTCTTGACAAGACCTCAACCCTCTTCTGGTCTTATTCTTGACTCAAACTTGACCATCTTCTGGTCTCTGTGACTTGACTCAGTGAGCTGGTCTTAACTACAACACTGCATTCAGCTTCAAAATGCTGGTGCCTTTTATTTGCCATTTTTCTAATGCAGCCCTGCAGAATGTCCAAGATCAGGCGGAAGGTTACAGTGGAGAATTCAAAGACCATATCGGACAGCAGCAGTAGCACGACCACCCCCTCCCGCAGGCCCAGCGTGTTTGAGAGACTCGGGCCCAGCACGGCCAGTAATGCAGCAGAGGTAGGGATACTCGTCACCCACTATTGAGCAATGGAGCCTACCTAGAAAGTATTTCCGGTGTCTAGGTAGTAGCTCACTCGCTTTAAAAAAAAATGTTGGTCCAGGTGCCCTTGTAAAGTGTTAAAATGCAACAGACCGCCCACGTTTGTCTACCCTTGCAGACTCATTGTAGAAACTGGTTAAAGACTGGGAACTGCAGTTACGGTAACACGTGTCGGTACACACATGGAACCCCATCACGAGGAAAAGGCTTCTCTGGAACGTTCAGCAGGTGAGATTCCATTGAAGAGATGCTGTTTGATAAATGTACCTGCTCAAATTCTTGTCCGAATGCTTGACATTCTGCATGTGTGCTGGTCTGCAGGTCAGCCGAGAGGCCCCCTGGGGATCTCAGGGAGAGGATGAAGAATAAGAGACAGGATGTAGATGGTGACACACAGAAAAGAGACGCAGACGAACCCACTTCACCTACAACCAGAGTAGGTGGCTCTAACAGCTTACATTTGCCATTGTTGATTAATTGTTTTTGGTGAGTTCTTTGACATTTTGTGTTTCTCATTAGCAGCGAGATTCATCCAGAGGCAGACACAGGGAGAAAGAGGATATTAAAATCACAAAGGAACGCACTCCTGCTAGTGAGGAGGAGACCGCAGATTGGGAAGCCAGTCGTGAAGGTGAAGATTCTCCAAAGTTCCCACAAAGTTGTTGTATCTGATTAGAAGACATTTAAAGGGATAGTTCACCCAAAAATGAAAGTTCTGTCATCAATTACTCACCCTCGTGTCATTCCAAACCCAGAATACTTTTTTCATCTTTGAAATCTTAAAAAATAATTTTAATTGACACTCTATCTTATGAAGAGACGTGATAGCCTTGAGACTTGAGGCTTTATATGAACAAATTTAATTTAGGCTTTTATTCGCATAAAAACATTGATCAATGCATTTACATAGAGCATGTAGATTCTTGTTCATCACTTTTTTTTGTTTCAAACAGAGATCACGATTCTCCCACAATTCTGAACAGACAATTGTATAAAGTAATTTAGAAAGAAAGAAAAAAGTAAAAAAAAAAAAAAAAATGAATGAATGACTCCCTCATAAAGACTTCACGAACAAATCTTTTGAATTAAGGATTCAATGACGAGTACATTTTCCCTACATTTTTTTAACTGTCTCTTGTCGCCACTTTCTGATATAACAATGTAATAATACAATCATTATTTGAAGCATCAAGTTAATTTCAATAGGTAATTTACTCTAGTTTGGTCGCTACTGTAGACTTCAGTGTTTAAATCTGAGCTATAAACTTTTATCCCAGTACTTCTGTTCAAATGTAATCATTATAACATATAAGTAATGATACTGTGTGGTTGAAAAGACTGTTTTTTTAAAGCGGTTTCATTCCTTTACATGAATACCTATACATATTTGTCAAATGTTTAATAGACAGCCTATTTTTACAATGAATTGTGCAGCTCTAATGGTAAACTAAACTGTACTTGCTTGATGCACGAGAACAAAACCTCATTGTTTCTTGCATGTCAAGCAAGCACGTTAAAGCTTCCATTTTTGATGTGCTCTATGTATGTGCTTTGATCAATGTTTATATGTGAATAAAAGACTAAATTAAAAAAGATGAAGAAGAATTGTGTTTGGAACAACATGAAGGTGAGTAAATAACAGATGTTACAGAATTAACTTGATGGATGATTGATGAAGGGGTTTTGAATGCAGTACAGTCTTCTCATCACAGGTAATGCTTCGTTGTCTCCTTGCCATTTTTTCCCAGCATTTATATATTTGTCATTGATTTTTCTAGATTCCGATAACGGTGACTACGATTACGAGTTATCTCTTGAAATGAAGAGACAGAAGATTCAACGTGAGCTAATGAAGCTGGAACAGGAAAACATGGACAAACGAGAGGAGATCATCATCAAGAAAGAGGTATGTTAGATTGGGTTGCACGTTGCAGGGTCCTCGCGGGTCCTTATAAAGTCTTAAATTCAGTTATATCAAATTTAAGGCCATAAAAAGTCTTTGATATCTTAAATGGGATTAGACTTTTTCTTAACTATAATTTCAAGAGTTCTTAAATTTGGGGACGGAAAAACAGGAATTGCGATAGGACTTCAGAATAAGGGTGCTCCGTTCAAGATTTTTGGGGCTAATTACGATCATTGGAAGCAGTTTTGGCCGATACGATCACCAATACCGATCACTGAATTAAACAATTCTATTGTATATTAAGTGAATTTTAAGTATAAAAAAATGAAGAGATGAGAAAGTATCACAAATTGACAACTCTTATTTATTGGCAAGCAACATGTTGTGAAACATATTCCATTCCCTCTCTTGGCCCTCCTGTTACCCTCAAATTTACCAACATTTTTTTACACACTGGGGTCAATTGGACCCCAGAAATTTAAACCCACATAATGTTTTTTGAGGTTTTTTTTTAAAACAAAGGTTTGTGTCAGGTACTTAGTTCATCTGAAGGGAACGGACTGTCTTCAGAAAAGATTTGATGGCATATTCTTTTCATATTACCTCCATATAATGCTTAATAAAGGAGAAATTAGATATATATATAGAGTATATTTTGTCAATCTACATTTGAACTGTAAAGTTGTTTAAATCATGGCCTTTGCAATTAATCATTTTACTGATTAATGTTACCATATACATTTTACTGCATTTACTCAAAATATTGAAAGAAGGTTCATTTGAGTTATCCTGAATTTATCAATACAGATAGTAATGACATTCATGTTCTTAACAGGAACCAGTGTCCAAAACCAGGACCAGTAGTTCTTCTAAGGACAGGGTAAGTTATTTGAACACATTCTAAATTAATGTTAATTTTAGTATTAATTAGCCTTATATTACAGACGGTTATCTTTGGAGTTTTATTTTGGTGTGCTCTTGATCTGTCTTAGGCTTCTCTTGAGCGCACCAGTTCTAAGGGTTCACCCTCGTCCCGTAAATCCAGCGGCTCACCCAAACATAGAGCAGGGAAAGGTGGGAACTCTGGCAAGAAAGAAAAAAAGTCCTCCACTTCCTCAGTCATCTCCTCTCCAGTGTCTGACCAGAACAGGATAGAGGAGACAGACAGCAGGTTAGGAAAATGATCTGCATTTAGTTGAACTTAAACAGAATTGTATAAATTTGATCAAAAATAAATACTTGACTGCTATTTATTTTTTTGACCAGGTCATCTAAGAGTGGCCATGGAAAACGAAAAGGGCCACGGACACCCAGTCCTCCTCCTCCTGTCCCTGTGGAGAACCCAGTGATTGGGAAGAAACACAAAAATAAACACAAAAACAAGGAGAAATGTGAGGACAAACCTAAAGAAGGCAAAGAAAGAGGACGAGATGTGGAGAAACACAAAGAGAAAAAAGAAAAGCGCAGGTATGGTCCCCTTAAATATAAATCCACAAAACAGTTTCATACATTTTAGTATTGTTAAAAGTGATCCTGAAATTGTAAAAATTTTAAAAAAAAATGTGTAGACCAGTCTTTCTGCAGTATCAGCGGGATTACATCTATTTTGTACCATTTGGTAAATGGCTGCTTTGAATCCTTCCTCTGCATATTTGTGTTTGCACTCTTGAGTATATTTATAATTACAAGACTATCAAAGACATGTCTGTTGAGGTCAAGGTAGTGTGTTCCCAATAGTGCTTGCTATGGTACCAAAATTGGAACAGATAATCATGAAATATTACTGGGTTTGGTACGGACTACTGAGATAATGGTTTCGTGACAGCACTAATAGATTGTCATAAGCCGCTTTTCCACTGTCGGGCCAGTGCAAGGCAGGGCTAACAATGTGTCTGGCGGTGCCAATAACCTTGTAGTAGCCCAGCAGCGTTACCCTAAAACCTGTCCTTAACACGTTTCCATAGAACAACGTCACACAACTAGCTGACTGAAAACGTCTCTGGTTACTTACGTAACCTATGTTCTCTGAATAGGGAACGAGACGCTGCGGATAGCGCAGTGGGATATTCTCTGAATGTGCCGATTGTCTGAAGCCTATAGAATCACGCCAATTCATTGGCTGATGGCGTCCGCGCGACCTGGCTCCGCCCCGACGCACTCACGTCGCGTCATTGCATTCGCGCGCGCGCCATCTGCTCCTCAGATTTCTCTGCCGAAAAGAAAACTGTCAGCAGCGTGAAGAGCTTGGCCGCTAACGCAGCGTCTCGTTCCCTATTCAGAGAACATAGGTTACGTAAGTAACCAGAGACGTTCTCTTTCATAGGTTCACTCAACGCTGCGGATAGCGCAGTGGGAACGGACTACCAAACTCGCCAAGCTAGAACGCTTTATGACTGGTAACAAAAGAGACAACGACCAAGAAGAGTTCAAACAGAAAGAACCTGGGAACCCGGGGTCATGTCAAGATCCAAACTATAGAATCGTACAAAAGTGTGCGGAGAGGACCAACCTGCCGCAACACAAATGTCCTCCAAGAGTGCTCCTCTAAAAAGCGCTTGAGAAGACGCCACACTTCTGGTGGAATGAGCTCTAATGCTGAGGGGTGAAGGTAAGCCACGCACCCCGTAAGCCAACGAGATAGCCTCTGTAACCCAGTGGGAAATCCTCTGCTTCGATGCAGCAAGCCCACGGCGGCTAGCACCAAAGCAAACCAAAAGCTGGTTAGATTTCCTCCAACCGCCTGAGCGGTCTACATAAATCTTGAGAGAACGCACTGGGCAGAGCAAGTTAAGCTTCCTATCTTCCTCAGAAGAAAATGGAGGAGGGTGGAAAGCATTAAGGTTAACTACCTGTGAGCGAAAAGTAGGGAGAGAACCTTGGGGACATACCCTGGTCTCGGCCTCAAGGAAACTTTGACCAGGCCAGGGGCAAAGTCCAGGCAAGACTCGCTAACAGACAGGGCTTGCAAGTCTCCCATCCGCTTTAATGAGGACAACGCTAGCAAAAGAGAAACCTTGAGAGTCAGGATCCTATCCGGAGCTGACTCTAAGGGCTCAAAGGGGGCCATAGTCAAACCCTCTAGGACAACAGAAAGGTCCCATGAGGGAACTCTAGGGGAGCGAGCCGGTTTCAGGCGCTTCACCCCACGCATAAAAGCAGAAACTAATCTTAATTTGCCCAGGGGAATCTCATCCGATTCCCTATGTGCCGCAATAGCTGCGACATAAACTCTGAGAGTGGTAGCAGCCGCCCCAGCAGCAAACTTCTCCTGCAAGAATTCCAGTACTGAACCAACAGGGCAGTTAACTGGGTTCCTATCATGCGCTAAGCACCAATTCTTAAAAACCTTCCACTTGGAAGAATACAGTCGCATTGTAGAAGGGGCTCTGGCACTCGCAATGGTCTCCTGAACGTCAGTTGGGAGACCAGAGCTTAATGTTAACGGCCTTTGATCGGCCAAACATATAGCTTCCATATGTCTGGGCGAGGATGCCATATCTTGCCCTGCAGCTGTGACAGCAGATCTTCTCTGACTGGGATCCTCCAGGGGGAAGATTCCAGTAGAGGAATTAGCTCCGAAAACCATGGCTGAGATGGCCAGAACGGAGCCACTAAGAGGAGGCGGACTCCGCTCTCTCTCACTCTGGCCAAGACCGCCTGGATCAGTTTGACGGGCGGGAAGGCATAGAGTTTCTGCGTTGGCCAAGGGTGAGCGAACGCATCTATCCCCAATGGGGCCGGGGGACTCAGGGAGAACCAAAGCGGGCATTGGGACGACTCTTGAGATGCAAAGAGGTCCACCTCCGCCTCCCCGAAAACCTCCCAGATCAGGGCCACCGTCTGGCGGTTCAACATCCATTCCCCCGATCTGAGTTTCTGTCTCGACAGAAAATCTGCTGCGAGGTTCAGAACCCCTGGGACATGAACCGCTCTTAGGGAAAGGAACTTGCTCTGAGACCACAGGAGAAGGTGACGCGCATGCCTGTCTAGGGTGCGTGACCGAGACCCTCCCTGCCGGTTCACATGTGACACCACTGCCATGTTGTCTGTTCTGACAATGACATGGTGCCCCTCCAGGAGAGGGAGGAATTGCTGCAGAGCCAGGAAAACGGCTCTTAACTCCAGGCAGTTTATGTGCCAAGAGAGAGCTTCTCCAGTCCAGACCCCACACGCTGGTCTGCCCTCGAAAACTGCTCCCCAGCCGGTGAGAGAGGCATCCGTCGTAACCATCTGGCGACGAAATACCGCACCCATGCTGACCCCTTTCCGAAGAAAAAGAGGGTCCCGCCATACTGACAGGGCTCGAAAACAACTGTGCGATACCTTCAGTAGGCGAAGGGTTGACCCGGAGGGTCGAACCCCTGAGAGCTTCACCCACCACATGAAGGGTCTCATGTGGAGTAGGCCCAGCGGTAGTACAGAGGAGGCCGCGGCCATAAGACCCAGCATCCTGCGGCAGGTGCCCACTGACACATGATGGCCTAGTGAAAAACGAGCCAAGCATGTTGTCAGGCTGGAAATCCGTGCAGGGGCCAAGCGGGCCTGCATGAGAACGGAATCCATGTTCACCCCCAAGAAAACGGTGCTTTGAGCCGGAGCAAGAACACTCTTCTCCGAGTTCAACCTCAAACCGAGAGACTTGATGTGACTCAGAACAATGTCTCTGTGGTGGGCCACTAGCTCCCTGGACTGGGCTAAAATAAGCCAATCGTCCAGGTAATTTAGAACACGGATGCCCTGGAGCCGCAGTGGGGCCAGAGCTGCATCTATGCACTTTGTGAATGTCCTCGGGGCCAAGGAGAGGCCGAAGGGAAGGACCTTGTACTGGAACGCCCTTTCCCCAACGGCGAACCTGAGGAACTGTCTGTGTCGCCGAACAACCTGGATGTGAAAATAGGCATCCTTTAGGTCTATCGTCACGAACCAATCCCCTGGCCGAATCTGAGATGTGATAGCTTTCAGCGTCAACATCTTGAATTTCCCTTTGTAAAGGGCGAAGTTCAGTCGGCGGAGGTCCAGTATGGGACGCAAACCGCCGCCCTTCTTCGGGACCAGGAAATAACGGCTGTAAAAGCCTCTCTCGGATTCCCCTGGAGGGATCTCCTCTATTGCCCCTTTGAGAAGGAGGGAAGAGATTTCCTGCTGCAGTACAGAAGCCTGAATGGCGCTGTCTACTACAGTCAGAAAGACCCCGTTGAAACAGGGGGGATTGCGGCAAAACTGAAGAGTGTAGCCGAACCGAATTGTGCGAAGAACCCAAGACGATACCCCTGGTAAGCGCTCCCATTCTGGAAGGAAATGAGATAGAGGAAGAGGAATGTTGTAGTGCAGACGACATACCTGAGTGAGGGTGCCGTGTTGACGTTCCTGGGGTAAAGAGGTTGACTGTGCAGGAAGGCCGCTGGCGTCCTGGCACGTGACGGGAGGCATCGATGCTGGGGTCATGGTGACCCGGTCCGCCTGCTCCGGAGGAAAACGGAAAGTGCCTCCGAGGGTGCGGCTGGCAGTTATAGAGAGTGTGCGGGGTGAGGGGAGAAAGCAGAAAACGTCTCCTTCCTCCCGCACTGGACTGAGTCGAAATGGTGAAATATGGCCTGCACTTCGAGACACTCTGAGTGGCGAAGGTGACAGGGCAAGGAAAGGAGAGCTGGGGGGTGGGCAGAAACGTTTGCGCGGTCTGACCCAACCCTGAGAAGGCAGAGGAGCTCTCCTTTTTCCGACCGGAAGGTCAGGAACGGCTCTGGGCCGTCGAAGCGGTCGGTTTGTCGGACCGCTTCAATTGGAGGCGTTTGTGAGGCCGTTGACGGGGAAATGGGCGACCTCGGGCTCCCCAAACCGTGGTAGGTGGGGGATGTCCCTGTTCGCTCCTCCTGGAAGAGAACTCCGGTCTAGGAGAGGGACGTTCTCTGGGTCGCACCGGGGGTGGAGCAGAAGGTTCCCTAGCCCTCCTGGGCATGAACTGCCTGAACGCGGCCGACTGGGATTTGGAGGAGCGGAATTTCTCAACCACAGTGTTGACCGCCTCACCAAACAACCCCGTCTGAGAGATGGGGGCGTCCAAGAGGAAAACCTTCTCTTTGTCCCGTATTTCCGTGAGATTAAGCCACAAGTGGCGCTCCACCGCCACGGAGCCGGCCATAGAGCGACCTAAAGCACGTGCGGTATGCTTGGTGGCCCTTAAGGCTAGATCTGTAGCCTTACGAAGCTCCTTGACCGCTTCAGGGGTCACGCCGTCGCCCTCGTCCATTTCCTTCAGGACGTCCGCCTGGTAGGCCTGGAGAATGGCCATAGTGTGCAAAGTCATGCCTGCCTGCCCAGCCGCCATATAGGATTTTCCAATGAGAGAGGAAGTAGTCCTACATGCTTTAGAGGGAAGGAGGGGGCGCGACTTCCAGGACGGTGCAGACGACGGAGCAAGATGGTCGGCTAAAGTCTCCTCAATCGCCGGAATGGCGGAATAGCCCTGTTCCACAGAACCTACTAGGTTGGTGAAATCAGCAGCTGCCGCATTAGTGAGGCGCGAAGAGAAAGGCTGCTTCCAGGATCTGGAGATCTCATGATGCAGATCACTGAAAAATGGTAGCTTCCTCCGTTGCGGCCTAGAATTAGGGCCGCTGAGAAGCCTCTCGTCGAGTTTAGAGGATTGAGACTCACGTGGCTCGTCGGGCCAATCAATAGTGAGCTTCTCCGTAGCGCGCGAAAGCACGTCCACGAGCTCCGCGTAGGCCGCAGTAGGCCGCGCTTCCTGGCCGCTCGGCGGGATAACCTCGTCGGCGAGAGTAGGCCCGAAATCCTCTGAGTCGGATGCCTCGGTAAAAAGTATATCCTCCAGCCCAAAAGAAACCGCGTCGCGTGCTCCCGGGCTGGGGCGCAAATAATCATGTGAAAATTCGACTGGCATGCCACGTGCGTGCCGAGGGGAGGGAGGGAGAGAAAGAGCGGGGCTCGTCTGCTCGAACTCCACGTCCTCAAGCTCTACATCCGAACCCCAAGCCGCGGATCCTCGAGAGGCCTCGGGAGCGCGGCAGGGGGAGACGAATGATTCTCTCTCAAAGACCGCGAGCCGCGATTTGAGGGTTTTGAGCAACAAATTTTCACAGAATTTGCATTTAGAAGATCCTATAATAGCCTCACGCGCATGTGAAAAACCCAAACATTTAACGCACTTACTGTGTGGGTCGTCGTTAGCGATGTAACGAGCACATGGCGGAGTACAGCGTCTGTAATCCATGGCAGCTTCACCGTAAGGAGAAACAGAGTTCCGCTTAAACAGTCGCAGAAGCGCCGAGAATAATCCTTAGAGATAGTTGTTAGCTTTCAGAAAAACCACGAGCGAAGGGCAAACGTGACCGCTTCGTTCTGAAGGTAGAGAAATCTGAGGAGCAGATGGCGCGCGCGCGAATGCAATGACGCGACGTGAGTGCGTCGGGGCGGAGCCAGGTCGCGCGGACGCCATCAGCCAATGAATTGGCGTGATTCTATAGGCTTCAGACAATCGGCACATTCAGAGAATATCCCACTGCGCTATCCGCAGCGTTGAGTGAACCTATGAAAGAGAACTACATATAAAGAGACCACATGCTTATTCAGTTGCTCCTGCTTCCATTTATTTGTCACAGGATCACACAAATCAACTCCATTAATGCTTTTAAGTCCAAAGGCTTACACATTTAGAAAAAAATATCTAAAATTACACTTTGTCAAATTTCTTTAGAAAGAATGAACATTTACTTTAAATTTTCCACCATTATGTGACCTGAGGATGTTTGAGAGATCTCTCCTGTCTCACTATACAGTTATCATTTTAGCCAGAGCAACAAAGGGAGCTCACTGACAGAAAACAGGAGTTATGAGTTAACCGGTTAAGCCCAAGTTGGTCCGCTTTGGACCAAGGTATTCGGCGACCAAAAACCCTGGCAGTTGGCCCTGAGGAAGGCCAGGAAGTACCAAGTGGAAATGCAACTGGCCCTGTTACGCACTAGCACGCTCGCTTTTTGGCCCAACAGTGGAAATGCAGCTATTATGTGTTGTATTTGCTCATTTCAATGGTGCTGGGCCAGATTCAATTGATAGTATCTGATTTATCAGTGTGTGAAAACAAATCAAATATATTTTAGTTTGAATATTATAAAACAATATATCAATCTTTGACCTTTCCTTGATTACAGGGACCGATCAGATAGTTCCCATAAAGCCAAACGCTCCATAACATCAGAGGAACGTTCTGGAAGCCTTTCCCCACCCTCCAGGGAAGTGTCTCCCCCGACCAGAAGGAAGTCATCATCCCCCAAACCCACCTCCCAAAAACAATCCTCGCAGCAGAGGTGAGAAGAGCTGCACTTAAATAATTGTTTATCCAGTGTCACTTCTGACATATCTTTGAGATATCAATGAGCCTTTCAATATTTTGATCAGTTAAGTGTCAAAATCAATCAAATCCTAAACAAAATTGTTAGTTTCTAATTAAGTATTTTACAGCAGTGGCTCAGTGGTTCATGTAGGTTGTCTACAAACTGGAAGGTTGGTGGTTCAATCCCCGGTTCCACTTGACCAAGTGTGGAGGTGTCCATGAGCAAGACACCTAACCCCAGCTGCTCCTGACGAGCTGGATGGCGCCTTGCATGGCTGACGTCGGTGTATGAATGGGTGATGTCGGTGTATGAATGGGTGAATGTGAGGCAAAATGTAAAGCGTTTTGGTGGCCTGTGGGTCTGTGAAAGCGCTATATAAATGCAGTCCATTTACCATTGGAGTAATGGCTCTTTAGGCCTTGACACACCAAGCCGGTGGGCCATTGGTAAGCGTCTGTCAGATCAGTTTTTGGGGTGTCGGAGCCTGCCAGTGGCGTTTTGGTCAATTGATCATGTTGAATCAGTGTCAGTCAGGCTGTGAGACCGATCACTCTGATTAGCTCAGCTGTTCAGCTTTGCAAACCAGAATAGCGAAAGTGAAGAGTGCACACACAGAAGGCTATTCTAATTTTACTTATTATTCTTACCTGAGCATTAAATTACGCAAATATTTTCATAACGGCATGACTGTCTCAAATAGGGATGTAACGATATCAAAATCTCACGGTACGATACAATTTCGATATTGACCTCACGGTACGATATTTATTGCGATATTGTGGAAAAGCTCACGGTATTGTTAAATAGCTCACGATAGTGTTTGTGATGATAATAGCGAAAAAATAATGACATTTATTCTGCTTTTGCCAGTCAACAGGCAATTTATTGTTGTATTTATGGATCATGACAACATAAAACGCTGATCACATAGTGCTTTTAAAGTGCAAGTTGTAGTCAGGAACATCAATACTCTGTAGAGTAATATTTGGTTGCATAACTGATTCTTCTGTGCAATGTTCAAGTTAAGAAGCAACTAGAACAATAGTAAACATAAACAATAGGGAATTCCCTTTAAGTGCAAACAAAGTTCAAGTTAAGTCAGGTTTAAATGTGCAAGGCAAATAAAAGCAGCCTTTTAAAACTGGTATTTAGGAACATAACTTAAACTTAAAAAAAAATAGTCAGTCAAGAAGCCTTTAAAAAAAAAACACTGACCTATCATTTAGCTTATGTTCACGTTTTTCATCAGAAAGATCAAAATATCTATTGCAAGAAAAAAAAAAAAAAAACAGTAAACAAAAATCCTTAAACAGTCTGGCAAAAAGCCTTCTGAAAAACACTGAACTATCCTTTAGCTAATGTTCAAGTTTTTCTTTAGAAAGATCAAAAGATCTACATTGCAAGGGAGAAGAAGAGACCTCTGGGCATTTACAATATCCCCTGCGGTTAAAATATTCTTTCACTGGGCACCGAGGTAGCGGGTATACACAGGTAGGTCTTTGCTAATGAAGACAGAATAGGATACCGCCCTGCATTGTCTCTCCACCACTTAAGAGGGCAAGCAGACAGAGAAACTAATGCTTCTTTGCAGTAAGAGTCAATTTCTGCCTGAATTCCACCTGTGACTTGATTACTGCTAAAAGAAGAGCCAAGGAGGTCCTCAAGGGCATGCTTCTTAAGAGGAGGCACAAAGCTTGCGCTGCTGTCGTCCAGATCTGCTGGATGTGGGCTCCTGGGCAGCACATCTTGGTCCTGGTTCATAAATTATAAAAAGACATTATATTAGCATTTTGTTACATTTTATTGTATTTCTCTCAATTTTCTCTATGGCACAGCGTTAACATTTTTACCTGTTGTTGCATCTGTGATGCTTTGAACTTTATTCTTTCATAGACGTCCTCTCTCTCTGCACTGCCTAGATGTTGCAAGGTCCGAAAGCGTGGATCCAAAGCACTGCTCTCCTGCATGAACTTTTCATCCTCTCCTTGGTATCTGTCAGAAAGATCCTTCAGAATGGCTGCCTTCATGAGCAATGGCATTTGAGTTGTGATTATCTGTGGCCATGCTGTCTTGAATCATTTGTTTTAGTGGTGAAATGAGAGATATTGTTGGTTGCGAGTCATCACAGAGAACAGTTGTGGCCTTTTTTTATTGGTAAAAGAATCTTCACAAGATCCTCTGCATTTGCAATGTCAGATGTGTCCAAAGTGTCAATTTCACGTGACTTGTGTCTCAGTTCATCACTCAGTAGGGCTGCAGCAACAGCTTGTTGTTGTTCAAGGTAGCGCTCCACCATGTCCAGAGAGCTATTCCATCTTGTCACTACATCAATGATGAGTTTATGTACAGGGAGATTGAGTAGTTTTTGTTTGGTGGTCAGCACGGCTGTGGCTGTAGAACTGCGGTGAAAAAAACTTGCTACACGTCTGACTCTACCGAGGAGCCGGCTCACTGCGTTGACCTTTAAACCTGCTTGGGAGACCAGGTTTAGTGTGTGCGCAAAGCACCGTATGTGAGGGGACAGTTCGGCTTCCTTTACTGCTACTCGCATGTTGCTTGCGTTGTCAGTAACAACAGCGATCCTTGTTCCAATCGTGTCCAGCCCCCATTCTTTGACTGCAGATTTAAGGACTTCGGCTATGTTTACGCCAGTGTGTGATTCGCTAAGCTGTCTAGTTTGTAAAATGTAACTTTGCATTTCCCATTCACTCGTCAAAACATGTGCCGTAATAGTGATGTAACTGTGAGTCGCTCTGGAAGTCCACCCATCAGTGGTAATAGCAATGCACTCAGACTGTTTAAGGTTCAACATGACACGTTCTTTTGTCTCACGGTAAAGAGCAGGGAACACAGTTTGACTAAAATGAGCCCGCGACGGCATTTGATACTTCGGCTCAAGCTTGGCCACTAACCTTTTAAATCCTTTGCCATCTACTGCAGAAAAGGGACGTAAATCACACGCTATGTATTCCGCGACGTACCTCGTGCTTTCTTGAGCCCTTGCGCTGTTGTGTGGCATAGTTGTTGAAAATGCCTCCTGCAGGGTTTTTTGACTGGACAGGACTTTCTTTGTGAGAGAATCTGCAAACTTTTCGGGATGATGGGTCGTCAGATGACTTCGCATGTTGCTTGTGTTTCCCGTGTTGTATCGCAGTTTACTGTGGCAGTGCTTGCACATAGTCCATTGTCTGTCCACCACCTTCTCTCCTTTTGCGTTTTTTGACACGGCGAAACCAAAATGTTTCCAGACATCTGATTTAAAAGCTGCAGGGGCTGGCACAATCTCAACTTCGGGGTTGTTGTTTTCATCCTTACAAGTATCGCTGTCGGCCATGCTGGCTTGCTGTGAGCTTGTGTGGACAGCGTGCAGCGTGCAATCCTATTGGCTTAACAGCGGTTGTTGTGACGACGCAGCGCAAAGGATCATGGTCTATGTAGTTAACAATGATTTTTTTCCCGCGGGACTGTGTTTATTCCTCTTGTTTTTTGACGGACACCTGTCCTTTTAATATTGTAACCCAACCACGACGATATCGAGACACGTTTACCACCGCGATAGCGCGATATCGTCAATATCGTTACATCCCTAGTCTCAAATGAAGAAAGTGATCGACATGATTCATACTCAAAATGTGAAGCAAGAGCTTCTTTGTTTACGGTTTACTTTTTGAATGATGAATATAGACTACTGCCATGTTTGCTGCTATAGACAGTTATTTCCTCTAACACAGGCACAGAATGTTCATGCTAGTTGGCTGTTGTTTTCTGTGTGTTCAAGCTCAATCTTTTGGTCCAGACTGGAGGTGACAGCACAGTCGGCTTTTGTCACTGCTAGTTCTTTGATGTTGGTTTGGTGTGTCATGGCCTTAAGTCCCTACAAGCTGACAAATATGAGTGGAATATCCTGACGTTTAACTTGCATCACTATTTTGTTTTAGAGATATTGTGGGTACAGCTATCAATTTAATCTTATGCGTTTCCTCTCTCAGGTCTAGAACTCCACCCCGCCACCGCCGGAGCCCCTCCCCTCTCTCTCGACAACACCACTCTCCCTCTTCACACTCTGGCTCCTCGGCCCAGAGACACTCCCCATCCCCTCGCCACAGACGCGGTTCTGTCTCTCCTCTTTACCGAGACCTTCCTCCTCCATCCTCATCCTCACCCCCTCCCGCTCAGTCTTCACGACGCTCCCGCTGTTCACTCACCCCCCAGAGAGACCCCTCACCAACACCCGCCCCTCGCAGGTCCAGCCCCAGCACCAGTCACCGCTCGCAGGGCAGGGAGAGGGGGAGAGCAGAGCGAGACAGGAGTCCAGCACTGCAGGAGAGGCGGCATGAGCGCAGAGATGGTGAGGGACACATATCTCTATATTACACAGTCATTAGAGAGTATTTGGCTTTTGATGTTAATGACTTGTGAACAAATGAGCCAATTATTTTTTTAATGATCCATAAAGTCAGTGACTTGTTCAGAGCCTCAGCTGACTGAACTGACTTCATTGAAACATGGCACACAATCAAAATTAACTGGGAACCATAAAACAAATACTTAAGTTTCATGAGACATGCATTATTCTATTTATCTATGCAAGTAAAAATACACTACCGTTCAAACTTTTGGGATTTGTACGATTTTTAAAAATGTTTTTGAAAGAAGTCTATTTTGCTAACCAAGGCTGCATTTATTTTAATCGTAAAAACAGAAATATTGTAAAAAATATAATTAAAATAAAAAATACCTTTTTGTATTTCATATGTTTAACTGTTTTCCATTTTAATATGTTTTACAATGTATTTATTCCTGTGATGGTAAAGCTGAATTTTCAGCAGCCATTACTCCAGTCTTCAGTGTCACGCGATCCTTCAGAAATCATTCTAATATGCTGATTTGGTGCTCAAGAAACATTTCTTATTATTATCAATGTTGAAACCAGTTTTGCTGCTTAATACTTTAGTGGAAACAATGATGCACTCAATTGCTCACTTAATTTCCTTTCTGCCCTTAGAGAGCCGCGGGAAACGTGAGAAAGACAGCAGCCGTGATGAGCGAGACTACGATATCGAGCAGAGTTCTTCCCGAGATGAGCGTGATTGCAGGGACAGCCGAGACCGCCGCAGTGAACGGGATAGACGAGATGTCCGGGAAGAGCGGCAGCACCGCGGCGAGGTCAAAGACACTCGGGATGCCCGTGCAGCTGAAACGCGAGAACGTTCAGGACGGGAATCCCTGGAGCATAGGGAAAGGGACCGGGAAAGGGAAAGAGAGAGGGAAAGAGAGAGAGAAAGAAATGAACCCCATAGAAAGAAGGAAACAACAACCCAAGAGGAGAGGAATTATGGAAGAGGACATGGAAGGGAGGAAATGAGAAATGAGAGCAGAGTGGACAACAGGAACGAATCCCGAGCTGAAAGAACAGGCAGAGGAAGGGGCCGTGGATCAGACGCCACAGAGAAAGGTGAGAAGATGCTTGCCTTGTGTGCGCCAACTACCTCACATTCTTTGTCAGCTACATCCAAAAAACTGACGATATTAGAATTTCGCTACATGGTTATTGTGGCCAAAGTAATTCACGATAACAATATTATTGTGATTTCTATAGAATTGTTTTAATGAATGAATAATGATATCAGTTGGGGCTGTACGATTAATCAAAATTGTTTTTCGATTTTGGCTTCCAACAATTCTGAAAACAAGATAATCGAGGTAAAACGATTATTGTGCCGCATTCCCTCCAGCCAGCACTCCTTCCTTGCCTTCACAGTGCTCCCAAACTTAACCTCCAAATCAGCCAAATAAGTGAGTATTGTAAAATGCTGTCTACTGTAACTGTGGGGACGTGTTCAATATTAAACAGTGTTATGTACATTATAGCCGCAAAACACTGTTTGCTAGGGTGGCTTTCTTTGTGCACGCTCTGAGTCGAAGGCGAATGCAGATAAGCAACTGGGCTTCGGATACGTGCCTAAATATAAAAATGTCAAAATGCCTTTTTGGCGAGTTTTCATCAGGGATGCACCGAAATTTCGGCCTGTGATAAGATATCGGCTGAAAATGACATTTTCAGTTTTTGGATGATAGAGAAAAAAGGCCAAAAATATATGCCGCCCCTCAGTGTTCAGCACTCATTTTTTTGTAACTTTGCGTGCGGCGGAATAACTTTAATTTTATATACCGGTGTATATATATCTCATAGTAACAGTAATCTTCAATACTGGTATATTGCAACTGGTATATAGCTGTCAACTGTGTTGCTAAATTACTTTTGTGTTTATACACCTCAGAATCCTTTCTTTCGCTTGTCCACAGCAAAAATCCCACTTTAAAGTTTAAAAAGATGCACTCTCAGCTGGAGGAGAGCTTCAGCTTGAAAAATGCTTGAAACAATTATTAGCTACTTTTTTAAGGAGAATACTATATTTTTATGGAATAATATGAGAACTTTATATACAAATTATATAATAAAAATATATTTTAAATACTCAGGCAGAGGATGTGATGAATTTTGTGTTTCAGGTACATCTCGTGGTGGTAGAGCATCTCAGACTGACGCTAGCAGTGCTAGTGGGCATGACAGCTGGGAGTCCCGCAGCAGTGGCCTGAGAGAGAGGAGCTCAGAGAGGAACACTGATCGTGATCGCTATGACAACGACAGACCGAGAGGAGAACAGCCCAGAGATGAACGGCGGGGAGGACATGCAGAGAGAGATCGCCGTGACAACAGAGAAAGAGGTGACTGATATTGATAAGCAAGACATGTTCTTATTATTGGCAGATACCAACTTATGTGGCCCTGCTATTACAGAAAGCGCAAAGGCCCTGATATACTTCAAGCTAAATCGAAGAACAAACTGGTGCGATGTCAATTTGAACAAAATCAGGCCAAGTTTGTTTTGTGTTCTTTTCAGCAGTTTGAAACGGTCTAGCTGTAAATGCCTTCGAAATACCATTGGTTTGTGGTGATTATGTAATAGGTAGATGTGCTCTGAGGCCCCGACTTCTTTGACGTGGAAATCTTCTCTGGTTCATTTCTCGATTCATAGGTTTTCGATTCGAGATTTCACATTAAAATTCGATGCAATTCGATTCTGCTTTTTTTTTTTTATATGCATTCATTGGATAGAAATGCTTCCCCCAATGTGATAAATAAAAATGATAAAGTAGAAATTTACATTTAAAAGGCTTTAAAAAGTATTGTTAGTTCATGTTGACTATTGTGTAGAATAGTGTTAATGGCTACACAACCAGGTGCATTAAACACACAATGCTTCCATGGAGAGACCAACTAATCCTAAACAAACGTTCTCTTTAAACGGAACATTTTCCTTATGATGATTCTTAAAGAAAACGCGCCAGGTGTCTACTGTTGCTATTGTAACGAACGCAACTTAAATGCACATCTGATTGATGGATAAACGCGTGCTCTTATTTCAATATTGTTAACAGTTTCCTTCGTACATTCATTTTAACGAAATTAAGATACATTTTATTTATCATTCTTTGGAACTGTGCGTATGCATTTTAGAGACAGTGTTTGCTCCGTCCATGCTATAAATGCACATTATTGAATAAGCTGGGTTTTACTTCAACTGCTCAGGTAAATGTCAAAGGAATGACCCATTTTCAGATTTATCAAGCTTAGTCAAATCAGGGTTTATTTTAATAACTGATAAGTCCTTAAGCTTGTTCCAGTCTGGATATTCTCGCAAATTGAAAAACCGTCCAAACACGCTTTATTCATAGTATTTTTATTTAATGGAAAAATATCACAGATGTTATAAATGAATAAATGACTGTCAATGTTTACACATTTTTTTTATACGTTTTTTTTTACAGTAATTTACACGATTACTGGTTGACTTCAGGAAAGGGAAGAACTGTTCTCCATTTACTAGTCACTCTGGATACCTAGTATTCAAATTACATGTGCCATAACCTTTTGGTTACACTTTATTTTAAGGTGTCATTACCGTGTAATTATATATTTAAGTACTGAGTAATATTAAGCAACTACATGTACTTACTAAAGGGTTATGGTAGGATTAGGATTTGGTTGAGGGTTAGTTGCATGTTATTGTGCATAATTTATATAACATAACATTTGTAAAAACGGACACTGTAAAATAGTGTTACCAACCCTTTTTATGCCGTTTTTTGCCACAAAACGCCAACGGTGAGTGGTATGTGTCTGACACTTCAGTAAGCTTTAAACCTTGATGGACAGAATTGCAACAAGGCTTTTCAGCACAGCAACAGCAAATTTCTTCTGTGTAAATTGTGTAAGTTTGTCTGTCAAGTGCAAAAAAGCAACAAAGCACCATAAAAAGTATTCAGTGTGACTTGTTTGCGATTGTTCAAGTTTTCTGAAGTCATACAATAGTTCAGTGTAAGGAATGGGACGAATTTAAATTTCCCTTCTGAAAACTTTTGAATTAAGTGGATAAGTGTGTGAACTCCTTTAACGTCAGAGGGCATGGAGAGCAACTTTTTGTGGTGTTGATGGAAATTTGTCTTTGTTCGACAGAACAAAGAGCGCCCTCTCCTGGCCGCCAGCAGAGCCGCGGCGAGGACCTTGAGCGTGAAGAAAGGAGAGATGATCGAAGGAGCGATCGAGGGGATGATAGACGAGACGACCGCACCCGTGACAGAGAGAAGGACAGGGAAAGAGAAAGAGAGAGGGAACGGGAAAGAGAGAAGGAGAGAGAGAGGGAGAAAGAGCGGGAAAGAGAGGCTGAAAGGGAACGTGAGCAAGTCAGGGAGAGGGAGCGGGAGAGAGAGAAGGAAAGAGAACGAGAGAGGGAGAGGGAGGAGAGGGAAAGGGAGCGGGAAAGAGAGAGGGAGGAGAGGGAAAGAGAGCGAGAGGAGCGAGAGAGAGAAAGGGAACGAGAAAGAAAGGAGAGGGAACGGGAGAGGGAGCTAAGAGAGAGGGAAAGGCAGAGGGAGTGGGAGGAGAGAGAGAAAGGGAGGGAAGAAAGGCGGGACAGAAGAGATGAGCCACGAGACGAACGCTCTGCCCGAGATGCTCATGAAGAGAGAAAGAACACGTAAGTGCTGCAGTGTTAGTACAAACTCTCTGGAATACTTGTATTGAGTAAATATTACTGCATGGCTGCTAAAATGTTTAACACGTCGTTGTTCATAACTACATACTGGTGATGCTTATTAAAATCATTTTACAGTGTCTTTCTTATCATACCAGGGTAACACCATTTTCTTCCTGATGAAGATTAGCCAATAATTATTTTTCATGTTATTGGCCATATCAAATTAAAATGTGTCTTATCTACATAAATTAAAAACTAAAGTTCTACAACTGAATTGACATCACATCATTGTGAAAAATGGATGTTCATTTTGATATTTGCCAAAGATTACAACACCTTTAATTGATTTCAAAGGCCATTTAAATGTAAAAATACAGGAAAATACTATTTAAAATATCCAGTATCGAAGATATGTATCCAATATCTGATACCAGTAAATTTAAATATCTCTAACAACAGTCGATAACCAGTATATTGTATCAATACATCATGCATTCCTATTTAATCATATTTTAAGACCGAAGCTAATTTGCACCATTTTGCAACTTAATGTTTGGCTATAGATAAAGTTATCTTGCAGACTTTCTTGCAGTATTCATTTAATATTATGGTGAACACAGACATAATTTACTCTTGAACACCTAGAAGCTTGGAAGTTCTCTAATAAAGCAGTGTGTTTTGTGATACTAACAAAATGACTGTACACTTGCACAACTGCTTAACTTTAGGGTCAGTAAGTAACACTCAGTTTGTGAAGAAATTAATACTTTAATTAAAAAAAGATGCATTAAATTGTTTCAAATTAATTCTGTATTTTCTTTAACTTTCCTGCAATCCTAAGTCACAGTTTAGTGTATCATGATTTCCACAAAAAATTAGGCTAATCGGCACAACTGTTTTCAACATTGGTAATAATATTAAATATTTGCTGAGCACCAAATCAGCAAATTTGAATGATTTCTGATAGACCATGAGACTGAAAATTCAGCTTTGCCATCACAGGAATGAATGACCTTTTTAAAATATATTAAAATAAAAAAGTTATTTTAAATTTATCTAACTTTTCTGTATTTCTGATCAAATAAATGCAGCCTTACTTAGCATAAGACTGCTACTTAGCACTAAAAAAATTACAGTAGTGCAAACTTTAGACTTTCTCAGGTTTTTTAAATACTGTTTGCCCTTCTGTTTGCTTGCAGCCGTAAGAGACATCGTGCTGAGAACACTCCCAGTCCACGGCCATCTCCTAAAAGAGGGCGAGAGGTTAGCCCTGCAGACAGTGATGGTTACAACAGCACTGAGGAGAAAGGTAAGACTTCAACTGAGCAAGTGCATGGTTATGTTTTCACCCCTTAGTGAAAACATGCACTTGGCATAACCTGGCTCATAGGTGTGTTGTGCACATATGCAGAATATTTGCACATAAAATGTATGGGTTTGTTTCAGGCGAAAAGCACCGACTGCTGAGTCAAGTGGTTCGTCCTCAGGAGACCGCTCGCTCACCTGTCCGCTCCTTTACTGATGAAAAACCCAATCGCTGGAAGGATGAAGAGCGGCGTGGCGAGAAAAAAGAAGGCCGCGGCCGAAATGAGGAGGTAGATTCTCGTGGTGAGAGAGGAGCAGTAAGAGGTGCAGAGCGACGTGGAGAACAAGCTCCAGAAGTTTCTGCTACGGTCATCACTGACTCCAGGAGGGTAAAAGAGCAGAGGGACCTCCCTTCTGCCGCCCTCACTCCTCCTCCCATGGAGGAGAGAGACCCTTTACCAGTAGTACTTGAGGAGGGCAAGAAAAAGACTAAATCTCAGAAGAAAAATCTGAAAAAGAACCGTAAAGAGGAGGAAGGGGCATCTGGAGAAGGAGACCGTAGTAACCCTGAGCCACCGCCCTCCTCCACTGTGGCCGAAGCCCCCCAGGCTCTCCTCTCACCTCGCAAGATACCCAAGAAGAAAGCCTTAGAAAGGAAGCGCAAGCGGTCACGGGGTCCCGAGTCGGATGTTTCTGAGGACGAGCTGGTAGCCCAAGCCCCCGTCAGCAAGAGACGACGAGGCCCACGTACTCCCCCGCCAATCAACAAGGATGACCTTCCCTCCCAGAGGGCTTTAATGGCTGGACAGAGTACTTTCCCAGTTAAACTGGAAGCCAACTTCAGTGACTGGTCTGATGAAGACGTACCAGAGCGAGGCGAGAGCTCCTCTGCCTCCCTGCCATCCGATAGGCCTCCGGAGAGGCTGCTTCCCTCAGAGCGTCTCCCCAGAAGGGGTGCACGTGGCGGGGTCCGGGACCGTACGGACCCCCCAATCGCCCCGCTGCTCCCTGACCCTCCGATGCTGATACAGTCTCTTCCTTTACAGCCATTACTGCCGCAACACATGCTGCGTAAACCGCAGCAAGCGGACATGCAGCAGCAGCGTAGCAGTAGCATGGGCAGCAACCAAAGCCGTGCATCTTCGAGAAGACTACGCTCGCCCTCCAATGAGTCGGCTCACCGGGATGAAGGCCCTCAGGGGCTTAGGCCCCGCAGAGGACTTCTCCAAGGGGGCAATTCCCGGGAGAGAGACAGAGAACGGGAGAGGGAGAGGGAACGAGAGAGGGAGAGAGCAGCGGTCAGTGAACAGATGGGAGGAGAGAGGAAGTCAAGGATTGATCAGCTTCGGAGAGGAGAACCCAGTCGGAGTACTTCCTCAGGTGAGACTCCTCAGAAGATTTGAGTTTCTTAGTATTCTTCTTAGTATTTTTGTTGAAAAAAAAAGGTTGGGGGTGGGAATTGTTTGGAATTTCACATTTAGTTTAACCAAAAATTAAGGAAAGATTGACAAGCGATCAAAACAAGATGTAGAAAAATACTACATAAGGAAAATCAGCCTAATTTCATTCTCAGTATTTAGTGATTTGGCATTAGATGCAGGATATTTTCACTCGCTATCACAAGCAGGTTTTGTTGTAAGTTACCACAGGAACCGATTGAACATGCTTCTTGTGTGTAGAATGTACCTGTACACAATATGCATTAATAAAAATGGCAAGATTTAAAACTAACAAAAAATGATGTGTGAAAGAATACCTAAACAGTTGTTATTGTAAATTTTTTAATGTTTAGGTTTTGTATTCTCTATAACATGTAAACTTTTATCTGCTTGCACAGACCGGCAGGACTCTCGGAGTCACAGTTCTCGTCGTAGTTCACCAGAGTCTGAGCGCCAGGCTCGCTCCAGAGCCGGCTCCTACGACAGCCGTGAACGTGACCGAGAGCGGGAACGAGATCGTGAACAGTTGGATCGAGAGCGTGAGAAAAAGGATCACCGTCAGCTGCAAAATCAACAAACCCAACAGAGAGATTGGGAACCTGAACCTCGTGAGTGGGGTGGGCGGGGCAGAGAGCCCCTCCTCCGTGGCAACCGGGATCCAATGAGAGAGAGAGAGTTGCGGGAGATGCGTGATAGGGAACGACTCTTACCTGAAGGACTGCTGCCACATGAGCGAATGGATCGTGAGCGTGGTGAAAGGGACCGTGAGCGTGAACGGGAGAGGATGCTTCCGTTTGACCTTCAAGCTCACCGGGAACCAAAGAGCAGAGGTGAAATTAAGATGGAGAGGGGAGAGTATGAACCTCTGTTACCCAGAGAAGCCCTCATGGATGTAGATAAACCAGCCGACAATTCACATCTGCAAGGGGAAACTTCTGAATTAGAGAAAATGGATAGTCTTGATGGTAAGTCTCCTCCACCACTATTTCTCAAACTATATAGTTTGATGTATAAGATTGTTCAATTTTACCTAATGTATGTGTGTCTGTTCATTCAGAAGAAGAGGATGGAAAAGGGGAAGATGTGCAGTCTGTTGTGTCAGGTGGTGAGGAATATGAGCCAATCAGTGATGATGAACTGGATGAGATTCTGGCAGACAGTCAGAAGAGGGATGACCAACAAGACGAAGAAAAGGTTTCTGGTACGCAAAACCACTTAGTTCACTTTAAAATTCTGTCATCGTTTACTCACCCTCAAGTTGTTTCAAACCTGTTTCTTACTTCTGCTGAATACAAAGATATTTTGAAGAATGTCAGTAACCAGACAGTTGAGTGACCCCCAAAAAAATACTATGGAAGTCAATGGAGTCCATCAATTGTTAGGTTACCGACATTCTTCAAAAATATCTTCCTTTGACTGCACACTCCACGACCCATTCCATTGTGACTATAAACAACGAATGTGGACATTCTAGCAAAAAAATAAAAATCACATCACATCTGGCCACACGTAACTTTTTCAGTTTGAACAGTTGATTAAATAAATTAAGAAAAACAAAAGATTTAAAAGTATACACCGATTCCTATTTCACAGACTAATACACACACTGACAAAACCATAAGCAGAAACTATGTAATGATGACCATCTCAAATATCCTCTATCCCTAACTTTTTATAATATACTCTTTGCATGTTCTGTTTCAGGGCCTCTGGATGTGATTGATGTAGATTGGTCCAGTTTGATGCCCAAGCAAAAACAGGAGCCCAGAACTCCCGGGGCAGCGCTGCTGCGGTTCACCCCAGGGGCAGTGCTCCTCAGAGCAGGAGTGTCCAGACGCTTAGCTGGGCCTCAGCTCCTTGCCAGAGTTAAAGAAGTGTGCTCAAGAGAGTTGGAAGACCCTAAAGGTGAATGTGCAAATCTACCTTTCAATGAATGCTCCAGTTTTAATATAATTGAATCTCTACTGATAGCAGATGTATTGAAAATAATTTTTGTGGTAATCAATTGTAGTCATACAAATTTGAGTATATAACAAGTGACTTGAATCTCAAAATATGAATCCATAGATGCTGAAAAACTCTTAGAGCATGATCTGGGTGCTCTGAACATGGCTGCATACAACAGACGAATGGAGAGGGCCAACCTACTGAGGAGCCTGGGCCCTTGCTGCAAGGCGCTGTGTGCTCGCCGAGACATTGCCATACGTAGACAGCTCCTGAAAAATGACAAGGTGCTCTTATGGTCTTTAATTGGGGGCACCACTTTTGTAAAACTTAAGCTTTCTGACACTATTTAGAAAGTGAGCTCTATTCTGGAACTATTTACCTAGTCAGGATTTTCAAGGTATCAAAGAAAGAATTGAGAGAAATTATGAGTATTTCATTAAATTATATATATATAAAAAAAAATAAAAAAAATCACTTTTACTTGGTGTTTGGACATAAATATGTGTTGGCAGTGTGTGTACACAACCACCCTATAATGATAAAAATCCACCTAGTGCTTTTTTAAAAATCATAATCATAAGAACTGTCTCTGAACAAGGTGTTCGCAGATTCTGGGCAATGTGATGTACTTTTGCACAAGCCCCTCCCACGACTGTTGACTGACACTGCAGTTTTAGCGTAGACCCTGCCCTGAGTGAGCTGTACACACTCCGCCATTGTTTCGCCGCCGGAGCAGCTGTAGACAAGAATGTCCCGTAAGCAACTCGGGTGTTTTGTTGTTGGATGTAAGAGTTAACATAGCAGTCGTCATTTACTCCTGACATCAGCATCATGGCAGTTATGAAACGGGAAAGCACTTTATTTACAGTTCATCGGAGTTGTTTTATGGATATAATGTTTACCCGTTTATTAATAACCCCGCAAAAAGGCATACAGTCTGTATTTGTTCACTGTAATTCGCGGTGTATTTTGATGATAGTGAAAGGGAGAGAGAGACAGTTTATGGATAAGACTTTAATGCGCACTTCTTATACTGTTTTATTCAGCTCTTATGGTGGTTTTCTGGAGTGAAAACGGACGCTTCATCTTTTATGTGATATACAATAAACTTCATAAAACTCATCAGTAAAGTTTTGGCCGTCATTCGGACGGGGTCCGGTACAGCAGGCTTGTAGTGGATAAAAGCAAGATGACAGCATAAGTCATAACCGAAATAAAACTAAACTATGCCTGTTCTATCTCCATACAGCATATATTCTCTGGCTCTGTATGCATTATTATCCGACTCCGGTTTGAACTGAGCACCGCTGACATTTCAGTACATGAGATTATCCTGTTTGTTGCATGAGCTCCTGAAGCTCCGCCCTCTTCTTGGAATGTGGCTGGGAGCAGCAGCTCATTTGCGTGTAAAGGGACACAAACAAAAACTGCGTGTTTTTGCTCATCCTCAAAAAGTGGCAATTTTAACATGCTATAAAAAATTCTCTGTATGTGAAGTTTCAGCTCAAAATACCCACACACTATGGGGACATCAGAGACTTATTTTACATCTTGTAAAAAGGGGCATAATAGGTGCCCATTAAGCTGCAAAGAATTCTCAGACAAATTACGTTTTACCCTAGCCTGGTCCTACCAGACTCTCGTACAATTCATTTGTACAGAGAGTCTGGCCTCTCTCCATTGACAAGCATTAACTTCCTTGTAGGCGGGTACTCTGTTGAAGTTTAAAACTATTGGATCTGCACTACAATATGCACTACAGTTTAAAAGTTAGGGGTTGGTAAGATGTTTTTGAAAGAGGTAACTTATTCTCATTAAAGCTGCATTTATTTGCTCAAAAATACAGTAAAAACAGTAATATTGTGAAAAATTATTATAATTTAATATAACTTTTCCATTTTAATGTTTTACGATGTCTTTTATTCATGTGATGGTAAAGCTGAATTTTTAGCATCATTACTCCAGTGTTGAGCATCAATTCAGCATATCAGAATGATTTCTGAAGGATCGTGGAAATGATTATCCCTATGGGACAATAAAGACTATCTATCTATCTATCTATCTATCTATCTATCTATCTATCTATCTATCTATCTATCTATCTATCTATCTATCTATCTATCTATCTATCTATCTATCTATCTATCTATCAATCAATCATGTGACACAAGAATCATCACTGTGCTTAATATTTTTTCAGGATTTTAATAAATAGAAAGTTCAAAAGCATTTATTTGACAGTCTCAACTATCACTTTTGATACACTAAATAAAGGTATTAATTTCTTTCAACAATTTTTTTATTTTTTATAAATCTCATCTTGTGAAGGGTGCTATTTGTGTGGAATGTATCAGTGTTGCTAATCATTGCCTTAATAAAGGTGTACATGATTCAGTGTTTGGTTTAATGCTTCTGTATTCCTCGTGTAGGGCACAACCAAGCAGATCTACACCAGCGCTCCAGTGGTGGACAATGAACTTGTGCAACTGAGTTTGCGTCTCTTCAAAAAGAAAATGGCTTCCAGCCAGTCGAGTGGACAGGAGAAGACTGATTCCGCCTCTGCAGCCCAACAGCTCAGCACACCAGCAGAGCTGTGCGTCTCCTGAGCACGCTCAGTGAGTACAGTCTGAAAGAACTGATCTCAGATCACTGTTAACCCATACTATCAACGATTATTGTAACACACTGAAACTGCTTTTAAATCAGTACTGATGGACGATTGCTGCCCTAAACCTCAAAGGAACCACAGAACCATAGAGACTGGAAATACTAGCCTGTGGAGATGCTGTCTAAGGTTTCATGACCCTTGAACTTTGAATCAGAAGTGAAAATTATGTACTGCATAAAAACTTTGTCATCTATTATTGTTTTAGAGAAGTTTTTTGTAATGTCAGAAGATGTGTGAACAACGGTTGCTGAATGTTTGTGAGATATACAATGGGTACTGAAGATGTACAATAAAATTACCGTATTTGTTATGTGCATCTAACTTTTGTTCCCCTTGTTTGTCTGCTTTGTTTTGAAACATATTTGTGATCAGTCTGTTTCAGCACTCTTGTTCTCAGTGGTTCCTTGTTTTATTAAAAGACGATTCAAGAAAATGTGGTTTTGTGACGCTTGTATCAGCCTTGCTTTAAAGTGCTATCTGTTATAAAACTATAAAATATTATTACAGACAGAATATTTTATATCCCATACATTATATTAACATATAATATTAACAAATGGGTGTTTTAAAATATTGGCTTGTATTATTGGTGGTATTAAACGTTAGTTCTAAATGAAATATTCCAATATCTAATTTACAGAGTATGTCATTTTCTGACATGATTTTTATGCGATGGCTTCATTCTCATTCTCTTCCGCCTTGGAGTCCTCCGTTATCCCATCATGCAGTTCGTAACGGATGACGTGTCTGAGGAGTCAGATGCTGCTACGCAGGCAGCAGTTTCGCTAGCTCTTGTGCTTAGTAATCACCAATGTCTGGATTTTGACACATATCTACATTTTACGCATGTAAATACATCCACCGAATCCTTAACTAGTCTGTCAAAGCAAAATGGTCGTGTTCCACCGTGTCCGTGTTGTCTTATTGTTGCTTTTTGTGTGCGGGTCGCTGCGGGACGCGTTGAGTTTTTATCTTCCTGGTTTGGCCCCGGTCAGCTTCTGCGAGGACGCTAACGAAAAAAACAGCGATGTACCAGACTGCAAGGTAAGTGTTTATATTAATAAGCACAATAAATGATTTCGGTAAAATCAATGTATGAGATGTGTCGTGTTTCTCTTTAACGGAGTCTGCTGCGTGATGCGAGCTCGATATGCTATTGATGTGTGTTAGTTGTGGAACCGCTATTGCCTTTATAAAGATATATAAAGAGCTAAACCCGCTCGCTTCTCCGCTTTTACAAACTTTCTACTGCCATGAAACTGACTTTCTTTGCCGATGGGTCAGTGAGGCCTGCAAGAGAAAAGGTTCCGATCATTCTCGTGTGTTTTTCTCAAACAGAGCTTAAGGAATAACGTTAGTAAAAGGACTCTTAAGTAAGTTAATCTTAAATAATAAAAAATCTGTATTAATTTAATCAGCCGAAGTTTGTCCCCACACTGTGGTTTCTTTTTCAATTTAATTTATTTTTTACATAGAGCACAAAATGAGACATTTGGAAGAATGTTAGCAACTGACAGCCTCGGTTCACTTTTAATGTATGGTGATAAAGACATGCTTTTCATTTTTGCGTGAATTACTCCCACCGCAGCATTTTGACGTAAACCAGAATATTTCTGAAATGGAGCAGAAGCGTAGGTGAACACAACAATTAATGATAATAAAAGTATCTTCATAAGCATGATATTGAATTGGATGAATCCCATTGACTAGTTAAAGATGGTGGCATGACGTTATTCATTATATTATTGTTGAATTAGCCTATGTAATGCAATAGTATTTTTAATAAGGGGTGGGGGAATATCAGGTCTCATTGGTGATATGTCCATTGTCCAATTGAAACTGGTTCAACAGGTGTGAGACAAGTTTTTCTTATCATTTCCATATTGTGTGGGGGTCACTCATTACTCATACACTCATGCATTTCCTTAATAACTAACTATGGTTATTGTAGTAGCCATAGTTTCCACCCAAATATAATAGTTACTAAACGTATTATTTTTATCCTACAATATCCGACAATACTTTACAATAAAATGGTGATGACACCATCATCATCAAGAAAATAAAAGACATCGAAAACCTTTTTACACGTGGAGATCCTATATGAATGTGTTTTTACTGTAGTAACTGACATTTTTGGTGGGAACTATGGTTCACATGGTAATTGTTTTTTTTCTAAACCCTTTATTCTAATAGTTTAGAGATGAGGTTTTGTACAGATGGCATCACATGACAGGGATATAGCATACTTGCGTGTCCAAAAAAAGTAAATAATATCAATTTCAAACTGACACCTTACGGAAAGAAGAAAATACAGAGGACATTGCCTTAACCCTTCCTGCTTCTCTTTTCAACAGTCATCCATTGAGCTGTTTGTGAACAGGCTGGATTCTGTGGAGTCTGTTTTGCCCTATGAATACACAGCGTGAGTAAAACATTTGTCATTTTTTTTGTTAATGGTGGATAGTGTTATAGTATTTATTAATAATCAACTTTAATTTTTATATTTTTCAGTTTAAGTAATTTTATGTGGTTTTTTTTTGCTTTTATTCATTTTAGTTTTTAAAATATTTCTGTTTAGCTGTATTTCTTTATATAAATTTTACTTTTAATAATTTTGGTACTTATGCTGTTTTAGTTGGTTGTCAAAGGCAGTGTTTCTAATTTTAAAAAAAATTAAAGCTTGTTTTTCATCTAATATTTATATTTTAGTTTCTTTCAGCTTCATTTTAATTAATGTAAACTCATTTTAATAGTTTTCATTTTAGTTAATGGATGACACTGAAGAAATCTCACTTTCAGCATAGCTTTGCTCAAAATTTGCTGTGCTTTTTGCATGGTTAACCAGTTAGTACTCAGTTTTTGCATAGCGAAGTTCTAGAGAGAAGCTGGACAGGGAGGGGAGGAGAATGTAGAAATTTGTGCTCAGACTGTCCGCAGGCTGAGGAGGGAGTGCTTATGTTAACAACACAGAGGCCTTTCAGTCAAACCACTGCTGTATAATCGAATGGAGGCAAAAATGTCTTGCTTTTCCTCACAAGACATTCAATATGGCATATGCTCTGCATTATTAATCAGCCTTGCACTTACTGTCTGCTCAAACGCCTGAGGTTGTTCTGTCTGAATTGACATGAGTACACATGACGGCTTTCTTTTAATAAAATACTGTACACTTAAAACAGCAAATATAGGTTCTGCTTAAGGATTTTGAAGTATATCGGTAACCAAACAGTTACTTAGTTGTTGACTTCCTTTGAATGGTTAAAACCATTCCACAGAAGAAAGAAAGTCATACATGTTTGGCATGAGATGGGGGTGAGTAAATAATGACAGAATTAAAAATTTTCGGGTTAACTATACTTATACCCAGCCAAGGCCTCAAAATCAAGAGATATAAGAGTATGTAATAATATGCACACAGAGAAGCACTTGAGATGTCACAGAAACATCTTTGTTGCAAACTGTACATATCCTATTTTGTTACTGTGATACAATAGATCTTACGGTAATACAGCTTCATGAATGTTTTAATGTTTGGGTTAATGTCAGTTAAATGATTTGTTTTGCGAGCATACATTTTATAACTACATAGCAAATACAGTTTAATCCATTTAAAATGCCACACCTACCTAATTGTCAACTGTATAGAGAATAGGCCAACTTTGCCTAATATTGACAGACAAAACATTTTTCACTCATTTTAAACATATCACCTGATAAAAAAAATATTAAACCAGAAATCCATCTCAGAAGTACCGTAAGGAAGCATATCTGAAACCTAACCAGTCATACTGGCCAGATTGTCAGGTAGTAGCTAGATGTTGTGATGCTATGACTGCTATTTAAAACGCATTGTTGTGTATGGTTTGTTTTGATAGTTAATTGTGTCCAGAAAGTTTTATACTTCATTATTTTTAATCTTGCAGGTTTGATTTTTGTGCTGAGGAGGTAGAGAAGCGTCCATCTGAGAACTTGGGTCAGGTGCTGTTTGGAGAAAGAATTGAGCCGTCCCCATATAAGGTATTTCACACCTATACTAGCAACACCAAGATCATAAAATGTATACCTTAAGTGCAACTTAAAACGTGTGATAAAAGCAAATGCGTAAATGAAAAAGCATGCCCACTCAAGCTCTGACTTTGTCCTTACTTCAAAATGTACATTGCACTAAAGTTATTTAATTATTCTCTGTATCATAGCATTTATTCAGTATGCTTTGAGTTTTAGCAGTGGGGGGGAAATCTATTCACATATGAATCACGATTCTGTCTTCTACTCATTCACACATTTCAAAAATCGATTTTCTAAAGTGTTAAATTTTCTTAACTTTGCAGTTCTACTTAAAGCTATTGACACGATAGAGTGTTATTAATCACAATAAGCCGCAAAAAAGGACTCGATGCGGTGCTCGCGCTGACGGACACACAGACGAAGCGCGAGCACAGATGCCGCTTTTTAGAAGCATGTAATGCTGAATTCAGTTCTCTTTTACAGCATATTGTTCTTGCATGGTCAAATACAGAATTATGTCAAAATACACATCGTGTGGAGTATGTAAACACCACAGTCTGTTAAGTTCTACGCAAACAGCAGCAGCCTCTAAACTGTTGCTGTCTGTTTTATTAATATCAATAATAAAAAACTAGAGCTGCACGATTAATCGTATTTTATTTGCGATAATGGTATCTGCCTCTCTCAATTAATTTTAAATAATCGTCGCGATATTTGCCTACTCATTATTTATCCTGAAAACGCCTTCTTTTTTTTGTTTTTTGTTGACATTTGCGTCAAGTCAACACTAGTGTTGATGTTTGTAGTTGTCGGATGTGTAAATAGCTAAATCCCCCAAAAAGAGCTTTTCTCTCACATGTTCTGCCCGGTCTGTGTTTTACTGGCAACCCTGCGCACACGCTCTACACTGAGGAAAAAACACTGATGATTTGAAAACAAACATACACTGGAGTTTAGCGAACTCCATAGCGATATTCTGCTTACTGGTACATGAAATTGTCATAGAGCCAGTCTGTTACTTCACGAGCCACTTGTGCTGTTTGTGTGACTAAATCTGCCCATCAAATTTTCAGCGATTTATTTGGGAAAAATCTAAATACAGATATCCACCTTATTGTTTGGGATTATGTTTGCAGAATTAAATGGACAATATTTTGGAATTATTGGAAATAATGAGGAATTTCACTGTTCTATCATTTGAAGTTTAAGGTTTTACCAGTTTTCGTGATGTGAATCAGTTGAAAACAACAGCCACTGACAGTTTTCATTGTCTATCAACAAGTAGGCTATCGTTCTTTGCAGTAAGAATTTGCTAAGCGATCTATAGTTTGTCTCATTTGGAACCGAATTGTTGCTTAGAAGATCTAATATAAAGACACATCACAAAGCGCTCATCAAAACCATGCATTTTGTATTGACTTGCCACCTACAGGCCTTTAGGCCTATTACATTACATTACCTTACCACTTTTGATAATTATGTAATTTATATACAAGTCTCTTCTCTTTCTCTGTAATTCCTCAAATGAGAATAATCATGATTAATTATCGTGATTATAATTTTGAGCAAAATAATCGTGATTATGAGTTTTATCGTGCAGCCGTAATAACAACTGCTTTTGACTGAATCACTTTTGTATATCTTTAATATGCATCAATTTATATTTAATTCATACAGTGAAGACTATACAGTGTTTTAATTTTACATTTGATTATTCACTTGTAGAATTTCTTACTACATGTAAAATAAACCTAGGCTACTGTACCTGAAAATGATATATATTTTTTCTGTTGTATTTGTCCTATTGTTTGTAATTTGCTTCTTTCTTCCTATTTTTAATATCAAAAATGAAATTGGCTGCCTTGCTTTATTACAGAAGACTCCCAGTCATGTGTGTAATGATTGCAGTCAGCTTAATGGCATTTGTTTTATAAAATTGGGTTGACTAAAAGGTTCACACTTGATTCAGTGGGATTTCTTTATTCAAGACCTATTAAACTGTCTACCACAGTTAAATAAGAAAAGTAACACCAAACCCTAAACTAGAATTAAATCAAATTAAATTTCTTTCAAAATTTCTTTTTTTATAGAATTGTGATCTCAAAAACCAATTTGAATTTACCACCCCTTATTGAGTATTTTTTCTTTCTTTCTAGTTTTCCTTCAACAAAAATGTGGAATGCATGACTGTCTGTGTTAAAGCGTACAAAACAGACAAATCGGAGGATAAAGCCAAACTGGACTTCCTCAAAAAGGGAATGCTCCTCAATTACCAACATCACTGGTAAGGCATTCACTCAGTCTCTCTCCTCTTCCAGCAGTAACACCAAACGACAATGAAGCATAGCATCTAATGACTTATTTGTCTCTCTCAGGATTGTTGATAATATGCCAGTGACCTGGTGTTATGATGTGGAGGACAATCAGAAGTTCTGTAATCCTGGTTTCCCCATTGGTTGCTATGTCACGGACACGGGTCGGGCCAAAGATGCCTGTGTGGTCAATGTGTGTAAAACTTACCCTCATTATTTTATAAATCTTATGTTGAGTGTTCTGTTAATGCAACTTGTTTAAGAAATGGTTATTTTTACACAGGCTGACTTCAATGACAAAGACACCTTCTACATCTTCAACCATGTAGACATCACCATCTTCTACCACAAGGTGGAGACCGAGTCTGCTGGTGCCAGACTGGTCGCAGCTAAATTAGAGCCCAAAAGGTATTTGAGGCTCTACAAAAACATTCAACCAAAAATAAGGCGGCAGAGAAAATCACCATTTAGCCCATTAAGATTTAACAAAAAGAACAACAGTATATTTAAATATTTAATTGTCAAATTGAGGATAATGATTATTATATGTTTATGTTAATATGTACAAATGGAGTACGTTTCTCTCTCTTTTTAAAGCTTTAAACACACCAACCCAGACAAAGTAGACTGTACAGGACCTCCCATGAGCCTGGGCAACAAGTTCACTGGAGAACTCAAGATTCCCTACACATACTCCGTCAAGTTTGTGGTCAGTGATTTAAATTTTTCCATATCAGCCTTAAAGGGTCATGAAACCACAAAACAATTTTTTTGAGATGTGAACGATATCACTGAAAAAACTAAAAGAACTTAGAAAAATAACAAATTTCCACTTGTTGGTCAAATGTATGAGCAATTCCATTCTTCTGGGTTGAAAAGCAAAGTCAAAGCAACATCACTGAATCTGAGGTTGAAGCGTGCTTTCGGGGTGTGTGACTGGCGGCCGGTACAATTCAGCTGGTTCTGGGCGGCACCCTGCACTTATTCATGAGAACGAACTCTTTTAACCCATTCAGATCGCATTACAGCGGGGAATTCAAACAACATGTGGACACGAGAGCATTTTCTGCGCAATACGTTTTTATGGACATATTTCATATACTCTAGTGCTCTAAACATGACCCAGCACTGTGTATCCGCATATATTTAATCACGTCGTCTTCAAATGAAAAATGTGCAGATAAGGACACTGATACAGCTTTACATCTGATCATGAACGCGATGGCACGAGGAATTATTCTGATACACAGAAGACATTAATGTAGACTGAAAATTCTAAATTCTGTCTTTATTCTTTCTATGTTAAACTGACTTAAGTCGTTTGTTTAGAGACTATAGTTCTCGTAAATGTATTGAAGATATTATTAGACCTTTAAAATGTTCTTCCTGCCTTTCTCCCTCGTTTGGGCAGTTTTCCACAGCTGTACACGCCCATTTCTTGAGACTTTTTCGAGGTGTAAACGACCTGGCTAAAACAGGGTTTCATAACACTTTAAAGGAATAGCTCACCCAAAAATGAAAATTCTGTCTTCATTTACTTATTGTTCTAAACCCATAATACTTTTTCATCTTTGGAACATAAATTAAGACATTTTTTTATATTCTCTCATTATTTTGTCCATCAATCAACATTTTCAAGCTTCAAAAGTACATAAAGACGTTGGATAATCCATATGAATTGAGCAGTTTAATCCAAG
Source organism: Phoxinus phoxinus (assembly GCF_949152265.1). Classification (NCBI taxonomy): domain Eukaryota; kingdom Metazoa; phylum Chordata; class Actinopteri; order Cypriniformes; family Leuciscidae; genus Phoxinus; species Phoxinus phoxinus. The sequence continues at coordinate 23,198,413 of NC_136881.1, forward strand.
TCCAGTGAACAGAGGCAATCGTTTTTTATTTTATTTTAGGTTTATAGATGCATATAAACATTAATTACCACACATACATAGAGCACATTAAATAAGTTAAACAATCTCAACCATGTGTGCTTGATGTGCAAGAACCAATGAGGATTGTACATCAAGCAAGCACTTTTCAGCTTCCGTTTACCATATTTGATGTGCTCTGTATGTGCGTTGATCAATGTTTATATGTGAATAAAAGCCTGTTAAATCTGTTCATCACATGAAGTGATCAGGTCTCTTTGGAAGGCTTGGATTAAACCACTTGATTCATATGGATTACTTTCATGATGTCTTTATTAACTTTTAAAGCTTGAAAATGTTGATTGCCTAAATTTTCAATGTATGGACAAAAATGATTAGAGAATATTAAAAATATCATAATTTATGTTCTGAAGATGAATGAAAGTCAAATGGGTTTGGAACGATCAGGGTGAGTAAATGACAGCATTTTTGTGTGAGTGAAAGGAAACCAAATTTTAAACTGAATCAAAGTGTTTTCCATCTCTTTTTATTTTGTATGGTAGTTTTTATACATATCATATACAGTTTCTATTGCTCTTGCTTTTCATTTCAAATTGAGAAGTGTTCTGCTTTGTTCCACAAGGTGGTGTACTGGTTTCATGCCACGGTTTCTATTAAGCAGGGGTTTCCTGCTGGGGGTCTGCCAATTATTGTCTAATAATTCAAATTAAAATGTATAGAAATACAGTATTACATGAACTTCAACCAAAGCTAAAGTTCAGCTAAAAGCTTCATAATGCACTGTATATGAAAATTAAAATGATGATAACATTTAAATTGAATATTTGAAAGGCTTTGCTTTGGCTTTATAACCAAGTGTGTGAATTTGGATTTATATGCATTATTACAGACCAGGTTTAAAATGCAGCAATCAATTTGATACAGTATGTAACAGTATCCCTGCTCTGTCTCTATATCATCAAGAGGTCATTTAGCCTATAAGAGATTGGAGACCCTTGCTGTGTTTTATTATGTCAGTGTTTCTGCAGAACTATTGTATAACTGCTGCTTTGGTGTTTGCAGGAGGAGAAACATATTCGCTGGGCCTCTAGATGGGATTATATTCTTGAGTCTATGCCACACACCAACATTCAGTGGTTCAGGTAAGAGCGCATCACACACTACATACATTATATGGCCCTGTCCTAAATGACACACTCAAAGTGGACTTGTGTTATTACAAGCTCCCCATTTGCGGTTGCAGTGCACTACGGTTGCATTCGTCCGTTGCAATGCCCTAGTAAACTTTACTGCAAAATACTCTCCAATGTTGTGGGGTTGGTGATGTTACCAGGGATGTGATTTTTTTTTTTTTTTTTTTTCATACAGATTTTCTTTTTTCCATCTAAGTATGACCTATGTGTATTGCATAAATGACTGCATTTTCAAATGCCTTTAAAACATATTTCATTAAATGGATACCATAGCTTCTGCACTGCACAAGCAATCTAGCGTCTGTGTTTGGAACACAATAAGGTGTTTAAAATTAACTCTCGGCAACTGGCGAGTATATGAAATTGTGATGGTCACCAGCTGGTCAATAACTGCCCATTGAGTGTTTCAGATTGAACCGTGTGAGCAGTTCATGAGTCTGTTTTCCTTGGTATCCTTAAACATGCGATTGAAAACGCAACATCAACGTGTGTTACCATTATGCACGTTGATGTTTGCATTACCAAAGTTGCATTTTGTCACCAAAGTTGGATTGCAGGGACTGAGGGTGTTATTTGGCTCAGGGTCCATATCCTGATAAACCCATGATGTAGTTTAGCAAATAAAAAACGCATGCTCAATGTTCTGTTCTCTGCCACCAGTATCATGAACTCTCTGGTCATTGTGCTCTTCCTTTCGGGGATGGTCGCTATGATCATGCTCCGAACCCTCCATAAAGACATCGCCCGATACAACCAGATGGACTCTGTGGTGAGTTCTGCTCTACAATTATCACGTCATTGTCTGATATGTGATCATGATATCTGATATGTGATGTGTGTGTGACCTTGTATGTTTTAGTTTTTGTCAAGTTTTTGTGTTGCACACAATAGAGTGTGTGGAGCACTCAGTGTGTTTGGTTTGTAAGTTAACGAGCATAACCTACAGGATGTGTATGTCACTCGTGTTTATGTGGCCTGGATCATCATTGAGGGTCACACTGACGAGAACAGACAAGCGTACACACATCTACCTACTCCAGTGGCGGCTCCAGAATGTTTTTGTTTGGGGTGTAAGGGGGGCATAACAGTTCAGAGGGTGTGCTATAATAAAATAATTGAAATCTCTACACAATTGAATACACAAATTCCTCGGTTAACAACCAGAGCTAGGAGGTCCAAAACAACCAAAGAAAAGAAAATGATGCTTCGATGCTGAAGAGACGGGCACGTTCACAGAAAATCTGGTACACGCACTGACAAGCACAAACTCGATGGGAGGGTGCTCGGTGGTAGTGGGCTAGGGGCATTCGATTTTTAAACAGTCAACATTTTGGCTAAAAGTCCCCTCAATCTGCCAGACTTGCCGACTGCAGCTTTAAGCGCATCAATAACTTCCTGCATTTATTGCATTTTATTAATTCTCCCTTAAAGCGGTCCTATTACCGTATTTTCCAGACTATAAGTCGCTCCGGAGTATAAGTCACATCAGTCAAAAATGCGTCATGAAGAGTAAAAAAAACATAAGTCGCACTGCACTATAAGTCGCATTTATTTAGAAATTGATTTCACAAAATCCAAGACCAAGAACAGACATTTAATCTTGAAAGGCAAGTTATTCAGCTACACAATAGCACACAGAACAACAGGCTGAATAGGTGTCCGGTATGTTGACGTAACACATTAACAGTTATTCAGCTACACAATAGCATAAAGAACATATTCCTGGGAGGCTGAATAGGCTAAATTAACATAAGCCAGCGAGTCCAAAAAGTTACCGGTAAGCAAGTTAACCAAGCTCCCGCGATCTCATTCCACAACACTGAATCCATTGAATTCTTCCTCGGTGTCGCTTCTGAACAAATTCTGCTAACTAGAGCGCCCTCTCGCGGCTGTAGACGGTAATGTTTTCTCTTGGTTCATCTCAGTCAGTATGAATTAATTTTTATATATGAGTCGCACCTGACTATAAGTCGCAGGACCTGCCAAACTATGAAAAAAAGTGACTTATTTTCCGGAAAATACGGTATGCTTTTTTACATTTTCAACTTTTTTAATGTTGCGGTTTGAGCATGAAAAGGGCAAAGCACTCTAAAGGGAGTTATTCTTGAAATTAGTAAGCATTAGAGCTGCAAGATTAATCGTTAAAAAAGATCGCAATCTCTATTTAGGCTCAAGCCCCCCTAAGTATGTACTCACCAATGGCAGATACATTACGTGACAGATATTTTGAGATTTATCTGAAGTCCAAAGTCTTTTGTTTGAAATTAAATAGCACTGCATAATGCTTGATGATTTGCTGTTGATAATGTACTTAAAATTATCGCTAATGCGGACCTAACCTAGTCTAATTGACTTTTCTCCCATCAAGACAATTGTTTATAGTGACACTGAGGGTAAGGAAAATCTTTGGATATGCTGTGCTGCTATTATGACAGGGCTATAGCTCTGGCAAGCCCAGCCTTAGTGCTGCCACTGGTCTTCACCCTTGACATAAGTCTCCTTAAATACACACACTTTGCATTCAAATCACTTCATATCTTGGTATATTTAGCCCCTCCCATCTGGTGTTTGAGGTCACGCGGGGTCAGGCGATCTGTTGCTTTTACGTCTTCTCTCTTTCCTGTCTCACCGTGGCCCCTCCTCCCTCCACACAAATCAGACTCATTAAGGACAGATCGAGAGTGACACAGTGTATCATTGGTCTGAGCAGCAACCGGCGTCTTTTCTTTGATCTCTGAGAGCCGTAATTGGGCTGTAGACCAAAACCCACGCCTGAACTGGGTTCCGTTAGCTCCTGCTATTGTTAAAGCCTCGCTTTTCCACTCCATCTTTTCCAGGAGGATGCCCAGGAGGAATTTGGCTGGAAACTTGTTCACGGAGACGTCTTCAGGCCTCCGAGGAAAGGCATGCTGCTGTCTGTGTTTCTGGGCTCTGGGACTCAGATCTTCATCATGACATTTGTTACTCTCTGTAAGTTTATGGAGAGTTGAGCAGTAGCAAAGAATTCAAGCCATTATTGATAGTTTTTCCTTTATTTACTTTTCTTTAGAAATGTGTCTTTTGCATAAAAAAGACATGCGTCTAAAATAAATGTCCTGATTAACATGATCTTGATGAGAGAGAAACACTGACAATAAAAAAAATATATATTATTTTATAAAATGCAGCATAGTAAGATGTTTGGACAAATTACTTTTATAGTAAAAGATATGTTACCAAAAATACAATTAGGAGGATAAATGTTTTTACTTTGTGATGGCTGATACAGTGTATGAACATGGACTGTCCTGTGATGGAATTTGATGAGTTTTTTATAAACATTGTCTGAATTTACTTAATGTGTCAAATTTTATACATTTATGCAACCCCCGAACTTGACAATGTTTTCCTCCTTTCTCTGGATCTGCAGTTTTTGCCTGTTTGGGATTCCTGTCACCTGCCAATCGTGGAGCTCTGATGACATGTGCGGTGGTGCTGTGGGTGCTGCTGGGTACTCCAGCTGGTTATGTGGCTGCCCGCTACTACAAATGTAAGTACACAGCAGAGGTTTGAACTTTGACCTCTGATCCTCCCTTCATTTGGGCTGTCTGCAGTTCGTTAGATTTAATTAGTGTCAAAGGAGCCCTCTACACGAACAGGCAGGCATACACACCCCTGCTGCTTTTTTGCTTTAGTTGTTCGACGGCTTGTGCAGATTACAATGAGAGCTTACTCTTCTTTTTCCAGACCTGCCGTGTCTTACTATGATATCAGTTGTAGATCCATCTGCTCAGCTCTGTGTGTTTAAAACTTCAGTCATACAACAGATGCTTAATGGTCCCCTTTGATCTTCTCTGCTTATTTCTTGCTAGAAACGTAATCATAAATGAACATTTATGAATTTACTTCTTTTAATCGTTCTATCAGCCATTTTTCCATCAAACTTGATACGTAGTATTGTAGGAAATAATAGGCAACACAGAGTTATTATAGGGTCATTCCGTGTCAACTCAACCAGCGGTCCCTGGCTCAAATCTTTGATTTTGTTAATATTTTTTCTGTAGAAAGACAATCAAAAATGGTGATGAAAGCCAAAATATTAAATGTCAAGGATGTATACTGAGTTAATCCACTGTTTTAAAAAGGGGGTAAAAATGACAGTTTTCACCTGAGATTTGGAGCCAAATTACAGGGGTAAAAAAGACTGTCATCGTTATTTTATTTTATTTTATTCCCAGTTCCCACCCCTTCTAATTTCAAGTCAAATCTATTCTTTTAGAGCGTAGTAGAAGAATGTGAAATAAGATGCTTGCTAGCATATATTTAGGACACACCTTTTTTATGCACCTAATTAAATGGAAAAGTAATGAAACATGAACTCTGGTCATTGTTGTTAACAAATCAAGCAAATTCCTTTATTGAACACAGCACTATAGTATTACGTTGACCGTATTTTCTCTTTGTAGTTTAATATTTGGCTTGTATCCTTGTTAAAATGTGAGGTCAACTGGTCTCTCTCACTTTTTCCAGCCTTCGGTGGGGAGAAGTGGAAGACCAACGTTCTGTTGACAGCATTTCTCTGTCCAGGGTGGGTAAATCAGAAATCCATAATTTCGTTAAATTTAAATCCATAGATTTCATTTCATTTATCATTTATATTGTTAAATGTAACAGTTATTTCAGCCATTTTACACAATTTTGAACTTGCACTTTGAAGTATTGTGTTTTGACATGTAGCTTGATTAAATACGGCTTGTTGTTAATATATTTTTTAATGCTTTTTCAGGGTGGTGTTTGCAGATTTTTTCGTAATGAATCTGATTTTGTGGGGTGAGGGTTCATCAGCTGCCATGCCATTTGGCACTCTGGTGGCCATCCTGGCTCTGTGGTTCTGTATCTCAGTGCCCCTCACCTTTATCGGAGCGTACTTCGGTTTCAAGAAAAGCGTAAGCTTTCAGATTGTTTCCCATGAGCCTTTTTTAAAACTTAATTTGGTTTGTTGTCAAATAATCCAGAACCCCATCAATTATCCATAATCCTCTCTTTTCATTGAAGTAATAAATGTGTATTTTTTGTTTCAAATCAGGGCATTGAACATCCCGTAAGGACCAATCAGATCCCCAGACAGATTCCAGAGCAGTCCTTCTACACTAAACCTCTTCCTGGCATTGTCATGGGTGGAATCCTGCCATTTGGCTGCATCTTCATCCAGCTGTTCTTCATCCTTAACAGCATCTGGTCAGTGCTGATGTGAAGTTCAGAACTGAATCTGAGTATATTAATGGTTACTCAGTACTCCTGTTCTGTTTGGCTTTACGAATAACAGACCATGAAACCAATAGGTTTAGGTTTACAAACCAATGTAAATCATTGATGTTGCAGGTCTCATCAGATGTACTATATGTTTGGATTTCTCTTCCTGGTCTTCATCATCCTGGTCATCACCTGCTCTGAGGCCACCATCCTCCTGTGCTACTTCCACCTGTGTGCTGAGGTGACATTACATACACATGACCATATGCATATTTTTGGAGAATTGTGTATTTTTTTTAATCATTTGTTTTGTGTGTGTGTCATCTCTCAGGACTATCACTGGCAGTGGCGTTCCTTCCTGACCAGCGGATTCACAGCTGTTTATTTTCTGGTCTATGCCATCCATTACTTCTTCTCTAAGCTACAGATCAGTGGACTCGCCAGCACTATTCTTTACTTTGGCTACACCATGATCATGGCGCTCATCTTCTTCCTCTTTACAGGTCTGTGTGTGTGTGTGTGTGTGTGTGTAGAGCAGTAGTGTTGAACTCATTTTCTGCTCGGGCCACATCAGGGTTATGTGTCGTTTTTAAATAGACTCTTATTGGTTTTATTTAGATCTTGCTGCTCTGGAAGCATTAGTGTAGATTTCTATGGAGACACAACCAGCTTGCCACTTCGCATTGTATGACTGGCATAACGTAGGCCTGTGGATTTTATTTCTTTGATTTTTCAACTAATTAGTGAAGTTTGATATTCCAATTCTCCAATATGTGAAAGTAAGCAGTTAATCACATCCTGAACGTTCTGAACGTTCTAAAAACACCAGTGATTGTATGCATCAAAGGGTTAGTATTCACAAGGAAAGCACTAACTGATTGATTGTGAAGCACTAAAACTGAGAAGTTTCAGAAGTTAAATGCAGGCTAAACAAATTGAGGTGAAAATGTGACGCGTTCAGTGTAGAGAGCTTTGTTTGTGAAAGCCTTGCACATGCTGTTTAGAGATGCATCCTGGAAATCATGGAATTCTGTGATGCCATTTTTATGGAAAATTGTGAAGTGTTTTTCACCTCATTTCAAAGTAACTTTACAGATATTAGATTGTTATATCATGATAAATACTTTTAAGCAGGTCCTAAAACTAACTTCTAACTTTAGAAAATTTACCGGGCAAAAATATTTTTTACCAGTCATGACACAACAACAGGCAATTATGACACCACAATTTTAGATACTAGTAAAAATTCACAATACTCTATTCCAATTTTGATACCACAGCTAAAACTAGCTTAACTAATATACATTTAATAGCCTACATTTTTAAAGACAAGTAATAAAGTACGAACAAGTAATACATTTGTAATAAAATACGAACATACAAATAAATACAATACAACGAAGAGACAATTGAAATAAACAATGCTCTTCAGGCAGGTCTAATAGTTTTCAGGTACCGAAATTTAATAAAGCAGGCTAATCAAATAAATTACACTGCATAGTCTTCATATCCTTTTTAAAGTTCAAGAGCAGTGAGTGATTTTATTTGTCCTTTTTGGTTTGATTAACATTGAAAACACAGACAGTAGCAGATTTTTAGGATGCTGTCACTTTAAGAACGAATGCACGCACGGATCTTGCGTTCACTTAACGCATAGTTCACTTAAAAATGAAAGGCTGTATGATCAGGTTTGAAACAACTTGAGGGTGAGTAAATGATGACATAATTTTCATTTTTTTAAGTGAACTATTCTTTTAAGACATAACCAACCATGTTTACTAGGATACTCGCCGAGACGGACATAATAAATTTGTCCATTCAAGCGCAGGAAGGCATGAAAGAGAGTTCAACTAAGCACGACAGCTAACAGGTCGTGTTTGGGATGTTTAAACTTCCCACACAGTGTGCGAGTAACGAATTCCCTTTTGCGTATTCCAGCGCTTAAATATTTACATAGGAATGGCTGAAAAATTCGTGATGATGCAGCACTGATCTGTCAACTGTACAGAGCGTCGTTCACGTTCATATTGTCACAACATTGCATTGTTAGAATTAAAACAAATGGTCACTTTCCAACTGGCGACTGACACAGTTTAATAGTGCCAAGTGAGAGTAAATATAGCGTTTGCAAGTGTTAATTTTAGGTTCTGCTTTTAAGTCATTCTGAGGCCCCCTTGGAAGTTTTGTAGAGACCCCTAATGGGTCCCGACCCCCTGCTTGAGAACCACTGGTCTAAACAATGTTTAAACAACATTAGTTAGCTGTGCTACTATTGTTCAGACTGTAGGAATAAAGTGACTGCGTTTCGGGAGATTAAATCTCGAATACTCTAGGGATGTGTGACAGTTGTTGTGTCACGACGAGTAGAAAGGTCATGGAGAATGGCAATAAAACATCCTTGTCCATGTAATATACAGTGTTTTAGTGTTACATCATAATACGCCTGTTGGTGTGGAAGAACCAGTCAAATCAAAGCAATAACTCGCGTGTAAGTAAATAAATATTTCGGAACAAAGCTATTTCTTGGACGGGCGTTAGCAACCATTTTGACGTCAACAAGAAACTTTTACAAATGGCACTTATCACTGTGCTATCAACTCTTTGAGTTCAGCTTTAACTCTTTCTCTTTTATTGTTAACTAATGGCAGGTAAAATTGTGGGATATTTTGTTCCAAGCATTCGATGTTTGTAGACTGTCTTTATGTGCCATCTTGAGGGAAGAGAAAAGTAGTTTAGGTAATATTGTGTAGTGTGATAGTAATCTCAATCTGTTTTGTGTTTTTTCTTCCAGGAACAATTGGATTCTTTGCCTGCTTTTGGTTTGTCACCAAGATCTACAGCGTGGTCAAAGTGGATTAAATGAAATCAATCTCAAATGAGACTCTTCTCCGCCCAATGTGAGATCCCAGAGGGAGGGACCTGAGCGCTGTTTAACTTACTCTGTTGCCACGGCGACCCTGCTTTACACCAATAACTCTGAATCAACAAATTCCATTTACTTTGCTGTGTATGTGTGCGTGTGCATTAGTAGTGCATATTCGATTTGAAGAAATCGACACATCTGCTTCTTTAGTTGGAACGGAATACAGCAAACATACACATTGGCCATTGCATTTTGCTCGAGTAATTACGATTTCGAGTTGTCCATTGTAAATATGACTTACCTCTCTTTTTAGCTAACATTCAAATGAAAGGGTAATGCATAAATCGTGGAGAAAACTAGCTGCAGTTACTGAATCTTCAGCTTCAGAAGTATGATTTTGTAAATAGCATGTTTTCCTTAAATGCATCCAAAAAGAAGCTAAAGGTTAAAAAACGGAAGGACTTCATTCTTTGAGAGTTGATTAAAGCTGTGAGGCTGTGTGAATTTTCTTTCATCATGTTGATACTGTACAATTACTGCTTGCGTATACTTGTGTATAACCAGTGGGGGGAATGTCTATTTAACTTTTTGTTTGGTCATTTTTTTCTCTCTCTTTGTTTCTGTTTATGCCTCAACACATTGTGTGCCTCATTATCACAGAGGAAAATCAAGACATTGTGTTTTTGGATAAGAACAGGTTTGTGAAAATGTGAAGTGCCCCGTCCATACACAGGGGTGTTGGTGTGAAATGATTTCCTTTGTATATAAGCACAGCATTTAAACGTGTGTCCATAAAACTACATTAGCTTGGTTGGTCACTCAGTTTTGGTTTTTGTCTTCTCTGATTTTGAGGTAATGAGATTACAAGAAAAACAAAAATATTAGAAATAAAACCTCCTTGTCTCTAAATATGTCCGCTTATTTGTTTGTTTTAATGTATGAATTTCTTTGTCTTTATCATTTGTATTTTTTTCTTCTACTCTTCATATTTTGCCGTTTCATAATGTTAAACATTTGTATTAATAGATGACAGGGAAATCACGCAAACATTCTTTACAAATGCAAACTTGCTTAAAACCATCAACACTTTTTTTTTTTTTTTTTTTTTTGAATGGGGTCACTCAGAGCACTTCATAAAAAAAGTTAAGCGATATTGAATTTGATTGGGCGAGCGCCATTCCAAGAGGGACAATGATGTGAGGGACACCTTTTTTTTTTACTTGGTGCGTTTTTCTTTATTTCAGCAGGTTACATTGTTACGTCAGTACGTAGGGATAAGCGACTGCTTTTGACTTGAGTCATTCATCAAACGATTCGTTCAAAAACGATTTTCGACAATCCGATTGCAGATTCCAGCTAATTGTATCAGTAAGTTACAGAATACAGATGCGTTCAGAAATGGGTAAGGTCAATTATATGTTGGTTTATGGTTTCTTTAGAGACATCTAGATAAACTAAATATTGTGTTAAAAATGTAAGTTTCTGTTTATAACCGTCGCATGAAAAGGAATATCACATTCGCCTTGTCCTGTTTGTTTGAATATCAGCAGTTGTGATTAACGGTTGTCGTGTCCAGTCCATCCCTGCAAAGCTGGGCAACATGTAACAGAGGGCCAAGATAAGCCACAGAAACTGTAAATAAAATAAAACAAACCTTAACTTCTCTATTTAATATAAATGAGTGGAAAATAATATTTAAAGTGGAAATTAAAAAAAGAGAGAGAAAATAAATCTTTGCAAAGGAACGTTTTTTACGACCGGTAAGTTAGTTGTCACTAAGTTAGGATTTGTAGAGTATTGGGGGGACACAATGTCCCCACAAATATGGCAATATCCTTGTCCTTGTGGTGACATTTTTTTTGGTCCCATGAGGACAACTTACTAGTTATGTTTTTAGAAAATGTAAAAATGCAAAGTGTATGCATACAGTGCTATGCATAAGTTTAGACACCCATGCTAAAGTTGACTAAAAAGAGGAATAAAAAATCATCTTTTGGAGATTGAACTTAATGCCTTAATTTAAAAAAATAGGAAAAATCTAACCTTTAAGGACACCAATTTTATTTGTGAATGAATAATGTATCGTAAATAAATAAATGTTCTTCCTTAAAATACAGGGTGCATAAGTTTGGACACCCCTATGTTAAATTCCCATAGAGGCAGGCAGATTTTTATTTTTAAAGGCCAGTTACTTCATGGATCCAGGATACTCTGCATCCTGATAAAGTTCCCTTGGCCTTTGGGATTAAAATAGCCCCACATCATCACATACCCTTCACCATACCTGGAGATTGGCATGGAGTACTTTCCATAAGATCATCTCTCAATGCAAATCAAACCAGCTGTTAGGCTAACTGAAATAAAACCATGCCAATCTCCAGGTATGGTGAAGGCTATGTGATGATGTGGGGCTATTTAAATCCCAAAGGCCAAGGGAACTTTATCAGGATGCAGAGTATCCTGGATCCATGAAGTAACTGGCCTTTAAAAATAAAAATCTGCCTGCCTCTATGGGAATTTAACATAGGGGTGTCCAAACTTATGCACCCTGTATTTTAAGGAAGAACATTTATTTATTTACGATACATTATTCATTCACAAAGAAAATTGGTGTCCTTAAAGGTTAGATTTTTCCTATTTTTTTAAATTAAGGCATTAAGTTCAATTTCCAAAAGATGATTTTTTATTCCTCTTTTTAGTCAACTTTAGCATGGGTGTCTAAACTTATGCATAGCACTGTATGTAAAATGTAAAAAGTTTTCTGTGATGATTGTGTTTAGGGGATATAATATTTTTTCAGTATAAAAATCATTATGTCTGTCCCCATAAAACATGGAGTGTGTGTGTGTGTGTGTGTGTGTGTGTGTGTGTGTGTGTGTGTGCGTGTGTGTGTGTGTGTGTGTGTGTGTGTGTGTGTGTGTGTGTGTGTGTGCCTTGTTTGTTTATCCCTTCCAGATGGCAGCTTCAGTCACTCTTTTGTTGTGTTCCTTTTCTTTTGCAGGAGACGGGAGTTTTATGGCTTCTCGTAATGGGTCTGGACTATTATTCCACACCTGACAAAATGCCAACCAGCTTTTGATGGAAAGACGCATCCTGCAAGAAATGCAAGTCAGACAGTATCTTGCAATTTCAATGTCTTTATTATCATCAAAAATCACAGACAGATTTCACATGGCTGAATAATTCCTGTCGTTTTCACTCACTTACAGAAATGTACATTGTTCACTCTGATACTATAATCAACACAATAGAGACTTTGATGAATAACAGCCATTTCCTGGCATCATACAACGTTTAGCTGTGTTGAGTCATAGCATCCTTTTATGGTGAACTTCACAAATATTTTCTCTCAAAAATAGGACAAAAACAGTTTAATATTCATTTTCTGTTTTTAATGTATTATTCAGCACAAACCACCATTTGATCATTTATTTTCTTGATGTCTGGTTTATTATTGCAGGAATCATCCTTGCAAAGACACTGGTTAAGCCCCTTTTGTAGACTAGTTTCATGGCGAAGACAGTTTTCTTTGAAGCACTGGTTGCAAAAAAACGAATGAAAATTCCATTGGGCCTGTCCCACTTTTTAGTTTGCATCTAAAACAAATGCCCACTAGGAAATAGTTACTGTAAATGATGCTTATATACAGTATAAAACTAGTTCCTTGTAGGAACTGGTTTTATTGAATTTCCCCTCTTTATATCTTCTTCTTTCTTCTGTTTTGTTTTGTTTTCAATGAAAAAAAAATGAATTAACATCTTATATAAATTGATGCGAATTATGAAGATGTGACATGAAGATTTAATGTGAATATATTGTCAAAGAAATGTGTTGTAGTGAAGTGGCCGAATCAGCACTTCTATATTTTCCCTTTCAAGATTCTCTGTGATCCTTCCTCACCATCATCCTTTCTTGTTAACGTGTTCTTCTGAACAATGGCTGACTGTGGCAGTGGTTCGTAAATAGTGTGGGTGGACAGCCTTTCTCTTTCAAACTCACTCCTTATGAATGATCACTTTCCAGCTTCCATCACAGTGTCCTGATCTGAGATCAGCCGGTTCTTTCCAAATTCAAACTTCTAACTTAGTCACACAGACTGCGCAAGTGCTCTCAAATCAGCTATAAAGTGCAACTTTTACCAAGAGCCATTAAAATGAGGGATTTTCACGGCTGAATCACTCTCTATTCTAATCCTGCTTGCTAAACGCTTCATTTTGGGGCTCTTGTTCGTATTCAGACACCCAGATGAGGGAAGGTCTATTCATTGGATCAAAGGCTTGAGTGGTTTTCTTTAAGGACGGAATAAAAACTCCTGAGAGAGTGTGTCTGCTGGACAGCTCAGCGTTAGTCAGCCGTGTTGTCGGCTTTAAGAGTGAATAACACCAGCCTCTTTTGTTTAATGAACACATTCAGCATGATAAAGAGTCTTTGTGGGGGTTTTCTTGCGAATGTAGACAGCATCAAGAATCAAGAAGCTGCAAGTAATCCTTACATCTCTTCATAAGATTCACTCTCACTATTAAAACATTGTCCGTATTTATCCTCATTGGGCACTGCGGTGTGTTTGACCACTGAAGTCTTGACCACTTTATATCATAACTGAAATGTTTCCACATATTTATATATCGCCCCCTTGTGGCTATACAGAGTTTTATGATGCCTGATGTGGCATGATACTTTCCACTTTCAGTCTGTTAATATAGTCACCTGCTCCACTCCAGTCCATCACAAGCATCATTTCAAATCACATTTATTTTCACATCTGTATACCTTTCATATACCTTTCAAAAGTTTGGGCGTGTGATTTTTTTGAGGTCAATGACATTGACGACTGGAGATGACTGCTAAAAACTCTGCTTTGCCATCACAGGAATACATTACAATTGAAAATATAGTAAAATAGAAAACATTTTAAATTGTAATAACATGTCTGTATTTTTGATCAAATAAATGCAGATGGTGAGCAGAAGAGACTTATACGATAGTGTATGTTCATTATTTTTTTAAATTACAAGAGCATGTAAATGAAATCGTACTTGTCTGTTCATTCAGCTTTTTGAGGGTGTCCTGAGAAAATCAATCCAAATTATATAATGGAGTTTGTCACGGCTCTGTAGCACCGCGGAGGCTTTGATGAGGTCATAAAATGCAAAGAATGTCGGTCACCCAGTGACAACAAGACTTTCTCTCTCTTTTTCTCTCACTCGCTCTCTTTTGTCTCCTTCTCTCCTTATGTTGTTCTCCCACTCTTTCTTTTTGTGGTACCTCAGCTTTGATGAAGTGATTTGCTGATGGAGTCTGTTTAATCTCACTTTTTTTTGTCACTCGCTCGAAATAATGTTGTTCAAATTCAGCTTGAGTTCTCTTTTATGACTACTTTTATGAGCACAAATCCATCCATCATGAGTAGATTAATAAATAAATAAGTAAACACTACTCAATGACAAATGATTTGTTTAAGGGTGAATCGAGTCGTTTTGGTTTTCCAAAACATAAAATCTTCATCATACTTTTAATATATATAGTTTTCAAGCATCTCCTCAAATTATACACTATTTTGTTTGCTATCTTTAGGATATAACTTCATCTAAATCTATAAGTCCTGATTATGCATATTGTCCATGCTTGTGCCGGAAGTGGCCAACTGGCATATATTGTCTTTGCTTTTTGCCTCACCAAAACACTTTTGTCCACCTTCTCTCTCTTTTATCTCTCTCTTTCTCTTTCCTCCGCCCACTACAACCACTCGCTCTCTTTTTCCCGTCATGGGTCTTCTAGAGTCTTTGTCCCTCCGTCACACTGCAGACGTTCGTCACTCCCCTTCTTTTTTTCTCCCCTCAACCCTTTTTTCTCTCTCTTGCTGTCTTTCTTATTTGCCTCCCTCTCTTTCTCACTCTTTCACCCCCTTTTCACCTGGAAAAGAGGGTCAGTTGTGGCCCTGTGTCTCTTGGGGCGTCCCGTCAGATTCTGATCAGTGGGGTG
This sequence comes from Phoxinus phoxinus, assembly GCF_949152265.1. Classification (NCBI taxonomy): domain Eukaryota; kingdom Metazoa; phylum Chordata; class Actinopteri; order Cypriniformes; family Leuciscidae; genus Phoxinus; species Phoxinus phoxinus. The sequence continues at coordinate 23,213,701 of NC_136881.1, forward strand.
TCTCTTTGTCCTCTTTCATTCGGGTCACAATAGGGCCGCGGAATGCCAGCGTGTCCGTGTCCAATCTTCACTTGCCCCACAATGTCCCTGTGTCTATAACGGATCGCACAATCTGGTTATTTGGTTTGCCAGGAGTCAATAAAAACGCAAGGCCTTGAAAAGATGACCCCGTCCAGCCTGTGAACCCCTCCCAGTGCTTGTACAGGTCCTCCCTCGGATCAGACCCTCCTGTCTCACGTTTGCTCTCAATCGCTTTATTTATGAAGAGGGATGGATATACAGTTGGTGGTTATTCACTAATTAAGAGGACTGACTCATTAAATGATGTTTGTTCCACCACATACACAAACAATCCCACGGGAGAATAATCTCTCTCCAAACATTTACACTCCTAAAAATCAAGGCACCAAAAGGGGGTTTCCGCAGTGATGCCATTGAAGAACCATTTTCTGTTCCCCAACGAACATTTGGTCAGTTCTTAAAATAACCTTCTTTTTTTCTAAGTGTGAAGAACCTTTTTCCACTATAAAACACTTTTTGTGTAATGGAAAAATTAATGGATGTTAAACCATCAATGTCAATAAAGAGCCTTTATTTTTTTAAGAGTGTAGACTGAATTCTTCTGTTCTCTTCCACATTATAACAACTGATGGTGTTGAGTATAAGTGCAGATTGTATGTAGTCGCTTCTTTGCTAAGGTAGAAGTGGCCTTTCGAAGAGATCAGATTAGACTCCTGAAGTTAATTAATCCCACTTTATCCTGTTTCATACACTACACTGCCTTAATCCTGTCTAATGACTCCACTAAATCCTGTTTCATGTCCTTTGAGATTATTTTGTAGTTTTGAGGTTTGTTTTCCATTCATAAACTTAGTGAGTTGCCACTGAAGTGTAAATAAGAATAAGAACGTCATCGGGTCAGTATGTACAGTTAATCTGTGTCCTGTCTTGGGGTTAATTATGCAATGAGTCCCAGTAAGTCTGATGCTGATTGATGCTGGAGGGCGGTTGGAAGCGTGGATGATGGGATTTAGACCCTATTGAAGTCACTGAGGATCCTTGACACCCTCAAGAGAAGTAGCTATCAACTACTTCATTTAAAGCCTCTTAAGAGCTGTAGAACACATATCCTCCATCCCATCTTAAGTGTAGTTTATCTCTCTATTGATTATTTTCAACACAAAGTTTAATTGATTGTGGAAATAAAGCTCTATTCTATATTCCGAATTCTATTCTATTATTCCATGCTGTTCTACACAATACCATATTGGCTATTGGACTTTTTTAATTGATTGGTATCGGACTATTGGGTATTTAATTTGTGCGAGCTAATTTTCAGTTAACCTTAGTCATCGTCTACCACTCACTGGAAATAGATTTGTAAAAATACAAACAAAATCTAATAACGCTGTTAAATCTTAAGCCATTCTCAAAATTAATTTTTGTTTTTTTTCTTGCATAAATTATAATGTTGTGATTCATTTGTACATTTTAAACCAGTGGCTGTCAATCGTTTTGGCCCAAACAACACAATATTCAAAGGCCCTAAGATATTTCCTCTGGTATTTCTGTTGTAATTATGAAAGCTTAGCTTTTCTTTTTTATTGACCGAAACTGGGGGGTTTAGTATGTTTATTTAATCAAACAATTTATTTTTGTGATTGTATAATACAATTATACCTATGATTATATAGTAAAATAAGAGTTATATTCAAGGAGAATTTATGATTTATTTTGTGGTTTTTGCATTTTAATAAAGTTTTAATATAATTAAATATTTTACGTCATCCTGTTGCACCTTTGGAAGTGAGAACCATTTTAATTTTAATCTGATTTTAGTTTATAAGGTTTCATTGTTAATCTCTTTAGACAAAATAGTTTAGAATTTTATTGATCATTGGCTAGTAAAATAATTATAAGATTGGTATTTCCCAGAAAGATAGATAGATAGATAGATAGATAGATAGATAGATAGATAGATAGATAGATAGATAGATAGATAGATAGATAGATAGATAGATAGATGGATGGATGGATGGATGGATGGATGGATGGATGGATGGATGGATGGATGGATGGATGGATGGATGGATGGATGGATGGATAGATAGATAGATGAGAGCCTGTGGTCAATATTTCTAACTAACAATGACTATCTTCTTTGAACTAAGTGTGGTGAAGAAACACAGACTTCTGCAAATTGTGCACATCAGTAGAATCCCAGTGTGACATCAAAACCTGATGGACCTCAGATAGTGTTTATGCCAAAACCCTCTGGCTTCACTTTGTTTCTGCCTCTCTATATATATATCTCATACATAAATGTTTCAAACTAAAACGTCTAATTAAAGTACTTCACTACCAACTATTTTTTCCCCTCTGTTCTGAGGCAAAACAGCAATGAAGCTTAGTTTCAGAAGCAATGCCTTGTCATTCCCTTGCAGTGAACCAGACGTTTAAAATACCCATCATATAGCTTCCACTGTGTGAACCCATAATAACCTGGAAAGAAACTGGCATTTATGACCAGAAACAATCTTCACAGCTAGAGACTCCATTAGTGTCCTCTTTGCCTGTGGCTCCAGCATCAGTCTGTGTTAACTTGCAGTTATATGAAGATAATGCTGAACTAAAGCCAACGAAACACTATTGTATTGTCCTCCATCACCTGTTGTCCACAGATGCCTGGCGGGTGAGAGCCTCCTCCGATGTGGATGGCCTAAGGCCATGTGTCGTCCATCTTGGTAGCCCTTCTTTCTATAGGCATTGTTCCCTGACCTTTAGCCCCTTCAGAGCTTCTTCAGCCCGATCATCAGTTCCACTGTCCCCCCTTCTTCGGCTGAAACTCGGATGATGGGGGTTCTATCATAGATATCTTGCTGAGAGTGGTGTGACCTGGTCATTTAGCAACAGTTGATAAAATTAAGAGGCTACAGGATCTATTGCTTTCACACACTGGTGATAAAACAGGTTGCATCCCTTCTGGTTCAGGTCTTTTGTATGTGCTTAAATGGTTAGTTCACCCAAAAATGAAAATTCTGTCATCAATTACTCACCCTCATGTTGTTCCAATCCAAACCTGTATTACTTTCGTTCGTCTTCGGAACACAAATGAAGATCTTTTAGATGAAATCTGAGAGCTTTCTGTACTCTCCGTTGCCAGCTACGCAACTAGCACTTTGACGCTTCTTGCAGAAGCTCAAACGTGCTGCGTAACACGAGAATGAACCTCATTGGTTCTTGTAGAAGCTCAAACGTGTTGCATAACACGAGAATGAACCTCATTGGTTCTTGCAGAAGCTCAAACGTGCTGCGTAAAACGAGAATGAACCTCATTGGTTCTTGTAGAAGCTCAAACCTGCTGCGTTAAACAATAAAAAAAACTCATTTGGTTCTTGCAGAAGCTCAAACGTGTTGCGTAACCCAAGAATGAACCTAATTGGTTCTCTGGCAGAAGCTCAAACGTGCTGGTAACACGAAAATGTACCTCATTGGTTCTTGCAAAAGCTCAAAGGTGCTGCGTAACACAAGAATTAACCTAATTGGTTCTTGCAGAAGCTCAAACGTGCTGCGTAACACGAGAATTAACCTCATTGGTTCTTGCAGAAGCTCAAAGGTGCTGCGTAACACAAGAATTAACCTAATTGGTTCTTGCAGAAGCTCAAATGTGATGCGTAACACGAGAATGAACCTCATTGGTTCTTGCAGAAGCTCAAACGTGCTGGTAACACGACAATTAACCTCATTGCTTCTTGCAGAAGCTCAAACGTGCTGCGTAACACGAGAATTAACCTCATTAGTTCTTGCAGAAGCTCAAGCGTGTTGCGTAACACGAGAATTAAACTCATTAGTTCTTGCAGAAGCTCAAACGTGTTGCGTAACACGAGAATGAACCTCATTGGTTCTTGCAGAAGCTCAAACGTGCTGCGTAACACGAGAATGAACCTCATTGGTTCTTGTAGAAGCTCAAAGGTGCTGCGTAACACAAGAATTAACCTAATTGTTTCTTGCAGAAGCTCAAATGTGATGCGTAACACGAGAATGAACCTCATTGGTTCTTGCAGAAGCTCAAACGTACTGCGTAACACGAGAATGAACCTCACTGGTTCTTGCAGAAGCTCAAACGTACTGCGTAACACGAGAATGAACCTCATTGGTTCTTGCAGAAGCTCAAACGTACTGCGTAACACGAGAATGAACCTCATTGGTTCTTGTAGAAGCTCAAACGTGTTGCGTAACACGAGAATGAACCTCATTGGTTCTTGTAGAAGCTCAAACGTGCTGCGTAACACAATAATAAACCTCATTTGGTTCTTGCAGAAGCTCCAAAGTGTTGCGTAACCCAAGAATGAACCTAATTGGTTCTCTGGCAGAAGCTCAAACCTGCTGGTAACACGAAAATGAATCTCATTGGTTCTTGCAGAAGCTCAAAGGTGATGCGTAACACAAGAATTAACCTAATTGGTTATTGCAGAAGCTCAAATGTGATGCGTAACACGAGAATGAACCTCATTGGTTCTTGCAGAAGCTCAAACGTGCTGCGTAACACGAGAATTAACCTCATTGGTTCTTGCAGAAGCTCAAACGTGTTGCGTAACACGAGAATTAGCCTCATTAGTTCTTGCAGAAGCTCAAGCGTGTTGCGTAACACGAGAATTAAACTCATTAGTTCTTGCAGAAGCTCAAACGTGTTGCGTAACACGAGGATGAACCTCATTGGTTCTTGCAGAAGCTCAAACGTGCTGCGTAACACGAGAATGAACCTCATTGGTTCTTGTAGAAGCTCAAACGTGTTGCGTAACAAGAATTAACCTAATTGGTTCTTGCAGAAGCTCAAATGGGATGCGTAACACGAGAATGAACCTCATTGGTTCTTGCAGAAGCTCAAACGTGCTGCGTAACACGAGAATGAACCTCATCGGTTCTTGCAGAAGCTCAAAGGTGCTGCGTAACACAAGAATTAACCTAATTGGTTCTTGCAGAAGCTCAAATGTGATGCGTAACACGAGAATGAACCTCATTGGTTCTTGCAGAAGCTCAAACGTACTGCGTAACACGAGAATGAACCTCACTGGTTCTTGCAGAAGCTCAAACGTACTGCGTAACACGAGAATGAACCTCATTGGTTCTTGCAGAAGCTCAAACGTACTGCGTAACACGAGAATGAACCTCATTGGTTCTTGCAGAAGCTCAAACGTGTTGCGTAACACGAGAATGAACCTCATTGGTTCTTGCAGAAGCTCAAACGTGTTGCGTAACACGAGAATGAACCTCATTGGTTCTTGCAGAAGCTCAAACGTGTTGCGTAACACGAGAATGAACCTCATTGGTTCTTGCAGAAGCTCAAACGTGTTGCGTAACACGAGAATGAACCTCATTGGTTCTTGCAGAAGCTCAAACGTGTTGCGTAACACGAGAATTAACATCATTGGTTCTTGCAGAAGCTCAAACGTGATGCGTAACACGAGAATTAACCTCATTAGTTCTTGCAGAAGCTCAAACGTTCTTGCAGAAGCTCAAACGTGATGCATAACATGAGAATTAACCTAATTGGTTCTTGCAAAAGCTCAAATATGCTGTGTAACACGAGAATGAACCTCATTGGTTCTTGCAGAAGCTCAAACGTCCTGCGTAACACGAGAATTAACCTCATTGGTTCTTGCAGAAGCTCAAGCGTGATGCGTTACACGAGAATTAACCTCATTGGTTCTTGCAGAAGCTCAAACGTGTTGCGTAACACGAGAATGAACCTCATTGGTTCTTGCAGAAGCTCAAACGTACTGCGTAACACGAGAATGAACCTCATTGGTTCTTGCAGAAGCTCAAACATACTGCGTAACACGAGAATGAACCTCATTGGTTCTTGCAGAAGCTCAAACGTGATGCGTAACACGAGAATGAACCTCATTGGTTCTTGCAGAAGCTCAAACGTGATGCGTAACACGAGAATGAACCTCATTGGTTCTTGCAGAAGCTCAAACGTGATGCGTAACACGAGAATGAACCTCATTGGTTCTTGCAGAAGCTCAAACGTACTGCGTAACACGAGAATGAACCTAATTGGTTCTTGCAGAAGCTCAAACGTGATGCGTAACACGAGAATGAACCTCATTGGTTCCTGCTGAAGCTCAAACGTGATGCGTAACACGAGAATGAACCTCATTGGTTCCTGCAGAAGCTCAAACGTGATGCGTAACACGAGAATGAACCTCATTGGTTCTTGCAGAAGCTCAAACGTGATGCGTTACACGAGAATTAACCTCATTGGTTCTTGCAGAAGCTCAAACGTCCTGCTTAACACGAGAATGAACCTCATTGGTTCTTGCAGAAGCTCAAACGTGTTGCGTAACACGAGAATTAACCTCATTGGTTCTTGCAGAAGCTCAAACGTGATCCGTAACACGAGAATGAACCTCATTGGTTCTTGCAGAAGCTCAAACGTGCTGCGTAACACGAGAATGAACCTCATTGGTTCTTGCAGAAGCTCAAACGTGATCCGTAACACGAGAATGAACCTCATTGGTTCTTGCAGAAGCTCAAACGTGATCCGTAACACGAGAATGAACCTCATTGGTTCTTGCAGAAGCTCAAACGTGCTGCGTAACACGAGAATGAACCTCATTGGTTCTTGCAGAAGCTCAAACGTGATGCGTAACACGAGAATGAACCTCATTGGTTCTTGCAGAAGCTCAAACTTGCTGCGTAACACGAGAATGAACCTCATTGGTTCTTGCAGAAGCTCAAACGTGCTGCGTAACACGAGAATGAACCTCATTGGTTCTTGCAGAAGCTCAAACGTGCTGCGTAACACGAGAATGAACCTCATTGGTTCTTGCAGAAGCTCAAACGTGATGCGTAACACGAGAATGAACCTCATTAGTTCTTGCAGAAGCTCAAACGTCCTGCGTAACTCGAGAATGAACCTCATTGGTTCTTGCATAAGCTCAAACGTGATGCGTAACTCGAGAATGAACCTCATTGGTTCTTGCAGAAGTTCAAACGTGATGCGTAACTCGAGAATGAACCTCATTGGTTCTTGCATAAGCTCAAACGTGATGCGTAACACGAGAATGAACCTCATTGGTTCTTGCAGAAGTTCAAACGTGATGCGTAACTCGAGAATGAACCTCATTGGTTCTTGCAGAAGCTCAAACGTGATGCGTAACACGAGAATGAACCTCATTGGTTCTTGCAGAAGTTCAAACGTGATGCGTAACTCGAGAATGAACCTCATTGGTTCTTGCAGAAGCTCAAACGTGATGCGTAACACGAGAATGAACCTCATTGGTTCTTGCAGAAGTTCAAACGTGATGCGTAACTCGAGAATGAACCTCATTGGTTCTTGCAGAAGCTCAAGCGTGATGCGTAACACGAGAATTAATGAACATGCTTGAGCTTCCGTTTACCACAACTGATGTGTGAGTTGATGAATGTTTATATGTGAATAAAAGCCTAAATTAAATCTGTTCATCATATAAAAGCGATCGAGACGAGAAAATCTCAGAAAATGTGGACTAAACCGCTTAATTCATATGGGTTAGTTTTACGACCTCTTTATGAACTTTTTCAAAGTGGTAGTTCTGTATAGTCAATGGAGGGACAGAAAGCTCTCAAATGATTTCACAGCAAAAATTATTCAGAGTGATCCAAATGATGTTGTTCCAACCATTGCACAGTAATGTTGGTTTATTGCATGTTTATTTAGATGTCATTTTCTAGTACCAAATTCCCTCCATCACCATCATCATCATAATCTCTTTCTGATCTCCCCCCATGGTGAAATGATCTCCTCAGCTCTATAGAAACATTTAATCTGCCCCTTCAGCCTGTGTGCCTCTGTCTCCAGCAGAGAGCTTTAATTGAAGCTGCTCCCACACCTTTGGTCACTGTTATGAATGGTTATATGGTCAGATGAGCATGTCTGCGACATAATTGACACTGCAATATGAAGACTCAGGCGGGAGTGTTTCTGAAAGAAAATGTAATGTTTCAGCAGTAGTAGTGCTTGTGCTGTCATGAGGAGTTTAAGTTTAAAAATGACAAAACATTATGTAAAATATTCTTTTTTTTCTTTTTCTTTTTTTTTTCTTTCTTTCTTTTTTTGCATACTATTCTGAAGTTCTAGCCGCTAAGAACTGTATGCTACTACATCTGATCTGATGAAGGACCTGCTCCTGGACTCGACGACAACGCAGTCCTGAAGTGTCAACTAGTCTCCCCTGTGAAGGCCCCCTTTCCTTCCCTTTACCTCTGTACAGATAAAACGTTGTCGGGATAATTCCGGTTCACGTGGCTACACGGAAGCAATCAAAAAATTATGTATTATACATTTTTCAAGGCTTGTATTAGGACCTATTTCATGGTTAACGTTCTCGAGCCACCAGGCACTGTTTTGTGCAAATGAGCGGCCGGTTTTCTGTTAGAACGGTGTGGTGTTGGCGGCCCCTAAGTTAATAACTATCGTTGCGACGGAAGTGAATCAATCAAAACTAACTTTAGCTGGACAATAACTTTATCCTAGAGCTGCTGTAAAGCCAAAACAATCTCTGTTACTTTAATTTCCTATTATCACTGTAAAACTGCCGTGAAACAATCTATATTGTTAAAAGCACTATATAAATGAAGGTGACTGACTGACTACAGAAATAATGAATTTCTGTCTCGTTACGCTGACATTTTTAAGCTGATTTCACAGAACCAGCGGATGAGTTGGATTAATGTTTTTTTTTTTTTGTTTTGTTTTTTTTTAAGCTGAATAGGTTTTACCCAAAACTATTTTTGCTTGCTTCAGCATGCACTGGAGCATAACAATTGATTATGGTTTTCATTTTGGGTATTTGCCAATTTTATTTACAATAATGTTGTTTTTAATTTACACTACTGTTCAAAAGTTTGGAATATGTAAGATTTTTAGAGAAATATATTTTCAGTAAGGATGCATTAAATTGGTTAGAAGACAGTAAAGACATTTACAATGTCTAAGATTTATTTTAGATCATTTCAATTAAATTATGTATTTTTGAACTTTCTATTCATTAAAAAAGTACCATGGTTTCCACAAAAATATGAAGCAGTACAACTGTTTTCAACATTGATACTAATCAGAAATGTTTCTTGAGCCTCTAATCAGAATATTATAATGATTTCTGGATCATGTGACACCGAATGATGCTGAAAATTCAGCTTTGTCATCGCAGGAATAAATTACAATTTCAAAATATTAAAATAGAAAATAGATTATTGAATTTGTAATAATATTACTATATAATATTAATATATACCTTAATTAGTGTTTTACTGTATTTTTGAATATATGCAACAATGGTGATCATAAGATACATTCAAAAACATAAATAAATATTAACAACCCTACATTTTTAATCAGTAATGTTTTGGCTCACGAGTGTTTATGTGATGATGTAATTTATTTAACATTCGTTCATGACAACAAGGACTTTAATAAATAGACGGTGATGTACTCTTTGGTTCTTTAAAAAGGTTCTTTACATTGATGTTTCCATGAACAACCTTCAAAATCCATGAAAACTTTCCTTCACACAAAAAAGCTCTTTACAGTCAAACAAAATTCTTCTAAGAAAAAAAGAATGGTTCTTTTAAGAAATGTTCACTGAAAGGTTATTTGGGGAACCAGAAATGGTTCTTATATGGCATTGCTGCAGAAACTCGCCTTTGGAACCTTCATTTTTTAGTGTATTATTTGTTTTGTTTTGACATTTTAACTCTTTAAGTTTAATTAATACATTTAATTCAAACAAGTGCACAAAGTGCTCACTCCTGAGAAAGGCAGGTGGGACGAGGCGCTGACGCCTGCTGCTACTGTTTTCAATAGGACCAAACACGGTTCCCTGTTTCTCCCTGCAGTGGTTCTGTTCTGTCCTGTCTGTCAGTGCAGATATTATGCTAAGCCCTCCAAACTATCCTTTATATATATGGTTGCCATAGCAGCATTATTCCTGGGGAGTAGCAACTTCAAATGAATCTAGAGGCTTTTGGGGTTTGAACCTCAAAAAATATATGTATGTCTTTGAGAAAAAGGGGCAGAGAAAGAGAAAAGAGATGAAGGTGATGATGAAAAACTTTTTTTATGGTATTTATTTATGTAAATTTGCCAAATCTGTGTCAGATTATACTTATACCACACTCACACCATAATTTTTCTGTTTGGACAACCAAACCACCTCAAATTTCTGATTTTTCTATCCTCTTTTAAATGACCAGTCTCATGCCAATGTTTAGCATTTATTTATTGAGTTCCTGGAGTTTTGTCAAGCATACGAGTCTGATGCCAGCAGCAAACCAGACGTGCCAAATGTAAAATTCGTCACAGACTCCAGCAATAATGAATCAGCCGAGGGAAAGGTTTGTTTGCTTTTACACTCAAGTCATAGCTGTTGCGATTGTAGCTGTTTTGTTTTCTGTCACTTATATGATTTGCCCACAGATTGTGGTCAACTTCAACCTCTTCTGACACTCAGTTTGAGAGGAAGCCCAAGGAATGACAGAATTTCAGAGCTTTAGAGTTGAGGTTCCTCCACTGACTTTGCCCACAGAGGTGTGTGTGTGTGTGTGAGAGAGAGAGAGAGAGAGAGAGAGAGAGAGAGAGAGAGAGAGAGAGAGAGAGAGAGAGAGAGATCTGGTTGACAGTGCAGAAACATTAAACAGCATAAGGGTGATTCAGCTCATTAGTGCATCTCTGTGTATAAACGGACTAGTCCACTGAATGATGAGCTCATTTACACATACACACACACACACACAGTAGCCTAGTTAGTAATTGTGCACTCAGAGCTTTACAAATGTGAGTGCATGTTTATTTGTTCACACATTTTGCAATTTGCTTAATGGGACATTTGCAGCCTCTTATTCAATATCAAAATTGTACACACACACACGATGATTCTCGGAGACGCCAACATATCCGGGGATCATTACTGTGACCCAAATGTATAAATACAGATAGCCTTTGTGAATAAGTTAGATGATTTTAAATTGAATTTGTAATTGTTTAAAACTTGTGACTCAGCCATGCACAAACCTGGTCCGTCCATGATGCGGAAAATAGCGACCACCTACAATTAAGTTTCATTACGTCTATTAGCCTACTTTATTTATTTTTAGTCTCTAGTAAGTTAAGTTTATTATTTTACAATATAAATATATTGATGAAGATTATTTAAAGAATGAAGACTTTCTTCAAATGAAGTCAAATTCAATTAACCAAAATTAATAGATCTGAGGATGTTTAAATGCTCACAGACCCTTCGCGTTTATTTATATCACAATATTGAGTAAATCCCATCAACATTGGGTAAAAATTTACTAAATGTGGCTTAATATATATTAGCTAATATACAATAAATCACATCTCTGAAATATTTTGGATTAAATAAACAGATTTTGTTTTAGTGGGAGTGTCGGTGTTACAGTAATTTGCGTTACGCATGAAACACCTCTAATAGCCTATTAAAATCTATTTAAACCTACGTCTTTTTTCATGAGATTTGTTTGTTTTTTTAACAACAAATTTCCATGTATTTATAACAAAGTAATTTCACTGCAGCTTTTATAGCTCTTTATATATATATATTATCTGGTTAATTTTAAAATAATAAAAATAAAAGTGTTTCAAAACGAAACTGCTGTTTCAAGACAGACCGGTGTCATGCTGAAAATTTTGTGAAATTAATAAACCAAATGATCAAAATACCTTTTGAAAAGTTTGCAAGATGTTCAAAACGGTTTACAGAAACACAGGGCAATATGATGACGTGCTCAGGGTAATTGGTTTAATGAATCTATTTCGAATTAATTTACAGGTCAGTTGTTGAGACCATTTTTGGCGGACATTTAAACTTTCTTAAGGGCTTCCACTCACTGCAGTGAGAAACATGACAGGAAATATAGGCTGCATTTCTCTTGACCATTTTCCTTTTAATAAAATTAGCAAAACAAACCATTTTAAATTCTGAATGTCTTTATTATAATTATACACATTATATTATTATCCGCACTGTATTATGTGAGCCTCAAATATTGTAGTTGACTAGTGGAGTGAATGTTTTTGAAATATGCATGAAGTTGTTCTGTGCTCTTCAGAAAAGGGTCAGTTGTTCCATTTTAACCTCTTGACACTGTTGATTTTATACTCATGGCATAGCGGCGTCTCCTCGTCTGTGTATGCCACCAATTCAAGTCTCGCCGCGTAAATATGTGTCTAAAGGTTAGATATCCTCTGAAGAGGAGCAACTCATCCACAATGGAGAGACTTCCCATCTCACCGCCGTTGTCAGGACAACCGGAGTGGTATCCGTCCCCATAATAAGTTTCAGTTCAAAGCCGGTGACTTACCTCTTTACAACACTCTCATGTCCTCCCTCTTCCTTCTCTTTGACTGCTCATTCTGAGACTTAAGGCTTGAGCCCTTGTCCAAATAAGCTAGGGACAAAAGTGTTGGTTTTCGGGGACGCTGGAAAGAAGGAGTGTGTGTGTGTTTTGGACTAGATACGGTCAGAGATGATGCGAATGCAACACATTGAGGTCGATTATCTCTTAAAATATGGTAGTTCAATAAACATCAAAAATCAAATGTCATAATACATCGAGTTCTTATTGACACTGTGCTGGATTCGAATGAATAAAAATAATTAATTTGTAACATATGTTGTTTGTATAGTAAAATGAGTTGGCCCACATAATTAATAATCTATTTTAACAGCTGATTTTAAAATATAAGTTTATTCATTGAAAAAAAAAACGGTACATTGTGGAAAATATTTCACTTAAACTGCACATCAGTCTTTACTCTGGAGACTAAAATAGTTCGAGACGTTTTCATTAGATGATTAAAAAAAATTATAACCCTTTCAATCAGTCCAAATCTATCGTTTTATGCAGTTGTGCATTTTGGTGATAACACCGATCAAAATACAAAAACGAGGACGAGTCACTGACATGGCGCAGTTCTCCATAACGCAATGGCGCGCACTCCAAAAATATGCACCCATGACATAAACATTAAAACCACATTCACTGATGTGCTGTAAATGAAATAGTAGTTTAAAATAAAAGGTTTAATGAGAATGTTCTCACGAATGAAACTTCAACTCTGGAAAATATCACTGCTCGGCTGTTTTGTGTAGCCTATAGGCTACGCGAGCGATTTTTTTGTCAATAAATATTTTTGACAGAAGTAAATAAGGGAGGGCTGCAAATCTATGTTATAACTCACTAACCCAGTGTGTTTAACGCAGTTACTAAATTCAAACCAAGTGTCGATATAAAATAGTGTTGCACTTTTTGTATTTCATTGATTTTTTTCCCCCTCACATCAAGCGCAGACTCTTCTCTCGTAAACGCATAAAACTGGGCGGAGCACCAAGAACCGTCAGCCCTGATTACTCACGGTGAGTAAACGTGTGATTGGTCGAGTGAACAGGATTTGGGAGTTACACAGACCAATGAGATTCTTAGATTTGGGAAATGGGGTTACTGTTGTGAGGGGGCGTGGGGTGCCCTGGAGAGACCCCAGAGATAAGCGCAGTCAGGAGCGCAAAAACACTCAGTTGGATACACGACGCACAGAGAACCTTCGGAACCGCTACTAGTTCCACTTGGGCGCACTGATTGTACCGATGTACACAGTTTGTAAAATTTTAGAGCTTTTCCATCGTATCAAAATGATTTATTTGATTTCACTTTAACTTCATCACATGGAATGAGTTTTGATTAACCTTATTACGGGCAAGTAACATACACTCAGCTTGTACATAGCCTACTTTTGTAAAACGCGGGTGTAATCTCTTTACGCATCTTTAATCAAAAATCGTGGTGATGTTACTGGACGCCGGCCACCAGATCTCTGGCTTAGGAGTTGGCACGTTCACAAGGCATCACTCGGCTGTGAGCGAGACGCAGGACAGAGATATGAGTTTCATGGAATCTGCTCACATGGGCGCGTTCAAACTGAACCACCCCGATTTATCCCCGGGCCAGAGCGCAGCTTTTGCGCCCCAAGCAACCAGCTATTCCGCGGCCGCTCTTGGAGCGCATGCGGCGGCGCACGCAGCCTCGTACGCCAGCTCCACTTTCAACTCCACCAGGGAGTTCCTCTTGCGCAGCCGAGGCTTTGGGGATTCGACTCCGGGTAGCGGACAACACCCCATCTTCAGCTCCACAGCAGGGCCTCTCCATCACTCTCACCCAGAAGGTCAGGGTCACCTACTTTTCCCCGGAATTCATGAGCAGCACGGGTCCCATCACGGCTCTCCAAACATCCTGAACGGACGCCTTGGATTACCCGGCGAGGTTTTCGGGCGAACGGAGCAGTACCACCAAGTGCCCAATGCGCGGGCCGATCCATATAGTCAGTATGGCCTAAATATGAGTATGAACATGGCGCACCATCCTGGCGCTTTCTTCCGCTATATGCGACAACAGTGCATCAAACAAGAGCTCATTTGTAAATGGATCGACCCGGAGCAGCTTTGTGACCCAAAAAAATGCTGCAGTAAAACTTATAGCACTATGCACGAGCTGGTCACGCATGTGTCCACGGAGCATGTCGGCGGTCCCGAACAGTGTAACCACATCTGCTTTTGGGATGACTGTCCACGGGAGAGCAAGCCATTCAAGGCAAAATACAAACTGGTGAATCACATTCGAGTGCACACGGGAGAGAAACCCTTCGCGTGCCCCTTCCCGGGATGTGGCAAGGTGTTCGCGCGTTCAGAGAATTTGAAAATACACAAACGGACACACACAGGTGATTATTTATTAAAGTTGTTTTAAATATTACTTGAAATGTTTACATTTCGTTTCAATTGACTTTAATCTAGGCTACTATACATGACATTCAGTAATACCAAAAACAACACTGTGTCTGTTTCACATCCTAGAGCAGCTGCTAGACAAGTTAAACATCAGAAATCCTAGATTGCTATTTTATTAGTTATGCCTGTTGCTTTGTAAGTGCGAATTGCTGTTATATTTGAATGCGTGGATTTGTATGAGGTCTATTGCGCCATCAACCCTTTTGCAGCATCAAAGTCAGCCTACTTTTTCAGAGAGTAGCCTAGTGTAGAAATAGCATTCATTGATTCTGCGTGCTAGTTTTAATCAGGTTGGTAAAACTTATACATAAAATAAAAAATAAAACAACTATTTTCTTGCAGGGGAAAAACCGTTCCAGTGTGAATTCGACGGCTGCGACAGACGTTTCGCCAACAGCAGTGACCGGAAGAAGCACATGCACGTTCACACGTCTGACAAGCCATATCTGTGCAAACTGTGCGACAAGTCGTACACACATCCCAGCTCTTTAAGGAAACACATGAAGGTGAGAATTTATTCCGTCTGACAGCTATTCTCTGTTCACCATTCATTGTCTTACATATCAGAGTTGAGACAGAATGAACTAACTGTTTGATGCTTTTTTAGGTTCACGACGACCAAGGTCCGGTAGTCGACTCCTCTCCTACTGGAAGCTCCGGGTACGAGTCCTCCACTCCGTCCAGTTTGATCTCTCCATGCTCGGAGACGCACAGCACCATGTCGCCCGACTCAGCTGCGCTCAACAGCAGCGGGCACAGCAGCTTAACGTCGAATTTTAGCGAGTGGTACGTTTAAGGACCAAAACGACATATACAAGAAAATATTATTTGTAAATAGTATCCTAAATGAGGGTTTATGTTCTCAGCATGTCTAAGATTCAGTGTTGCACTGTGACTGAAGTAAGCCGAAAAGTATTATGTGACTAAAATGAAGGTTGTTTTTTGATAGGCCTATGAAGAATAAAAGGAATTTGGTTTGCGAAAGACGATGTATTTTTTTGACTGTAAGGTCAATTGTTTTACAGTAAGGTCGTGTCAAGTTACCATGTTTGTATACAATATCCCTGTCATGTTAGAGCTATTCGACGTTACATGATTGTCTTACCATTAAAGTATTGTTGGGGATCCTAAGTGCCGAAGTCAAATGTACGTAGTGCGTTAAAATGGATACAATTTGTGAATGTATTTTATTGTAAGAAATTATTTCCATGTATGTATGTTACAGATGTCTGGAAATAATTCACTTCGAGTTAGAGTAATTTTGAGAAAAGCCTCTTGTTCTTAAATTATGGTTATACTTGATAAAAAGTACTACAAAATATTTATGAAAAACTCCTCGATTCAAATGTGTACAGAATTGTTACCTTTAAAGTGTTTGTACATTGTTATTCAGTTTTAAGATGTAAATTCTTGTGATAACAAATGCCAAACGGTATAATGAAGGAAAATATAAAGGCAATAAAATTAAACCAAAAATAAAAGAAGTCTCGTTCGTTTTTATTAAAATTTTAAGAACGCTTTTTATTCATAACGGGGTTTCACATTTTGTGTTTCTCTGACATTTTTCACATCGTAAAGACATCACGGGCACAAAACGGTCTGAAAGTTTTCTCCTTTGTGTAAATTAAAACTTTTGTTTAAATAACTAATAATTATTATTTTGTATTATTTTCTTAATTACTTGGCTATTTAAACCAAGATAATATAACGTTTCAGGGAGCTACAGAAACATTTTGTGTTTAAGTCCTTAGTGTCACGAAGAAGACATAAAAAATGTATCTGAATAAATACTGTGAAATACAAATGGTGTAATTCGGTGACTTTTGGCCATCATAAAATGTAGAAAATCAAACTCTTTTTATATATATATATATATTTATTTTTTTGTGATATGATAGGGTGATGTAAAAGATTTTGGTCAAGCTGGGGTAAATAAATGAACAATTTATAAAAAAAAAATAAAAGATAAAAAATGTGCACCCTGTTAGGGACAAATGAACAATAGTTTCAAATACTAAGTTGTGATTCTGATTTATGGTCACAGTATCTTGCAGCTCATGTACTTTTGTTCCTTTAAAAGCCTAATAAATTATCAAAAAACTAAACTAAACATTGTGTATTGTTTTCAGATAGAAATGCATTAGAAAGGCATTTTTTGTTTACTTTTTAAAAGTAGGCATTATTGATACTCCAGTATTCATTGTCACTGAATTTTCTGCTGAATTTTTTTAATTATTGGAGAGAAAAAAAAGATGCTTAACAGGGTGGACAAAGTGATGACAGAATGAAAGTGAATTTATATCTCTATATATACAATCAGTTACAATATTAAATTAGTTTGAACTGGATTTAGATGGGAACCAACATGTAAAGCATTACCAAAATACAATTCTTCAACTTGAAACAAAAATTACTTTCACAATCACTACTGTGTCCCCTCAGTTAGGTCTTCTAACACGGTGGACACTAACAGAGTGGACATTCTGACCTAAAATCAGCCACTGCACCATATCTGAGCAAAAATAAGCTATAAGGTCTATCTAATAAATAATTTTATGGTCTTTAAAATTTTAATTTTAATATTTCCATTGTATTTCGTTCTAATTTTTCCTTAACAGGGTGGACCACATCAAATGTGAAAGATAGCCTATAATTGGGTGAAAATAGAAAATAGGATCTTACTCACGTTCCCAATGTGTTTTCCCTCCAAAGAAGTGATGACAGCTATATGATGTCATTTAATTTGCCCAACTTTCATTTAAAGGGAGAAGTCGAAAATAACAGAGTGGACAATAAATTGAGGGAAAAGCTTAAAACTTTATATTAAATAAATGTAATAATTGAAAAGAATGTACAATTTTTATAAAAAAAATCACGTAGCCTATTGTAAGTGCATGCAATTGGAATACAGATCATATGAAAAATGGTGATATATGGTGGTCCAAAATGCTTTAAAATGTCTCAGATTATTATTATTCTTCATATATTATTACAACTTCAATTATGCTTAGAACTCAAATTGTGTTATGACTAATAGCCTAGCCTACAGGTGTAAAATTGATATTGTTCAACATTCGTGATCTTTGAATCCCAAGTTTTCTAGATGTAGCTAGGCTAATTTAAGGAAGTGTGTCGCAATAGTACAAAACAAGGAAATAATTAACAAGGATAATATCTGCTGAGTAAAAATGTGCACAAATTTAAAACAATCTAACCAACAGCAAATCAATAAATAAATAAATAATTTACATGCACCTATTTTAATGAAAAATTAACAGTCTTTAATAATGCATAGGCTAGTCATACTAGCAATTCGTGCTGATACAATATAATACATTTAGATTAGCCTCCAAGGTCACGGTTTTCATCAGCAACCTGTCGCCCAACTTCTTCCAATTGTTGTCTCACCCTCTCCTCGGAACACAGTTCGGTCTCTGACACATCCGAGAACATCTGATTGGTCGAGAGGGCAAACACCCCCAAATTCTGTCTGTGACGTCTAGAGTGCGCGCCGCTCTGCTCTCAGCAGCTCTGACTATCATGGCGGCTTACAGAAGCGCTGCAGGCTTTCAAAGAGTTTTGCATGCTGTTAAGGTGAGCGTTTGTTATCTAAAACCGCTGCTTGTAGGAGAACAATTCATATAACGAATCTGATGATTTGTCTGATTTATGATTAAAGCATTGCAACGTTATCTGACTAAGAGCTCATGCTTGTCTTAGACTTCAAGAAAGTTCACTTGACACGACACACGGACAGTTTCATTGATTGGCAACTGAAAAGATTTATTTATGAAACATCACTTTCTCCTTATAATGATGTGACGTGTACTTCATTGTTGTCGTTGCAGAAAGAAACAACCAAATGTCTTTATTATCACTGATGACTGTGAACCCATGTCAATGTCAAAATGATTCCATGAAGTGTTTTCGCTTGCTGATTCAGCTGTGCCTAATGTATATGGAAACGCTGGGCATTTAAACACGCCTGTGCAACAGACATGTAATGAATATTTGACTAAAATATAAATTTTCTTGTGATTGACGTCACAACTAATGATTACTTTGAAAGCTTATATTGCATAGATTTCCACTTTAATCAATGACAGTCAAGGCAGAATATGAATCTCTTTGCTCTTTGCTGCTTCAAACTGTGAATCCCAAACCTTGTTTCTCTCACTGTGAGCCATCTTCTTCTTGTAGGAAGTTTATAAGTTTCATTCAGACTTATGAATAATATTTAAACGATTTAGGGCTAAATTACTAAAAATTAAACATGATTTAGTGCTGTCTGTGGGCTAAAAGTATGCTGTATCCAAATAATCAAATTCACTTATATTTTAACATAAAATGTTAAAACAAAATTATACATTTAAAGTGAAGAACTGCTTCAGTGGCATGCTTTTTTGTAATATGGCATGACATGACAAATCAAAGGTTTGAGCATTGGGTTTGGGCATCTCTAGAATAAATGTTTCCATTTATTGCTGACAGCACCGTCTCTCTGTCTTTTAGCATGTCTATCTTAAGCAGAGGTGTGGTGTTATAATCTGCCGATACTCTACGGTGAATGACCCAAATGAGAAGGTAAGTCAGATAAAAGAAGTGTTTTGTATTAATGGATGCTTCTCATTTCTTTAATTGTGCATCCTTGTTTCCTTTCCTCCGTCCTTGCGTGAGTTTTCACTCTCCTATACAATTGTTGCTTGTCAGACTGTATGATAGATTGCCAGTCAAACACTGAAGGTGCACGAGTCCCGTCAGTCTTTTGTCAATTGATATGTTGTTGATGACAGGATGGAGGATTGAGGGAACCATATCTATACAGCGATCTAAGCTGGTCCATGAAACACTCGAGAGCATGTTGACTGTGCATCTGCGACCTAGTTATTCACATGTAAATATTTTTATGTTTATATGAAGGTGTCTATGTTACAGTTTAATTATACATTTAATTACTGAGTAATATAAATGAACTACATGTACTTATAGGGTGAAGGTTAGGATTTGGGGTAACACTTTACTTGAAGGGGTGTGCATAAGACTGACATGACACCTTTATAATCATGACATGACATGAGGGTTTATACATGTTTATGACAACTGCCATTAAGTGTCTTTCGCTCAATTATGACATTTTTAATGCAAATATGACATTGTTTGAGATGTCTTTGTTATGACATAAACCTATACATCATAACCTGTCAGTGTCATAACAACTTGACAATACCAAGACAACATATATTGTCATAAATATGTCATAAACATGACATGGCAGATTAATTATCAAACTAAGAAACCACTTAGCTTTATGGGTTTTATCCCTTAAAACTTATCTTTGTTCACCAAAATGCCATTTAAAAAAAAAAAATCTTGTGAATTTTTTTCATGCCTTAAAATAGCTTGAATGCAACTCTACACCCTTGCTTCATTTACTATACGTGGATCTATGAATATGCAAATTAGCTTCGCCTTCACTCGCTCACGCCAGCTCACAGATTCACTCGGCCAACTTACTCGGTAAACGCTGCAGAATGGTATCACTCTTTTTAACCTCGGACACATAAAGGTTATTAATATGATTAGCCTTTTGCTTGAATACATTATCAAACAGCTAATAATGTATTGCTAATGTTACACAAACCATGTTCCCGTTTGCCATCTCAGTCTTTCTTCTAACAATCCTCAGAAACGGTTTGAACAACTCAGAACGTCAGTGGAGAAACGAGAAAGCCATATAGTTCATCATAACAACGTAATATATGCAACATATAGGCATCATAACAACGTAATCATATACATAATTCACCTACTATATTTATAATAGTACCTGCTTTTTCACGTCAACAGAAAAATATACCAGGATAACCTGGCATCTCTTGTGACACTACTCTGCTTCACAGCATAGTAATGACATGCTAAAAGCCCGCCGGCCCGTTGACATGATTGGTTACAAGGTAGTTTGTGATGTCAGAAACACCAGCGAGATAAATATTTATATATATATTTATTTTTCACTGCAGTTTTAAGGAGTTAAAACTCAGCAATGTTGTTGATTCATGAATGTACACATGGTTTGTCTTAAAGCACATTAAACACACCACATAGACATCAAAAACCTTGATTTTTTACCACAGGGGGACTTTAAACCCCTAATTTTCACAGGATTTATTAATGTTTGATATTTTTGCATATGTTAATGAAAATTAATATTGATTATTGGTTGTAAATTATTATTGATTATCAACTCTTGTAAATGTTATTCATCTTCAGAGAAGCCTACTATATATATCTTTGGTTGTTAAATGGAGTTTGTGGTTTTTCATCTAATTTGTTGTCATGGTTTTATGTTGTCCTCCTTTTGGTTTGTAATAGTTACTGATTTAGTTTCCCTTATTAATGATTGTGATTAAAAAAAAATTTGTATCATTATAATACTCATACTAATACTTAGTTCACCCAAAAATGAAAATTCTGTCAGTAATTAATTACTCATCCTCATGTTGTTCCAACCCCGTAAGGCTTTCGTTCATCTTCAGAACACAAATTAAGATATTTTTGATTAAATCTGAGAGCTGTCTGACTCCTTCATAGGCTTCTAGGCAATTTCTTTCTGCCGGCCCAGAAAAGTTAGTAAAAATATCGCTAAAATAGTCCAAGTGACTACAGTGGCTCAACCTTAAGTTTATCAAGCGACGAGAATACTTTTTGTGCGCAAAAAATAACGACTTTATTCAAGTATTCATTTCCTCTGTGTGGGCCTCTGACGTGAGTTCACGAGAGCGCCACGACGCATGTGCGAGAACTGAGAACATGATGCACACAGGAAGTGCACACTTTAGAACCATTTTAAAAATCATTTCTTCTCAGTTCTCACGCATGCGTTGTGGCATATTCAAAATCAAATTTTTGTGGCATTTCCAATGAAAATTCATTGATTTATTAGTGAGAGTGATGAGTAGCATCTGAAAATGTACCTTTCCAAGATGACGGACGTGTTTAGAACAGTCAAATGAAGTATCTACTTATAAATATCCACGGAGGAAACTAAGATCTATCAGTTATTTTGAGAAACACAAAATAGAAATGTTCAAGGGTCAAAAAACCTTTACACTCCCAAAACCCTATGCATCCAAGTAGCTTTAATGTACCATTCTCAAACAATCAACCTTTGCCTGGAGGTTGTTTGTTTATGTGTGTATGTGTGTTGGGGAATTGGGGGTGTAGCATATATGAGCAAATGGGGAAATATGCTTTGAGTTTAGGAATGTGTTCTTGTGAGACACGTTGCCCTAGGCTCATCTTGACACATGGTTTATTGGCAGACACTTCCTTCAGTTTTTCCATAAATTGTTTACATGTGGCAGACAACATTAGCGAAGCCTCATGCTTTGATGTTTAAGGCCCACTAACATCCACCTTAACACTCATCTAGATCTCCCTATTAGAACTTGTGAATGTTCATTGCACTACATGGAATAGATAACAGTCATTTTAATATTTACGGTCTGGACATGGTTAAAGTAGTTTTTGTACCTGATGTACCTGTTTAATTATGTTAGTTTTTTCAGTTTTGCACTTAGAACTTGCTCTCAAAGATTTTTATCTCTTCTGTTTACTTTCTTGTCATCTAAAAAGCAGTGTGTGTTGTGTTGAACAGCTTTCACTTACAGCTAAATGAGCTTTAGTCAGCGTTAGAGCACACACACACTGTGGACAAGTCAAGTGTTGACAAAACAAATGTCTTAATCGCCCTGTTCCCTTTTCCTTTCCACAGACCTTTGATAAAATCCTCATTGCAAACAGAGGCGAGATCGCCTGCAGGGTAAGCGAGTGTGTGTGTTCTTCACCAGGAAGGTTCTTTTCAGTGTGTTTATGGCAAAACATTACATTTGTCTTTAGGCCATTTTCATTTTAATCAGGGTGAAGTTCTACGTGTATTGTTTACATGAACTTCCAGGGCAGATTTATTACTATGAAATATAAACATATATTTTTGTACAGTCAAATGTCTTAATTCTTTTCTTTTCCATTCATAGGTGATTAAAACTTGTAAGAAGATGGGCATCAAGACAGTTGCTGTTCACAGTGATGTTGACTCTAGTGCGGTGAGGAAAAAGTAATATTTAAAAGTACCCTATATATATATAGACACTAGCTATGTTTCCATAAACCTATTTTTATGCTCATTTTGGATTATCGCATAAAAAATCGCTGGATGGAAATGCCAAGATGCGCTTAAATTCAAAAAATGTGCATAAAAATACTCATGCACTCAATTGAGGTGGATAAACTTTTTATCCGTTAAGAAGACATGCGCATAAACTACGATTGAAACACATTTACCGAATAAATCTTTCAATGCGCAACAAAAACCTCACGTGACTTTCTCAATAGAGGATACGATTGGATAATTGGACTAACCAGTGGACTAATTTCATTGCACGGCATCTCAAATGTTGGTTTGATCATTCTGGAATGCCTGAGCCAAAGTCTGTCATTAAAATGATTTGGATTAATTCCCTCCCAGAAGCATCTCGCATGATTGCTTTCCCAAACACCAGGCGTCGGGACACAAGGTAACCTGACAGCGGTAATTGCGTTTCGTCTGCGCGATCTGAGACGCAAGTCATTTATGATGTAGGAAAAAGAGCCACAGTGGCTTCTCCGGTTGCAAAAACTTCCACTTTTATTACAGATATTTTGCACCAATTTCCCAGGAAGTGACGATTTTGTTCTGTTCAACACATGGATTGGAAACTGCACTTTATTCACAAATGTTTTATGCGATATTCCAATTTTGTGCAAAAGTTTAATTCGCAACTTTGGATGGAAACTTGGCTAAATACAGTGAAGCTTAAAAGTCTGACAATAGATTTAAAATTTGAGATGCATATTTAATTTTAGCTGGAAATATTTCTGTTGTACATTCTAGACTCCTTAATGTGTTTCATTGAAAGGAGAAAAACCACCATCATGTGATTTATAAACCATCAAATCTGTATTTTATAACATTCTCACTAGGAAGCGTTTCAGAATTTCTTTCTCATGAGTTTATTTATTGTTTGTCATTTGATTAAAAACTATTCTCTTCTTGTCATGTAAATGACCTTTGGTTCTGGAATGGCATAACAAATAAAAAGCATTAAAACCAACTTTTGAAATCAAGATAATTCAATGATTTAAAAAAAGATACCTGCATACATACCCTCATGTTGCTATAAATATGACCCTCTTTCCTCTGTGGAGTAAGTCAGTTATTTTAAAGAATGTTGATAACCAAACAGTTGGTGACCATTGTGTTTTATTGTATGGACAAAATAAAAAACGCAGACCTTTCTCAAAATAATATATTGAATCTTCCAGAGAAGAAAGTAAAAGGTTTGGAAAGAATTGATGACAGAATTTGTAATGTTTGAGGGGAATATCCCTTTAATTTTTCAATTCCTTGCTCAAATTCTTATCCTGATGGTATAATTGAATTAAAATTCTTGTATTACAAGTTTGTATCACTTTTGGGGTCTCTTTTGGGGACTCTCCTTGCATATAAAATAAGAGATTACTAATGTAACTGCCCATATATACAGTACAGGAAGACTTCATTTAAATTGAATAAATAGATTTGCTGAAGCAGGTTAGGCATCTGGAGGCAGTCTGCTACTAATATCTAAATTACCCCACTAGTCTTTTACAAGCATTGCAAGATAAACCAAAGCTTTTGCTCCTCTCACCTTTATCTTTTCATGGAGTGTAATCCTCTGTTCCCATGATTGATAGCTGTCACTTTTCTCCCCCTCCTATTCCATATGCATGAGAGTTTGATAGAGGCAGTGTTTTAAACTCTGCTCGGTTCCCCTGCTGTGTTCTGTGCTGGATTGGGGGAATGATGGGGGGGGTTAGAGGTGGGGATCTTTTGCATTTGATTCGCAGCCTCCAAAGAGCATCTAAATGAAGATGTTTAAACAGAGCAGTGGGGGATAATCTGGACTCTGTATGGGGGAACAAATTGACATTAGAAGTCCATATACTGACCCCAGGATTGATTTTACAAACACGTTCCTAATTTCCTTCCTTCAACCTTTATTAGACTTTTCATTCTTTCTAATGTCATTTTCTATAACACCAAGAAAGATAAATGAATTGATTTAGTAATTTGTTCTTGGCATTATAGTGTTTCATTAAAAGTAATGGAACCCACGGGCTATCTCACATCCTCTCTGGTGAACAGGCGAGGTGCTGACTGAAAAAGAAGTTTATTGGGCTCCTGAAACAAATGGTGGGAAGCCGTCAAGTTTGGCGCTGCTTTAAAAGACTCAGACAGAATACTCATTAAACTCACTGGCAATGAAAACAAGTCTAGAGATGTGTCTGTCCAAGACTGTTTTTTTTTTTGTTTTTTAAGTATTTATTTCATTTTAATTTAAGATATAAATTTAGTAAACAAAAAGATTAATAACGTACAATGAAATGATCAATTGTTCAGTTAGCCATAAGATGGTACAGAATGTCAGGGTTTGCAGTTAGTATGTGCTGCTTCAGTCTTTTGGGCTCATTATAGTATCTTGCATCTCTGCTAGATCTTTGAGAGAGCTCCTCCACCTCTGTTTGCGTCACCCTCGTTAAATGTGAGGAAAAACAACTTTGCGTCTCCCTTTTTACGCACGTGTGGAGAACATTAGCAGAGAGGCAGCAGTTGGCTAGCTTGCCTTTTCCAAACCTCCCCTGTTGATGCAGTTGTCAATATTAATGCTTCCCCATTGTGAGGTCTGTCACTCAGTCAGCTCACTGTCACAGTTGCTTCACAACGTGTGTGACGACATCTTGGCCACACAGACAATCTGTTTGTGCTTTCTGTGGGATGAACTCACTGGCATTAACCGCAATGAAAATGAGTGTTTAAAATGCTGAGTATTTGCTACAAAATCTGGGTATGACAAAAACAAATCAAACATCAGACTATGCGAAATCTGGTCAAAATAGCAAACCTTTACATTAATACTTCTCATACATTACAAAAAACCCCATGAGAGCATATGATTTTTAAACTGTCCATAAACTGAATATAAACTGAAGTGTAATTATTATAATTTTAAAAATAAATAAATTTCAGCATTTTAACACAACTGGAAAAGCACTTCTTTTTTTGCTATCCTGAATCTTAAACAGTAGAGCAAGGCACTAGCAACGATAAGATCATAGATTAGTTTTCCAGCAAACTGAACATGCATGAACTGATTAAAATGCACACCTTCTGCAAACATTGTAATTTTGCACAAACATTGTAATTTTGTGTACACATTCCACAACACATGAGACTGTCAACACTTTGCAGGCATGTTCATGGGCCTTATAAAGGAAAGAGTGAGAGAATTTCAAGAAAAAAAACATACGATAACTAGTATTTCCAACAACTCAAAATCCTAAATGGGTTAAATTGACCTGCTTCATATTATTTGACTTTGCCGATTTTCCTGTGTGTTTTTTCTTTCCTTTAGGTTCATGTGAAGATGGCTGACGAGGCTGTGTGTGTCGGTCCTGCCCCTACCAATAAAAGTTACCTGAACATGGATGCTATCATGAATGCCGTCAAGCAGACTGGAGCTCAAGCTGTGAGTGTGTGTGTGTGTGTGTGAGTTTGAGTGAGAGGTAAAACACAGGGGACTTTAGCACAGTTGGAGCCTAATCCTTGTTGGTATAAACAAGGTCATATATTATTAACATGGTGAACTGGTCAATGCTATTATTTATAAAGATAACTGAATGATGCGATGGAGCTGTGAAATGTCACCTGGCTGTATCACACTTACTTTGGATGCGTAAAGGTAAATCATTTTCTAAAAGTTGTCTCTCTCTTTTGCAGGTTCACCCTGGCTATGGATTCTTGTCCGAAAACAAGGAGTTTGCCAGGAGACTTGTGAGTCTGCCTTTTTCATGAAAAAAAAAGTGTTTAGTTAAAGAAAAGAGAAATGGATAGTTGAATATTTAAATGACTTTGTGTTGGAGTTGGGGGCAGAGAAGCCCCTCACTTATTGTTCTACGTCAGCCAGTGTCCCTCCCACACACACACACAGTTTTTTTTTTTTTGTAATTAACAACTCGGACCCCCCAGTAGTAATTTAATTAAAGGTGTGAGTTCTGAGGTGAGAAGATTATTTGCAACCCAAATAAGGGCAGAAAGGCCAAAAGGGTCATTTGATAAAGAGATTCAGTCCCACATTCAGTTCGTTTCATTGTTGGCTTACCCCTTTTTTTGGAGGACAGTGCTTTGTTTCTAAGAATGTAGCCGGTGCTGATTGTTAAAAATGTGTGTATGTAATATTGAGTGTACTTGCATTACTGTTCAAAAGTTTCGGGTTCAGTAAGGTTTTTTTTTTTTTTTTTTTTTTTTTTTTTTGTAAAATACTCTTATACTCACCATGGCTGTACAGTAAAACACTACTATTCTGAAATATTAGGATTCAAAGTAACATTTTTCTATTTAAATATATTTTCAAATGTGTTGTCAAAAGCTGAATTTTCAGCATCATTACTCCAGTCTTCAGTGTCGCATGATCCTTCAGAAATCATTCTAATATTCTGATTTGGTGCTCAAGAAACATTTTATTATTATTATAATAAATAAGCTGAAAACGTTGACATCATGTGCTGTTTAATATTTTTGACAGTGGCATATTTGAAATGAACATTTTAACTATGTGAAAGTCTTTACTGTCAAGACTTTGTTTTAAAGTCTGTTACTGTTTTAATTTATTTAACGCATCCTTTCTGAATAAAAGTTTTTATTTTTTTATTTTTTTATCTTACCGACCATAAACTTTTGATTGGTAGTGGAGGTGGTTGATATTCAAAATCCTAAATGAATTATTAAGCCATGTGACTTACAAAATGTTTATGGATATCCTGATAATTTTTCCCATGCAATGTTTTATGGAGACTGGAGCTTCAAAAAAGGACACAAAAAGCACCATAAAATTGTCCCACATGAATTGTGAGGTTTTTAACAATGTGTTGATTTCAGCTTAGTTTTGCGGTGTCCTTCCCCTCCAGAGAGCTGTTAAAGGATAAATTCTCTGAATTTCAACCAGATTTGTATTGCTACTATGTCAGTAATATATGAACAATGTGAATTTGTTCAAGATTAAATCATTCAGATTGGGTTTTGTGAACCAAATCACAACTTTCCTCATGAACTCTTAGCTTAGATGGATGAGATTTTTAGTGAATAATACATTTCAGACAGTTAGACTTTATGCAAATCCTTTTTAAATACAGTACAAGACTTTTATATATAATACACAAGCCAAATGGGCTAATTTTATGCTATTCTTTTGCATTGTTTTTGAAGTTTGAAAGCTCCAGCCCCCTTTTTTTGTAATAGCATGAAAAAGAACGAGTATGTTATTCAAGAAAGATTCCTTTTGCATTCAACGAAAGTAAATTCAAATACAATTTGAAACAACATTGCGATAAGTAAAGGTTGAATAGAATATCATTTTTGGGTGAGCTATCCCTTTAACCCCTGTGTCCCAAAATAATTGAGCCAAGCGCTTCGGTGCCGACAAGTGCATGTGCCAACCTCCAACTGTGCCTCAGTGTTGCCATGACAACTAAACTCAGAAGCTACCATCTTTTTTTAACCCTTCAATCGATTACGACTAAATAAGGACATGCTTCGTGTCATGGCAGGCCTCAAACACACTCAGAGAGTTCGCATGGGGCCATCACTCTCTTTTTTTGATCTAGATTCCAGATTTCTTCTGCCAGATTTCTTCTTTTTGCTGTGTTGTAGAAGAGAGAAGGCGGAACAGACAGAATTTGAGAATAGAGATGAGGGAAGACGACACGCCTCTCTGTTTCTCTACTTGCCTTCTGTTTCTTTTTTTTGTCCATAATAGTCAGTCCTGGTTATTTATTGTATCTGGTGCGTGTATCATCTGTGGTCTGTGTCTCTTACTCTCTGCTGCTGTGTAGTTTAAAACACAAGACTCTCCTGGCAGAGTTTCCGGCAGCTGCGTTGACGTGCTTGCAAGATCTCCTTTGAAATAAATCACATTCAGGCAGGAGGGAAACACACACCGGGCGTCGTCACAGCAACGGCGGGCTCACGTTGATAGGTTGCCTAGAAGTAGTTGTAGATGAAATTTTTAGCTAAAAATCTTAAATAAATGAGCTTTTCTGGTGCAGTTTTAAAGGCTTTCGGCAGAACATCCTACTGTTAATCAACAGAGCCTGTTAAAAATTCATCAGCGTGTCAAAATAAGTGTTAAATATTAAGCAGTCAGGGACCCAAATCAGCTCAGCTAAACCCAGATTTGTTTCATGTCTCTTCGAGGTTGTCGAAAGCATTGGTGAAGAGGACACCTTTCAATTTGACTGGTATCCTGCAGTGAATAAATCACAGACCACTGTTTTTTAAATCTACAATGGCGGGAAATCTGCCTAGCAACACACAATGAATAGAAGCAGTTTTCTTTGAGGAATTTCTCTGCTTTGGGTTGTATCTCAGTCATTAGTAGGCAAGCAGAAATCATAAAATTTTTAATGCATACACATTTCCCAGCCCGTATCCATTCATTGTGTGATATTAATTCAAAAAGTTGAAATGTGTCATTTCTGCGTCACTATTGTGGAACTGACCCATGGGCTGGAATGAATTGTGACATTGCAAAACATTGTATCTGCTATTTTTTCCTTAAATAACTTGTTAAATTATGCAGATTTGAGGGAAATACTTTGCGTAGTCAACCAAAGAGAGAAATTTTCGTACTTGCCTCATTTTTATTTGGTGAAAAAGAGTTGTATGTCCAAATTCACAGTATTTGTAAATCAGTTGGCAAAAATGAAAAGTACTTGGATGACCCGCTACTTCTGGCAAGATTTTGAAGTGTGAATCCAGTGGACACTTTACTGTCCAGTGAGGCCACGGGAGAGGATTTGGGAATGGCAACTGACACTGTGGGTCACATGACAGTGACAGCATGGCGAATGTCCAGATTACATTCATACTAGTCATTCATATATAGAATGTCAAGAGATCTACTCTGAGATCTCAGATGCAGCTTGTGATGGCAAGGATCTAAATGCATGGACATTTGGAAAAGGAATACCTCTGGTCACTCTCCTTTCCTTGCCAACAATAATTTCTGCAAAATTCAGTTTAAAACTATTCAAACACTCAAGACTTTCATAGAATTACATAAAAAGAGCAAAAAGCTTCAGAATCAATTGCAACCATTTTTCAACCAAGCTCAACTTGACTTTCTGTAACGGCATTTTCTGAACCAATGTTGTGAGTCTGGAATACTTGTTTGACTTGAGTAATGGCAGGCGGCAGCAAGGTGTGCAACTTCAGTCTGAAAAAGTAGACCCATTTGAAACTGTTTGGTGCTGTTGGTGATGCAGAAATTACACACTTAATCTTTAAATAGATTTTTTTTTTTAATGGAATTAATGTCTTTCAGTTAATATAGTAGTACTTTAATCTCTGTTTAACCCGTTTTACCATGACTAATTCCATTTTCCCCAAGAAAATCTGCTCAGAAAGCAGCCTGCTTGTGTGTGGGCTTACTAATGAGAGAGGAGTGTCATAGTAATGCATCACTTACAGAAAATAGTAAATGCAATGATTCACAGACTTACAGAAAGTGGTACAAGCATACGCACTTTCATTTAATCCATACGTTTGCCTCATGTAATATATTAAGCTATTAGAAGTTTTTGTTTTAATCTTGTATTTTCCAGATATTTTCTTCCAGCTTGCCCTATATACTTAATTGCTATATGAATAAATGTAAATAATTAGTTTCATAAGCAATCCCTCAACCACATC
This sequence comes from Phoxinus phoxinus, assembly GCF_949152265.1. Classification (NCBI taxonomy): domain Eukaryota; kingdom Metazoa; phylum Chordata; class Actinopteri; order Cypriniformes; family Leuciscidae; genus Phoxinus; species Phoxinus phoxinus. The sequence continues at coordinate 23,244,376 of NC_136881.1, forward strand.
TGTACCTGGTCAATTCTCTGTGCCTTTCCATCCCCCAGTCACTCTTTTACATTTCCCTATACGCATGCGCACACACAGATGAGTGGGCCATCCACTGCCTTCTGTGTGTGTGTGGAAATGAAGATGTCATTACATTAGCAGTTGAATAGCGATACCCCCCACATGAATAAGAGGTGAATGAGCCCCCATCCTGAATAGCTGCCCCCTCTGCCCGACTGTTAGTACAGTTTTACGCAGCGCAAACGATTGGCCAGAGCCCCTGGGCATGCGCAGCTTCAGCCTAGCTGTTAGGATTACCTCTACAGCCTCTTTAGCATGTTAAAAGAGAAGCGCTTTTCAATGGTAAAGTTTGAGTGGAGTGTGTGCGTGTGTGTTTTCATGCCTTTTCACTCTTTGGATTTTGTCCTGAACAAGATGTTTTCATTATCCTGGTGTTCTCTTGCTCACGTGCGCAGCTGTACACAAGTTCTCGACACTTCTAGTGGCTCACACTCTTATTGTTGTTGTAGTGGGTTCCTGGTTGTTTAGCCCTTTAAATGTACCACATGCACAAATACACATGAGGGAAGTGTAAAAATGAACAGGAGGAGGAAGAGAGATTGAGTGACATCTGAATGGGCCCAACCGTTTTATTGGATTTAATTTTACAGAGCCTGACAGAGACACAGACAAGGGTTTGAGTGAAAGGTCTCTAGCATGACGGGGGCCGCTGTAATTTGCCAGAGCATATAAAAAAAAAACTGTGATATTGTGTGCCATTTATGTATTTTTTTTTCTTTAATTTAATGTCCCCTGTTTTGTTTTTATAGTTTTGTTTTTTTCTTGGATTTTTTGCTTTCTAGTTTTTTTCTTCACACAATTGTTTTCAGTACTTTTTAAAAACTTAATTTGTTTAAAATAGCAAACTGTCGGTAGTTACTTCAAGGTTTCAATCAAGTAGTTTCTGCAGGTGAACTTCTGATTCAGTGACAAATAAACGTCCATATGGGTTTTCTCTACTTTATAGTTTTAGTGATTTGTAATGGACTTCAGTTGATTACAGAAGTTAAATTTGTTGACACCTTTAGTTTGTTTTTTTCCCAAGCACTTGTCAAGAACAAACAGATCACTTTTTTTTGCCTCATTTAGATTTATCCTTTATCTCATGACACCATGGGTCCAGTTGGAGCTGAAAGAGTCATGGGGTCAAATCCCTCTTTTAATTACAGAGCTCCGTGGGTTCTGCGCGCCTCAGGCATACTATCTGTAGTATATTAGCCAGGAAGCAATAGCCTCCCGATTCTCGAGACTAACAAAGGAAAGAACAGATCTCCTTTTTCCCGTTCTTTTTTCTGGCTTCGTTATTTAGATGTATGTTTCTGCGGGCATTACCTGAAGCTACCTTTCTTTACTTCACCAGAGTTGATGCCCTGGGGCCTGTTTTTGTGAAGGGATTTGGTTCCCCTGGCAACAAAAGTATGGTAGCTTACCTCTTTTGAGGTCGAGAGATTTAGATATTCAAGATGTCACTATACCGTGCGTGACCAATGCTCGTAGTAACCGTGTTTTATACAAGTATGTTTACTTGAGTTTACATGAATGCCTATCTGTCAAATTATACTTTTATAAAGAAATGGTTTCTTTTTGTTTACAAAACTAATTTCAAGTATTTCATAAATCTTTCTATATACGCTGCTGTTCAAAAGTTTGGGGTATTAGAAGTTTTTGAAAGAAGTCTCTAATGCCTCTCTTTTCTTATTATTTTGAAAACAGTTGTACAGCTTAATATTTTTGTTGAAACGGTAATACAAGATTACTGTGATGAACAATGTTCAAAAGAACGGGATTTATTTCAAATGGAAATCATTTGTAACATTTTTAATGTCTTTGGTGGGACTTTTGATCAGTTTAATGCATCCTGGCTGACAAAATATATAAATTATATTAATGTAAATATATTTTACGACCCCAAACTTTGAACTCTAGTGTAAGTTCTTCAAGATCATGAGAGATATACATCAGTCATGTGTGTCCAAACTTTTGACTGATACTGTGAAAGGTGAAAAAGTGGGATCCAATGTCACCTGATGCACAGTGGTGTATTATAACCAGAAAAGTACATCTGGATGTGCAGGTGTGTTGAGGTTTGATGTAGGAGTAAAAACAGGCTGTGTGTTTGTGTGTTATGATGTAGGATCTGATTATCTCGCAGTCATGCAGTGAGATTTTCTGATAGTTGCCTTAATGCATTTGATGCCTATGGTCTTGATTTGTAAGTAAGATCTCCTCAGAATAAATAACTTAGATGACATAAAATGTGCCTTATTATAAATTCTTTCTCTACAGGCGGCCGAGGGGGTGACCTTCATTGGTCCTGACACGCATGCCATCCAGGCCATGGGGGATAAGATCGAGAGCAAACTCATCGCCAAAGCTGCCAAAGTCAACACCATCCCAGGCTTTGATGGAGTAGTCAAGGTCAGATATTATTTATTTGTTTTTATGTTTGTCCTCAGTCTTTTCCCAAGAATTCCTCACATCACAGATCCATGTGCTGTTTATCTGATAAAAACGTCATGCAAATAAATGTGTAAAGAAATGTTCAGCCCAGTAAAGATGGGTGGTACTGTATATCGGAATTACAAAAACTTTTCTAGTGGAGCTAAACAGAATCTTGCTAAAATAGAGTATACTATATGTGTTGCAGTGTTATATAGTTTATAATATACAGTACATACTACATACACTGCCATTCAAAACTCTGCATTTATTTGATCAAAAAATACTTAAAGCTGCCGTCGGCAAGTCTGGCAGATTGAGTGGACTTAGACAAAATTTTGAATGTTTACAACTCTCATGCCCCTCCCCCACTACCAACGAGCACCCGCCCATCGTCAGTGCGTGTGTACCTGATTTTCTGTGAACGCGTCCGTCTCTTCAGCATCGATCAACACCATAGACTCGGAGGTAGGCTGCCCTGGCTAATCTATCCATAGATAGCAATAACCGAGGAATTGGAAGCTTGTTATTAGATTTTCTCTCTGCGATCACGCTTTGTACAATCTTCAGGCGAACTTCAGGCGTGTTGTGTGCATGTGATATTGTAACGTCCGCGTCTGCGCGAGGGAGGGGGATCTGTGATTTGTGCACGACCTTTGATTGACAGTCAGATCTCACTGTTTAGACCCGATGATCCGGGAGCGGTGGATTTTTGCAAAACAAAATAACACGCTCCAGGTGGAGTTAGAAGCTCGGGTTTTTTTCTAAAACCACCTTATTTATGTTGTTCTGTCGGATTATAGTGTCAATTTCACTGAATTTGATTAAAAAAATGTTGCCGACGGCAGCTTTAACTTGAAGTAGTCTCACAATTTAAAATGTATTTTTTTCATTATGATTTTAAGATGTAATATTTAATTCATTTGTCATTTAATTATTTCATCAACATACTGACATGCTCTTGTACAAAAAGGCCACTATTTTGGTAGTATGTTTGTTTGATATGCAGTGATTTCAGGTAGGACTTAAGCAAGCTGATTGTTCAGACACATTTTACTAGGACTTTTCACAATTGCTCATTCATCCAAAAAAGCATTTGACTCGTCGGCGGGTTGGTGTTTAACATATGTAAAACAACTCTTGGCATATAGCCTGCCCAAGTCCATTGGCACATCACAGTGGGATGCAGTTTGTGGACAGAGGAGCTTTCCTCCTCCTGTCGCCTTGTATTGAACAAGCGCAACTGCAGTCATGTGAGCCGCGACTAGTCAGAACAGACCCAAAGCGTCGACTAGTGGCAGAAATAATCTAATAGTCAGTGCAACTCCTGTCATTTAGTGTAGCTTCTGTTGTGAACCACATCTTTTGATCATTTTCACGCTGCACAGGAGTTAAAGTCTAACGGAATAACTTTGTAAAGCAGAGACGATTGTTGTTGAAAGTACACACTGTGATATTCATCACGTAACAAATTGTCCTATAGACCTCGTTGTGTTTTGTTCCGTTAAGTTGTCTTGTCATATATACACTACACTACAATTCAAAAGTTTGAGGTCAGCATAATTGGAAAAAAAGACATTAATACTTTTCAGTAAGGATGCATTTAAATTGATCAAAAGTGACAGTAAAGGCAATATTTCTATTTAAAAATGTTGCTGTTCATCAAATAATCCTGAAAAGTTATTTCCACAAAAATTTTTTTCCAAAAAGTTCCACAAAAACTTTGTTGTCAACATGGGTGATAATAAGAAATGTTACTTCAGCACAAAATCAGCATATTAATTGGTTTCTAAAGGATCATGTGACACTGAAGCCTGGAGTAATGATGCTGAAAAATCATCCAGCTTACCGTACATCACATTACGTTTTAAAAATGGAAAAAACTTATTTTAAGTTGTAATTACATTTCACAATATTACTGTTTTACTGCGTTTTTGATCAAATAAATGGGTGAACTTAAGAGACTTATTTAAAAATCAGTAAAACTGACCCCAAACTTTTGAACAGTAGTGCTTATATTTTTATATGCCACTTGTTCTGTTGCAAATCATACAACAAAGCTCTTAACCACAATAAAGCTACATATCAGTCCTCCAAAATGTCTTTAAACTCTTTCTCCTGCCTCTATTCCAATGTCCCCTCCCCCACTCATCCCCTCCTCCTGCATGCTGTTTAAATGGCCTTTAATGGCCGTGTGGTGGCCGTTTTGACACTTCCTGGGCTGATAGGGCTCTATAAAGCAAAGATGTGCCGCATGACACTCTGATTGTATGGGCATTACCATCTGTGAACACCTCCTCAACGACCCTGATAACATCAGCACACTGATCACAGTCTGACTCTCACACACACGCAAAAATCTCCCCTTTAGTCCCTTCTGCTGGATTTCTCACCTTAGCTTAACTTCATTTAATGCTAGTGTAGAACTCAGCTGCTAATGTATTTTGATGCCTGGTGAGAAATACATTTCAATAATTGTTTGTAAACAATTATTTTGTCGCCATTTTCAGCCCTCGGAGATTTGCAGTTGCATAATTGCAACAATTGTTTAAAGCAATTACATATGTCACAAAACCAGTCACATGTCGCACGGGTATATTTGTGACAATAGCCAATACATTGTATGGGTCAAAATGATAGATTTTTCTTTTATGCCAAAAATCATTAGAATATTAAGTAAAGATCATATTCCATGAAGATATTTAGTAAATTTCCTACTGTAAATACATTTATTTACAGTAATACATTTATACAATAATACATTAACTTTAAATTCTCAATGTTTCGATTTTTCTGTCCTAACACCACCATACATCGATGAAAAGCTTATTTATTCAACTTTCAGATGATGTATAAATCTCAATTTAAAAAAATGTACCCATGTGACTGGTTTTGTGGTCCATGGTCACATATGACCTATTTGTCACTAAACACAGCAGCTTGCAGTCTGCAAGGAATCACAGTAGCATTTTTGGCAGGAAAATATTTGCAATTTAATTCTCTCAGCACAACATGGCCATTGCCACTGACACAATTGTTGACTTTTTCAGATCAATTTGGCAGTCTTCCAAGTTATTTGACTGATATTTTTTATTTTTTTAATGGGAACATATTAGAAATATAAAAAATTGTTTCAGAAGTGTAATAGTGGGCCTTAATTGTCATAATTGTTTTATTTATACAACAAAACAAATTATGCAAATCAGAGATAAACTGTTCTAAATGAATTGCGTTAAAACCTAGTGAAATATTTTCTACATAAAGGCCCTCATATTTCAAGCGAAATCGAAGAGTGAACTAGGGTGACAGAAAGAAAAGCAGCACTTATTAACATATTCAGCTAAACGTCGCTCTCAGCAGCGTAGACGGCATCAGGATGGTTGCTAACAGTTTACCGCTACTCTTTTCAAACTTCTTTTTACACCAAATTGAAGAACAAAAAAGAACTTGGGCGTGAGCATAACTGGTATACCGAGCATACCGCCTTAAGGGATTCTTCAAGTCACTTCAGTCACTGATGTCAAAATTATTATAATTATTTATAATAATTTTTTTATAAAACAAACTGATTTCAGATATTTTGTTTTTGTCACATGATTAAACATTTAAGATCACATTTAAAATGAATTTAAAACCCTTGTAGATTTTTTTCTTTTGCCTTTAAAACCATTTCCCTTCTTATCAAATGCCTTTATTTATAGATTTTGTCAAACTTAAAATCAATCATACAATTATACCCCCCCCCTTCACCACTACCAACAATTCTGCCCTTAAAATCGTTTCAAAAGTAAAAATGTGAGGGTAATTTTTACTTGTGAATAGCATATTTTTATTGCATTTCAAATAAAGCTGTTATTGTGTCATCATGCAATAAGTACGATAATATTTCATTGTATTTCAGATGCTATGAAATTATCCTTAAACAAATTCAAACACCCTAATGTACGCCACTTTGATATATATTGCAATACATTACTCAATTAATAAATTGACGTTTTATAGAAATCTTCTTGACCTTTGACATGTTTCCTAAACTAGACAGACTGTGAAAAATATAATAGTGGCTTTAGAAAATGAACTCTGGTCCAAAAGTTCCTATAGCTGAAACATGCATTTGGTCTTTTGGTTTCATATTTAACATAATTAATTATTGTAAATATGACTTCTTAATCAGGTGATTTTTGGTCAAATCTGATCATTTACCCTTAAATTACAATAACTGTCTAGGTGTAGTAAAAACTATTATGCTGTGTAGCTCCCTCTGCTGGACTAGAAGAGGGAACTGAATTATCTTAGGCCACTTCATACAAACTGAAGTTATGTTCATTTTTTATTCAAGGATGTTGAAGAGGCTGTGAGAATTGCAGGAGAAATTGGTAAGCGTGATTATAATGTATAATGTATTAAGAATAAGGTCATGTAGTAAATAAAGCCAAGTCATAATTAGTGTCCATCTCTTGCAGGCTACCCTGTTATGATCAAAGCGTCTGCTGGCGGAGGTGGGAAAGGGATGAGGATCTCCTGGAATGACGAGGAAACCAGGTGAGACGTGAGGAAACATGATTCAGGGACATTTTTAATACTAAAGGATCACAGACATCTGATCACTTGACGGAACATGAGACCCATGTGTAAGTTTTCTTTGGAAAGAGTCGGCCTAAGGTTCTTTTCGAGCAGTAATAAGCTTTATGAAGTTAATTAAATGAATTTGGTTTTCGGTCAGCACTATAGGGAATTGTACAGTTTTACAGCTTAAGTGACAAGGCTCTTATTTTATCATTATTTCATTTTGTAATTCACATTTACATATTACCATTTACAAATCAACCCCTTAGATTTTCTCTCTCTCTCTCTCTCTCTCTCTCTCTCTCTCTCTCTCTCTCTCTCTCTCTCTCTCTCTCTCTCTCTCTCTCTCTCTCTCTCTCTCTCTCTCTCTCTCTCTCTCTCTCTCTCTCTCTCTCTCTCTCTCTTTCTCTTTCTCTTTCTCTTTCTTATCTTTTTTTCTTTGTTCTTGTGAATATTATTAGAAACTTCAGTGGGACATGTTGCTGTTAATTGTGTCTTTTGTTGCCGTAGGCTGAAGCCAGGCTTTTGTTTAAGCTTTAATTGGATTTATCTTCAGCGGCAAACAGTCCCTCAGAGCAATTCAGTAGAGAGAGAGAGAGACTTTTAATAGAAAAGAGCGTTTCTAACTCTTAAGTTATTAGCCAAACAAGTAGTTGCTATGCAGTGAAATGTGAAAATAAGAACACGTGGATCAAAGTATGTTAACCTTTTTTTAGGTTTATGAATTAAAATAGTTGATTATGTTATTAGAATGCAATGAAGTCTTATGCTTTAAGTCTTTATGCTTATGAAGCTTTGTGTTTTGTTTCAGGGAAGGCTTTCGTTTCTCCTCTCAGGAGGCAGCATCTAGTTTTGGAGATGATCGTCTGTTGATTGAGAAGTTCATAGATAACCCCAGACATATTGAGATTCAGGTATTTACTGGATAAGACCACCTTACGTATGTGAACAATTAGCCATTCTTTTATAAAGTAAGAATAATAGTATAGTCATCAACATGTATGTAGTGAGCCAAAAATGTTAAATAAAGCAAAATTTCCTTTAGTTCCTTTGATAAATAACCAAATTATGCCTAGATTCCAGCTAGATAACAATCTGGGTATTCTCTCAGCCAGTTTAATGAGTTTTACAGTAGTCTTCAAGGAGTATAGTACTATTGAAAAGTCTGCGGCTGGTAAGACTCTTTTGAAAAGACTCTTAAGCTCACCAAGGCTGTATTTATCGATCCAACATACAGTTACAACAGTAACATTGTGAAATATTATTATATAAAAAAGGGGTTTTATATATTTTAAAATGTAATTTATTCCTGTGATCAAAGCTGAATCTTCACATGAGTGTCACATGATCCTTCATAAATCTCTCTAATATACTGATTTTGTGCTTAAGTAACACTTCTTATTGATACCAATGTTTAAAGCAGTTGTGCTATTTAATTTTTTGTGTGTGGAAAATTGAAATGATAAAAAGAAAGAAAAACAGTTAAATGGGCACTCCCTGTATTAGGATTAAGTCCCTCATTCATTCATTCATTCATTCATTCATTCATTCATTCATTCATTCATTCATTCAACAGTGTATTCATTAATTAATTCATTCATTCAACTGATCATACATTAATTCAACTGTTTGTTGGTTCATTCAACCAACAAATTAATTAATTGTTCGTTCATTCATTCATTCGTTCATTCAACTGATCATGCATTAATTAAAAATTCATTCAACTGTTCATTCAACCAACAAATTAATTAATTGTTCGTTCATTCAACTGATCATACATTAATTCAACAATTCATTCAACGGTTCATTCAACCAACAAATTAATTAATTTTTCTCGTTCATTCATTAATTCGTTCATTCAACTGATCATACATTAATTCAACAATTCATTCAACTGTTCATTCAACCAGCAAATTAATTAATTGTCCGTTCATTCGTTCATTCAACTGATCATACATTAATTCAACAATTCATTCAACCAATTCATTCATTCATTCATTCATTCTCTCATTCATTCATTCATTCAACAATTTATTAATTCATTCAACAATTCAACAATTTATTCATTCATTCAACAGTTCAACAATTTATCCATTCATTCAACAAATCATTCATTAGTTCAATTGCCAACCAAAACTAAACTGATAAAATATAATGCTTATTGCCCAAAATGTGGAATAGGATATGAGAGGTTACCTTTTAGCTAGTAGGAGGTTATTTTTATTTGATGTAGTGGTTAAGGATCAAGGCTAGTAACCAGCAGTTGTTGGCTCTACTCCCAGGAAAAGTGAGTTGTAAGTGAAAAGCATTGAGTCATCGTCATTGTACCGCTTAATAACTACTTAACCTCAGGTTGCACATTCCTTTCTTTGCTGATTTTAAATCAAAATTAAATATTCAATAACCTTCCTGTAGTTTTAACCGTAGACTAGAGCATTTAGCTATCAATGCCAATCGATTCCTTGATAATGTATGAATGGATATTGTATACCTTGATTGCAAAATCACTTTAGATAATAGCAACTGGCAAATGCATACCAGTAAATGGGATTCAGTTCTAGATTTTAAAACTAGATGCATGACAAAGGACATCATTAACTCTGTGGAGCTGATTTTGGAAGAGAATAACTGTCCAATGAGACTCTTTTGCCGTATCACCATCTTTCTCTACAGCAGAGACTGTTCTCTTCACTGTCATAGGATTTATTTTGAGTGGCCACAGTGTGGATATTTGTGCTAATGGCTTCCATTCTGTTTTCTGCAGGTGTTGGCGGACAAACATGGCAATGCACTGTGGCTGAATGAGAGAGAGTGCTCCATCCAGAGAAGAAACCAGAAAGTGGTGGAGGAGGCACCCAGGTTTGTTTAATTTTTTTTTTTGTATTGATTTATTTTATAAATCTAAAGTCGACCTGACTGTACGTTCACACCACCGCCGGCGATAGTGGCCAAATTCGCTCTCGCCGCCCTGCCATCGACGCCGTGAGATTCGGGGACTCTCTTGCGCTCTGACGTAGATTTTAGAATGCGTGATTTTTTTTTTTTTACTTTATTTAAAGGAGCCGCAAAGCAAATAAGAACTGAACATAAATCAGTATCCTATTTTGTGCAAACTGGCAACACGTAGGGTATAAGTTAACCTATTAAAATATTTTAAATGTGAAAGTAACAAAACACCAACAATTTCAGACACCTTTTTCCATTCGTCGTTCTTTTTATTAATGTCCCTGTATGTAAACAGGGACAATTCGTACAATAACGGGAAACCCGCAACAGAAATAATGAACTTTTCCTCCATTTTGCTTAGGAACTAATGTGGTCGGAACCAAAGTTTACAGGATTGTGTTCTCTGGTATCCTCTCAGGCGGAGGACTTCTACATTCCGATTGGTTGCCGCCGAACCGCGTCATAGCTTATTACCATAAAGTTGACAAATTTGAACTTCTCTCTGTCCAAGCCGGAGGTCGCCGCCGGCTCTCATTGAAAATGAATGGCTTCCGGCCAATTTGACGCTCTCACCGCCGGCGGTGTGAACGCACAGTGAGAGTTGTTAATATATGGCACCAAAGTCTCGATGCGAACTGTGATGCTCTCACCCCTGAAGAAGGGGGCGGAAACATTTTTTTTATTAAAAAATATAAAATAAAATCTAGAATCAAATGTGTGGACAGCAAGCACCTCCACCTTATGCGACTATTTACATTGCTATAAGTTTGTCTGTTTAGCACCTTTCTGGACCCTGACACTCGGAGAGCGATGGGAGAGCAGGCCGTGTCTCTGGCTAAAGCAGTGAAATACTCCTCAGCTGGCACTGTGGAGTTTCTTGTCGACTCCAAGAAGAACTTCTTCTTCTTGGAGATGAACACACGTCTACAGGTTTGTATGTTTGAAGCACATCCTTTTTGCTTTCTTAAAATATCATTACATTACATTCAGGGTTTGTTATTAACACATGCCACCCCACCAAATGCAGGTGATAATCGACCATGTTGGGTAACGACTGATTCATTTTGCTGCGCCATTCACATAGTTTTCCATTAAATTACGTTTAAACAATTTGATACTGACAGTCACCCTAGGCTGAAGATAAATGAAGTTTTGCCAGAATACTAGTGATTAGATTCTCTGTTTAGATTCATCTTGAGTATGTGAATAAAGTTTAGTTCAGTATTCTGACTTTTGTAAGGAAACAGCTAATCACTTTATGAACTGACAAACACATACAGTAACGTATACGTACAGTCGAATGCTTAGCATTTCAGTATACTCCATCTGATAGCGTGTGCGAACGTATGCTGTCCAAACGTGCACTAGAACGTTTCATCTTTGTCCAGTGTCTGCACTATTTTTCCCCAGAAGTTATTACTGATAAACATGTCTTAGTACTCTTTTTAAACTAAAGTTGCGGGTGTCTCTTAACTCCCTCAAACAACAGCATAAGAAACAACATTTATGGGACAGTTCATGTCAGATTTTGTTGCTGATTTTAAATCTGTTATTTAAATGGGAGTTCAGCAAGCAGTTTTTGAGATTTCAGGATTCCCCCGTTCAATTAGATAGGACTTTGGTCTTGGATGCCCGAAATTGCTGCCCGGAGGCTTTGCAAATATGGCTGCCGAGTGAGCAGAATTTACTTGAAAGGGATTTTGGTAGTACATTTTTTTTTTTTTTTTTTTGGAGCCTTACATTAGCTTTGCTATTTGTCTGAGCACCCATTAATGAGAAGGCAGACTGTCTGCATGATAACTCTGTAAAGGGTTCTGTCTGTCCTTGCCATTAGAAAAAATATATATACCTGACACTTAAGATGTAGACTTTTAAAAAGAGTTATAAATTATGCCATGGAACAACTGCATGTTGAAATTCAAATAAATGTGAAGTTCAATTATATGTGAAATTCAATTACATTAACAACGTTGACATCAAACACACACACATTTTAAAATATAAAATTTAATGGAATTGGGAATATTGTAATAAACATTTCTGTTAACATTTCTTGCGATTATGCTTTTGATTGCTCACACTAAATATCCAGGCCCGACATTGTCCAACACAATATTCAAAGATCCCATCCATAGATATTTATGATATAATTATGCCAACGCTGCTTGATGTCCATGTTTTTTTTTTTATTAACAGAAACTGGGAGTACATATATATTAAAATGAACCACAATTAATTTTGTGATCCTGTATTTTAAGAACTGCATTTTCTTTAAAAAAGGAAAGAAATATGATTTTAGTTTAAATTTGAAGTTATATTCAAGGTAGATTATTGATATAATAATATATTAATTTAAATTCATTTTGTGGCCTTCTTGGAAGTTTTCGAGTTGGATGACCGTGTGACTGTATTTAAAGTTTTCATGGCATCGATTTAAAAAATTTGTTTTTGTTTTTTATAAATATTTTTAGGTTTGCATATAATTTAATACCGTTTTTTGCACAAAAATCATATATGCAGAATAAATATTTTCGACCTTCTTTCTGACCCTCTGTCTGTAATGATCCGTTTTTAGGGGGCGGCTCTTTTAAAAAAAATGCTTTAAGCTATGAACTTGCAGGATGTTTTAATGGTACATCCAGCAAGTCCTCTTATATGTCATTTCTATTTAACAAGTCTACTAGTACACAATCTTGATCTTGTCACCTCTCTAGCACCCAGAGCCACAGAGGACATCAAAGTGTCTATAAAGCTCATTAGTGTGGACCTCCCAAAGGGAAACAGGCAGAATATGGAGAGGGGCCGCACTGCTCTGGGCAGGAACCAGTTTTAATATTTCCGCTCAGGGTTAATGAGTAGTTGTTAGTGGCGCTGTCTGGTTAACAAGAGTCTTTTAAACACCTATGTTAGTGTTTTAGTGCGTTTGCTGGGAGACGTTTGTAGCGTTTTAACTCTGGTGATAGATTCCCTTTTTTTTTTTCTCCAGTGAAATTAAATTGATGCAGTATGTACGGTTACATATGTACACAGCAGTCCATGTATTATTTTATGATGTTTGTGAGTGTGTCCTTCTCTCTCAGGTGGAGCACCCCATCACTGAGTGCATCACAGGACTGGATCTGGTGCAGCAGATGATCCGCATCGCAAAGGGTTACAAACTCCAGTACAAACAGCCCGACATACCCATAAATGGCTGGGCCATCGAGAGCAGAGTCTATGCTGAGGTAAACCAACAAGCAATGAAATGCTTAATACAGTGTGTTCTTAGCATTTATGATATTGGAATGACGTTTCAGTTGGTTTTAATCTCAAATATCTACAGATTATGGTGCCCTCATTGCTGGGTAACTGAAAATCGACTGGTAGAGTATAAACAGTCCTGTTAAAAAAGTGATATGCTTCATAAAAACATTTGTTTTAAGATGTTGATTTATATATTTTTACTTTAGTATGCCGGTAAGAAACTTCAATTTTAGATTTCCCATCGAGTCTGGGCTTACATGAATTGAAGCCGTTGAGACAGCATAAATCCATAGAACGGTCTGTTTCAGGATGCTTCGAACAACCTTAGTGCATGTGTTTGTTGGTACATGGGTTAATCTCACAGAACCTGTGAAGGATACCCATGAGAAATGTCAACCCAAAATAAATAAGGGTGAAAAAGGTCTGTTTTACATCAATGGTCCTGAACATAGAATTCATTGACTTTGATGTGACATTATTTTCAAATGTGATCTATACGCGATTAACAGATTTACCCACATAAGAGTTGGTTATCTTTCAAGGATATTAAAGGATCTGTCTTCATGATGTATTTGGCAACGTTTTTTAACGTTCAGCTTTAAGATGATTTCCCCCATTTTGGTTTTAAAAAACGATCAAGTGCGATACAGAGCATTTTCACTCCTTCAGCAGAGCTGCTTAATCCTGGACTCTCCTTAATCCGTGTCTGACAAACTGGCTTTTGTGCGTTTAGGATTTATTATAGCCAGACGTTTTTATAAGCCTGAATAATACCTATTCAGATGATAAGAGTGTTGAATTCATCAATATTTAGTAAACTCGCCCCAGCCCAGTGTGGGTCTTGTCTCATCTCATCATGCTGAAATATGCTGGCCCAACTCAACCCCTTTGTGGATGACAGAGGTGTTTGTGCCTGCCAAAGATGAGAGAAAAGACCTTGTTAACCCAGCTTAACTGAGTCACAGTTTGACCTGATTTAAGACGTAAGCTTTGAGGACAGGCACTTGACCTTTTGTTTCCTGTGGTTTATTTGAGAGCTTATATTTCTTCTCTCTATCTTTCTCTTTTTCAGGATCCATACAAATCATTTGGGCTTCCCTCCATTGGTCGGCTGTCTCAGTACCAGGAGCCGCTCGACTTGGCTAACGTTAGTGCACAGATCTGTGTGTGTGTGTGTGTGCGCGCAGGGGAGACTTGCATCGTTTGGAATAGGGGCTACTGTAACACCATCCAAGCTATAGTGATGATGACACAGAACATTATATTTTTCCTCTGCATGAGAAAAAAGTGTGTTCACTTCACATTATGAACTATAGTTCCTTCTGCTAAAGTCTTGAGCCCAATTCTTTTTCTTTGTTTTCTCTAGGTTGTTGATTAAAAGTTGACATGAATGACAGATATTTACACTCACTGGTAGTTAACATACATGAGTCTAGGTTGCAAAATGGGGGCCAATTGTAAAACTAGTTGTTTTCAAATAATTTTCCCAACTCAAACAATATAAAGTTAAAATGTTATAGTAATATTAATAAAAAGTACTAAAGTAATTATATTAGTACCTTAATTTGTGCTCATTTGAGTTGGGTAACATTTTATTGGGGCTCTTCTTACTTGTGGCAAATTATGACAGACACTTTTGTAGTAGTCTGTGAAAAAAATCCTCCAGTCCCCTTTACACTGCAGAGTCAAGCATTTTCAAGTGACAGCAAAAGTATGTGTAAGATTCACAGTGAATGTGTTTGTGTAAGATTCACACATCAGTCAATTAAGGAAGGACAGGTAGACTCGTCCTCTTCAATGAAAGATCACTGGTTTCTGGAGCTGCTCAGAACAGGATGTTTTTAATTTTAGAAACACACACACATAGACAGATGATGTTTAAATGTCTAAAGAAAGCAAACACGACTGAGGATATTTACATTATTCTTTCATTTATAGGCAGGTCCAAAAAGATGCCATTGTGTGATGTTTAGTGGTTATTAATAGCTTTGTGTTCCGGTGATTTTTGGGAAAAAGGTTTGTTTTGAAAAATTCACATGAAGTGCAGGACACATTTCATGAAGTAGGCCATATGAAAATGTTCTTAAACTATTTTAGACATTCTGCTGAAACCCTTGATGCTGGCCAGTTCATGCATGAAGCTTTTAGAAATGAGTTCATTTCTAATGATAATTGTTGTTTTGCTTTTCTCATGAAGGTTCGAGTAGACAGTGGAATTGAGGAAGGAAGTGACATCAGTATTTATTATGATCCTATGATTTCCAAGGTAATAGAATAATAATATCAGACCATCTTAACAGTCCCATTTGATTTAAAATGTCAGATTGATTTACTGCGGTTGTCATTGACTAGTTGGTCACATATGGTAAAACACGAGAAGAAGCTCTGAAGAAAATGGAAAACGCGCTTGATAATTATGTCATCCGAGGTAAATGGCATAAAGAAGTATGCAAAAACATTTAAATGTGAAAATATTCCAAATGCAAATTTCTTTCATTGCTAATTCTGTCATTTGCTCAGGTGTGACCCATAACATTCCTCTACTGAGAGAGATCATTGTTCACCCACGGTTTGTGTCTGGTGATATCAGCACTAAGTTTCTCCCGGAGGTGTATCCTGATGGGTTCAAAGGTCACATGTTAACAGCAGGAGAGAGACGGGAGCTGCTGGCTACGGCTGCGGCACTCTATGTAGCGGCACAGCTTCGCTCGCAGAGGTTCCTGGGAGATCTGAGGTGAGAGACAGATGGGGCATCTGGATTACACACACTGACAACTACCAGTTACGATGGTTAGGGTCCTATACTGCACTTTTGTCTTTTTCTTGTGATTTTTTTTTTTGCAGCAAAAACAGTAATTTAGTTAAAGGGTCATGAAACCCCCTGTTTCAGCAGCAGTCAGTTCTCACCACAATTTAAAAAAAATGCTACATAAGTGGGCGTGGTTCTGATTCAGTTTTATTTCTGCAAATTACCATTACACGCAACACAATTTACACATGGTTTTGTAAGCTCACTGTAAATTACATAATACGTATATCCTGTGACAGCTATAATTTAATGCACAAATAAATGCACAGCCATTCACATTTGTTCTCTGTTGAAAGTATATGAACACGCTGTTGCATCTTTGATCACTTTTGAGGCTTATTTTGCTTCTTTTTGAAGCTGTTTGATCAGTTAAATTGTTGGCCGAAGGTGAAAAGTGTTTGTGCCGAAGACTCAAGATCTGTTGAAGAGAACTTATGTGAAGCATAAACTCATACAAAGCAAAAACAAACAGTTATTTTTGATCCATTAATGCATCTCTCGCTTTCTGTATGCGGTCTCTCTGTTTGAAGCGCCTGTCATAGGAAATCAACACGTGCTGTCATGAATAATTAAGCAAGGCCTCTTCTCATTGGATAAGGACACGCAGTCTCATCAATAATTATGAGACAAGAAAACGTCACATCCTGTGATGCAGACACAAAGACAAATTTAAACCTGAAAGTTGAAAATAGCCCAAACCGGTTTGACATTTACTAGTTTTCTCCTACATTAAAAACTAATGGATGGTAACATAGAATTCAATGATGTTCAACATTAATGTTCACACATGTTTTTGGGTTTCATGACCCTTTAAACAGTATTTCACATTACCATTTCCCAGTTATCTATAACTCTTATTAGACCCTCATTAAACAAACATGATTAGATAGTTTCTTCAGATATGAGATTAGCAAAGGCCCATTCACACCGATAATAACTATATACACTTTTAATAATCTTTCTCATTCTATTAGAATAACGAAGTCCACATAATAAACAAAGTTATCGTCCTTTGGTGTTAATGCCAATATAGTTACTGTTATAGTTATTTTTTCTTGGTGTGAGGTCTTAACAATGACTGCTGAATATCGAATTGGCATTGATATATAAACATAGGTGTTCACATATTAATGTGCTATATAGTTATGATATCATAACTAGAATGATTTTTGAATAACCGTTTCTTATTTGCAGCTTGCTTTTCATAAATCGACTAGTGAGCGAGTTTTGTGTAGTGCACATTAGAGTATGTCTACTAGTACATAATTTAATAATCCATCAACATTTTTCCCTTCATAAAAGCTTGGAAAATCCGGTTTTCCATTATTAGTTTTATGTTTTCCTTTGGTTTACCATTATTTTGTGTGATATTCTTTGTCTTATGATAGTTGCAGAACTGCCGAGAGAGTTTTAATGACATCTTAAATTCATTGTTCATGTACACTTTTATGAAACTTAAACATTTTCAATGTTATGAATGTTAATGTTTTATCAACTCTTCTGATAAAAATATGTCAACAAGGTAACATTGTATAGCTGGCTCACATAAAAGATGATATTTTGGTGAAATTGTAAGAATAACTAATGACAGTCTTGGTAGCATGAGTTAGAATGAGTCTCAGATTCTAAACAATAAGTAATGTTTTGCACCATATGGCATCATTTTTCAGCAAAAGTGTTTGTAAAGTTATTACATTAGTTACATTTGTAGCTGTAAAATGACTAGCAGTTATTGAAAATGGAAAACAAATTATTTGTTCGGGGTTTTTTTTTGGTTTGGTTTTTTTTAAGGAAAAGATATATACGGTAACAAAAATTGTAATATTTATATGTTGGAGAATGTGAGAAGTGTTGGAGGGCCAAGTGAAAAGTGTTGTAAAATGCCAGCAGAAGAAATCCCTATTGTTGAACACAGTAATAAATAATCTAACTGGATCTTCTCTCCATCCAGCGTTTTTAGACAAACTTCGAAACATCTGCAGCCGTCTAGTATCTCACTGTGCTTATGAGAGAGCTCGTGTCTTGCGGGGGCACCATGTTCCATATGAACCGTAAATACAAGCTTCAGACGATAACCACCTTATGTACAAACAATCAGGAAATGCGCTTAGCAGTAATCCACTTACAAGCATACAGCACTGTGAATAAACTTTTAGTGTATGCAACTATCAAACTACTTTGAAGGTATAACCTCATAACACAAGTTGTATTTAATATAAAATGGTCCCTTTAGTGTAAATTAATTAGTTGTCAATGTACCTTTCAGACTCTGCCAATAAAACACTCATGAATTATTCTTCATCTGGAAAAGAAGACCAATTTACACTTGTAAAAAGATGCAGAGAGACCATCTGTCTAAACATCTCTCCAGTTTCCCCCTCCACTGTCTCTTTTCTCTTTTTTTATGCGTTTCAAAAGTTATTGGTTGGGGGTGGGCTTTCTCTTTGTAGTGAATACAGCCCACCATAGTGGAAAAACACAGCATTCCTCCTAATACATTTACTTTAGGTCTCCTAGCTGAAGAGCTGTCAGTCAAACAGCCAGTGACCAGGTGGTGTGTGTGCGTTTGTTGTGTTTTTTAATTCATCGGTAGAGGGAAACTGTATAGTTGAAAATGATTATAGTGAGAGATTTGTGAGCGACGAGATTATAGTGAGAGAAAAAGAAAGTGTATTTGTTACGCCCTGGTATGACAGATGATAAACATTCTGTGTGTGTGTGTTGTGCTCCAGGGTGTCCAGTGTTCCTGTAGAGAGCCGAGTTTGGGAGCTGTGTGTGGAACTTGATAAAGGTGTTCACATGCTGGGTGTGTCTCGGTCTGGAAACAACTATACGGTGAGTGAAAGTATTTAAAATATTACGTCTCATGTCAGATCTCAGTTTATTTCCCACGTGTAGGAGCTGTGGTGCATATATGCTTGACGCGTTGAGCAGTGGTGCTCATGTGGGGGATACTGGTTCGATCCTATTCCTTCTCTTAATCTTTAATAATTTACTGTCATTCCTGTCAAAGCCTAAAAATAATAAAATAATTGTTCCTGTCTCATTAACATTGTTGTCCAATTTTGGCAGGATAGCATGGTTAAATCCATAAATTCACCATCTAAAGTCTGGACCCAATCTTTCTCCATTAATGGCCATTCAAAAGTAGATAAATTGCAAATATTTCATAATTAAGGGGTGGACATTTAATTTAATTTCATTATTTTATTTTATTCAGCATTGTCAATATATTTTTTTTTAGTGGCTGCATAGTGATGTGTAATATGAATAACATGTATGGCTCACGTGGTTGACTTCTATGGTTCCCATAAGCAAAGATGAGAGATTTCACACAATTCCAGCAACAATTTGTCCTCATTTAGTCATAACTCATCCCGTCTATCCAGCTGATTTCTGTGAGAAGGCCTATTCTCTGCTTCTGTTATAGTACTTCCAGTGAGCGCTCCTGCTCCCTCACTAATGTCTTACACAATGTCCTCTGTGGTAGTATTTGCATTGAAATCAATCCCTCGACTCTTGAGTCTAAATCACTTTAGGATCTGTGTGTTCTTCCTCATCTGTTACTGAAAGACCCTCATGGAGCCGCTGCTCTCACACTTTCCCTAAGACGTCACTCACTAACTGTGTGTTTAGACACCTGTGGCCCTTCAGTCAGGGATAAAAGGAGCCTCGGGGGTTCAGGGGCCTCACCTGATCTCCTTGGACCCCTCTCTCTCTTGCTCTTACAGCTGAGGGCTGTATGTGTGTTTCTGCACATCAAACTGGACCCCCTGCTCCACAGATGGCCCTGGAGCTTCCAGTGTCCCAGCATGCTTTGGGAATGTGACTGATTATTCAGAACTGTTGTTTAGACAAGTGTTTGAGGGCTGAGGGTAATCAGTTTGACCAGTGACACTGGTTTAGAGAAAAGACTTACATGAAACCCCCCACATCCGCTAACAGGCATCAGGTGGATTTGGGTGTAGAAACTACTGAATGACCTTACATGGGTTCAGAAACTTACATTTTGATTTCTTTGTCGCTCTTTCCGTCACACAGATATGCTCTTTCTTTTACCTCTGTCACACATAGTTACTCAAATATAACAATTATAGCTTTTGTTGTCCTATGTCAAACTCCCACCGTGCGTTTTGTTTGTTGGTTTAGGTGGAGATCGATGGAGAGAAGGTTGCAGTGTCTGGAGAATGGAACTTGGCCTCAGCACTGCTGCCCATCACCATCAACGGCAAACACAGAACTCTCCAGGTTCACAAACACACATACACATATGTAGAGGGAATAACTGGCTCTGGTCCATTATTGAAAAGTTACGATGAATTATTGTAAAGTAATGCACACTTGAGGTAGTAGAATTTACACTACGGGTGTAAATCAATCCAAATATTGTTCAATCCAATAACAATATGGATATTGTTCAATCCAATCAATCCTCTCAGATGTAGCTTTTAAAACCCTGATTCATACTAAACGGCTCTTTACCTTTCATATGTAGCGTTGGACAGTTCGATTCATTCTAGTGCAGAGGTCTTCAGCCCTGCTCATGTGGACCGACTGTCCAACTCTAATCAAACACCTGAACCTGAAGCAGGTTGAAGACCTCTGTTCTAGTGAATCGCATCTTCCCAAACAGACCCTGTTGAGCCTTGGATAACCAGATTCATTCTGATGAATGTTCCTAAAATACCCTCACATGGCATTTCATGGGGTTTTTTTTGTATCTGTATATCTTTGTTAAATAAAAATAGGACATTTTCTAGCTTTTTTATATTTAGTATTAATTCATTTTTTCACGTTTGATGATGTCACACTTACTGGGATTGTTCTTGGGAAAAACCCACATTGATATTATAATTATAAGTTATATAATTGGATAGAGGCACAGAAAAGAGGTCCACCCTATTTCACAAAGATCTACCCACTTGGAAATTTCTCGCCTCACCACTGGTCCAGAGGCAATTGTTCAACTTATTACATGGCTCTTTGGAACATTTGATTCTGATTGGTCAACTATAAAATAACGATTTTTAATATTTTAAAAGATGGCTAAACTCTAAATTGACCAACGTCCCAGCCTCCAGGCAATTATCACTCTTATCACTGCGGATTTTATTTCTGCAGATTAAATCAATGTGATGTTTGTTTGTTTGTTTATTTATTTAGTTAGTTAGTTAGTTAGTTAGTTGTTAGACATGCTATTGGTGTGATTCAAAGACACTAACAGGCTTTATGTCTTAATGTTTCCTCTCTGAATGCAGTGCCTCTTGCGGACAGCGGCTGGAGAGATCACCCTGCAGTATCTGGGCACTTCAGTAAGTCTTTAAATAAGCACCTCATAGTGACACCTACCAATATAAACTGTATGTCAGTGGTTCTCAACTGGTTTTACTTCAAAACCCAGATTATACATTGGAGATAAAGTGGTGACCCAGCATAGTAGCACATTTTATGATACTGTGTTAATCAAAACAATTCTAACATTGGAATGTATTATTTTTTAGTAGTATTAAGCTACTATTTTTCCATAGCACACAAATTTATCCAAGTTTATCCATGCTGTAAAGGAACTTTGTTTTTTTCTTTGTCTTGCAAAGCATGTCAGAATGTGTTCTGCTTAATTTGCTTTCTACCAAGTGAAAGATACATTTGTGCCAAAATACTGCACAGTTTGATTGTACAGTTTGATTGAACAATAATCGACGACAAAAAAATGTGGCCAATAATGAACAAAATACTCCTCTTTTAAAAGTTAATTAGCATATTTATATTTATAGCCATTCTTAATTATATGGCTGATTGCATTTTATTTGTACCCCGCCCCCCGCTCTCTAAGACCCTGTCAGAATAAACATATTTTTGATTTGTTGACCCATCAGTTGAGAACCACTGCTAAAATGAATGATGTCATGGGACATTTTGCAGCTAATCTTAGATGTTTCTGTTAGTTCGTCCTCAAGTGTTTCTTATGCGCACTGTTCTGTAGCTGTATATGGCAGTAAAAACTAAAAGGCTGTGCATACCAAGGATAATAAACATAATAACTATACAGTTTTAATAATCATTCTATGAGATTCTATGAGAATATGGACTTCCACACCACAGCAATAACGATTACTGCACAGAGGAACAATGTCATTGGAATCACTTTCAGAATGTTTTCCAGCTCCCGAGCGATAAAAAAAGTTGCAAGCCAATCAGAATCCACCTGACTTTAAGAAGCTTGAGCATTTAATGAAAATAAACAACATTATCATCCGTTGTTGTGAGTGCCAATATAGTTATCGATATATTTATCGTTCTTGGTATGATCGTGCCTTTGTTTGTGTGTGTTCATGAGCACTCTGTGGTGTTTTTCTGTGTACCTCATGCTGGGTGATGTATGCTATATTATGTCACTCACTGGGGCATGTATCCTGTCTTTACACTCCAGTCGATCTACCAAACATTCACACACGCAAACGCACAGAGATTCACACTCAAGGCACAGGTGTCTCAACTCAACTACAAATCAAACCAAGCCGTCCTGTCTTTGTTTACCCAAAGCCACCTAAACAATCAGCATCGACGTTCTGTAAGCTTAAACAAACAAACAGGGTTAAAAACACAGTAACTCTGTAAAAGAAGAGGAAATGCCGGCTTCCAGACTGCACACGCGTGTGCTTCATGGGGGGTCTCTGCTTCAAAGTCCTTCTGAGGGGGTTTGTTTCAAAGTTTCCATGGGGTCACGGCTATTATGGGATACCTTCCGTTCATTCTATGTTAACAGATCAGTGGGGCTGTGGTTTGTCAGTGCTTGTCTGTTTCCACGTCAGGTCCAGCAGAAACCAGAGTTTCAAAGTTTTTAGGGTTTCCTCCTGTCAGAAAAGTAATAAAGATGTTTTTTTTCTCAGGAATCGCGCTTAGAAATTCTGTGAGAACAATAGTAGAGGACCTCAAACTGCCTTCACTAACCCAGTGTTTCCCAACTCTGTTTCTGGAGGCACACCAACCAACACTACAGTTTCAAACTATTTCTAATCAAACCCACCTGACTCAACTCAGCTTGTTAGAAGAGACTCCAAGACCTGAAATGAAAGGGTCTGGTACAAAATGTGTACTGTTGGTGTGCCTTCAGGAACAGGGTTGGGAAACACTGCACTAACCTCCTTCATGGGTTAAAAGTCATTAGTGAGTCCCAGAGCCATAGAGAGAAAGAGAAAGAGTTGCGACACTCTTTGATGTCGCCGCTATGGCTGCCACGTGGTTCATGTAAGCCCCAATAGTTCCAAAACGTACGCTGGCTGTCATGTTCTTCTATGGGACAGACCGCAGCGATTGCATTATTGAACGGTAAATATAAAACAAAACACACACCCAAGTACTTTTTCAGCTGTTATTGCATTTTGTTGATGTCAGTTTTGCATTTGGAGAGGCAGGGTGACAACGAAATACTGTATTACTTCGATAAGTTTTATGCTATATTTTTTGTAGGGGAAAGCTTAGTGTTCATGTTCGCATGGGTAGTAGCACTGGCTTTAGCGGGTCAAACTTAACTTTTCCATATCATTCATCTGATGATGGACGTCATGATATTTATTTTAGCACAACTGGGCTGTATTAGGCTATTGATTCCCGTGATTTTCCTTACGTTGCCTCTGGAACACTCGACGCGCAGCATTCACTCAAACTTAGCCAACACGTCACATAATGAAAAGTAAGTATATCACAAAAATTCAATTAAATAAAAGTTGCTATAACGGTGGTAGCGATTCATTACCGAACTAATTAGATGCTACCTTCGTCGCACTGGCAATGCTAGAAAATTAGTTGAAACAACCGAGATAAAATTTAAATAATTACGCTGTGCATATACAAATGAAGACCAGTATAAGCATCGCAAAGGGCCTCTGATACAATATAGACAGTTGACAATTCAAAAGAGGTCGATATCGGTCTTTGTCAGACACGTGGGTTTGTTGTGTGTGACGTCACCGCGCCGCCATTTTTGAGGTATCGCTACTGACTGTGAGCATTGAAGAGATTACAATAGTAGAGAAAACAAGTAAATAACTCGCAAAACTGGAGAAGCACAAGAAAACTGAGAAAAGGTCGTACCGCAATAAACTCGATAAATATGGCAGGTACCGTTATTTGGAGAAATTGTCATCCATTCAGAACATAGATCCATATATGAGCTAACTGCAGTGAGTTGGAGTGCTGATCGCGAATTGTTTTCCTCATCCTCATACTTGGACATTGTCAACTATCTTGTTTATGGTATAAGCGCATATACCAGTGAACAATTTAAAAACTATAAATCTCTTAAAGCCCACGGACATTTCATAAACGGCTGTGTACAGGATTTATTTACATTCCCACCGAAGGACACAGTAGTAATAGCAAAGATAGGTTTGCTGTATTGATGATGATGATAATGTCATGTTAAGGATGTTTTAGTTTGAAAAAAGAATGAAAAACACAATTCTCCAACATCAGAATACCCCAGCATCGATACCTTACAAATGGCGGTTACGCCCATAATGCACTTCGTGTATCGCGTGTGTGACGTCACCTGACAAAGACCGATTTCAGCAACTTGCCTCTGGAACAACTCGACACGCAGCAATGTAAGTGAATGGGGTTCAACGCCCAAATGACAGTGTTTGGAACTAATCCGTTCTTCAAATACCGGAAGTAGGCGGTTAAAAGCGGCACCATTTTTTACAACGGAGGTCTATGGGAGTGTCACAACTCTTTCTCTCTATGGCTCTGGTGAGTCCTAGTAGTCCCAGGCCTTTAAAACAAAAACACTTGATGTTAATCTTAAAACTGTTGATTGTCTATCCTAAGTGGCATGTGAGATTAGGATTAGTGTGTCCCAAATATTGGTGCATTGAAAATTGTCAATGGTGCCTAGATGGTATGATGTTTCTGGTAATTTTTGACATATACTTGCATGCTTTATGGATTAATATCAACCACAACCCCCCGCTCTAGAACAGAGCAAGATTCTGTATCCATCCATCCATCCATCCATCCATCCATCCATCCAAGATTAATGATGCTTAAAATTCAGCTTTTCCATCACAAGAATAGATTACATTTTAAAGTACATCAAAACAGATTAGTTATTTTTAATTGTAATATTTCATTGTATTATCATTTTTGGTGAAATTATTCTAGGCTTATTGAGCATCAGAGACTTCTTAGTGACCCCTACCTGCACGGTAGTGTATTTTGGAATGATACATTATGGAAAAGTAGTAGTTGTGGTCCCAGACTTTCTTTTTACGATTTAGATCAAGTACCCAACTATGTTGCAGTACTTCTCGTAAGCACATGCTGGTAACATCTAAATATTTCAGTTGTGACTTCACCTTGTTGCTCAGAGGTTGACCCCGGTCACAGAATCATCACCCTTCATTACTGTGTGTGACCTGAGTTTAGCAGAATGATGTAAGGCTTCCTTTGTTGAATTCCTGGAAAGCAGACATATTCCCTTCAGAGAGCTACCCAGTGATTAATTAGTGAGCCTTTTCCTTTTTGCTAAATATAGCACAGAAATGACAACACACATGTACAGGGGGGTCTTCACAATGACACACTGGTCAGGAAGTGCCACCGAGGGTGAGAAACTTGTAAAGAACTAGTAGTACAAACGTATTTGGCTCTTTTGTTGAGGACATACAACATTCAAAGCATTAAAAATAGTTTTTTTTAGAAACTATACACACACACACACACACACACACACACACACATATATATATATATGTATATATACGTGCCATTTTTTTTTCCAGATAAATACCTTAATGTAACCTGATGGGATAATTGCTTTTACTGACATATAAATTAAGCATTTGCTAAGGTTTTGAGTTCTGTAATTGATGCTCTGAAAATGGCCCTGGAGGTATGACCCCCCACTGTACTCAAATATCCATCTCACCTCCCTCTCATCCCTCCATCCTGTAGTGTCAGTGGCCTGTTCTTTATGTGACTGTATTAATTAGCTCTTCATTTGCTCTGCAGGCTGTTATGAGCTAATGGCTCTCCATTAGTGTCTGTATGGAGAGCAGGGGGCTGATGCTCTTGGCACACTGCTGCTACTCTGAGAGAGAGACTGAGAGTTTGTGGGAGTTTGCGTTGCTAATCATTAAATTGAAAAAAATGCTTTTCATTCATTGAGCAGTGCGGAGGGCCAGGCTTCACTCGTCTGTTAATTGAATTAGACTGGCCACTGACAGAGCCTTTCATCTGTCTGAGACTCACAAAGAAAAATAAACCGTTAGCTGCCCGGCATGTGTTTGGAAACCGATTTGTGCTGCCATCTAAAGGAGGAGATGGGAAGCTTAGGAGAATATTTAGAACAGGAGAGAGGCCGCACTATGCATAAATAGTTTTTATTTGCACAAACGCGTTTCGCCGCGTGCCTTCTTTAGGAACGCGTTTGTGCAAATAAAAACTATTAATGCATAGTGCGGCCTCTCTCCTGTTCTAAATATTCTAATTATTCAGGCCAGCACTCTTAAAGTTTAAGTTTAATCATTGAGTGAAGCCCGCTCCTATTCCCATTTACAAGCTTAGGAGAATATCATGGGAGATCAGGGCAGCCTAGCCTAGTTGTTCACTGACCATATGTTGCCATAAGTAGGTCTGAAAAACACAGGGAAAGCCATCAGATAGCATTTATGTAATTGGCACTATTTTTTAACTGGATCCACCTGGAAGTAGCAACTATCGTGAACTGTGGCATAAAAAGGGGAGACATTAGTTAATTTAGAGCCTTTAAAAAAGAGCGAGAACTGGTAAAATATATGCTATAATAATATGAAATGTTGGTGATATATATACACTATCCTTCAATACACTATCCTTTGGGGTCAGAAAGATTTTCAATATTTTTAAAGAAATGAATAGTTATTCAGCAAAGATGCATTCAACTGAAAATTCAGCTTTGCCTTCACAGGAATAAAATAAATTAAATTTCAAAATATATTAAAATTTAAAACCATTGTGTTCTATTTCTGTTTAGTATTTATAAATATTGTAATAATATTTTACAATATTACTCTTTACTGTATTCTGATCAAATAAATGTATCCTTGCTGAACAATCTTACGGACCCCAAACTTTTGAACTGTAGTGTATGTTGCTCACAAAAACAATCAGAATACACTTCTAATTTTGGGCCTAACAGGGACATTATAACCAGTTAAATCACCACCATGTCTGATACATATTACACACAAAAATAAGTTTATGAAATTTCAACATTAGTTTTGAGACCGTTAGTATCAGGTACATGTAATATACACAGACATAATATAGGTATATTTTGCAGCATTTCCATCCACCTAAAGTCATTTTCCATAATTTTTTTTTTTTTTTTTTTTGGTGTGCTGTCTTTTAAGACTAATGTGAAATTATTGGTCTGAACAAGATACAATGTCCACTAGAGTTTATACTGCTAAAATAAATTGGTGAAATGTGTGTTTGTCTTCTGGAGTGTTTGTCTTTTGGTTGTTTATTACATCATAGTTTTCTGTATTTAATTCATTGAGGTATCTGTGTACTCACGTCTATGCGTTTCATGTGTTCAGTTTAAGTTGCGTGTGCTGAGTAACCTGGCAGCGTCCCTCAGTAAGCACATGCCAGAGAAGGTTCCTGAAGACACCAGTAGTATCCTGCGCTCTCCCATGCCAGGATCAGTGGTGGCTGTGTCTGTTAAACCAGGGGATAGGGTAAGTGACTTACTGCTGAAAATACTGCTCATTCAGCATAACTATATTACTCTCATTTTCTCTGTTTAACTTTATGATATGGATTCAAATTCAGTCTGGATTGCTTAAAGGTATCTAGGTGAATTGTTCCAAATAACTGCAACTTTTAAGGTAGCTGACCTCTAAATATAACCGGTACTCATAAATACAACCAGACAGTTAAATGTCAGTCACTTAGACACAAGATACAAAAAAGAATAGAGGGATATTAGCAATAAATGTAGTATGAAAGTACACTTTATCTTTAAAGGAAAATTCAACAAGAAATTAAAATGTACCCATCTTCATGCAGCAAAAAAGAAAAAAACTGCAGTTGGACTGTAGAAATGCAGTAGAAATTTTACATTGGTTTAAAAAAATCAGAATAATGGCACATTTCCGCCACCCAATGGACTGGAGTATGCAGCACTAGGTGGCACACAGAGAAATGTCATTTTTTTTACTGTTAAAATGTCTTAAAGCTACATTATATAACTTTGTAACTAGAGATTAAATTATAGAACTACATTATGTAACTTTGTGACTAGAGATTCAATTATAGAACCAAAAGTTATTTGTGGCGTAAGGGACTGTTCGTTATTTATTTAAGGGGCCACCGGAGGAGTTTTGAGATCTATAGTCAAAAAAGACTTGACCCTCCCTTCGCCAGCAATAAATTTTTCTATGACCCTCCAAAATGATTGTGAAAAAAGGCATGACCCTCCCCGATCATTTATTGATTACTTCTGTACTGGTTTGCGCTTGGCAAAGATGTTCAGATATCTCTATGCCTCTACACCAAACGTTCATTAAAAGGCTCCTGCACACCCGCCTTTTTCAAACTGGCGCAGCGCTGACTCGCGATAGGTAGAAACTGCATGATTTGATTTGTTAAACATGAGGATTATCCGACTGGCATCGCCGCTCACTCTAACGTTAACCTAGATAATTGTTCGCTGTTCTTAGGCGCATAACCAAGTGTGTGTGCGGAGTGTGTAGCGCGCACTGCATGACATGGAGGCGCCGATGCGATTTGCATTTTCCTATCAACAGTGGAAACAACTTAAAATACTCTATCTGGCCATACAGAAAATAATAATGCATCAGTCGCAATACTTTTATTTGTGTAAACTCACAATAACAAGAAAACGTTTTGCTTTCGTAAAATAAAATAAAACAATCAGGGCGCGCTTTCATGGTCTCCGTGAACTGGAGCGCGTCAAAAAATATCTATAGAAAGCTTGATATGTCCACTTTTAAACGAAAAAAATCAAATCGAAAGCAAATATCATTTGATTATGTAATCCGTATAAGATGCATTTCTCTAAAGGCGCACTTTACAGCGGAGATGTATGGAGACATGTTTGCAGCGGACACTGATTTAGAAAAAAAGAGTTTATTAATAAACAATTCAAATGCATCGTTATTTTTAAATACATATTTATAATCATTAGCCTGCTTTTGCGTCAAGATTATGCATGCGCTTGAGCGCAGAATGGGCTATATCCCATGCAGTATTTAAGCAGAAATTAACGTGCGACTAGTCAAATATTTAGTATATCATTTACTATATTTGACATTATTTAATTAGTAAGTATCCAGCTCTTTACATTACATTTTTTGAGTTAACAATTAGGCTAGTTAATGAACTAATAAAATAATAGAACAAGTTAAGATGCTAACTATAATTATATTTAGCATGACTTGTTCCACCACGCAAATTACTGTTTTTAAGGTGACAATCTTTCACATCTTCACATTTGAAGATTTACTGTATCTTGAAGATTGTTGTATTGTGTTGTATCTTCTGTTATAAAGATTGACATTTCGTTAATTTAAAAAAATGAGCACATAAGGTTGTTAAAATGTTGTTAGATGTTCTGTTTTTACTACTTTTTGAATTGTGTATAATAATATATCTAATGAAGATATATTAACAAAAAAATCTTATGTATTATATATAAAACATAGCCTAGGCTATATCAAATAAAAAAAGGTCCTCATTGGTTAATTTTGCCTGCCCCCACTCAGTGTTGGTTCGCCTCTGTCTTGCGATGAATAAGGGGCTGTTTACACCCGGCCACTTCATGCGTGTTCTGTGATGGGATAGCTATCCGATCGTGAAGAGGCCAGGTATAAATGCCCTCCGAAACGCATTCGAGACGGATTTGAATCCGATCGCTCAAACCACTTCAGGAGAGGTCTGGGCCACATTCCCGACAAAACGGGACATGTGTAAATGCATCTGGTTGTGGAAACCACATATGTAAATTGTACTCCTCCCAAAAAATGCAATAAAATAAAAATAAACCTGAGAGCGTGTTATAGGCTATATGTCATGTTATAGCCAGACATGACGACGCTACTGCAACACGCATCACTGCAGATGAGCAACGTGCAAACTAGGCTATTTGAAGAATTGAAGATAGGATTTAAATCCGTTTTGCAAAAACGCATTTATGCGACCACACCAGGTGTAAATGGAATCGTTTTGATAAATCAGATAGCTATCCGATCTGAGAAAACGCATGAAGTGGCCAGGTGTAAACAGCCCCAATAATGTAGCACGCGTCATTTGTGTTTGTTTTCAGACATGATAGCCTGTTTTATACTTGTGCTTATGCGATATCACAATTTTTGATCGTGGATTATGTGATATCTCCACGATCTGCTTTTGAAGAAATATGGTAGCCTATCGTGCTACAGCGCACATTCTATCAACTGCAGTTCTGGCGCCTCAGTCCCAAACTCGACGTAGGCTACATATCACATGCAGCGGTAGAGTTACACTCACAGGACACTGCTTGTGATTCGCAATCACAAAAGTGTATTATTTGCTCGTGGTAAACATTTCATTGGCGTTCTGTTCTGACATGATGCAATTTTTTCTGAGCGCGTGCGCACTGTCAAACAGCGCCAAACTGGACTTGATCTTTCCATCTTTCGCGTCTGATTTTTGTTGGGTCAGACCCATCTGCTAGCTATGGGGGGACCGAGACTGAGAGAGCTACATGGAAAAATATGCACAAAACAAGCCACTTTGAAAGTTTGTTGTTTTCACGAATACAAAAGTTGGGTGACCCTCCCCCTAGACTAAAAAAAGTTGGATGACCCTCCCCTCAACAAAGAATAAAAAGGCATGACCCTCCCCTATTTTCCTCCGGTGGCCCATTCCATAAATACCGAACGGTCCCTAACGTTTGTGTGAGTGCTTCTGCTGTTCTGCGTGGATGAATCTGATGGCTCGAGATGCACTGGTGTGTCCATGGGTACCGGACAGGTGATTTGTCTTTTCAGTGTGTATGACACTCAAATATCAATGACAACAAAACTCAATAAATGATACAAAATGGATGCTTATTGTTTTAAGGTGCATAACTCGACACCTTTACCTTATTTTATTTTTGTATTATTATTCTCAGGTTAGGTAAGTTGAATCTGACCTAAATAAAAAGGATTTCAAATCAGACAGAATACTTCTCAGTGGACTCAACGTTATAAATGAATGCAGGAGGCAGATTTTGTTATAAAAACAGAAGTCAATTTACTACTTTCTCTAGCAGTACAAAATAACATAGTTATTTAACATAGTTTAACATAGTCTAAACAGTTTTGCGAACCAAGTCAATGTCAAGTCATGTCCCCTTTATTTATATAGCGCTTTATACAATACTAATTGTTTCAAAGCAGCTTTACAGAGATAACAGGAACATGATGCATTTTGTCTGTTGTTGCACAACAATGCACAGCAATGTGATGCTATGTTAACTAAATGTATTTCTGAAAATCCAAACTTACAGTAGTGATTTTCGGATAAAGCAAAAACACGATCCGGGAAATGATTTATGATGTACCCCCTGTCCCCCTTATTTACATTTAGTTAATTTTGTCTAAAAAAAACAATAACATTGTGTAGCTTTAAGTACTGGGTTTTTTTTCAATATAAACAGTGAGAGCACTTGGAAAAAAAATCAATGAGCCACTCGTGCTTAGTTGCTCACACTCTAGGTGCTTTATTAAGTGTTAAAGTGAGTCCTGAAGTGCTTCCATTGTATTCAATTCACCCAACCAGGTGTTCATCAAATGATCTCCTTTTGTGTTCCACAGAACAAAGAAAGTCATACAGGTTTGAAATGACGAGTAAATGAGGACAGCATTTTCTATTTCGAGGAAACTATTCCTTTAAATTACGTGGGTTGCATTGGGATTACATCATTTGTAAAGCTGACAGTGCACTTCAGTATGACAAAACGTGTGTGTGTGTGTGTTGCTGTCAAGTTGAATTGAATGTGTCCTGACTCAGTTTGTTAATGACTTATATATAATGCATAGACCGACTGGCTCCGACTAATACATCTGAGCTCTTCCAGTAAAACATCTCATTCACTCAGCAACGTCACAAGAACACTGCAATGAAGAGCTCTCACACTGATTAGTCTCCACACACACACAGCGGTGACGTTCACACCACCTGATGTTACCACTTCTGCATAGATAAGACAGAAATGATTCCTTGTGGATGGAGGGAAACGGCTATTCCTCAGTGCTCGCTTATTTCCATAATCCATTTCCCTAATGGAGAGTTTGATAGATACAAACAGAGGTTTCTTTTATTGATTTTGCTCTCACGTTACAGCGAGCTTTGTTCGTTTGTTAACCGTTATCACTCTTCTAATGCATGCTCCTTTATGAAATGATATTACAATATTCCCCTGCTCTTTGTGCTGAGGTCGTTTTATGTACTAACTAGACCTTCGCGAGTCTATGAAGTTAATAAATGCGTGAAGGGAGATATTCTGTGAATTGTACATTTCAAGACGTTATTAGAAAGTAGTCATTGTGGAATGCCTGTTGTGGTTTTTGTTCATTTATCTGCGTGTGTTCTCAAGGTTGCAGAGGGACAGGAGATTTGTGTGATCGAGGCCATGAAGATGCAGAACAGCATGACCGCAGCTAAGGCAGCCAAGGTGAGCACACACACACACACACACACACACACACACACACACGTACGTTGATACATAATCCTGCTCACTACTCTGTGCATCATAAATCGATATGACATATAGAACATACTCTTCCACATACATCAGATACATTACAGTACCCAACACCGAGAGAGAGAGACATATCAAGGGGCCATAGTCCATTATCCACACTTGTATTCTGACCAGACCACTTAGCTACTGTGAAAGTCTCTCTCTTCTTATCAGAGGACTGAAACCAGACTGTGGTCATGGTGTTTATGATTCTTTTGATGGACTGTAGTACTTTATTGTACTTCATGCCATGGTTATTATAGTTAACTATAAAATAAAACATATTTTCTTTACTTAAGCAACCTGAAAAAAAAATAAAATATATATATATATATATATATATTCATTAGGATATATATATATTCATCAGGATCCATTGATGAATAATAAATTAAAAAGATAAGCGTTTATTCAAAATAGAAATCTTTTCTAACAATATAAATCTTTACTATCACTTTTTTTAATCAATTTAACACATCCTTGCTGAATAAAAGTTTTTTTTTTTTTTTAAACAGAAAGAAAAAAAATACTGACCACAAACTTATGAACTGTAGTGTATAAATGTCTTCACTGTCATTTTTGAGCAATTTAATGCATCCCTACTGAATAAAAATCAAAAAATCAAATGCTCTGTGCTCTTCTTTGATTCACAGCTCATACATTTCACACGTATGCTGATTCTTAAATTATGGATATTTTTTTATTAGAAATCTTTAAAAATATGTATGCAAACTGTTACTTTTTAAAAAACTTTTTGTAGAAAATATTGTTCGGTGTTAAAATGATCAAATACTAAATTACTTGGTAATGGCACCTAATGAAAATACTTTCTGATCATGTTTGAACAATAAAATAAAATAAATAAATGTATATATATTTAGAGACTTTCATCTGTTTGCAATGAACAGATCAAACAAAAGTAATTGAAATAGCTCAACACAACAAATGTTTCAAGTGGTTTCCCCAAATTCAACTTCTGCAGTCTCAAAATTATTCAACCCCCTGAATACAATCCCTCATAACAGCACACATTTGCAAAACAGGACAGGTGTTGTCTCAAGCACACCTGATGCAACTGATCAAGGGCTTCATTAGTTGCACCAGGTGTGCTTGAGCTGGAACACCTTACATATCTGAACTGGCTAGGTTTGTTGAGTGTATATATATATTTCCATAATAGGCAATTAGAAAATGTTTTGGATACTGATATAATGGTAATGAGATCAGTGTTGGGGATAGTGTTTCTGTAAAAAAAGAAAAGAAAAAAAAGCATACTAAATTAATAAATGGAAATATGATTGTAGGTTCTTAGGAAGAGTACAAAATGGAATTTCCCTGATTTTAATATAACGCATATAGAAGAGGCACTATAAAGTTTAAAGCTGTTAATATCGATCTTTTTAAACCAGAGTTATTGATTTTATATTTAAAAGCACTTTAAGATGATCCTTGGGGACTGATGTGTTCCTTTAATTGAAGAATCATCCATATGCATTTATATAGGAAGGAATACAAATGCGTGTGGGTGAAGAAACAATGAAGCCAAGTGGTTGCAATGATAATGTGTTTTAATTAAAATGAAAACCTAAAACCTTACCATCTTTTGTAATATGGAAGCATACATTTCTTATTGAATAATTTTCTCCATTGTTTCTCTGGGAAGCTTCCTGTGTCCAATGTGTGCTTGATTGACATTGATAAATGAGTGAACACAAAGCTTTTTCAGATGCAGAATGCATTGACCTTTCTCATTGAATGTGTGTTGTTGTTCAGGTGAAGAGTGTGCACTGTAAAGCTGGAGATACAGTCGGAGAGGGAGATCTACTCGTGGAGCTGGAGTAGCAGGACATCATCATCATCATCTGCAGGGCGCTGTGGAGGAGCAAACAAAGACACTAATAGAGTAGATGGAACATTCCTCCATTCATAGTTTTACTTTCTTTTATACATTCTGACTATAATGTATCCATCTCCCTGGAATTCCATTGGGTCCCAGTGAAGGAAATGTCAAAACACTTACATGATCTTGTGCCTTGGCCCTCCGTTGGAGGTTTTCTTGTTTCACATGGAACCAACCACAATTTGACATCATCAGCAGCAGCGATTGTATTTGAACGCATGTTTAAAAGCAGTCAATGAAAGCTGTTGACACACTCACTCCCTCCCTCTCCCTCTCTCTCTCTCTCTCTCTCTCTCTCTGTGTGTACATTTAACCTTGTTTAGAGAAGTGCTGTGAATGATTGGCATTGCTTCAACTAATTCTTAATTGTTAGGTCATAGTATGCAATGATTTTTCTGTTTCATGATTATTCAAACATAATATGGCCTATGTATTCTCTTCACCTCTAAATCGCCAATCCCACACTCTTTAATATTTAAGTGTTTCTTCAGAATATACAGATACACGCCTCATTTCTGTCATCAAATGCATTAAACTAGTCAAGAAACATGCAAGCTAATAATGTCACATGATCATATGTGATTATTTCTGCACAAGTTGTTCTTGGATATGTAGGATCTAAGAATCTAAGGAGAAAGAAACGGAGGAGTGGACCATTATCAGAAGGCCAAGGCAGATATGATTACTCCGAAACAGACAGCTGTGGTCAGGCTTGGAAGCCAGGAGACCCACCGGCACTGTTTCCTGTTTTCTATCACTCAGCCACTTAGATCCACTTTCTGTCTGTATTTGTTTTGAGAAAAAAATAAGTGTTATAATAAAAATGGGATTAATGTAAACATTCCAAGTGCTGCTGATTGTTTGAAACCCCAGGCTTGGAAAGCAAGCACATAAAATGCATTACTTAAATGAATGATTCATTGAATATGCTTTATGACTGGAGTCAACTCCTGCATACTCTCCAGCATAAGAGAAACAGACATACAACAGTAAAACCAGTTGGATTTGTCTTTCTTTTTTTTATTTCTTTTTTTTTTAATGTAGCAACCTTTTTTCTCTCACATATTTAACAAATGTAAACAAAATAAGTCCAAGAGATTTGCCTCAAATTGAGTCCGTTGTTTTAGTAGTACAGTAGTTTGATTGCTGCACGTTGTCTCCACTGTAACGTGGTTTCCTATTGTTGGTGTAGAAGACTGTCAAAATCAGAGAGGATTGATTTCCCTAAAAAACTGCCTAAAAGTGTAAACGCAAGAGTTTGATTCTTCAATACCCCATTTGGTTTGTTAAGAAACCGATTTAGACTTGCTTATCCTCGCAAGTGCCGCGTTGACATTTAATAACAGGATTTTATCTGAAAATACAACCTGTAGTAATCAGAAAATGAGTGTAATGCTGCATGTTTTACAAAAAACGCATTTGTTCTTCACTCTGAGCCATTTTAGTTCAGCAGTGGCTGTCAGTGTAGAAACTGGATTGCATCGGTAAGGTTGTGCTTCATAATGGTCACAGCTCTGACCTTGAGCTGACAATAAACTCAACACACACACTCAAACACTTCACTGACCTTTGACATTTCTCAGTGGCTTGCATGATTTCTAGTATGCAGCTTTATGGCCATACTCTTTCCTGTAACCACTGCGAGAGAAACTTGCTTTCTTGTTTTATTCAATACTGTAAAAAAAAAATGGAAAAACAAAAACTCCTTTAAACCCGGACAGCACTGCACCGGGTAACTTGGTTTAATTCTCTTCAGGGAATCCTTTCTTTAAATACGTCGCATGCAGAGATTGAACCGTAAACCAGGCCTCACACTGTAGTAACTCTCATGACCAGTTCGCGGTTGCTGTTGCTGGTCTGTCCGCGTGGTTCCTGGGGTCTCAGGTGGTGGCTGAGGAGATGAAGGATGTTGTAAGCACAGTGGTGGTCCGGCAGCGAGGCCTGCCCGTTGCTGGGCTCAGATGAGTCCTGCGGCTCTGTCGTGGCACCTGCTGCCAACGGGACGGGGTTTGTGGAGGGGGTCACGGTTCCCGCCGCGGCCGCTGCAGCCGCAGCCATGAGGGAGGACGTGGAGGTGGAGGCTTCGCCTTCTGTGCCGGACGGCCCCGTGCGGTGCGGCAGCGGCAGAGAGAAGTTCCGGAATGTGGCACAGGTCTTCTGGTGCTCCTCATTGTCTTTGACCTTGTCGTAGTTTAAGACTTTCCACTGCTGATTAACAGCCTGCCAGCGGTTAAAGATGCGAAATACGGAGGGACCCTCGTGGACAATCAGAGCTAAAAGAGAAGGATAGACGGATTTGTTAAGTGAGGGATAATGTTCAGTCGGAACAAATGGGTCTGTCTAGGAAGAGATTCAATTTGCTGAAAGACCTTTTAATGGGTACTTTGTACAGTGCCCAATTAAAAATACAACATTAATTATAAATGTACTGCATAGAAAATATTATGCAGCAGTACAACAGAGATGTTTTTTGAACACTAAATCATATCAGAATGATTTATGAAGGATCATGTGACATTGAAGACTGTAAAAATCAGCTTTGCCATCACAGGAATAAATTACATTTTTTTTTTCTTCCCAATATTGCTGTTTTGATCAAAAAATGTAGCTTTGGGGAGCGCAAAGGGATCTCTTTCAAAAAGTAAAAAAAAAAATAATGGCCCCAAACTTCTGATCGGTAGTGTATTTAAATACAACCATTAATGTATTTTAAATTATATGCTTGAAGCTTTCGCTAAGAAAAAAATTCCATTACTGTGTACAAAAAAAAGTACTTCTGGCTTGGTTTAACTCGCACCATTGTATTTGTTTCTTCAGAGGTCCAGATAGAAAGAGAGTGGTGGTCTGCATTAATCTTTTATGTGACAGTGGGTTCCCCTCTGAATGTCTGCAAGGCCGCACATATCTCTACACTTTTTTTTCAGACAGCTACTATCTTCCCCCCCCTTCCGATTTTCACTCTCTGAGCTCCGATGACAGTTTTTTCATCTCTCTGCAAATGTTAGATTACAAAGGCTTGTGTTTTGTGGAGTTGAAACCGATCTCTGATCACTGAGAAAGGCTAGTGGCGTCCCGAGAGCCCTGAGGTTCTCCTCTCACTCTAGCTGCTCCAGAATCAATGAGACAGACCACTAACAGACGTTATCACTGCACACTGCAGACCACTAAAACAAGCAGCGTGCGAGAAGGTAATAATAACCCACGCTTTTCAATCGACTTTTCTACAACAGCCTAAGCCAAAGCCCCGCAGTTGAGAAAACTGGAAATGAACAAGACTGCACCAAATTCGTTTCACCTTTCATATGACATCAGTCATATTTTTTCAGTTAAATGGGGGAAAGCGTTAACCTTGTCGTTGATGTGTAGTGGTTGCTGTTATTAGGCTAACTGGAGTTTCAGTAGACAGAGCAGAATTAATGTGTCCACAGTGGCACTTATATGTGTACGAGTTGAAATTAGGTTATGGAGGAGTTTATTAGCGTTGGAGCATCATGAAGATGCTATTGCTGCTGAAACCTAATTTTTCCAGTCTCTCTCTCTCTCTCTCTCTCTCTCTCTCTCTCTCTCTCTCTCTCTACACTCACTCTCTCTCTCTACACTCACTCTCTCTCTCTCTCTCTCTCTCTCTCTCTCTCTCTACACTCTCTCTCTCTCTCTCTCTACACTCTCTCTCTCTCTGTCTCTCTCTCTCTCTCTCTCTCTCTCTACACTCACTCTCTCTTTCTACACTCACTCTCTCTCTCTCTCTCTCTCTCTCTCTCTCTCTCTCTCTCTCTCTCTCTCTCTCTCTCTCTCAGTTGGACTGCACATCCTCTCATTACAAGGAGAGAATGTGAGACGTGTATTGATTTAACACACACACACAGACACAAACACGCACATTTTCCTTGCGCCGAGAGGATAGCTGAAGGAAATTCTCAGGGCAAAGCTTGAATTTTTATCAGCAGTTTTTTTTTTCTGCTGTAGTGTGGGATTTTTTTGGCCCCCAACCAGTCCCACAGTGGATTGGAACAGGGCTCGGCTGTGAAGAGCCACGTTGCCACCTGCCTCTTCTCTTAGCTTCACTCTCAGTCTTTCTCTCGTTCTCCTTCCTTTTTTTTTGTTCCCATAGTGCTTTCCCTGTCAGATGAATCTTATGGCAGATGATATTAAACTAATGACTATAATTAGGCACAATATTATGTCATATTTCAGTATTAAGCTGAAAGCTGTATGAGTAAGATGTCATCTATCTGAGCAATCTTGAAAATAAACAAAATTGCTTCTTGGGTAATAATGATGAATAACAGTATTTTATAAAATGTTTCTGGCATTATCACGTCAAGAAAAAGAAGAAGAAAAACCTTTTCCATACAGCATTTTGGGTAAAACATCTAAAAAATGTATCTCTGCATTTCTTAGTCTTTTCATATTGATATCTAAAAGATTCTGAAATGCTTGAAATACTCAATCCATGCATTCATGTATATCATGTACACGTATTATGTATCATATGATATGTGTACATCAATTATCACATACACATGATGTGTTTGTTTCACTGTCTTACTTTCACCTCTGTTGTTGCTTAGGATGTATCATTTATGTTATGTTGTAAGGCTTATTTGTAACCCCAGATATAATCCATGGACTTCATGCAGTTTCTGCACTACTTTTTGTGAAATACATTTCACATATGGTTTTAAAAAACAGAGATGATGGTACAGTTTTATTAATAGCTGAAAGCATCAACAGTTATCAAAAATATAAAATTCATAAAATGTATAAATATAAATGTTGTGTGATACATTGTTCGTAAAACTCTCAGAAGACCTGATGCCCCCTTTCCTGTCAAGAGGGGAAATAATAAAAGGCCAATGCTATTGTCAGTGATAGTGTTTCAATGAAACGATCGCCTTTAGGCATTATCTCCATTCTCTCCACCTAATCAGACAGAATGGACTCTTGTTCTGTCTCCCTCCCAGTCCGGCTGCAGAGCCATACATCACAGAGAGAAACTCTGCCATTAATCTACAGCATGCACACGCACAAACGGATGAGCCACTAAAACAATCTCGACATCACTATTGTTCAGCTCCATCCCAT
The DNA here is from genome assembly GCF_949152265.1 of Phoxinus phoxinus. Lineage (NCBI taxonomy): Eukaryota > Metazoa > Chordata > Actinopteri > Cypriniformes > Leuciscidae > Phoxinus > Phoxinus phoxinus. The sequence goes on from NC_136881.1 coordinate 23,284,183, forward strand.
TCACCCTCTTTCTTTTTTCTTGCAGTAGCGATTACCCAAGATAGCGCTGCTCTGAGAAAACCTCATTATTCCCCCTGAGCCACTGGAGAGGTGAACCAGCCATTCCACTCCAGCTTCCGCAGCGTTCTGATGCCCGTTTAGACTGCAGGCACTAGGTGGCAGATATTTTATGTTGCAGCTGTCATTTGTGGATGTTAAGGAGAGGGCTGCAGTTGTTGACACTCTTGCTGTAACTCCCATATGACTTTATGTCCAATCTGCACTTATATCAGCAAGGAGAGCTGTCTAAACCTCATACATCAAACTGCAAATATATAGCAGGTACTCTGTCCAATACCTGTGCATTTATTCAAATGACAGAATACAATTGTCAGTGCTGTATGTAGGCTAGTTCTTACACGTTTTTGTTTTGAAACAGACATAAGGTGAGGCCACATTAGAGGAAATCGATGAAAAGTGGTTCATTATCTGTTGTTAGTAGTGTAGTGACACTACTTTGAAGTCACTTTCAAACCAAGCAGCTTTCTGTTGGTCAATGTGGGGAATTTGCGTGACATACTGAACCCGAAATTAAATCTGCACAGGAAAATCTTGTCCTCACATGTAAATCCTAAACGCATTGATTCCTACTGAAATGACTGGATTTCTCCATTTCTCGAAAATTATCAGAACAAAGGTAAATTCGACCGCACCTTTACTATAACTAGGCTATGTTTATACACACTTTCACACAAAACATGTTATTGCATTTAACTCTTTCCCCGCCATTAGTCTGAGACTAAATGCTTCCCCGCCATTAGTCTCAGCCTCAGACGCCACGCTTACAAACCGCTGGCTGAATGTCTGATGCACATGGCACACTTAACTGGAAACTTCAGGATTTTCGAAGTTGTCATCTGATTGGTTGAATTCTATAGGATTTCTGGGAGACATGTTTGTCGCATTCTTTAAAGGTCCGCCTGGAAATAAAGATGCCGTGACGCCAACCCCTTCATGGAAGAGGATACTAAATGCTGGATTTTCAGAAGTATGTGAAGTTTTTAAAATTTGTGGCATAAAAATACTTTTAAAGACTCTTTTTACACACCGGTCTGTAATTGTGGGGACTTCAACATTTTCACACCCCTAAACATGCTTTACATGTCAACCAGACTGCCTTTGGACGGTTCCAATGAAAGCTGCTAAGGAGTTCAGAAGTTCTGCCGTCAGTCTGAAGGTCTGGCTACGCGAGACTACCCAGCCATAGACGGACATTTCAGTCTTTTCGTGTTTTCACTGTTATACAGTAGGGGCGCTATTACACATCTGAAAGAAGACTGAATCTCCTGATCAAAAGACACGTGATGACGAAGTATAACAAGTGATTTCTATATAAGCCTATGTAAAATAACGTGGTCATCAACATTAAACAGCATATAAATCTAAACTGCCTAAAGTTACCGAATGAAATGTTGACCCATGACGAGGTGTAGGACTGTGTAAGCTTTGGGGCTTTTGATGACCTCGATCTATTCTATCTATGTTTTGATCATCATTCTGGATCAAATTCTGGATCATCATTCTGGATCATCATTCTGGATTTTTCTCAGCTTTTTGCTCAAAATGCTCTTTTCTTTTCTTGCAAAAGTTAGTATCAGTGATGAAAATAAATATATAAAAATGGTGACTTTCATAACGCTGGAAAGTCTCATTACAGTTAACATGACTTTATTTAATAAACAAGCCCAATAGAGGCACAAATTCATCCATTATCCTACAGTGGTATTGAATTGTTTAGTGTGGAGCAAAGCATTCGGGAAGGACCCAGACCACAAAACTGATAAAGGCTTTGATGGAAGACAGTGATTGGAAGGGCTCATAACTCCATCCCTGTGAGTTATCGGAACCTCACAGGAATACACGAAATACACATGTCAACTATGTGTGCAGTGTAGACTGGCTACAGCACTGTATGACATGACAAATCGTTTTCCAATGTGATTTTATTTACCCAGTACAGGTGTGAGTCCTGATCATTTAAACTAGTGAGTTATTTGGCCATATAATATATTTAGCACTCTAAAATGTATAACTGCCGTTTATACTGCTGCTGTGTGAACATAGTTACTGGTATCTGTCATTGACACACAAAAACCTAGAAATTTTGAGTGAATAGAGCGACAGGGCTAAATGTTTGGACAAAAGAGGGAGAGCCAGAGAATTTTTGACTTGCTTATCTAAGAAAATGAAACGAGCAGCTGAATTATTTGAGATAGTTTAGAAATAAAAATGATTCGCAATGCAAAGTCTTGATTTCTTCGTTATCTTTTGCAATGGTTACACGCAATTCTCAATACTATTGCGAGTTAAGGTGCAGTCACATTTACCATTGCTCTGTGAAATTTTGCAAGCAAAATCCAGTAATTTCGATAGGAATCTGTGGAATCAGGAATCTCATGTGAAGTAAAAAAAAAAATCCCATACAGATTTTGCATGAAGTTTAAGAGTCACAATTTGCCACATTCACAATGTTTTTGAATAGAAGCTTAAATTAAATCTGTTCATCATGTCTCCTCAGAAGACTTTGATTCGCTTGAATCAATCAGCAAATCTAGAAGACAGAGACTGATTCGCTTGATTCATATGGATTATTTTCATGATGTCTTTGTACTTTTTTAAACTTGATTACAAAGGTTGATAACATAATGAATGGACAAAAATGAGGAGAGAATATAAAAAATATCTTGATTTGTATTCTGAGGATGAACGAAAGTCTTGCTATTTGCAATGACATGAGGGTGAATAGACAGGTGAACTATTAACCTCACATGTTTTGGTTTTCCTCCCACACAGTTTTTTTTTTTTTTTTGTTCAATAACACTTCTGGAAAAGCTGAACACTTTTTTGCTAAGTGCTGCACTAGTGCTGCACTAGTTTTAGCAATGGTTTTGTTACAACAATGCTCTTCAGATGATGCTTAATTGAAAAAAAAAACAAAAAAAATCATTTAATTAGGAGCACATTTCCTCTGAGAGACAAAAAAACACTGATACAATGTGTGTGCGCGTGTTATTTACCGCCTCAATTGTATGCGGATCACGAGGGAGCAGTGTGTATTTTCTCTCATAGCGAAGCATTAGAAGGATCGCTCCTTAAGCTGGCCCGATTAGACTATCCCATCGTCTTGCCTTTCCTCAAGAGATCAAACTCAGCATGTCCTTCCCTGTAATACTTTATACCAGTGTGACAATGCATTACATATCACATAAAGTCTTAAATATTTGGTCTAACCACTTCCAAATTACATACATATGACTATTGTTATAATATCTCCAAATAGTGTGAATCAGAAGTGAGCGCAGAGGGCAGAGCTCCTGAAGTGAGAGGGCTTTGCTCTTATAGGCGATGCGTTTAGAACACTGCACAAATATCACTCAACCATCATTTTGAATAGGAATGTTAACATAGGAGCAAAAGTAATGCTTTTTAACTCTAAAGATTGTTGTGAAAGTATACTTTTGCATCGAATATCGACCCTTTGTAATTCTATTTTCGCTGATCCTTGGCCGCATGAGAACAATTGAGCATTTTAGAATCAATGGCAAAATCACATAAATGGCAAACAAACTGCAAAATTACGTCCTTAACCTGACGATTGTCTGTATGCTGTGAAAGAGGCCCTGTGAAAGAGGAATTCAGTTTGAAGGGTCATTCCAAATGAGAGAAGGCAAGTAATAATGAAAGTACCATTTTGGAACAGAGAGCAACAGTGGGGTAATGGAAGTAAAAATTCCATTACTTTTCTCAACAGAGAAATAGAGTTTTAATGATTCCGCATAAACCTTTCAAGACAGGCCGACTATTAATCTATGGTATGCTTCTGTTAAATCCCTAACTCGTACGTTTTTAAAGTTCAGTTTTAAATGTTCAGTTCCACTAATCAGAAAATCGCAACAAACAAATTAGGATCAAGCATCCACTCACATGAAGCATTGCGAATGACAATCAAGTCAGTCTCTCTCCAACTTCTTAATTCAATTGTTCACTTAAAGGGGTCCTATTATGCCCTTTTACGAAGTCTATTTTGTTTTTGGGGTGTGATAGAATATGCTTTCATGAAACACACATTCTTTTTACACATTTTTTACATTATTACAGCTCTTCTCTCCCCAGTCTGGCTAAAACGCGATGAGCCTGTCCCTCCGAAATATGAAATGTGCTGTGATTGGTTACTCGGCCCAGTGTGTTGTGATTGGCACAGCTTAGCATGTGTTCAGGGAAATGTCACGCCCCTTATCATAACCACAAGTTTCATCTACTCATATGTAAATATTTAGGATGGCATCAATCATCACCTTAAGTTTGTCAGCTTTAGGAAGGTCAAAAAAAATTAGTTTTGGAAACGGGGTGAATAAAACAGTGTCTCTTTGACATAGTGAACACACTGTGTCTTCTCTAATGCAGCCCAGCCTGGCCTCGTCCCCTTTTTTACATATTCTGTGGGCGAGGATTATTTAAATGAGTAACACTGTAACTTCATGAAGCCCAGAAAAAAATGCGTTGTATTCCAAACGAGTCGTTTGTTATAGTTATTGGAAAGAATATTCTGTTAAATAAAATATCTTGGAGCTTTGTAACCTTGCAGAAAAGCAACATCACACACTAACTAAAGTTGAAAAAGTGAAAAAGCGTAATATGACCCCTTTAACTAATGTGATGAGATCATGTGACAACTATATCATGTGCTTGAAATGGTTATCGTTGTGTACTGTTAGGCTATGTTTCACAATATCAGTTATCAGTCCGAGCAGTAATCGGTAAGATAAGAGTTTCATTCTGAATATAGCCCGTTTAAGTTAGCTTTGCTAGTCTAATAGTTTAAGTCACTTAATATTGATGGATTTAAAATTGCACATTCTTAGTGTGACAGCCAGTATATTGTGGCCAATTTGAATTTGAATTGACTTTGAATGGCATCTATGCAAGAATCAATTTCCAGTTCTCAATCTTTCAGCCTTTCCATTTCTATTGTTAGGAATTTTATTCAGTAGATACATAAAAAATGCATTCATTAACTGAAATGCAGCAATTACTCATGGCTCCCTGTGGCTTGCCTGAAAAACACAATTATCTTAGTTCTGTCTGCACATTTCCTTTACTTTCCCGTGTTTTAGAGGAAAGTGGGCTTGTAATTCAACATTATGTCTTCAGCTGGTTCCAATAGATGTTGGTCACCAGGGAGGCCACTAGAGTCACAGTGTACTCAAAGTGTTTTCCCCCTCTCACAGACAGTGTCAAGTACACATACAAATAAACATATAGCTGCAAGCAGCTATTACGGGGCCAAGCGCAAAAGCAGACGACGAGATATGCCTACATGGCTGAAAGTGTGAGACAAACTGCAGCAAGGAGCAATTAAAGACATTTGAAGATGAATTTTGGCAAAATGGTTGAAAAATCACATACAATAACTAAAAATATGATTATCACTTTCGACCAATAGGTGGCGCAGTTACGAAACTGATGTGATGTGGTCAGAGTGAAGTGACAATGACACATACAAAGTTTGGTGTCAATATGTCAAGGCATTGCAGAAATAAAGCCTGAATAGTCATTTTGGCATCATGCCTCAACTTTGCCACTGCGGTATACGAAAACGTTTTTGGTGAAAATCGGACGTTCGGTCTAGGAGGAGTTCGAAAAAGTAGGTTTTAAAAGAAAATAAAGATGGCGGACAGGAAGTTTGGCTGACTATGGCACAATTGGTATCTATGTTTTCAGCATAACCCAAGGAATCTATTGAGATCAGTGTCATTACTATAGGCAAATTTATTCAAAAGTTATTAGCATTTTTGGAAATTTCATTATAACTTTTGACCAAAAGGTGGCGCTGTCTCATAATATTTTGAGTACCTTTAGGGCCTTGTACTGATGACCCATACTGAGTTTCGTAACGATACGTTCATGCGTTCATAAAATACAGCATTTTAGCACATAATTCAAAATGGCCGACAGCCAAAATGGCCGATATGATTTGGATTTTTGAAAATTGGATATCAGTCAACTCAGCATGACGCCCTGAATCTAACGAGACCACTTTTGTGATTTTTGGACAAACCGTTCAGAAGTTATAAACAAAAACATAAATTCTTCATATCTCCGGACCAGTAGGTGGCGCTGCGCCGAATTGCAGCATGTAGCCTCAGGTCATGCTTGTGATGACATGTACCAAATTTGGTCTGAATCCGATAAAGCATTGTGGAGATACAGCCTTACGTCTGTTTTCGCAAGCGCTACGTAAAATTTATTTGCGCGGTATTCGAGAACGGTTATTCGAATCAACTTGATTTCCATAACTTTTTGTCGTCATGGTCTGGAGATGATCTGGTTCAATTTTGTGAAATTCGGAGCAACGGCCTAGGAGGAGTTCGAAAAAGTAGGTTTTTCGGAAAATTCAAAATGGCGGGAAAACTATTATGACGGAAAATGACGTCATAGGGCGAATCAGGAATCAGAAGAAAAAATAACAAAACAAAAGTTTCTAGCACTTGTGGTTCAAAAGTTATTGGCATAAACATGAGTGAAACTTTGGACAGCTGGTGGCGCTAGAGGGAATGAGTTGGAGACTCCAAATTCGCTATGGTGATAGTTCAGGCTGTCCTCTATCACTGTGCCAATTTTCATAAGTTTCCCGCAAACGGTTCTATAGGCTGCCATAGACACCCAGTCGGAAGAAAAAGAAGAAAAAGAAGAAGAAGAATAAGAACCAGAACAGATACAATAGGTGCCCGCACCTTCAGTGCTTGGCCCCTAAATATAAACATGTAAAAGCATAGCATTGGTTTTGCTGAGCCAGGTGGCTGCAGTTATTGAGAATCCAATGACCTACCAATGCAAACCAGGTCCATGAAGCCGTACATGGCATAACAGATCTGGAAGAGCAGGTCCTGCCTTTGCCACTTGGCCGAGGGGCTGAGGGAGGACCACACCAGCCAGGAGATACTGGCTATCAGGAACAGCGAACCCAGAACAGCTGCAGCTATCTGGACTTTCTCTATCACCGTCAAAGAGATGGCCTGCCACTGGAGACACAGAAAAAAATTATGAACTAATAGATAGCACAGTACCAGACGCACATTTAAACACACAATGTGAAGATTAGTATTTATACAGTACACAGATAATATAAGTGACTTAATATCAGTCAGAATAAAACAGACTAATAATATAAACTAAAAGTAAGCCTTTGGTAATATTGAATTAGTCTGTAAACTAGACTGATGCAGAGGTACACATCTTCCAAAAGTTTGGGGCACTTTTATTTAGCAAGGAGGCATTAAATTGATCAAGACTTGTTACAAAGAATATATTTAAAATAAATGCTGTTCTTTTGAACTTTCTATTCATCCTGAAAAAAGTGTATTGTGGCTTTTAGAAAAATATTAGGAAGTGTTTACACAGTGTTTTTAACATTGATATAAATGTTTCTTGAGCAGCAAATCAGCATTTTAGAATGATTTCTGAAGAATATTGTGACACTGAAGACTAGAGTAACAGGAATAAATTATATTTTCAAATATTCATATACATTTAAAAATTAACTTTATTTAAATAAATAAACTGTATTTTTTTTATTAAATAAACAGTTTTAATAAGCAAAAGATACAAAAATATACAAATACTCTGTTCTTCCCTTACATCAATTCACTATGGCATAAGTTCACAGTAATATTATATTTTGAGCAGTTGGGATGGATTTGGCAAGTAAAATATTTTTTTCAAGAATTACATAATTTCTATAAACTAAAATATGGTCTGTCTACACTCTAAAAAATGCTGGGTTGTTTCAACCCAATTTTGGGTCAAATATGGACAAACCCAAATGTTGGGTTAAAAATTTAATTTAAAAATTTAACCCAACGGCTGGGTTTGTCCATATTTGACCCAAAATTGGGTTGAAACAACCCAGCATTTTTTGGAGTGTACTTGCGCAGACAACTTTCTTTCTTTCTTCTTATTTTTATTTTTTAAAATACGTGCCCTGTAGATGTTCTTCTTGCTGGTTGTAGATCTTGGTGTAGAATGACAGATCTGATCAAGTCAACCAAAAGTACAACTGATGTTAAAAAAAATTCTGTAATTGTTCTGTATTGTATTGTAGGTTCTGTAGTGCTTCAAAACAAAGAAGAAAATGTCCTATTTATCATCTGAAGGTCAGATCAAAAGAATATAAAAAAGGCTGAAAGTGAAATCATTGAGAGCAGAAGCTTTAAACCCAGACAAGCAAATGAATCATATGAGTTGATCATATGAAAGGAATAAAATAAACTCAGTATTATTGTGGTACAATGGTGATGGTATCAGATGGCTATATTTTGGTGCTGAATGACTACCATATTCATATACATAGTATGCCAAAGTGCACTGCATGTATATGGCCAGAGTATGTAAACATCACCTTCTAATGAATGAGTTTTCAACTTTAATCAAGTATACATACAGCCATGTAAATGTCCGAACAATGGGACAAAATGTTTTCTTTTCCAACTTAGCAATGCTCTCTGCACAAAGCGGGATCCATAAAGAAATGATTTACCGACTGTGGTGTGGAAGAAATTGGCTGGCCTTCAAAAAAAGCCCACCTGAAACTCAATGAGCACCTTTGGGATGACTGTGAGCCAAGCCACATCATATAAAATCAGTGTCTGACCTCACTGATGCTCTGGAGTAATGAATGAGAGCAATGTTCCATGCAACCATGTTCCCACATAGTGGTAAGCCTTGCCAGAAGAGTGGAAAGGAGGATTGATGCCTCATTAATGCCCATGGTTATGAAATTAATTGTCCATGGTTTTGCTTAAACACATTTGGGTGTCCAGGTGTCCATGAACTGTATTGGCCATTTAGTGCAATGCAAAGAATACCTGCATGGTGGACAAAAATAAAGCAGTTTTACTCCGTAACACATGTAAGTGTATTTATTTATCTTAATCAGAGTTTCTTCATTTTAATATTTTTTTCTTCACTACATTTCAAAGCATTACAACAAATCTTTCCTTTTTTTCTTCTTCAATGAACTGTTCACAACTACTGATTCAATAACTCAGGTTAACACATCACTGAATTGGTCTTGTCTGAAATCAAAATGAGCCTATAGAGGCAGGAGTAATATGATCCTCAGAGCTCGACTGTGCTGACTTCTAAAAAAAAATGCATAATGATGTCAGACTAACCCATTTAAATTCTATCCTATCTCTCTCTCTCTCTCTTTAAATAAGCATTTTGAGTGTATAAAATAAATAAATAAAACCATATTATTTATTTTACTTTTAAAACATATACTGTTACTTTTTAAATCGAAATGGATTACTTTTACTAATGTAACATTTCATCTGCGTACATGGAATTACATGGGAACATATAAAAAAACATGTTAATAATGTTTTTGGCAATAATAATGTTAAAATAAGCTCAGGCAAGCATTGAGTTACTTGTAGCGGGTTCTTGGTGCTGATGGCGATGACCTGGTATTTGTAGTAGCAGAGTTCGCAGCTCCAGGATCCTCTCTCACTAATCCACTTTATTAGACAGGGCTCATGAGTGCAGCGAACCGAACCACTACAGCGACACGGGCTCAGCAGCTCCCCCTGCAGGACACAACACATGCTCACATTAGCAGTAGCTAATCTCCCCCGATTTATCAAATCATTCGGAAACCAGAAACCCAGATCAATGATAAATAAGACAACAATATTGTCACGCTGTGTATGGTTCAATCCAAAACTCTTGACAAAGATAAAGTGAATAAAGTCTTTAATAAACACAGAGAATCACCCAGGAGAAATCATAATTCACACACATGAAATGAAGACGAGAACCAACAAGCAATAGAACCAAACAAGGAGTATATCATGAACTAAATGAGACACAGGTGTGGTTAATTGGTAACTAAGGAAACTAACAGAGAGTAATTAAGGTCAAACTGAAATGAAACACGTAACAAAGACACAGGATCGAAGACACAAAGATACCAAACATAACCCTGACAAATATATTCTTGAACTAAGGGTACGCTTAAACGACAACGATATGCTTAAAACTGAGAAGTTTTTCCTCTGAGATTTCCACGTTCAGACGACACCATTGTCAAAAGTTTTCAAAAGTTTGCGTTTTCAGGCCCCCAAAACTCTGTTGTCGTGTAAATGAACGGTCAAACAACGTTTTAAGTTTTTAGTTAAACACGGTGTCGTGTCCCTAAGTGTAAATATAGCAACAAAAAGTATTTTCATTGCAGCCATAAATGCAATTTACACTAAGTGATAATAGTGGTATTCTCTGCACTAAGTGCACATAGTTAGATTCTAATACTTAGTGCAAATAGTAGTATATACTATTTGCACCTCAGTGTATTGTAGTATATTATTAAACGGTATGCAGTAATAACAACATATGAAGTGTATTTGATTATATTTATTAAAATAATATATGTATGCTGCTTTGTTGGGACATTACTAGTAAAAATGTCAGAACTTGACCTTCCGGTGAAACAAAACTTCTCTCTGGCCTGGTGACAGATGCAGGACTTCTCCAATCATTTAGTCCTCTTAAACCCCACACCTGCAAAGCTCACAGTCATCTGCCTCCGTTTTTGTGTGCACCACCCACATCTCAAAATAAACAACTGATGCAAAACCAAGTCATTGCCCTACTTCTTTTTCTTCAATAATATGTTACTCTCATGTAGGCCTACATCACAATATGGAAGAAAGGAGCTACTTCCTTTTTTAATCTCGACTTTAAGGTGCGGTCACATTTACTCTTCCTCTATGAAATTTTGTGGGAGAAGTCTTTTTAATAAGAATCTACGTAATCCTAAATATCACGCAAGAGTCAAAAAAGTTCTCCTTGCAGAGTTTGTTTGTGTTCAGGTTGGTCACATGAATTTGTGGCGTTGACCAACGTCTGCTTGGTTTGAAAGTGACTTCTGTGGGAGATGTGCTTCACACAACGTTACAATATTGACAATGGATCTTTTTTGCCTGAATTTTTTTGCTAATTTTTACGTTTTTGGAGAGTCGCACCACATGACATTTTACAATATGAATTAATCGTGCCTTTTCTTAAAAAGATCGAATCATGTGATATATAATTTCCTGACTTAGAAAAATTTTTCTAGTAGAGAAGCAGTTATTAAACATTCATTATTATAACAGTACAGTATTGTATCACACTAACATTATATATAAATATAAACAAAAAAATTTTTTACCTTTAAAACATGCTCATATAGCTGTTCATGCTCATAGAGCCATTGTATGTACTGTATGAATCACATTTGATTCTCTTTATTAGTTAATAGATCCAGACCAAAACACAACTGCCATTGACCCGTCCAATAGTTGTACAAATTATTAATGGGCTCCACTTAAGAATCCACAGACTGTTACTAGGGACATGACCTTGGCGACCTTCACAAGAACTACTCATTCATTTGGGGAATGCGTTTAACAGTGCTGCTTGCCTTGTTAAAAAAACAGAGCGGTGTCCGGGTTGACTTCAAGAGAAAATTAAAACGCCAGAATCTCTTTTCGGCAGCAAAGGGACATAATTAGATTGATTGCTACTTTGCAACCCGTGTGAATCATGCAACTGAGACAACAAACCTACTGCCTCGTCTTAAAAAATAAATCAGTCTTCTTACTGCAGGCTTTAACATTTCAAGTGCTGCATGTCAAAATATCTTCACAGAAGCCTCACAGCAGTATTCACAATGTTTCAAAACACAGCACATCTCAAACGTGCCTCATAGTGAGGGTTGTGCGGGTGACAAGTAGTTGCCTAATCCATGTGTTTATTCTTAGCTCATTTAACCAGTGGAAAGAATATCTGTACATCCATCCGCGTATGTCAAAATTACAGAATTAATTACACAAGAGCAAACATTGGTCAGAGCAAATACCTTTAATTAACACCATTGCTTTGTGAACCAAACGCAATGGTGGCATCCATCATTTGGCCTTACACACACATCCACACATACAGGCACAATGATGAGGGATGAATAGATAAGCATCTGTTGGGTCGCTGGCACTTGCTCACTGATTTGGAGCGGAGTCAAACTGATCCCTGTGGCACTGATAGAGATTACCTTCCTGTGCTGATCAGACTTGGTTCACTGTCTCTTTTATATTGCTTCAGTTTAGCACTTAGATAACGGGGACTGAATTTCCATCAGCATAGAGAATGAATTATTTACTCAGAGCGTTCTTAGAAGACGATGTTTGGGGAGAGATCAGGACGGCAACTACTCAACTTCCCTTCTAGTTTTGCAGGGTAAGAAAACACAGATCACTACTTTTGCCCTGGAGCTCTGAGGAGCAGCGCTAATGAGCGCCGTTTCCAACAGTCTGCTTCGTGTCCCACACTGAACGGACACACTCCTTTTGCTCTACATGCACACGGTTATGACCAATGTGTTTGACAAGACGCTCATTCATAAACTGATATACAAAATAAACAGTCTCAACTTTGCTCACGCATAAACAGCTGTTTATCTGGTCTCTGGACTATGTCATTTTTTCTAAAAGTATTTACTTTTATTGACACAAATCAAGATTAGAGGGCACAGCTGCTTAGATTTTTGTCTGTTCCTTATCGTCATGTGGCTTTGGAAGATATCTTTGCTGTCAGACGGAAACCTTGTACGTCCAAAACCTCTACTTTTGGTCATATGGTCAGACATTTGCATGTGTCATCATTATATTATTAACATTTTACCACAATTAAGCTCCAATGGAGTTACAATGTTTTTTGACCAGTACATTTCTGAGAATTTTGGAAGTGTCTTGTCCATCATTAGAACGGCCACATCTGAGGCAGTAAGAAAACGCATTACGATTTCATTAAGTTTACTGTAGCTATGTGGGTGCTCAGTTTTCTTCTCTCACTTGGCCAAAATCCCATGTTATAAAATATGTTATAAAAGTGGCTTTTTAACACAGGCTGTTTACAGACAGTACTGGCTATGACTTAATGACAAATAGACTTTTGTATTTATATACGTATTTAACTAATATAAAAAAAGTTTTTGAAACAAGTTGCCAGACATCGCCAGCATTTTTTATACTTTTTACAAAAGTTTCATGGCCCCTCAGAATATTTAGTTTACTTATGAATATGCAATACATCAAAAGAAAGAACAGACCAGCTTAAAAAAAATATATATAACGTTTTATTCTAGCTTCATACATAATTTTTTTTTTTGTTTCATGAAAAAAGCTACATTTTGAGCAAAAAGCTGAGAACATTGTGTTTTTGTCAAAGACTGTCTGGATGGGATTCAGAACGATGATCAAAACATAGGCAGGGTTGATCTGAGTCCATCGTCTGGTCTGACCTGGGAAAGAGCAACTTTAAAATAAAACTACATTTAATTATATCGGTTGATTTTGATGAAATTACGATGCTGCTCCATCAGAAAACTCATTGGTGAGTTCAACAGTACGCTGAGGTCATCGATTACCAATCTGTTGTCCAAATCCAGAATGGAGTGAGTGTGTTTAATACTTTTCTGGCCATAGTTCAGATATGCTGTTTTCCTCAAACACATTTAACCCCACGTATTTGATTGCATCTTTATCCAATCAAATGCAAGTGCAAGTTATGAGAACAGAAATGAGATGAGGCAGCAGTATGCCAACTCTTATGGACGATGAAACGGTGTCCTGTTCAACTAAAGAGAAATTGATGATTAATTCTGAACATTCAAAGAATGAACAGAATAGTTTGCTTTCATTACCCTGCTTCAAGTGTTAAACATGTCTCATTTGTTTCGTGCCTCCAGTGCTAAAAAGTGATCAGGTTCATTCTGTTTACTAATGATCATCTACTCAAAAATCTGAATACACTGTGTGCACATGTGCAAAATTTGCAGAAGGAAAAAGGCAGAATTTTTCTCACGTATTATAAACAAAAAGGAGGAACAGACATTTTCTTTCTCCCCACACCCAGTTTATTTAAAATTATAATTCTATAGTGGGTTTTTTTAGTAGATCATTTTTTATGGTAGTTGTTCTCAAACATAATGGATCTCTTAAATTTTAACATGTTAAATAGGCCGGGAGCCAGGTCCACTCCTCAGGATGTTTTTTGCTACCTTTTTTCACTATTATTTCCTATTATCTTATACCTTGGGCCATCACAAGTTGATAACGACCACCCCCAACTCGGCCCCGTTTGGTCTCAGGGGCCAAAAAACTCCCTTTTTGGGAAAAGCTTTTGACGGAATTATGTAATTGAATATTAAGGTACTGCAGCTACATAAATGGTCATGTAACCCTAACATTTTGCATGGTGTATCCTGGCACATAGGGGAAACTAGCAGAAAAATATTCTGGAGATTTCTGCCTTTTTGATGTCAAATCACCCTCAACATACCCCAAAAGACCAAAAAATGTCTGTCCGCCTGACAAATTGTCATCAAAAGTGATAATTTTCAAGCATTTTATTATACATATCACTGCCTCAAATGTAGCCTACATGAAAACTTCCCAAGTTTATAAGCTTCAATTTAAGTCCAAGATGAACTTTCTATCTAGAGGATTACAGCTGGTATAACCAAAGTTCTCCCCTGTACCTCAAATCGGAGAAAACAAAACTTTCAAGCATTACCATTCCAGATATGGGATTAAGCATATTTTTTTTGCATATGAACAATACTTCTTAAAAAGAGTTGAGACTTGACTTATGTACTGCTATACTATATGAAGTGAATTGCATGATGTTTATTCAGTAATGTTATGCCCCTAGGTGGACTGGGGTCAGGGTGCAACATATAGGGTACAATCACACAAAATCAATTAACCAAATGTCTATCCATCCATCTTCTTCCACTTATCCGGGGCAGTAGAGCCCTGCACGGGCCAAAAACTCAGCCCTAACCCGGCCCTGGCCCGTGGTGTTCAAGCCCTACCCGGCCCCAGCCCGACAACGCCTGCAATTTTTGTTTATTAGGAGAACTTTGGTTATACCAGCAGTAGGCTAATCCTCTAGATAGAAAGGTCATCTTGGACTTAAATTGAAGCTTATAAAGTTTTTCATGTAGCCTACATGTATAATAAAATGCTTGAAAATTATCAATTTTGATGACAATTTGTCAGGCGGACAGACATTTTTTGGTCTTTTGGAGTATGTTGAGGGTGATATTTGACAGCAAAAAGGTAGAAATCCCCAGAATCTATTTCTGCTAGTTTCCCCTATGTGCCAGGATACACCATGCTAAATCTTAGGGTTGTACGTATGACCATTTATGTAGCTGCAGTACCTTAATATTCACAATTCATTCCGTCAAAAGCTTTTCCCAAAAAAGGGAGTTTTTTGGCCCCTGAGACCAAACGGGGCCGAGTTGGGGGTGGTCGTTATCAACTTGTGATGGCCCAAGGTATAAGACAATAGGAAATAGTAGTGAAAAAAGGTAGCAAAAAACATCCAGAGGAGTGGACCTGGCTCCCGGCCTATAAAAGTCATTGTTTTCTTTCCTTTTTTCCAAAATGTTAAGGGTGTTAAAGTCTCGTTTACAAAGTTTGGTTTTTCATGTTATGTTAGCTACAAGTTGTGTTAAAATGTAATCATTACTTTGCAATTTTTGTGTATCCTGCTTTTGTGTATCCCGAAAAACTTGTTGAAGAACCCAGGTGTGTAAGGTCATATCAGTATCTGCACTGCAGACCTCTTTATGAAAAACCAGACTGTTTTGTAGACTTGGGCCAGACTATTCAAGGCTGTGTAAATGTGAAGAGGACCTGAACAAAACATTTGTGTCTTTGTGTTCTCCCATTTAAAGTTGACCTTTATCAATGGTTTGCTAACAGTGCATTATAATGTCAAAATTAATGTCATCCGTTTCCATTTAATCACAAAAACACAAGGGGAACAGAGCAAAAGTTGTCTTTCCTTCCAGAGCTAAAAAAAAAACCCTTCCATATAAACATATAAGTGTTTTTCCTCCTTTTTTAAAAGTTGATAAACCTATATACACTGTATAAAACATCTATGAAAAAATATGCAATTATTACATTGTATTTTGCCATATCCTTTATCCTCTTTATCTTGCATTTTATTATTTGCCTGCTCTTTTGCTACTGTCTGCATCAGAACATTCCTACAACCCATTTCTGGGTTGCAACACAGCATGCTGATTCACTGGTTTAGAGATGTTATTCATTATTTTTATTATTTATGTTTTTTGCATAATCTACTTGATTTATTTACTTCCTCTGACAACTGATGCAAATTCAAATTGTGACAATCTCCTGTACACACACAATGGCTCATAACACACACACATGCATGCCCACACATGCTCACACATTCACTCACACATCACTTCCCTGCTCATAACACCTACTGCAATTCAGTGGGGCAAATGATCCAGATATAATTTGACAAGAGTTTCAGAAAGCACAAACCCCCACCTTTTAAATCAGCATACAATGTCCTCATGTAGTCATCCATTTCAGAAAAAGATATGTATTTTTCAACATTCAAGATCAAAATATATCAATATTAGTTTTTTTTTTTTTTCAATGGCTGATGTAAAATAGATTGTGTGGGCCTAAAAGGGGTCCATGAAAAAATTCAGGAAAAACTATTTATATGTATTAATGCTGGACTGATATTTACTGTAAATATGTCACGTGTTAAGTGTGTTTTGAATCATGTTTGTATTTCAGTTCTAGTTTTTGCTGTCAGTTTGTTAATTAGTTCGGTTCTCTCAGTTTCCCTGCTGTTTGTCTCCATAACAGATTGAGTTGAGTTTCAGTTCAGGTGTGTCTTGTCAATTAACTCGTTAGTCACTGTGTAGTCCTGTATTTTCCTCAGTTCTTTGTCAGTCTTTTTGCTGGATATCATAAAGATGCTATACAAAATTTGAAATGATTATTAATTATTTTGAATTAATCATAACATTTTCCAAATAACATTTCAATCACTTATTTTGGCTTAGTAAAATGACAACATATAAATGATCTAAATTTAAAACAACATGTCTTTATATTGTCACTCTTACTATTTTCTAAGCTATAAATAATTCGTAAAATATATAGCTGTAATATACGTTTTAGGAAGGGGGCCCTTTGCAGGTTTTTTTTTTTTTTTTTTGGCATTAACAATTTTTTGAAAATCCCTGATCTAGAGAGCAAGGCTGATGATGATATAGTAATGTTGACATATAACACAATACAATTTATTTTATACAATATAAAATCCTTTCAAAACAGTAGGCTAATTGTTTATCTATTGACAGTAGATTTTTTTTTAGAACTGAGTGACACAAGTGACACTTAATTAGCGAGCGCCTATATGCGATAATCTCAAAATGGTTGTAAAGTATGTTTATCACTACTCAAGATCAACAACAAGATTCAAGAATAACATTCAAAACATTTACCCTCTGCAATAAAAAGCAGGAACAATGTTTCCAAATCCTCTCTTTGTCAAGGTTACACCTCTTACATCTCTATGTCATCTCTGACACATTGGAAATGTGTGAACATTTAAAGGGTAGTGTGTTTCTATCCGTGACAGCCTCAGCTCTCAGCTATTGCTGCTACTGTCATTCATATCCTTGTGTGTTTTGAAGCTGCTTATTCTCCCTCAAATTAATGATACAGGCCTGTAATGATTCAAGTGGGATATCTCACACGCACAGTACAGCTGTCTAACTTCATGAAAAAGAGTTATGTTTCTGAAGAACATATGGGTTCACATTAGACAGAAATGTAAAGATCTGTATCCAAAGTACATTTATCAAGGGTACAATGGTCATCGGACTACATACTAATGTCTGTAACACTACTGATGGTGTTGCTAAACTTGTGTGTGGGTGTATGTTTGTGTCATTCCATGAAAGGATTACCGTTTGTGACTATAGCCTATTATCTGATTAAATGTACCAATCACAAAATTTGCTATTAAGTGCATTAATATAATTTTTATAAATTAGTTATTTTCTAAAATGAATAACTTAATATTTTTAATGTGTATATTTAATTAATATTTTAAGAGAGTAAGGCGGAAACCTCATACCTCCATATTTGTATCACTATTGGTCACCCTTTACTTCTGTCTGTGGAGTTTTCAAATATTTTACAAATGAAAAGTATTAAAAAAGAGCGTGTGTGACGCACGCAACCTAACATTGAATCCTCAAAATGTCAGTAAAACCTCATAACTCAACCCCGCCTCATGAATCAAGTGCTGCACACAGTTTGGATCATTGCAATGTCAGGGTAAAATATGCATTGGTTGTTTGAAAAGTATAGTTTTATAAGCCAAGGTCAAGGTCAAGGTATTTTTATTGTCATTCTGTACATGTTGACACATGAGAACGAAATACGTACTCAGAAACCAGTAGCATTAAATAATAATTAGCATACAATATACAGAAGAAAGCATTTTCTTTACTCTCTCTCTCTGTACATCGCATAAACATTAAACACAATAAAACAAAACAAATATCAGACAATAAAACAGATAACATGACAGTGTATCATTGACTAAAAGCTATTTCAAACAAATACGACTTCAGTTTTGATTTAAAATTACCTACAGTTCTGGCAGTCTTAATACTAACTGGCAGACTATTCCACAATTTTGGTGCAGCTACTGCAAATGCCTCTGACTTTTAATTTTGTCTTTGGAACCAATAATAGTCCCTGATTTGAGGTCCTCAGAGACCACACAGAGTCATATTCCGACAAAAGACCAGTAAAAGAAGGTGCTAAGCCATTTAGAGATTTGTAAACCATTAAAAGGAGTTTAAAATAAACTCTATAGCGGACCGGTGATCAGTATAAAGATATTAACGTGGGTGTAATATGTTCATATTTCTTAACCCCAGTCAGGAGCCTGGCAGCTGCATTTTGAACCACTTGAAGCCTAGAAAGTGTAACTTGATTTATCTCTATATAGAGAGTGTGCAGTGGTCGAGCCTTGAAGTAATGAGGGCATGAATAGCCCTTTCAAAGTTCTTAAAAGACAGAAAAGACTTCACCTTTGCCAGTGCTATGAAATAAACTAGATTTGACCACAGAGCTGACCTATCAAACTTCAAAGCACTATCCAAATATACTCCCAGATTTTTTACACAGGGTTTTACATATTGGGCGAGAGGGACAATATTAAAATTGGAAGTTTTTTTGGACTCAGAGTGGCCAAATACGATATTCTTTGTCTTATTTTCGTTTAAAGTATATATATATATAAAAATGTACAGCCATCCAGGCCTTTAAATCAGTATGGCAGGCTAGTAAAGAGATTCTAAACAATTTTTATATAGTTTTAAGGGGAGATAAATCTGAGTGTCATCTGCGTAGCAGTGAAAGGAAATGTCATATTTCTTAAAAACTGACCCTAGCGGCAGCATAATGCAGAATAGAATTGGACCCAAAATGGAACCCTGGGGGATTCCACATGTAAGTGGAGCTGTACTTGAAACAAATTCCCCAATATTCATAGAGAAAGTTCTATTTTCAAAAAATACTGTTCCAATCCTCCCTTGGATGCCTGCACATTTCTATGAGCGAGACAACAGGACAGTATCCACTGTGTCAAAGGCAGCGCTTAAATCCAAGAGCACAAGCACGACAGAGCTACAGTAGTATCCGCAGGTAAAAGTACATAATTTATCACCTTAAAGTGCTGTTTCTGTAGAATCGTATTTTCTAAATCCTGATTGAAAGACCTCAAAAACCTTTATGAATATTTTAAGAGAGTATATTGTTGCTGTTGGGGGAAAACTTTGTATCTCCATATTTCATTAAAAAAAGAAATCCATAAATTATCACTATTGCTCACCCTTTACAGTGAAAAGTATTAAAAAGAGCTTGTGACTGAACCTTGTAACTTCATTGGATCCTAAAAATGTCAATGATCCTAAAAATCTCCACCCAGCCTCTATCGTGAATCAAGTGCCGCACACAGTTTGGATATTGCAATGCAAGGGTAAATAAAGATTTCATTGTTTGAATAGTAGCCTATGTTTCATAAGTGTTTTCTTTACTGACACTACTGGAACTTCAAACGGGACGGTCAGATGAAACAAAACAAAAAATAGCTTTTTTGTCAGCAAACAGTTTGGTGCACACATGGATACCAAAGTGCCACATGTGTATATATATATATGTTCACAGCAATCTTTGATCATATTTACCAAGGGGGCAATTAATTCTTACTCTTAATTGGTCAGTAATTGGCCAATAATTGGCACTGTATGTCCAACATTCTCAGTACCTCCGTAACTTCATTTGAGCTTGATTTTGGTAAGATGTTAATAATACTGACACTGGCAAGCGTCTTACCATACATACAGCTATCAACTTTGACAACATGGTGTTTAATTAAAAAAAATTATATAGTGTTTTTTCCATTTTCTGAATAGTAGCATTTTTGAAGATAGAAGACAGCGACGATATGCATTTTTAATTACTGGCTTTTTTTTTTGCCTTTATTTTATAGGGCAGTGGAGAGTTGAGAGAAAAGTGGGGGGAGAGAAGGGAATGCGTTCGGGACATGACCCAGATCAGACTTGATCCGGGTCCCCATGAACACAACAGCTCCTTTTACAGCACGAGTGCCCTGCACCACCCCGTTGTCGGTTAAGAACCTGGGTGTGCTCTTTGATACCAATCTTTCATTTGAAAGTCACATGTCTAGTATCTGTAAAACCGCATTTTTCCATCTTAAAAATATATCTAAATTACGCCATATGCTCTCATTGACAAATGCGGAACAATTAGTTCATGCGTTCATGACCTCAAGGCTAGATTAATGTAATACTCTACTGGGTAGTTGCCCTGCACGCTTAACAAACAAACTACAGCTAGTTCAAAACGCAGCAGTTCGAGTTCTTACCAGAACCAGGAAGTATATTAGCCCCGTTCTGTCAACACTGCATTGGCTGCCTATTAAACATCGTATACATTTTAAAATATTGCTGATCACTTACAAAGCACTAAATGGTTTAGCTCCGCAGTACTTGAGCGAGCTCTTAACGCATTATAGTCCTTCACGTTTATAGCGATCTCAAATTTCCGGCCAGTTAATAATACCTAGAATATCAAAATCGACTGCTGGCGGTAGATCCTTTTCCTATTTAGCACCAAAACTTTGAAACAGTCTTCCTACCATTGTCCGGGAAGCAGACACACTCTTATCAGTTCAAAGCTAGATTAAAGACACATCTCTTTGACCTAGCATTCACATAATGCATTATAGACTTCTATAACTCAATGTTAGGCTGCATAGATTAGGTCAGCCGGAACTGGGAACACTTCCCTAAATCCTGATGTACTCGCTACATCATAAGAAGAATGGCATCTACGCTAATTTTAGTGTCTTTGTTTATCCAGAGGTTTTCCCGCAGCCTGCCGGATCCAGGCCATATCCAGATCTGACGAAGGACCTTCTGCTGGACCCGATGACAACGCAGTGCTGAAGTGCCAACTATCCTCTCCCTATGGAGGATCCCTTTACCACTCTACAGATAAAGCATTCTGGAAAATTTGCGTATGTACCCCGTAGTGATAAAATAAAATAAAATTCTGTATCAAATTTATAGGCAGGACAAGTAGTTTATTTAGGCTTGGTTTGTAGAGAATTAAAAACATGCGCACATATATATTCAAACGCACATAACTATAGAATTAATTTTTGATGCGCACGTGAGCACCATCAGTGTTTCTCACAGGTTTGCGTTTAAAGTCTGTGTAGAGAGAACGGTGTCATCTTAGCGGCCCCTAATTTAATAACAAATTATCCTTTCGACGGAAGTGAATCAATCAAAACTAACTTTAGCTGGAAAATAACATTAATCAAGAAGCGCTATAAAGCGCTATAATGTTTATCTCTGTAAAGCAGCTTTGAAACAATCTACATTGTTAAAAGCGCTATATAAATGAAGATGACTTGACTTGACTTGAGTTCGCAGATGCTGACGCTTCCATTCACCACCATCCTCCCCACCACCACCAAGACGGGTCTTTCCCTCCATCCTCCCCAACACCACCAGGATGGTCTCTTCCCTCCATCCTCCCCAACACCACCAGGACGGTCCCTTCCCATACCTCGCAGGGGGTCGGCTGCGCCCCTGCCTTCGTCTTCAGGCAGGATATGCAGAGTCCGGACCCTCGGATTGCAAGCTACGGACGGGGCCTACGCCAAAAAACTTGATTGCTTGCTGGGCTGTTAATAAATGTTTAATTGTCACAGTATTTATTCTCCCGAGTCTTTGTGGTAGAACTAATTTAATAACTAATGATCTTCGCAACGGAAGTGAATCAATCAAAACTAACTTTACTGTAATTTCTATCACTGTAAAGCTGCTTTGAAGCAGTCCGTACTGTTAAAATCGCTTTGTAAATGAAGGTGACTTGACTTGGCCACTGCTTCATATGCATCTTTTTTTATTGATTAATTCTTCAAAAATAAAAATTCTGTATTATTTAAGTTGTAATGTTGTTCTACCAGAAAGACTCGGGAGAGTAAATATAGTGACAATTATCCATTTATTAACAACCCAGCAAGCAATAAAGTTCTTTGGCGTAGGCCCCGTCCGTAGCTCGCAATCTGAGGGTCCGGACTCTGCATATCCTGCCTGAAGATCAAGGCAGGGGCGCAGCCGACCCCCTGTGAGGTATGGAAGGGACCATCCTGGTGGTGGTGGGGAGGATGGAGGGAAGGATTCCACTTGGAGGTGGAGGGGAGGATGGTGGTGAATTGGCGCGTCAGCATCTGCGAACTCAGACAAGAGTAAGTGACCAATCTTTTATACCACGAGTATTGGAATGTGATTGGATAGATAGATAAAGGTAAAGTGACGTAACAATTAAGTCTTCCCGGCAGAACTTTATGCTAAGCATCCATTTCTTGTTGTTTTATCAATTGTTTTAGTGTTTTTATGGCCCCATTCACTCACCTTTTGTAAAGAAATGGAGGGTCCAAATTAATTTCGTTTAGTAACCTGAGCTGGACCTGCAATATTCATTTAAAATATATATATTTAAAAAAAAATCTTTATGGCCAAAACTTTGTGATGATAAAATGCCAGCCAGACTTACACTACTGTTCAAAAGTTTGGGGGTTTGGCTTCGGTACGATTTTTTAATGTCATGCACAAGAAGGCTGTAATTACCGTATTTGATAAAAAATACAATATAAAAAACAGTAACATTGTGACATATAAGTAAGATTAAGTTATTTAAGTTTTTTTAAATATAACCTATTCATGTAATGGAAATTTCAGCAGCCTATACTCCAGTCTTAAGTGTCACTTCAGAGATCATTCTAATATGCTGATTTGGTGCTCATGAAACATTTATCATCAGTGTGGAAAACAGTTGTGCTGTTAATATTTTGTGGAAACAGTAATGCATTTTTTTCAGAATTATTTGATAGCAGGTCAAAAAGAACAACATTTATTTTTACTTTTAAACAGTAGTGTATTTAACATGAAAAAAATGTGTGTAAAACTCAAAGTTAATTTCTTAATTTAATTTAAACCCGTTATAATTGGAACACACAGAGACACACCTCTAAGCTGTAAGTATTCACATTCATACATAACACACAGCTGAAGTTTTTTCAATGGAAAATAGCTGGATTTGGCTTTAAGAGATTTAAGTGACACTCTTTCCAATGACTGCTGTGTTTATTTGTGCGTCAAGGGCGTTTATTGCTCTCTCCATCCCTTCCTCTCTTTTTGAGAGGATTAGAGTTTCCAGGTTGACAAACACAGTATGAATGGGTGTTATTTCACCCGTCATGAACAAACATCAATTAACAGGATTACCGTGATAGGCCTTAATTCTCAGCACTAGTCTCTGCTCTAAACAGATTACATTAGCTTTGGGAAAATCTGTGTCTTTGATGCAGTTTAGTTCCACAGTTATGAAACCTGTATCAAATGCGGACACTGCTATTCAGATTCACTCGACTGATTCGTCTGTGATCAAATATCCATACTGGAGAACATTCAAAACTGAATGCAGATAATTCCCAGAGCAAATGAAATCAAGTCCCTCTGATTTCATTTGACATGCGTTGTTATGAGTCTAATCTGAGGACGGGGAGATTTTGGAAGTGAATGTACATTCAGATTCACTTGATTTGCTCTACATTAATTATCCATAATCATTGATGGTTTGGGGTTGTAATGATACGTTGTGCAGCAGAGATGTGTGACGGGAGATCAGAGAGCGGCTCGTCAGAGTGGGAGAAGAGGCCACTTTATCTAATTGTGGTATTAAAGCAGAACTATCAATACAATTTGAATGACTGATCCTTTATACATAACCCCTAACAGCCCTCGGCGGTGAGCGCAGCCTCAATTTATTGCGTTGGATGTTAGGTCAGCGTTACAGCCCATTCATGGGAGCAGAAAGGAACGAGCCCTCTGTAGGACACGAGCACGAGTAAGAACCATGTTTTATAATGAGAGAGAGACACTACCTACCAACCTATACGAGTTTGTGAGTTAAAGAGGGACGAAGGGACAGAAAATAAGGAGAGAAACAGTAAAAGAATCAGCAAGGCTAGTATGAGAATAAGAGAAATGAAAGAGAGAATCCTTGTAAACAGCCCTGAGCGGAGATAAAATAAAACGTATTTCATGTTATTAGCATACTTGAAGGGTGGTGAGAGAGTGTGTGAGACAGTGAGAGAGAGAAATGCTTTTTTTTTTTTCTTCAGCACTGGGCTGTGTTTAATGTGCTTTCTAAAAGCTTATTGCAATGCAATTTTTAAGTGATTCTTTTTTGCCAAGATCATCCTCTATTAAACACACTGCTAGAGAAGGACGCATTGTTTGTAGCCTATGGTAAACGTGGTTGCAGTCAAGGGTGGACTAGGACTCAAAAACACAAAACTACCCCAACTGTATTAGCTATCGCATGCATATTATACAAACTTGTCTTCTGTATTACAACGTCATCCGAAGGTTTGAAAACAACCAAGGCAAAATTAAGGTTTTGGACAATATTAGCACAAATCCTTATAATTTTGGTAAACAGTTCAACAGCACAGGGACTTGAAAAGTGACTCAAACAGATTCGTTCAAAAACAGATTAATTCAGGAATTAATTAAAGGTACAATATGTAGACTTTTTTTATCAAAATACCCAAACACCACGTGCACAGTGTTATTTCTTTCAATTGTGTACTTCCATTATCCTAAATGTTTCCAAGAATTTGTCAATTCAGAGAAATTCACAATTTTAAATAGTGCACGTCCCTGTTCACTTGACGCCTGTCAATGACGTAATATCCGTGTTATCCCTGGTTTCTGCTTGTACTGCGTATAGGGCTATGTCTAGTGGCACGCTGTTGTTGTTTTGTTCAAACATTATGGATCATGGCAAGCAGACTTTGGGACAAAAGGAGAATTAAAACAAAGATCAATATCAGCGTGGCGTTTTCGAGATGCCAAGAGCTCCACGTCCACGACTAATTTCAACTTGACAGAGACGCAGCTCTTGCATGTACTTTACACAGGTGAGCAAATGTACATAAAACAAATCAATGTTATATAGCTCAACATTATGAAATGTTAGAATATGATCAGTACGTTATCCTAATGTTAGCAAACAAACTAACACATAGAATTACATTATAACTTTCAACACACTCAAATGCTGTTTATTATGATATTGCAGCATTAGACCAAATGAAACAGCGCTGCGTTACCTCACAAGTTTAATTCGTCAAATAAACTGATCTGTGTGAGTAGTAATTCAGCACATGCGTTCGGTAGAATGAAATGTCCTTATTCTTTTATATCCGTGGCACTTGCGTGTGGCGCTGATATCTGTCTCTCATTAGCAATCGCGACCTGCTTCATACCACAGCCATGTTGAAAAACATGAATGTTTTCACTCATCCATAAACATTACTATTACTATATCCATCATCATTCCGCTTATCACTGCATCATCAACCTACGCCTCTGTTTTTGTAAGAAGTTAGCGACCCTTAGCGGCGAAAATTACATATTGTATCTTTAAGTGGCTGTTTTTAAGAGTGAGTCATTGAATCATTCACTCAATCAAGTCATTCAAAAACACTGCTGTATGCTAATTCTGCTGTGGCTTTGGAATTGTCACTGGCAGAGCATAAAAAGTTCTCGCATGACATGTGAAAAAAATTGGCTATATTATTTTAATAATTTTGTTAGATTTGTGGCCACAATATCTTGTTTTCCCCCCACATGTGTGTGCGACTCCATATAAATAGACACAGTAACCAGCAATATTCTGTGTAAATAAGTCACTCAATAATTAACTTCTTGTTTATTGAACTGTTGTTACTGCACGGTTGTGATTATATACAGTACAGCCGAATTCTATAAAAAGCAATCCACACGATCAACAACACTGTTGCTGGTGTAATATTACTTAAAGGTGTGCTGACTCTACAAAAAAGAAACATGGTCCAAGATTAATCTACTAATAATCAGGCACCAGAGCTGGTCAAGGGGCATGTCTCACAGTCATGATTATTGCCATTATTATGTAGGGTAAATAAGTACAGTTGTAATGAAGTACACTTGTAAAACTGTAAATATTTCTCATGCAAGCTCAAACTGTCATCATCCGTCTGCACATTTACATCAGCATCCTCTCTCTATGAAAATCCAAAGCTTGTGCTTTTTTGCTATAGTATACAGATGACAAAAATCTTACCATGTTAATGCAGGTCACATAGGGATTTTGCATCATCAGCATTCTACAGCACCAACTTTTGAAAATAGATTTTGAAAGAGAGAGAGAAAGAGCAAATGGAAAAGTAGGAAATATTTTTTTTTGAGAACATTTAGAAGAGATTGATCATGGAGGACATGAAGAAAGTTTGTTCTTTCTCACCAAACCAACACCTACACAGTACACACCACACACCACATGCATTATTTGTTAGATCTCTTCGATTTAGTAAACCAGCATAATAAATACTTATTATATACGTATAATTTTGGAATTACCTGTTTGGCCAAAGGGAATGTTCAGGCAATGTTGCAGTCACTATTTTTTTTTTTGGTACATTTCTTGACTTCTATTTCTGAAGCATCACACTTGGTAGCCTTGCTCACTATGAAATGTTTAATAGCTACATATTAAACATCAGATATGTTCTCATTGTTATTACTGGTGCTTACAAGTCATGTATTTTACAAGACGGACGCACATAAACACCACAAAGTCAACGAGTGTGGAAAGGAAACTAATATTTGCTGAGCCCTGTGTTTCTGTGCCACTGAGAAAACATGGTGGACACAATGGATGCATCGTCTGTATTGACTGTAAATGAGTTGTGTGTACAAAATACGAGTAGTATCGTACAATTACGATTTAATATTGATTCAATTTACGGAACCTTCATTAATTGAATAAAAACATAAAAAGGCAAAAGCACACCTAATGTGCATGCTTTAATAATTTTCTAGAAGTTACAAATTATTGCTATACTTTTTTGTAGACATAGTACATCGCCATCTTACTCTGACCAAAAGTATTTGAATGCACATGATGTTGTAATCACAAACTTCCCAGGAATATTTGAACCCACCATATGTCACAGGAGTTTTGTGTCAAGTATGGACAGACATTTTTTGTTGAAATTTCGTTATCCTAAGGACATTAAACTAAGTATAAAGCCAAACACACACACACACACACACACACACACACACACACACACACACACACACACACACACACACACACACAATTCATATAAGTAAATGAATGATTTAATCTTTCTGTGCATAACATTCTCCAATAATGCCCAATTATTCTCTCTGATAAATGTGAAGTGATGTCCACATATTTGGTTCCTCGCAACAGGATGTGAAAAAGTGTTACGCTACTCCAGCATCTGTGATGATTTTCTCCCTCTCCATTTCTTTTTTTCACACCGATTAAAACAAGACCTTAAGGCGTCCAGGGCATTTTTTTCTCAGTGGGTTTGTGGGTGAGAGAGTGCAAGAGAACAGGTGAGAAATATTAATTCTTGTCTAAGGCATGTAATTGTTCCTCCTGTGTGCTCTGTGTACACAAGAGAAGGGCCCTTCTTGCCTCCCTGACGGATTTAGGGGAACAGGAGACCTTCCTTATCTACTACTTGGGGTTCTGAAAGTAAATGGGGTAGATAGAAAAAGTGAGAGACAGCTGGAGAAAGTCAAAGCATACAGTGGAGAGGAGAACAAGAAAGAGGGGATTGGAGACATATACACAGCTCAGTCAGAGCGGAGAGAATCTCCTCAGTCCCATCTGCTCTACACAGCTCTCATTACACTCACAGGCCTATCCATCAGCCCGCAGCCACACAACTCTGCCACAGCCCACATTAATGGAAAGAGGAAAGAGAAGGAGACGTGGGGAAAGTGAAAAGGGAAAAAGACAGGAAACAACTGAAAGAGAGAATGATAGAAAGGAGGGAGAGGAAGAGAAAATGAAATAATGTCACAGGCTAAATCAGGCCTGTGAAGAGGACTTGTTAATACTAAGTACGTAACTATGTCACAGCATGTTCTGCTTATTGGCCCTAAATCTTTGAGCAATGTTTTGTGTCCAAACCCTTGACCTTTCAGTCATGTGGTGCATTCCATTAGAAAAGAAAATCACCATTGCTGCATGTGGATAAATCCCACTGTCATAAAACCACTGAAGCAGAGTAACAGCCAGATTTATGGGGACAAATCACTTCCAAGAACAGCAGCAATGACGTGGAATCTCACATACAGTATTCAGACACATTTGGATAACAACATATCGAGCGTAATGGGGGGGGGAATAAAAAACACATTTTTTTATGTGTTTTTTTTTTTTTTTCTCAGTGAATGTCAACAGGGTCAAATGTAGTTGTGGACCCCACTGAGTTTCGTTGTTTGGACAAGAACAAAGCAACAAGAAATATCTTCTTTTGTGTTCTGCAGAATTAAGTCGTTCAGGCTTGGAACATTATCAAGGACAGAATTTTCCATTTTGGGCGAACTATTCATTTAAATATGTAGGCCTAGCCTATCCACCAAGAAAATATCCAAATGAATTTGCATTAGTTTTGAACAGTATTTTTTCTCTCTCTAATTTTAAACATCTTTAATTAGATGTTTTGTTTTAAAATGTGCTTGTGCTGTCTGTTTTAAATATTTTGTTTTATACAACGGTTAGTTCCTATCCTTGATTCTGATTGGTCAATAGCTGTGTTTTATTCACGATAAAACACGGCTATGACCGCTTCACCCAACTGTTCTATGTATCACTACACAACACCCCTAGCAACCACTCTTAGCAACTTAAACACATGTTTGATCTCATCGATATTGTTTATTGAAGCTAGTAGAGTATGTGATAGATCGATCAAGCGAGTGTACCTGGATTTACAGTAGACATAGCATTTTCCTTCAGGTCAGTCCTATTATATTCATAATAATAAAAATCCGTTTTAATGTCCGCTGCAATTTTGTCCTTTTAACAGTTTAAGTGGTGTTCCCGTGCCTATAACGTCATAGTCATCTGTCAGTTGCGTCTTCCTTCTCCGTAATCACAAGTTTGAGTCCTTTCAATGTAAAAGTCTTCTCTACTGACTCACTCATAAAGACAGTCTTTGCCGCCATCTATTGGCAAAATAATGTAACTTCTGTTGCTGTTACTGTCAGGGACTATTTTTTTCAGCGGAGGGAAGGCTTTTAGTGATTTTACTTCATGAAAGTTGCATATAATTTTCGGCTTTAATAGTTGTATTGTGTGGTAACCGTTTTATAAAAGCAATAGGTATCGAGGCTAGTGATGTATCGTGAATAAGTCACGGCTGAAGGGGTTGCAGACAAGACGCAAACGCCCTTCAGCCGTGATTCACGATACAGCACAGCCTCTCGTACCTATTGCTTACATAATGCATTCGCATTCATATTTTTATGTGTGACTTAAATTTCATAGTATCCAAATACTTTCTGAGCCCACTGCATAGATATTCAACCTATATTATAACAAAATCTTTTTGTTTCGTCCATTTAATGTGACAATAATTGCTGTCATTCTACTTAAGTTTTCAGAGTTCTTCACAGTAAAAGTGCAATTAACTTACAGCAGTTTTCACTACCACCCCCCTAAAAAGTGTCCCAATCACCCTGAATTCACCCTATGTATTGAGCAAATATGTGCAATAAACACTGTGTAGTTACATCCATTCAGCCGTAGTAACATAGTTCATGAAGTGAACTCCCTACCTGCTCTGGGCCCTGAAAACAGATCCGACACAACGGAGTCCTGACTCCACTGTCCGTGCAGCTGTTCAGCGATAATCTCTCGTCCAGCTTCTCTTTAGAGCAATCCTCAGATGAGCTGCAACAGTCCAGCGTCCTCGGCGGATCCACTGCGCTATGAGTCCAGTCTTCGGGCCCTAGTGTGTCCAAAGCCTCACCTGTCACCGGCTGATAATGTCCGTTGGCTAAAGAGTGGCTCTCCGTGGCGCTGCTCGTCGCATTGCCCTCCGCGTTTAGTTCGTTCATGGGTGTGAAGGCAGGTGGCGATGCCGACGGTGCCGGTGGCCTGAGTAGGAAAACCTTCAGGTCACTGAACAAGACGCAACAGCGGCCTTTCTGCTTGCCCTGGTGGCGCAGCATCGGTCTGCGACTCAACAATCCCCAACACCATACAATGACACCGATAGCCAACAACATGTGCCCGTCTTATGAATAATGGAAAGGCGGTCTATGTTTTTAAACGGCTTATAAAACTAAGGCTATCTGTTACTGGTCTCCAGCAGGTCACATAACAGAACTTACTGTTTGGGTTCCAACGAGGAAGAAACACCTGTGCAGCCGGTTCAGTCTCGTGGGCAACACCGCTTTCTACTCACCACCTCACCCCAAGTGACCGTTTGAACATGGAGAACGTGTTTATTTTCAACAGTTCTACTGAGAGCTACATCAGATGCGATTCCTCGCGCTGGCGTTCCACTGAGAAGCTGACGATTGTACGCACATGTTATAGTAGCTGTCAAAAGTGGAAACGTGCAGTTGTTACCTTAATAAACCTCTTCAGTCATAATAAATATTTTTTTACTTGGATAAAAACAGTTCATTAAGATGTTACCACGTGAAGCACATTTTAGGTTACCTGCAAAACATTCTACTGGGATTTTAGAGCTGTCAATTACAACAAATGGCCTTGTATCCACAGAGACGCGAACATTTTCACATGAAACTGCGGACAAGTACACCGATTTGAATGGAAAAATGTCGGGGATTCCCGCGAACAGCCTCTGACAAAGAGCTCCTGAGGTAGTGGCATCTATTCATCAAAAGAGGAAAACAGAAATACAGGATATTCGCCAGCATAGCCAAACAAATGGCAGCCTTGGTTTTTCCTAATTAAACAACTAGAAGTCTACGATACACACACACACACGCTCAGTGGACCAGCCATGAAATATCAATTTCTGTTAAACAATTCACATTATCCACGACCATTAGCAATCTTCAAAAGCGATGCGATAGCAGACTACCGTGTAATTGTGTGTAATAATGTAACGCAAAGTGTCTTGCGTGAAACGAAATCCAGCCACAATCTTGACAATTAGCCAGCAATTGTCCTTTGCGTTCATCTCATGTTTCAGGTCCGACCGTTTAATGCATCCCGGACAAGTCCCCCTCTGAAAATGTTAAGGTGCCAACGTTAGTAGCCTACAGGCAGCCTGTCTCCTTAAACACCCAGCCCTTGTTGCAGAAATCCCAAGGCAGTTTCGATCACTGTCCCATATAATGTCAAACATGTCTCGAAAATCAGTCCTGAAGAGAAACAGATTCGCGGTCGACGATGAGGAAATGTTTTTGCCATCCACACTCCGTCGTAATTAATTTTAATTAAAATACTGAAGTGGCTCCTGCGTTGTAATCCAAAGCGATGCGGTTCATGCGACGAAAGGCGTTGTGCAGTTCTAACACGAGTTGTTTATGATGATTATCAGTAAAGCCGGAGGATGCTCGCGCTCGCTGCGGTTTCAGCACCATGTTGCCTGGGACAGCTCCCAGGCGCGGGCCCGTCTCTCTCTCTCTCTCTCTCTCTCTCTCTCTCTGAGAGTGTGATGTGAGCAAAGGGGGCGAGCTCAGGGCCAGCAAAACGAATTTAATCACGTCCTTACAATTTGTGCTACGGTATAAATGAAGACATTACTCTCATCCAATGGGACTTAAATAGGTTTCGAAATGAGAAGTTTTTCTAATGCAAACCTGTGGTGATTGTTCTTGTAGTCTGCATTCCTCATCTATCCTACGACGAGCCACAGACAGATTTGGTTTCAGCCCTCGACTCACAAGCACGTGTTTCTAGGTCAGTGTTACCAGCGTTCGCCCCCTCTGAGACGCTGAACCCGCTGAACTCAAGATATCAAGTAGCCTAAACGTTGTGCACATACTGTATTTCCCGAACGTTAAGTCCATCAATTACAGGATGACATTTTCCAGCATAAAGCCGCTGTAAGTCTTTGGAATGATCTAGTCTGATTTCAGCTCCGAGTTTGCACTGTGAAAAGACTTTGTTAAACTTACAGTAAAAACTCATAAAATAGTGTGCATGTTATAACAGTAGATAGGCTAGCCTATATTACAATGACTATGTTGTACAGTTAGGCTACAAACTGTTTATGCCATTAAATTATATAATGTTAATTTACCAACCAATGTGAGCTATTAAAGTCTATTTGCTACTGTAAATGTAGAGATAATAATGCAGGTGGTGTAACAGATGGCCACATGATGAATTAAAGTTCATCAAAATGTGTCTTTGCAGCTACTATAATAATAACAACACAAAGACAGAACAACACGCACACACACGCACCATCCAGATTTAAAATGAGAAAATTTGTTTCAATATTTTGCTGTAAAATGTAATATACTGTATTTTAATAATTTTAAACCGTAACAGGTAAAGCAGTTATTTTCCCATTAAAAGTACTAAAATATTTTACACTCTACTGAATTAGGTTTTACACTCAACTGAATTATGTTTTACACTCTATTGAATTATGTTTTACACTCTACTGAATTATGTTTTACACTCTACTGAATTATGTTTTACACTCTACTGAATTATGTTTCACACTCTACTGAATTTTTTTTTGTCAGATACCATAAAGTGTAGCTAATTCGCAAGGTAATATGCGGTAAATTAACTAGTTATTCTAATACAAAAAAATACCAGCAGAAGTAATTTTAAGGGTAAAATGGGAAATAGTTCTGGAACAATTGCTTGTTATTAATTGCTAGGTTAATTGGCAGAAAATCTGTATATTAAACTGACCAAATGACAAAATACACTCTGTTAAATACAGTTAAATTCTACAAAGAAAGCAAAAATATATATTTGTCCTGTGGGGCAAAACCTGCCCAGCAATGGGAGTATAAAAATCCTCTACAAGTGAAGCTGAGAGAATTGAGGGAAATACACAGAATAGATTGAGACATTTGTCTAGCTGAAACACTAACCATCCATGGCAGACTGGCCTGTATCTTTCACTGGCTGTGAGCCATTTCCCCCATGATGTGGAGGAGAAATTCAACTTGGAAGATTTCAGCATTTCAGAGAAGTTCCTATTACTCATTATGCGCAAAGACAAAACAAAGCTTTGTTATTCAAACATGTGTGGGAATTATCCCTTGGGGATCTGGAATTGCATTGCTTATTTATCTTAACAAAAAGCACGGGAGTTTTAGATAAATTCATGCTCCGTTAAATATCCCTTGAGATTACCGAGCTAACTGGCTTTTTTTGTGTGCTTTGGGATACTACAGCTTTAGCAGATTTCACTGGAGTGATGTGTAAAACCATCGTAATGAATGTCTTTGTGCATGTACTGGGAGGAGTTGGGGTGGCTCACAGCCTCTTCCACAATCCTGTGAAGATAAGCCATGGAGACAGAAGAAGGTAAACCATGGATAAAGAGCATGCAAAGACCAAACCAAAGCTAAGAGAGACAGTCATGTGTGAATCGATGCCCCTGTCTGACTGGCTGTTGATAGCAGAGTTAGTGTGTGTTTTATGACTGAACAGAGAAGAGTTTATGTTTAACATGATGTTAATATTTTGAATGTAAGAAGTCATTTAGAAGATACTTTCCTCTAATCCAATTAGCAAACTACTGATGCATCATCCCAACCCGAGCCCAGCCTTATAAGCAATAAGGTACGAGAGGCTGTGCTGTATCGTAAATAAGTCACGGCTGAAGGGCGTAACGTTAGGCACGACGCGAAGGCAGTGGCACCCCTTGCTTCAGCCGTGACTTATTCACGATACAGCACTTGCCTCGAGTACCTTATTGCTTTTATAAAATGCTTACCACACAATACAACTATCAAAGCCGAAAAATATGTATATAAATCTTTCATGAAGTAAAACCACTAAAAGCGTTCCTTCCGCTGGAAAAAATAGTCCCTGACCGTAAACAGCAACAGAGTTAACTTACATACATTATTTCGTCAATAGATGGCGGCAAAGACTGTATTTATGAGTGAGTCAGTAGAGAATACTTTTACATTGAAAGGACTCAAAACTTGTGATCACGGAGAAGGAAGACGCAACTGCAGATGACTAACGTTATAGGCACGGCACACCCCTTAACTGTTAAAAGGACAAGATATCGCAGCGGACATTCAAACGGATTTTTTATTATTATGAATATATAGGACTGACCTGAAGGAAAATGCTATGTCTACTGTAAATGCAGGTACACTCGCTTGATCGATCTATCACATACTCTACTAGCTTCAATGAACAATATCGATGAGATCCATAGACAGTATATAAGATGGACACAGCGACCCCATAGACTTCAACGGAGAAAAGTGAAGCCCATTTGAAGCACTCACTTCCTGATCGCCAGGCGAACTGCGCAGGCTCAAACTGAGCTTGAACACGTGAGCAACGTGTCTGACAGCTGTAAGTCTTCTAGTAGCTGTGCGGAGAGAAATCTAAATCATTCCCTTCCGAATCTCGCAGAGACGGAGAGCGTGAGTGTTCGCTGTCCATGAGCTAGCAGTAGGATCAACTTTATCACTCTCTGTGGGCTACTCCCTTCACTTTATCGGACTTAATGCCTCCACGTCCCCCCGATTGCCTGCGAGCTTCTCCGCCGGTCTATACGGTAATTTCTCTACAGTGCGACAGAGAGTCGCGTGAGTTATGACGCAATCGTTAGCCTATTTTTACAAAAACGGCTTCTACGGGGCCATAACGTAAGGTACAAGGTAATGGAGCCTTTTATACATTGTCGAGTTTCTTTAGAAATAAATAATGGACAAATGGAGTCTTTGGACGCATCAGATGTAAAGTTATTCGCTGTCAAAGTGACGCAAAAATGAATGGGAGTCAATGGAATGCTACCAGCAGGTGAAGTTCTGCTACAATGGCGGCGCCCGCGGAGGCTTCAGTTTCCGGCGGATGGATTACCCCCTTGATGAGATCAAACATGTGTTTAAGTTGCTAAGAGTGGTTGCTAGGGGTGTTGTGTAGTGATACATAGAACAGTTGGGTGAAGCGGTCATAGCCGTGTTTTATCGTGAATAAAACACAGCTATTGACCAATCAGAATCAAGGATTGGAACTAACCGTTTTATTTTTACATCACCTTTTGCATGAAAAGCCAGGACAAGATAACTGTATCTGTAACCGTTTTATTCAGACTTGTCAGATTAGGTAAGATTGTTGCCTATCGTAATAGTAGAATAAGTACCCCTTAGTTCTAAAATACTTCCAGCTACTTTTACTTACTACATTTACTTTTGATGTAAATTAATTACATCAAAAACTTTCTGACATTTAGTACATGGAATGTTGTGTTGTGTTAAAGCGTCTTTTCAATAAATGTCTGCAAGTAATTGCAAACTCTTATTTTTTCTATCTTTGCTAATCATTATTGAGAAAAATGTGACTGAACATATTGCCAAAAGTTTTGGGACGCCTGCCTTTACAGGCACATGAACTTGAATGGCATCCCATGCTTAATCCATAGGGTTTAATATGGAGTTGGCCCACCCTTTGCAGCTATAACAGCTTCAACTCTTCTGGGAAGGCTTTCCACAAGGTTTAGGAGTGTGTTTATGGGAATTTTGGACCATTCAGCGTATTTGTGAGGTCAGGCACTGATGTTGGACAAGAAGCCTCCGCTCTAATTCATCCCAAAGGTGTTCTATCGGGTTGAGCTCAGGACTCTGTGCAGGCCAGTCGAGTTCCTCCATACCAAACTCGCTCATCCATGTCTTTATGGACCTTGCTTTGTGCACTGGTGCGCAGTCATGTTGGAACAGGAAGGGGCCATCCCTAAACTTTTCCCACAAAGATGGGAGCATGAAATTGTCCAAAATGTCTTGGAATGCTGAAACATTAATAGTTCCTTTCACTGGAACTAAGGTGCCAAACCCAACCCCTGAAATACAACCCCACACCATAACCCCCCTCCACCAAACTTTACACTTGGCACAATGCAGTCAGGTAAGTACCGTTCTCCTGGCAACCGCCAAACCCAGACTCGTCCACCAGATTGCTAGACAGAAGCGTGATTCGTCACTCCAGAGAACACGTCTCCACTGCCCTAGAGTCCAGTGGCGGCGGCTTTACACCACTGCATCCGACACTTTTCATTGCACTTGGTGATATAAGGCTTGGATGCAGCTTTTCGGCCATGGAAACCCATTCCATGAAGCTCTACGCACTGTCCTTGAGCTAATCTGAAGGCCACATGAAGTTTAGAGGTCTGTAGCTATTGACTTTGCAGAAGGTTGTTGACTTCTGCGCATTGTGTGCCTCAGCATGCTCTGCCCCCGCTCTGGGATTTTACATGGCCTACCACTTGGTTCTCATGGCTCATGGCTGAGTTGCTGTTTTTCCCAATTGCTTCCACTTTGTAATAATACCACTAACAGTTGACGTGGAATATTTACGAATGGACTTATTGCACAGGTGGGAACCGCACGGTACCATGCTTGAATTCACTGAGCTCCTGAGAGCGACGCATTCTTTCACAAATGTTTGTAGAAGCAGTCTGCATGCTTGATTTTATACAACCGTGGCCATGGAAGTGATTGGAACACCTGAATTCAATGATTTGGAGGGGTGTCCCAATACTTTTGGCAATATAGTGTATATTCCTTTGTCATTGCAGCTTGAGAGAGTATCCCAGCTAAAGTGGTACCCAGCTGTGTGCACTGATGTGCAGACCGGTTTCTTTGACAAGCTGAGCTTTGACAAGCATTCAGCTGGAAAAGGTATTTTTAAGGAGGATTATCTCAGATCTAACCGAGGAGCTGCTCTACACACATACATGTCTACTAAACATGTACACACCAGCATATGTACACACAAATACATTTATTCTCAGGAGTACAAAAGCAGTCAGATCCCTGTATTAAATGGTCTGTGCTTTATGGAACAGTTGGTTGATGATGTCCCCCTCTCTCTCTAAAGTATTATTTATAGGAAAAGGCTTAAGTCCAGTCATGTGATTGAGAGATTCTTAAATTTCTGTAGAAATGGTCGTCTCTTTCAGCTTAACAAAACCCACTTCTCTAAGAAGTGACAAATGAATCTGGATGTCTCGCAGTATCTTTATAGAATCAGAAATCAGAGCAGAGGCACGCTCAGTATCATGGTGTCCTATTAAAACGACTGGCTTTATTTTAAGACTGTTTTGCTTAAATACAAAATGCATGATGGAAAAAATTACCATGTTTTTCATGTTTTAAAGGGACTTAGACATAATGATTTTTATACTGTACAAACAGTATAATCTATCCCCAAACCTTACCCATCACAGAAAACGTTCTGTAGTTTTACATATTTTTTTTTTTTTTAAATCACTTATGATTTATAAGCTGTTTTCCTCATGGGGACCAAAACAATGTCCCCCCAAGGCCAAGTATTTCAGATATTGCCATCTTTGTGGACACACAAAGACACACACACACACACAACACACACACACACACACACACGCACGCACGCACAAACGCACGCACACACACACACACACACACACACACACACACACACACACACACACACACACACACACACACACACACACACACACACACACACACACACACACACACACACACACACACACACAAGCTCTGAACATCACAACAAAAAAGAACTGGCAATAAAAACAAACCAATATAACAGTAATAAAAATGAAGTCAGCTAACAGCGAAAAAATAATCTGATAACAGTAACCAATTTTTGTTCATGCTATAGTGCATGCTGGGAACTCACACCTTAACATTTTATCAGTTAAAATACATTTTATATAAAAGAATAAAATAAAAAAAGTATTACATTTGAAATTCTTTGCTCATACAATAATTGAGACAACATTTGGGGGCATTTTGTTGGTCTAACATGGGTTTTTATCTAGTTTCAAGTAATTCACATTTCTTATTTGTTACTCAAAAGGTCCTCTAAACTGGAAAATATGTAAAAAGAAAAGTAAAAAAAAAAATTCAGTGTGCTTGCTATTCTCTTTGAGAAAGACTGGAGATGCTCTCTTATGCCATTTATTATGCTGCATTTAATTCTGCGCAGTAATTTAATCAACTCTGTGAATTCTCATTCACGTCCTTGACATACAAGAGTGAAATTAATTGAAAAATGAAAGCCAGGATGTTTCTTTTCATTTTCTTTTTAATTGCTTTTAATGGTTTGTATGGCTGTCTGAGAAATGCAGTCTCCTTCTTGCTACCAAAATGTATTTAAGTTCAAATTTTCTGTATATAACACCACACAGAATTTCCTTTATACACCGTGCATTTATTTACAGTGCATTTATTTTCTAAGGTAACATGACTCTCAATGATTATGCTAGCTATGTAATTCAGATTTGTAGAAACACGAAAATTTGGCTTAACTGAGTTATGACAATCGGGTTAGCATATTTATATGCTTTACGGAATATGAATTCCAAAATGTTGTTCATTTAAACACAATGTAGTCGGTAATATACACAATAATGTTACATTTTACAAAAAATTAAATGACTTTTCAAAAAATAAAATAATAATAATAATAATAATAGGAATGCTTCAGAAAAATACAATTATTTAGACCCTGACGTGGATATATAGCCTACTGATGTCTGACATTCCATCAAGAACCAGTTTTTTGAGAAAGCATGTCTCCCTTTTGAAGGAACAGTTGGTTTGCCTGCTTTAGTCCCTGGTTACAATTATTTGCTCTTTCTTTCTGTCTATCTTTCCCTCTGTTGCTTTCTCACTGACTCACACTCACTTATGAACACACACACACACACACGCACGCACGCATGCACACACACACACACACACACACACACACACACACACACACACACACACACACACACACACACACACACACACACACACACACACACACACACACACACACACACACACGCACGCTTATTCCTTCTGTTCCTCTAGGGACATTGCAGGCCAATTAGTGCTGCAAGTATCTCGGGTCCTGTGTTGAAACTGGCCCTGCTCAATTAACAGTCTACCAGAGAATTCTCCATGAATTCTCCAGCTCTCTTTGTTCAGTCAGATGAAATGATATCTGATTCCCTCGGGTGTTTCTCCGTTCTACATAACATTTAGTGCGTTATTCTATCTTGATGAGTTTCGATTAAGAAATGTATGATGTTGACACATGCCATGCTATACGACATGTTTTGCTGCATGCCCCCGTGAAAATGTGAAAGACTGAGACTATAATGGATTTTTAAATATTTATGTATATTTCCTTTTTGGGGGAATGTTCCAACAAGGATCTTGGTGTGCTTCAGTGTAAGCCAGGAAATCTTTTGTAATGTAGTAACATGATTAGTGTCACAAATTTGCTTAGTTTTTCCTTTATGCACAGGCTTTTTTTATTATAATTTTTTAACCAGGTTTAACCACTTACTCACTCTTGCAATAGGCTAATGGTTTCTGCTGCTTTTATTGATAGGCCTTTGACTCTGAGTCAGTCTTTCTCCCACAGTCCGTCTACTCGCCTCTTTTTTATCATTCTCTGATCAGGGTTTCTACCTCACTCATCTCTTTACTCTCTTTAATGCTCCTCT
Organism: Phoxinus phoxinus; assembly: GCF_949152265.1. Classification (NCBI taxonomy): domain Eukaryota; kingdom Metazoa; phylum Chordata; class Actinopteri; order Cypriniformes; family Leuciscidae; genus Phoxinus; species Phoxinus phoxinus. The sequence continues at coordinate 23,324,305 of NC_136881.1, forward strand.
CACTTTAAGATCTCAGGCTCATTTTGGGCTTTTCAGATTACACCTTGCATAGCCAGTCATCATCTTATTATACGGCACCCGAGCTAAAGAGTCACTTTCTTTCACCACGATGAACAGAAGTTCTTGCAAAGAGAACCTTTTCTGTCATCTACAAGTTTTGGCGAATTCTGTGAAGACTCTGAACTGAATCATGAATAATAGATTGACTCAGCTGGCTTTATCTAGACAGCCAGTGAGAATAACCTTGGAAGTGAATTGTGAATCATGGCCAGAATAGTTGTGTCACCATGGAGACATTCCCAATTTCAATTTCCGATGTACCATTGACAGATTCACCTTCTCTTGCTCTTGCAATGCTGGCTACATCTCAAGCCTGATCATCTCTATTGAGTGTCTAATGTGGAAAAATCACCTTGAGTTTACTCAGGTGCATGTGATGCGCAGAGCCATTTTTAACAGTGCTTTCATCGTTGGACTGAAAAACTTTTCTTTTCTCTCTTTAATTATATGCAGCTGGATTTCTGAAAAGGTTGATGGTGTTCTTAATAAACCCTAACCATAACCCTGCCTCCTCATAATTATAATTATGTTAAAACGAGAGCTTTTCAAATGAAATAATTGCCTTGTTGTTGATGTGGGCGGCTTCAAAAACCATGCATTTGAAAGAAAACTCACACTGCATACATTCTCTAGTACATATTAGTACATGAAGGATCAGGCCCTTCCTATCAGAGCATGCGACACAACTCCTTGTTCAGGCACTTGTTCTATCCAGACTGGACTATTGTATTGCTCTCCTGGCTGGTCTCCCAGCTTGCACTGTCAAACCTCTGCAACTGATCCAGAATGCTGTAGCTAGTGTGGCCTTCAACGAACCGAAGAGAGCACGCGTCACTCCTCTCCTCACAAAATTGCACTGGTTGCCGGTTGCCGCTCGCATCAAATTCAAGTCACTGACGTTTGCCTGCAGAACAACCACTGGCACTGCTCCCTTGTACCTTAACTCATTACTTCAGACTTATGTGCCATCCAGAAACTTGCGCTCTGGAAGCGAGCGGCGTCTTGTGGTGCCATCTCAAAGAGGCACAAAATCTCTTTCTCGGACCTTTACCATGACTGGTCCCTGCTGGTGGAATGATCTGCCTAACTCAGCCAGAGCTGCCGAGTCCGTAGCCATTTTTAAGAAACTGCTGAAGACGTATCTTTTTACTAACACTTTCTCCTCTATTCTATCTTTTAAAAAAAAGAAAACGTTTTTTTAATGTACTGCGTTAGATTGAACTGCGAAGGTCTTAGCACAACATATGTTGTCCTACTGTTAGTTTAATTGCTTCTATTGTTCTCATTTGTGTCACGGTTGTTGGAGACATTGTTTCCTTCTTGTCTCGTGTCTATGTTTGTTTATGTGTGAATGGGCGTTGTCCCGCTCACGTGTCCGTCAGCGCTCCAGCTGATAATCATTATCATCATGTTCACCGTTCACAGCTGCTGTTCATTTCCGTTCCCTATATATACTCACTTCATTCTCTGTTCCAGTGTCGGATTGTTTGTTGAGGTCCTGTCTGTTGCCGTGTCTGTTCTTCCCGTGGAGTTGCCGTGTCAGTGTTCGCCTTGCCTTGTCTTCCTGCCGTTCGTGTTCTTCGTCACTGGGTTCACCGCACTCCAGCTCCGGATTGGGATTCTTCACTTGCACTGCACCAGCGCACTACAGACCATCTAGTCCCTGCACGAGCCTGAGTCGCCGCCCTTACATTCTGTTGGATTCTTGTGACCATATTTATCATTAATAAGCACTTTGAGTACCTGCAATTGCTTCCTGCTTTGTTCGCCCATGACAGAACAATCCGACCGTTCCATGGAAGCAGCAGGTGGTGCCGCAGCAACGATGGACGATTTCGTACGTGCAAGTATCCAAAGGATGGACGCTTAGGACCGTCATCAGGGAGAAGCGGCGCGTGCGATTCAGGCTCTCGTCTCGCAGGTGTCCGAGCTGACCCAGCGATTTCAACATCTGCAACCTCCCGCTGCGCCAGCCGCACCGCCCGTCCCTCCCACACCACCGATGCCCGCCTCCCAGTTTGAACCTCGCCTCCCGACTCCTGAGCCATACGCGGGTGAGTCTAACCTTTGCCGGCCGTTTCTGACTCGATGCGGCATGCATTTCGCCCTCCAGCCCCGCACCTTCGAGAGAGAAGAAACTAAGGTGGCGTTCGTACTTACCTTACTGACTGGGAGAGCGGCACCATGGGGGACGGCGGTGTGGGAGAACCAGGAATCGTGCTGTTCCTCGTTCCAGGAGCGCTCCTCGGAGATGAGACGAGTTTTCGATCGTGCGGTCGCGGGGAGAGAGGCTGCCAGGGTTTTGTCTGAACTTCATCAGCGGGAGCGATCTGTTTCGGATTATGCCATTGAGTTCAAGACCCTGGCGGCCGAGTGTCGCTGGAACGAGGAAGCGCAGTGGGATAGGTTCCTGCATGGGCTGGCCGACCGCGTCCAGAGGGAGATCTACGCCCTGGACCTGCCTCCCTCACTGGATGGACTTATCGACCTGGCTCTGAGGGTGGACGCTCGACTAGCTCGGGTCGGACCACGCGCTCCATCCAGCCTGCGTCGTGGGGGAGTAGAACATCAGTGGTCCAGCGGTATGGACGCGGCCGGTCCCTCCAATCCCGAGCCCATGCAGGTGGGTCGAGCCCGGCTTTCCCGGGCTAACAACTGCCCGGTAAAAGGCCAAGCCCGATAGTAAGCATGAGGCTACTATCGGGTGGGATCTCCGCCGCAAAGTCCTCATCTTCATCCACCATCCTCCCGGGAAGACTTAGATGGTCTGTCCACGATCACCACTGCACTGCACTGGTGGATTCCGGAGCTGAAGGTAATTTCATGGACCGCACCTTCGCACTACAGTTTCAAGTTCCACTCAGAACACTTCCTCAGAGAATCACCGTACATGCACTCAATGGACAGTCACTACCTACCATCTCCCAGACCACCGAGAACATCACGCTCATCACCTCAGGGAATCATGCAGAGACAATATCATTCTTCATCATAGACTCACACCACACACCCGTTGTCTTGGGTCACCCCTGGCTCCATCAACACAACCCCCGCATTGACTGGAAACAAGGAACTATATCAGCCTGGAGCACTGAATGTCATAAGTCTTGTCTTGTGTCTGCCTGTTCTGTTGTCTCTGTTCCTGTGTTGCAGGAGGAAGCAGTGGATTTATCAAACGTGCCCGCGGAGTATCGTGACCTGAGGGAAGTGTTCAGTAAGTCAAGGGCTGCTTCTCTCCCTCCGCACCGTCCCTATGACTGTGCTATAGAGTTAATGTCAGGTAAGTCTCCGCCTAAGGGCAAGATTTATTCACTCTCGGTTCCGGAGAGAGAGGCTATGGAGAAATATATTTCTGATTCTCTAGCATCCGGGTTCATCCAACCTTCCTCATCTCCAGCGGGGGCGGGGTTCTTTTTTGTGGGGAAGAAGGATGGATTGCTGCGACCTTGCATTGATTACCGGGGGCTGAACAACATCACGGTAAAGAATACTTATCCTTTGCCGCTGATGTCTTCAGCCTTTGAGAGGTTGCAGGGAGCATCCATCTTCACAAAACTGGACTTACGTAATGCTTATCATTTGGTCCGCATCAGGAAGGGGGATGAATGGAAGACTGCCTTCAACACCCCTAGGGGGCACTTTGAATACTTGGTCATGCCTTTCGGGTTGTCCAACAGTCCCGCAGTCTTCCAGGCGCTCGTCAATGACGTGCTGCGAGACATGATCGATCAGTTTATTTATGTTTACCTGGATGACATTCTGATCTTTTCCTCGTCTCTCCAGGAGCGCGTGCAGCACGTCCGACGGGTTCTCCAAAGGTTGCTAGAGAATGGGCTTTTTGTCAGGGCGGAGAAATGCGCTTTTCATGCACAGTCGGTCCCTTTCTTAGGACACATCGTGTCGGCTGAAGGTATGCGTGTGGATCCTGACAAAGTTAAGGCTGTGGTGGAATGGCCAAACCCAGATTCCCGTAAGGCCCTACAGAGGTTTTTGGGTTTCGCCAATTTCTACCGCCGTTTTATTCGCAACTTTAGCCAACTAGCCGCACCTCTGACTGCCTTGACCTCTCCCAGAACTGCGTTCAGGTGGTCGGAAGCAGCCGAAACTGCTTTTTCAAATCTCAAGAGCCGCTTTGTTTCGGCTCCCATTTTAATCGCCCCTGATTCCTCACGTCAGTTTGTGGTAGAGGTCGACGCGTCAGAGGTGGGGGTAGGTGCAGTTCTCTCACAACGCTTACCTTCAGACAACAAGATGCATCCATGCGCGTTTTTATCTCATCGCTTATCACCAGCTGAACGAAATTACGACATTGGCAACAGGGAGTTGTTGGCGGTCAAGTTAGCCTTGGAAGAATGGCGTCATTGGTTAGAGGGATCCGGGGTACCCTTTATCGTCTGGACGGATCATAAGAATCTGGAGTACATTAGATCCGCCAAAAGGTTGAACTCCAGGCAGGCTCGGTGGGCACTTTTTTTCGGCCGTTTTGATTTTACCCTCTCGTATCGTCCGGGTTCCAAAAACATCAAACCCGATTCTTTGTCGCGTATTTTTGATAGATCCGAACACGTACCTACTCCCGAGCGTATTTTTCCTGAGACCCTAATTATCTCTACGCTCACATGGGAGGTCGAATCGAGAGTCAAGAGGGCTCTGGAAGGGGTAATACCTCCGATCCGGTGTCCACCGAACCGCTTATTTGTGCCGGAGGAACTACGGCCAGACGTTATTCGGTGGGGCCATTCTTCTAGTCTAGCCTGTCATCCAGGAGTTAGTCGCACCCTCTATTTGGTCAAACAACGATTCTGGTGGCCGCTTATGGCTCGCGACGTTCATGATTTTGTTTTGGCTTGCTCAGTTTGTGCTATTGGCAAGTCGTCCAATCGACCCCCAGATGGGTTACTCCAACCGCTGTCGGTGCCTTCGAGACCCTGGTCCCATATCGCTCTAAATTTTGTTACCGCCCTCCCACCCTCCCAGGGTAACACGGTAGTTTTAACCGTGGTGGACCGATTCTCGAAGGCAGCCCACTTTGTTCCCTTGCCCAAATTACCCTCAGCCAAGGAGACGGCGGTTGCAGTTGTTAATCACGTCTTTCGGTTACATGGCCTCCCGGCAGACGTGGTTTCCGACAGGGGTCCCCAATTTGTGTCCAAATTCTGGCGAGAGTTTTGTAGGTTGCTGGGGGCGACGGTCAGCCTGTCTTCTGGGTTTCACCCCCAGAGCAATGGTCAAACTGAGAGAGCCAACCAAGACCTGGAGAGAACCTTGCGATGTACGGTTGCCAGGAATCCTTCCTCCTGGAGCCAACAACTGCCTATGGTGGAGTACGCCCACAATTCATTGCCAGTGTCAGCTACGGGCCTATCTCCTTTTGAGTGTAGTGTAGGGTACCAGCCACCTGTTTTCCCTAGTCTGGAATCCAAAGTTGCGGTCCCCTCCGCCCACGCCTTCGTCCAAAGGTGTCACCGCACTTGGACTAGAGCCCGTGAGACTTTACTCCAAGTGGGGGCGCGCACCAAGGCCAAAGCCGATCGCCACCGGCGTAGGCCTCCCGTATATGTCGTCGGTTCCAAAGTGTGGCTTTCTACAAGAAACATTCCGCTCTGCTCCGTATCCAATAAATTGGCTCCTAAATTCATTGGCCCGTTTTCTGTCACCAAGATCGTTAGTCCGGTGGCAGTCCGCCTCAATCTTCCTCCAGTGTACAGGAGAATTCATCCGGTATTCCATGTGTCCAAAATTAAACCCGTTTTTTTTCTCTCGCATTAATCCGCCTGCCCCGGTTCCCCCACCGCCGCGACTCGTAGATGGGGAACCATCCTATTCGGTCCGTCGCATTCTGGACTCTAGGCGGAGAGGACGCGGATTCCAGTACCTGGTGGACTGGGAAGGTTACGGTCCGGAGGAGAGAAGTTGGGTTCCGGCTCGTGACATCCTGGATCACTCTCTTATCGATGATTACAATCGACAGGTAAGGGAGTCTGGGAACGCCGTGAGGCGTTCCTAGAGGAGGGGGTACTGTCACGGTTGTTGGAGACATTGTTTCCTTCTTGTCTCGTGTCTATGTTTGTTTATGTGTGAGTGGGCGTTGTCCCGCTCACTTGTCCGTCAGCGCTCCAGCTGATAATCATTATCATCATGTTCACCGTTCACAGCTGCTGTTCATTTTCGTTCCCTATATATACTCACTCCATTCTCTGTTCCAGTGTCGGATTGTTTGTTGAGGTCCTGTCTGTTGCCGTGTCTGTTCTTCCCGTGGAGTTGCCGTGTCAGTGTTCGCCTTGCCTTGTCTTCCTGCCGTTCGTGTTCTTCGTCACTGGGTTCACCGCACTCCAGCTCCGGATTGGGATTCTTCACTTGCACTGCACCAGCGCACTACAGACCATCTAGTCCCTGCACGAGCCTGATTCGCCGCCCTTACATTCTGTTGGATTCTTGTGACCATATTTATCATTAATAAACACTTTGAGTACCTGCAATTGCTTCCTGCTTTTTTCGCCCATGACAATTTGTAAGTCGCTTTGGATAGAAGCGTCTGCTAAATTAATAAATGTAAATGTAAACATATTTGAAGACAATTCATCTAATTTATTGAAGATTGCTGATAGGAAGAGCTTAAGAGAAAGAGATAAATATTACATTTGTCTATAACCAAAACTTATAGCTATAGGCATAATGTCATAATTATGAATCAATATCTGAGCTATGTAGAAACTTCCCAATGTATCATTATGTTAATAACTTCATGCCAGGCAGCCTACATGTTCATTCAAGCATTGGACTAATTAATGTTAGAAATATTGGTACCCTATTATTGATGGCAGGCTAGGCTACTGATGGTATGGAGATATCTGCTAAACGAGTTGAGTGTATTACCTGCATCTGATATAGCATTCATTCTTCAGGTCGATATCCATAATATTAGCCTATATACAAAAATCAGTTTGAATGTCCGCTGAGGAAAGCGATGTTCATTATTGTCCTTCCCATGACAGCGCTAAAACAACTTCCTAGTTCTGACTCACTCATAAAGACGGTCTTTGCCGCCATCTAATGGCGTAATAATGTAACTTTCACGGAAGTCCGGTTTTACGAGCTCGCAGATGATTTTTTTTTTTTACGCGGGAGAAATCGAGTGGAAATCGGTGATGCTCGCATGGTCGCGGCTCGCAGAGTGGAGGAATTACGAACCGAGCCGAGCACGTTACGAGCATCTCCCGAGCACTGATCATTTTTAAACATAACAATTCGGCGAGTCGGCCCGATTCACTCTCTCTCTCACACTGTCACACACACACACACACACACACACACACAGTCGCACAGTCACACAGACACGTTTCCCTCTCTCAAGTTATAGCTACTGTTTTCTGCTTTTCAACAAATCATTTGCAGCTTATGGCCTAGGCTACGTGATTGCCGCCGGCTCAGGATAAAATTCGTGCAGGACAGTCGTGCCGTGTAGGCTACCAGCTCCTTTGACGCGATTATCAGTAACTGACTCGTAGTTCGTTTGCAATAGTGTCGTCACGACCTCCCGAGTAGCTATCCGGACTCGCACCTTTTCTCTATACCAAACATGGCAGATATAGCCTACTATTTATATAAAATAATATTTATTGAACAACAACATTGTAATTAACAACAATAACCATTATAAAAGAGAATAGGAAATAAACAAGCAAACAATTCAGTCAAACGTAAGGAGTAGGCTACTCTATGATTTAAGTGAAATATAGCCTAAATATAAAGTTATGAAACTCAATTTTTCCCTTTAACCAAAATCGATTTGCTATGGAACAAGTAGGCTATAATAGATACCAAAGATTACCCGTTTGTTTCCCCAAATGAGTTATATCATGTTTAAACTTCTACATAAAAGCCAGCTGTAAATTCCCAAAGGACTGGCCGAGATGACATGTCAGTAGCCTATATATTTTTATTAATTTTTTTTATAGAAAATTAATACTTTTCTTCAGCAAGGAAATTTTCATTTTACACTGTTAAATAATACTATTTTATGTTGTTCTTTTCAGCTTTCAATTAATCTAATCCTGAAAAAGGATTAGGCCTATAATATATAATATATGCCTATTATGGTTTCCACAAAAATATTTAGCACAAATGTTTTCAACTCTGACAATAATAAGAAATGGTTCATGTGACACTGAAGACTGGAGTAATGCTGAAAACAGCTTTGCCATAGCAGGAATAAATGACTTTTTGAAATATATACAATTTATATTTTAACAATCCAATAAATTCAGCATTAATGAGCTTAAAAAACACACTTTTGAAAAGTAGGCTAGTACATGGATTCAAAGTCAAATTTTGCTTTTATGACTTGTGTTCACACTTAGCAGGTTTGGTTCGATTGCTCATTTGTGCAGTTCATTTGAATAAATGTACAGATTTACAGATTTGAAAACAATATTATTGGAAATACTTTTCACAACATAACCCCTGTTCTCTAAGCCTTTGGTTAATACTTTCAGTATCAAAGGAACGGCATCATTGTCTGATGGCAATAGACATTTCATACCTCTTCAAGCATGTCTTATTGTAGATCTTCCATAAATCAAACTTACGCAAGCAGGCAGAGCTTCCCAGATACAGCACAATGGGGGTAAATGTTTCTTCATCCGTGCATAATTTTCACAGGTTTACCTGTTCACACAACAGCATAATTGAGATTCTGATTATCAAAGCTGACATGTCCTATATGGTCAGATGCAGGCTTTAAAACAAATCTAAAATAAGAAATCACACAACGCAAAATTTATGGAAAAAATTAGAAACCAAGGATCCACAAGTCCCAAGACTGCAATGGGAAGGTTTTGGAACCTGACAAAAAGAACCTGACAAAATACCCCGGAAAAATCATTGCCAAGAATAGTCATGGACAGTCTCTCAACAAGTGGTGGCCAGAATCAGACTGAAATGGTATAGCAGTTATATAGTTAGATATAATGTAGACTGCAAAACAGTATTCAATTGCATAAACAGAAATTTGGTCTTTAGTGTTGGACCAGTCTGTATGTTGTTTTCGTTTTGAAAAGTAGTCTATTTTGAGATGCTGGTTCTAAATATGTCCACGAGGGTGACCGTGAACCAGAGCCAGAAACACCACCCCGTCTTTGGATTCCTCTCCAGATCTTCCTTCAGCCAAACAGAGCGGTGTACAACCATCTGGAACTCTGAGAACTGAAATATCTCTAAATGAGAGAAAGTGGTATCTCACTAACTCTACTACCTAGCATTAACCATATACAGTAACTGGCTGCACTTTTGGAATTATATTGTCACACCTCTTCTACATATCAGAAATAACTGAATGGAACAGTAACAATGTGAGGTCTGTCATTATACAGCAACAGAACCAGTGTCCGTTCTTTCAGAGCAATGAAATGACGAGGTTGACATTTGCCTGCTGTCTCTGGCGTATCTCTGCCAGCAGATGAAAAGAGGAAAAGGTCTCTCATTAACAAAGGATGGGTTAGTGTACCATATCTAGCTCATGCATTATACACTATGGTATAATTGCCCTACAGTTTCATAAGCAGATATTGTTTTTCAATAGAACTGTCACTCCAATTCAGGCTGATGTGACAGTAATTCTAATCTGAATTGATCAATAATAACCATTATTTAAATAGAGTGCACTGTGTGAAAAAGAAGTGTGAAAGTATTACCATGGCCTGTTGTGAGAAATTGTTGTTGGGATATAATGGAATTATATGGAGTTATGTGTAAACGGGAATGGGATCTGATTCCCATGTGAGTCCTATATGCTATAGCCTATGAAACATTTTAATTGTCACAAAAGACAATACAAACTATACACAGTGTCACACGTTTCCAAATTGGTCAAACATTTTAAAGAAATTATGTGTAAAGTTATATCAACAAATTGAATAATTTCAGAAATGCTTAGGCCTATTATAATCATAAACGCTTGGGGGCAGCAAACCTCTGCAATGAGACGACTGGTCAAAAGCTTGTAAATATATTTTCCAGTGGAGAAATGGGCTACTCTAAAAAAGCTATTTGTAATAATTAATACGAATTATTTGTATATGCAGTCTCTGTGGTTTATAGTGAGTCTATTACGTAGACGAATTATAAATAACTTTTAGAAAAAAAATCATTTAAATTGTCATTATTGATATTTTGTAGGGTCTGAACATAATGAAACTTTTAATGTCCATGTTGTTTTGTTTCACTATAAAAAATATGGTAAAACCATTTTACTATTTTTTAACAGTCTGTGTAAAACTGAAGTGAAATTGGGGCTGAAGTGAAGTGAAAAGAAAAGTAAAAATAAATAAATACTTAAACTAAACACAAAACAAAACATAAAAATGCAAACAAAATAATAATATAACAATAATTATAGACACTGATATTGTACGATTTAAATTAAAAGGAACATTTGTATATTACAAATATTTCTAAACAGGAAGTGGAATGGTTACGTATGCAGTTAAGTCCCACCTCTTCCGACACTATCAAGGATGTTGACTGTTGCTGCAGAGCATTATGACTTCAACTGATAAATATAACATAAATTATATTAGACCCGACAGCCGATCTAAGACTGTATAATGGCTGAATCTCCAGACAATCGCAGTCTTGTTTCTGCGTCCTCACAGCTCAATTTAATGGAAATAGAGGCGGTAAGACTGAGCTGCTTCAGTGTTTGTCTGTGGTTTTGTTTAATTTTGTTAATTATTTTAACGAGCTTCGCGTTGTCCTTAATGACACTTTACTCATGCAGTGTTTGATATTACTGCGTTTAATGTGTTTTTGTTTTTCTTAGTCAATTAGTTCGTGATTTGTGTCATATGTTTTTGTAAATGTTAATGTTGTTTTCAAATGTTAAGCTGCTATCATGTACAGTATGTGTGGTAAGAAACCTAAAGTATGCACAGTCATTGCAGGCATCTTGCTACTTTGATTCATGTATGTATTACAATTAAGTATTAATATTAAGCATTATTTACCTCTTAGATTGATGATAAAGAGTTTGACATCCCTCAAGTGGACACTCCTCCGACCCTGGAGAGCATTCTGAATGAGGTCAGGTTATATATCTTTATAGTCACCCTACATCAGCACCCTTTTAGATTTACAGATATGCCAGTCACATTGTGGTCACACCTCACCTACTCACTCTTTAACATGAGCATTTTACATATTTACATTTTCAGCAGCCATTACTCCAGCCTTCAGTGTCACATTAGCCTACAGAAATCATTCTAATATGTTGATTTGATGCGAGACATATTTTTACTATAAATGTTGAAAACGGTCTGTTGTGCTGCTTAATATTATTGTGGAAACTGTGATACTTTAAACAAACAGCATTTATTTGAAATATAAATATTTTTTAACACTGTAAATGTCTAGCCTATATTGTCTTATTCAATCAATTTAAAGCATCTGTCCTGTCCCCTAAACTTTTAATGATAATCTATTAAACTAACTGCAAGAATAAGCCTTTAGGCCATGATCATCATCTATATTCAGCTATATTGATTCAAACTTTTCACTGGTAAAGTATATATGCTTTTTTTCTCATTATATCTTTAGTTCACAATTCAAACCAAAACCATTTGGTTTAATAGTAAGATTTATAGTCTTTGTTTTGTAATAGTGTTTTTGTTTTAACATGCTTAATATTTCAATTGTCAATTTTTTTGTTTAGCCTGAAGATGAGGACGAGCCATTTATTCTAGAGGATACGTGTCTTTTGAACACAGAGAACATTGATGCCCACTCCTGTGAGACCTCTTCTCTGGCCAGCTCTGACAGTGGAGACCGCACACACTTAAAGAGGAACGGACACTTTCTTCACCCGGCTTACACATTGACAGCACATGCTCTATATTGATGTTGTGATGCATGTTTGTGACTGAATATAGTATTTTTCCTTTTAGTAATTAGTCTGTGTATGTTCATCTCAGGAGGAGGAAAGCAGTGGAAACTAACGCTACAGTACATGGATCTGTTCTTAGACGCAGTGTGCTGAAAGGCATCTCAGCCCAGATAGTATCTGCTGCGGTAAGAGTAATAATACTTCATCTACTGCTTATACACTGATGAGCAAAACATTATGACAGGTGAAGCGAAAACCATTGATCATCTTGATCACAAAGACAATTAAGGGTCTGGGTAGATTAGACAGTAATGAAACAATCAGTTCTCCTAATCAACATGTTGGATGCAGGAGAAATGGGCAGGAATAAAGATCTGAGCAACTTTGACAAGGGCCAAAATGTTATGGCTCAGAGAATCTTTGAAACGAGAAGGCTTGTGGGATGCTCCTGGTCAGCAGTGCGCCGGTTACCTATGGAAGTGATGGTACCAGGATGCACTGCATGTGGAAGATGACAAGCCGGTGGAGGGAATGTGATGCGTCTAGGCAATGTTCTGCTGGGAAACCCTGGGTCCGGCCATTTATGTGGACATGCATTTGACATGTGCCACCTACCTTAACATTTTGCAGACCAGATACAATCCTTGATGACAATGAAAGTGGCCTATTTCAGCAGTATCATGCACCCTGCCACACTGCACACATTGTTCAGGAAAGGTTTGAGGAACATGATGAAGAGTTCAAGGTGTTGCCCTGGCCTCCAAATTTCCCAGATATCAATCCAATTGAGCATCTGTGGGATGTGCTGGACCAACAAGATTGATCCACGGTGGCACCAAATACTAAGGCCACCTCGCAACCAGGTTCGCAACCTACAGGACTCGAAGGATGTGCTGCCAGATACCACAGGACACCTTCAGAGGTCTTGTAGAGTCCATGCCTTAGCAGGTCGGCGCAGTTTTGGCAGCACACAGAGGAACAACAGCATATTACGCTGGTGGTCATGATGTTTTGGCTCATTGGTGTATGCTATACTATACTATACTATACTAAATATGCTGTGTGTAAATACAGTATGTTGTATGTATGATAACAAATATATTTAATAAATTCATATAGTATTAAAAACTATACTATACAGCAGTACAATATATATATATATATATTTTTTATTTAGTTCCATTGCATTCCAAATTCAGGCATTGTCAATTAAGTTCTGAATAGTGCACAATTCTTTTTCTTCTTCTTTTTTTTCTTATAATTTGGAGCTGTAATCCAGAGGCTCTTTCAAAATACATTTTCTCTATGGCTGTGAAATTGTTTCTCTCTTAACTCTAATTCTGTGCGTTTACTCTTTCCAACTCTCTTCAGGATAAAGTTGATGCTGGCTTGCCAACTGCAATAGTGAGTATTTGACTGACTTGTGTTTTCTAATTATTTTTTCATTTTTTTTCTTTATGTCTGAAATGCTTTTGTGTTTGCAGACTGTTTCAAATGTGATTGCTGTAGGGACGTCACATGGTCTGGCCTTAGTGTTTGGTAAGCACATCATTCAATTCTGTCCTGTTGTGTTAAAGTTGATAAAGGGCACTACAGTGGATTTTTTTTAAAGTCCCCCTGTAGTCAATCATTTTATCCCTTAAAGCTCATCTTTGATCACCAAAATTACATATTTAAATGTTTTTTCCTGTGAAAAAAAAAAAAAAAATCCTCCATGCCTTAAAATAGCTTGAATGCAACTCTACACCCTTGCTTCATTAAGTATATGCGGAATCATGAATATGCAAATTAGCCCGACCTCCACTCTCTCACGCCAGCTCACAGATTAACTCGGCCAACTTACTGAGGTAAACGCTGCAGAATGGTCTTTACAATGTTAAATGCTATTTACAATGTTAGACACATAGCGGTAATTACCGGTAATATGATTAGCCTTTTGATCGACTACGTTATCAAACAGCTAATATTTGTGTTGCTAATGTTACACAAACCATGTTCCCATTCGCCATCTCAGTCTTTCTTCTAACAATCATCAGAAACGGTTTGAACAACTCAGAACGTCAGTGGAGAAAGGCATATAGTTCATTATAACATCGGAATACACATCATTCACCTGCTATATTGCTAATTCTATCCGATTTTTCATCCCAACAAAAAATATACCGGGATAACCTGGCATCTCTCGAGACTTCCCTGCTAGTTTGCTGAATGATATGTTAAAGCCCGCCGGCACGTTGACGTGATTGGTTACAAGGTAGTTAGTGACGTAAGACACACTGCCGATTTCAAACACAGTCTTTTTTTTCACTGCAGTTTTAAGGAGAAAATACTCTGCAATGGTGTTGACTTATAATTTGCACATGGTTTGTCTTAAAGCACATTAAACATACCACATAGACATACAGACAACGTGATTTTCACCACAGGGGGACTTTTTGCAAAGATGTTATATTTTTAATCATCTTTTAATCTTTTGCACTTTATCACAATGCTTTATCATTGGGCTTATCACTCATTCTTAACATAAAAATGCAGTTATCGAACTCTTTAAATGTACTACTATAATAGTATGTGTTTTGAGTGTTTTAAACTACTATCTCACTGCCTTGGCTTGTCTGGGGTGGATTTTTCAGGAAAAGGTAATGTATTAATATAGTATAATTTAATAGCAATACAGTAATGCCCGTTTCACACCGGATGCTTAAGCAGAGAAGAAGCGGCACAAAAAGCTGCATGTGTCTGTTGTGCTTTCCTTTCATAATGGGCTTTTCTAGTGCACCACTGAGATTATTGTGTTGGGAAGTTTGCTGATGGCCCCTAGTGGACCCAGGACCCTTGGTTGAGAACCACTGCAGTAGACATGCGCTGATCCGCCACTACATTAAAACCACCTGCCTAATATCGCATACATCCACAGGCCCTTATGCTGCCAAAACAGCTCTGATATATCAAGACTCAATAAGACCTCTGAAGGTTTCCTGTGGTATCTGGCCCCAAGACAGAAGTAGCAGATGCATTAAGTCCTGCAAGTTGCGAGGTGGATCCTCCATGGATCGGATTGCTCCATGGTCCAGTTCTGACTCTCATGTGCTAATCGTAGACACTTTGATGGTGGACGGGTCATCTTGGACACTGAGTGGTCTACGGCTAGTCTACACAGCTTCATACGCAGCAAACTGTAAAGCACTGTGTGTTCTGACACCTTTCTATCATGAGCAGCATTAAGTCTTTCAGCAATTTGAGCTACAGTAGCTCTCCTGTGTGATTGGACCAGACGGGCTCGCCTCTACTTACCGGTATATAGATCATTGGTGTGCAAGCTTTTAGTGTGAGTCGAAACCTGCGGGAATTAGTAGGCAAGGCAAGGCAAGTTTATTTATATAGCACATTTCATACACAGTGGTAATTCAAAGTGCTTTACATAGAAGAAATTGAAATGATTACATAAATAATAAAAGAAATAAGAATAATTAAAACAGTTTAGAAAATAAAATACAGTGCAAACAGTCTGACGAACAGTGGCACAGTGCTCATTCAGTAAATGCAAAGCTAAGCAGTGGTAATTCAAAGTGCTTTACATAGAAGAAATTAAAATAATCAAAAGAAATAAAAATAATTAAAACCGAGATGGAAGTGATTGAGCAGGTTTGCGGTGCCACTGGACCTACAATCCAGGGACGTCCTCTGCTGGGGTGGTGTCTTACACCAGTATTGCCCAATGGGGCCCCCGCAGAGCACGTTTCACTTTTGCTGTTTTAAACAAACAGCGAACCTCTATAGTCTCCGTAGTATAGATAATCTTCACTCGCCTCGTCGGAGTGAAGCTCTCCCGTTCCCCTTCAAAATCTCTTCCAATCAGACAGCCCTAAAAATTAATAAAATCTTCCTGAATCACAGTTAATAAAATAAAATAATAAAATACAGTGCAAACCGTCGGACATATTTTACATCAACCGGTATCTTTCTTTTAAAAGGATCTTCTTACGACTTGTACGACATGTATCAACTTTGTAAGATCAACTTAGTAAAATTATGCTCAATACAAGCCCTTATTAATCGGAGCGAATGAGACGAGTGAGTGAGAGGTGGCAGGTGTGTGTCTCTTCGCCGTCTGAGAAAAGAGAGCGAGAACACGCAGCTAATGTTATTGTCTGTGCCGCTGGCAACAAAACTGACCGGATCGCAAACGGAAAGACATGAGACTGACCGGCCGGTTACCGTTCCGGGCCGATAATGAAAAATTGGCTGATTCCGATCACTGGCCAATCGCTGCATCTCTAAACAAAACAAAAGTAAAGCGACAGCCCCTCATGGATGACTGCTGCTTAAATTAAGAACAAAACACCAACATAAAGTCCAGGCCTGGTCCTCTCTCATCTTGCACTGTCGTCACTCCTCCTTTTATCCTTCTGGAGCTGTTTTCACGGCTCTCCACGCTGTCCGGCTTGCCACAATAATCAGTGTTATTCACTTCACCTGTCAGTGGTCTTAATGTTGTGGCTGATCTTTATATATGCTTTTATAGTGAAGTTGCTAATTGGCCAGGAACAGTGCACTGTCACTTTAATTCAACATGAAAAGCACAGCAAAAATGATTGTGCACTTCGTGCAGTGTGAATGCTCTAACCTGTTAACATGGGCACCAAAAAAATACATGCTGCTTGCATGTCTAGTGTGAAATGACATAAGAGCATGTTAAACCAGCTCAAGCATCTTTTTTGTAGTAGAATAATATGGGTTGAGATGTTTGCCATGGCTGTTTGCACGCTTTTTGTCTGTTTGCGTTTTGCTTGCGGCTGCGTTTGCAAGTATTATTACAAAATTACTATTTGCGTAAATTCTTTGCTTGGACTTTCCTTTTCCTAATTTGTAAATTATGATTTCAGATCAGAACCAGGCCCTGCGTCTCTGCCTGGGCACCACAGCGACAGGAGCGGAGTACGGTGCGGTGTCAGCTCTCAGTATTAATCACGACTGCACACGACTACTGTGTGGTTTTGCCAAAGGACAGGTGAGCGGCAACAAACCCTTAAACTGACAAACATTCTCGATTGCGAATAACTTTCATAATGATCTGGTCAGATACAATGCTTATGTACATATTTAATGGGAAGTGTCCATTTATTTCTAATGCAGATCACCATGTGGGATCTGGCCAATGGGAAGCTGCTCCGCGCTATCACTGACGCCCATCCACCCGGCACTGCCATACTACATGTGAAGGTTCTGCACAGCACTTTTGTATGTACTTCACACACTTTGTTGTTCATTGACATTGAATAAAGCACTTTTCACTCCCTCTTTCTGCAGTTCACTGACCACCCGGCGCTAGCTGTATGTAATGACAGTGGCGGATCAGTGTTTGAGCTGTCATTCAGGTGAGATGTGCTTTATAAAACTCAAGATATGATTGAATTGAAGTACATCGATTCAGTTTATATTACATGTAATAACTTGAATCTAATTTGATAAACAAAAGTGACATTGTAACATTGTAGTACAGATAACTGTAAGGCAGGGGGCAGTAGAGCTTCATCCACTGTCTGTCTGACAATGACCCATAGGCTGATACTGTAAACTAAAACTAAAAACCTAAAACAACATTTTCATCACTTGACTTCATGGTGTTCCATGGCACATCTAATGTTTTGGAAATACTTTTGTACCCTTCTCCTGATCCACAGAGAGTTCCCAACTCATCCTTCGTAAGCTCTTTGCAAGCCAGGCTTTCGCAATAAAATACTAAAAGAATGTCCTACATGCCCTACTAAGAAAATACTACGGGTGTTTTCACACCAGGAAAGTCCGCTAGTTCATTCTCAAGCAGGGAAAAGCAGGAAGTTCAAAAACAGGCAATTTATGGAGATCTTTCGTTGTGCAATTTTTATTATTTTACTGATTTGGTGTTATCCGCTACTAACGCAATATGAAGAAACTTATGAGCATCATATGATACAAAGTTAATAATTAGGATTTTGCGAAGACTAAGATGTGCTGCAAGAAAGCATGCTCTTCACTGAAAAAGTTCTAATATTATTAAAAACAAGTGAACAGTCAGTAATAAAATAAGAACAAATATACAAATTACAAGCAGAGATGAATACAATCATTAACGATCAAAGTTACAAAGTCAAATTCCATTTACAGAAATTAATAATTAAGCCTAAATGTAAAATAACACTATTTGTTCACTGTAGAAATTTGTTAAAGCTGTATTTAGTTAGTTGTTTTATTAACATTAATGACACAGACAACAGTAGGAATATTGGTTTTCTGCTCAGACAGAAAAAAAAAAAGACAAACATCTGTTTTTTTTTCAACTAGGCCTATGACATAACTGAGAGAATATTGCAGAGAATTGAAGACGAGTCCGTCTTTAGGAAACGCAAAATAGGAATCAATTCTTCTGTGTTCGAGTGCTATAACGCCTCTCTCTCTCTCTCTCTCTCTCTCGCTCTCGCTCTCGCTCTCGCTCTCGCTCTCGCTCTCGCTCTCTCTCTCTCTCTCTCTCTCTCTCTCTCTCTCTCTCTCTCTCTCTCTCTCTCTCTCTCTCGCGCTCTCGCTCTCGCTCTCGCTCTCTCTCTCTCTCTCTCTCTCTCTCTGCGTGCGTGTGCTTAGGGTGTGTGCGGCTGTGGTCACAGATAACGCGCAAGTCCCGATTTTCACCTCTTCTTCTGCGTTTAAAATTGTTTGAATGTTTATCCGCGATCCGTTGCAATTGATTTGGGCATTTGATCGCCCAAAATTTGATTGTTACATGAAGTTTGTTGTTTCAATATTACATTAAAAATAGAAAAATATCATCTTATATTTAGTATTAGGTTAAAATTTGCATCATATTTCTAATTACTTTTCTTTTCATTGCTTTTCCTGCCAATGGTTTAGAATAGAGCTCTATCACACGCCTCGACTTAATCATTCAAAGTCCAATAGATGCCAACAGAAATCTAATTATATGAATCTGTATCAATTGATGAATGCTGTTATCTCTGTAGTCTTTCATGCCTTATTGGAGAAGGAAATTTTCCTTCATTCTCCACTGAATGCCTTTGTTTAGTGAAAAAAAAAACATATTTATAACCTGTCAAGGCATCTTATCATTCACTGCTGTAATGCTGGCACTCTATTATCAGTGGTTCATAATCTCTCTCTCTCTCTCTTTCTCTAGGAGGGTAATGGGAATGAGGACGTGTGAATCCAGGTGTTTATTCAGTGGTTCTAAAGGTGAGGTTTGCTGTGTTGAGCCTCTACATACTGGACCTGAACTGAAAGATCATCCCATTACCCAGTACTCCCTTCTGGCCATGGCATCACTCACTAAGGTATGCTCATACAGTACAGTCTACAACTGTCTACTCACTAGGTTTATCACAATACCTTCATTTGTGTCTCTCAGTACTATATCAGCAAAATTTATAACAATGTTAAAGGGATAGTTCACTTTGAAATACAATTTTGGTATGTTTTAGCTTACCTCAAGGGCATCCAAGATGTAGGTGTCTTTTTTTCCGCAGTAGTTTCAATTTTGATATTTTTAGGTCAAACCGTTCTTGTCTGACAGTCATATCATGCAGGTCTATGGTCATTGTCTCAAAGAGCATACACAGAGTCCAAATTAAAACAATTCCCCATCGTCCAAATTAAACAATTCCCCATCGTCCAAATTAAACAATTCCCCATCGTCCAAATTAAACAATTCCCCATCGTAAGTACACATTGATGGCCTAAGACACGAAACGAGCGGTTTGTGTGAGAAAACGAACGGTATTTATATTGTTTTTACCTCTTGTAACACAGCCACGTCCAAATGATCTGAGGGCGCGGGCGCTTCCTTCTGTGTGACGTGTACGCAGACTGGTGCATAGATATATATGCATATATATACTGACCATAGTATTGTATCTTTCATTTAAATGTGGTATAATATTATAATACAATGGCAGCTGTGGTTTCTACAAAACAAATGACTGTATTTGGCAGAGCTGCACGATTCCAGATAAAATGAGAATCCCAATTTTTTATTTTTTATTAGAGATCACAATACTCCCAAGATTGTGAATAAACAACTAAACAATAAAATTTCATTTACTAGAGGTTCTGACTATACGTTAATTGCTGCAATCTATTTAAATATATTTCATTAATGTGAATTAATTAAAACAATCGCTTTGAATTAATGATTCAACGACTCACTCAAAGACTTCACTTGTTTCAATACTAGATTAATCTGCATTTTTGAATGAATCTCTTGAAGAAATGATTCAGTGACATACATTTGTCACTTGTCACCATCTGGTGTAACAATGAAATCGATATAATCTTTATTTGAAGCACCAAGTTACTTTTTAAAAAGGTTTTTTTTTCCTTTCTAAATATCGATTCAAAACTATTGCGAAATGACGGCTTTTCCATTAACTGATATTATGCGACTATAACGCGATTTTTTCCTATCGCGAAAGTCATTAAAAAAAATCATGGCAACGAACGTTGGTAGTTTTATATATCTCACCCACTGCAGTGATGTTTTGTGAAATATTTATTTTTCAAATTGCCTGAAAAAGCACCTCATGTGAGCGTAAAAACTTTTTTTGTGATAAATGGGATTTTTTGCGAAAATGACATGTCCATTGAGCGTATTTTCAATTCGCAATTTGAAGGGTAATGGAAACGCGGCTAATTTGAATTATTTTAACACCGAAATGATGGTACTGTGTGACTGAAAAGACTGTGAAGCTGTTTTATACATGACTACTGCTCTCTCTGGGTCGTGATCATACTTGTCAAAGGTTTAATAAACATAGCCGAATCGTTGTCATTCAGGAGTAAGATGGTGTGTGTGTGTGTGTGTGTGTTTGAATCAAGATTACGATCTTTTATCGATTAATTGAGCAGCTCTAGTATTTGGTATAAAAATGAGTAGACCAAACAGTCTACTTTAGGTATTTCAGTTTAGAGCCTTGGTTCATTTACATCGAGAATAAACATGGTTTGAATGAAATCTTTTTCATTCATTATTTTTATGTATTAAATAATGAATGAAAATAAGGAATATATTTGAATAAATATAGATTACTCCCATAACATACAATACTGCTCAATAGTTCGGGGTCAGAAATGAAGATATTAATACTTCAGAATAATAATAATTAATAATTCAGAAAGGATGCATTACATTGATCAAAAGTGAGAATAAAGACATTTATAATGTTACAAAATATTTCTATTTAAAATAAATGCTGTTCTTTTGAACCTTCCATTCATCCAAATAAACTAAAGAAAATGTATCACTGTTTCTACAAAAAATATTAAGCGGCAGCTGTTCTATACATTGATAATGAGAAATGTTTCTTGAGTACCAAATCAACATATTAGAATTATTTCGGGACATGTTTGTTTTATGCAAAAAAAACCAAAAAAAAACTCTTTACTCCAGTCTTCAATTTTACCAAACGTATGAATAGAAGTGTATATCATACATGTATATGTCACTGTATCACTGCATTAAATTGGGTGAAATTTGAGTTGTAAAAGGGATTATATTTTTCTTTTATTTGGGTGAAATCTATAATATCTTGTGCTGAGTTGTAGGCTTTTTTGCTTTAAAATAAGTGATGTTTTATTTAACATGGAAGTAATTTATCAGTATTGTCAGATGAATTACTTCTTTGTTTGAGGCACCAGTCAGCCACTAACATCCGAACACAATCAGATCCTCTCTGTGTCACTGCAGTTTTATTCAGCCTCTGAACTCTGTCAAACTTTATTTTGACAGATTCTGCTGATAGGACTGAAGCCTTCACTCAAAGTGTGGATGACTTTTCCCTACGGCAAGGTGCAGTACACACTTTCATTCTCAGAGTGTGTTCATGCCTGTTTCTGTTTTTCCAGCAGCTATTGACACGGCATCTAAATCATAAACTTATACCCTCTGTTAGTATTTGTTTTCACAGCACGTACATTTGATCAACTGATCTCTAGCGTTTTTCCTCTTCTCAACAACTGCAAATATAATTTACAGGTTGATGCATTTATATATCTTGCAGTACCTAACTTTACACATCTCAGTGTAATCATGCAAATTTTAAGGTTAGTTCCCACCCCATCCAGACAAACGCCAACAAACGCATCTGTTGGGTTTTGTCGGATCAGTATGTGAACCCTGTCGGCGTATGTTGGCGTTGGTCGTGGTTTGTTTTCACCTGACTGAACATGAATCAGCTTTTGTTGGTGTCTGTTGGGGCAGTGTGAACATGACAGTTATTTTTCATAAAATTATAAATCGAACGGCAGACTTGTTTGTCTGTGTGGTGTGAATTGGCCTTTAAAGAGTTAGTTCACCCAAAAATGAAAATTCTGTCATTTATTCAGTCATTTCATTCCAAACTAAACCATTAAACTTTTGTTCAACTGTAAAATTCCAATTGTATTTGACAGCCAGTGATCAGCATGCTTATGAAAAAGATCAGATTTGTTGAATTTGAATTTAGAGCGACATGAGAGTGAGTGTTCGATTTCAAAGTTGGCATGAAATAATAAAGCAAATAAATTATAGACAAATCATGTTTATTTTCTTATGTTACTAGTGTTACTGTAAATGATTCACCAATGCACATACATTTGCACATTTTTCCCCAGATAATTAATTTCACTCAGAAATACTTCACAATACGGAAGTAAAGTTGGTCTTAACTTTAATTTCACGCTTTAGAGCAAATAATCTGCAAATTGATTATTCTGACTAAATTTAGACATGTCAGTGCATGATTTCTACCACATCATTTTAGATAATCACTTTTTTTATGTGCAATAACTGTAGAACTTTTTATTGGAAGTTGCATTTAAATTCCACATTGGTCCTTAAGTGACTGTTTAACTGGCTTCATCTGGTCTATCGTCTCCTTTATGCCTGTGTGGAGGATGTTCTCTTCAATTAAATTTAGCTAAATTGGATTCATTTACTACAGAGCACTCTTGCACCAGCTGCCCATTAGCATGCAAATATCACAAAATTTTGCCTTCACATAATTGATTTGGGTTATGATAGAGTTTTGAGGTTCCTGCAAACATTTTCTTTGTATCTTTTTCACAGTGGAAAAGTCATTGTAGTGAGAAGTGATGATTATTTCTGCTGCTAGGAAAAGATGCCAATTAAGTGCAAAGTCTAAAAGCACCGGCAAGTGTGGCAGTATTTACATAGTGCTAACAATGAAGTGGCAGGATAAATGTGTTTTTGGTCTGGACTTTAATCATTGCAGTTCTAACCATCTCATGCATTTTTATATTTTTGTATGCAGACGGATCCTACTAGCGTTCCCTTGTTGGCGTGGCAGTTTGTGGCAGCACAGAAAGCAATCAACCCTGTTCTGGCCTTCTGTAGAGGAGACACCATCCACTTCCTGCTGGTCTGTTTGAGCAACACTCTTTTAAACGTGATAAATGGAATCTTGACTTAAAGTTGAACTGTGTCATTTTTTATTCTGTTTGAACATCTCAAGTGGTTGGAAATACTAATGGTTTGGGGAGGGACAACTGTACCTGTTTGTCCAAAACTTGGACATATATGATTTTTGGGAGAAAACTACACAATGATGAGCCAAAACATCATGACCACCTGCGTAATATGCTGTTGTTCCTCTGTGTGCTGCCCAAACTGCACCGACCTGCTGAGGCATGGACTCTACAAGACCTCTGAAGGTGTCCTGTGGTATCTGGCATCAAGACGTTAGCAGCACATCCTTCGAGTCCTATAGGTTGCGAGGTGGAGCCCCCGTGGATCAAACTTGTTGGTCCAGCTGGGAAATCAACAATTTCTCCGGCATCCAACACATTGATTAGGAGAACTGATTGTTTCTTAACCATCTAAACTACCCAGACCCTAATATGTGGCTTTGTGTGGAGATGATCAATGGTATTCGCTTTACCTGTGACTGGTCATAATGTTTTGGCTCATCAGTGTGTATATATATATATACGGAGAAATATTTGCTGATTGGCACACAAAGATTTTTAGGACCAAATTACCTGAGCCTTAAATTAGGGGTGCACGATTAATCAAAACACAATTAATAAAAAAAATCTGATTGTCAAACTGCAAAGGCTGTGATTTAATTAAATAAATATATGCGCTGTGTGTTTCAGTGTGGAGACAGGCACTATGTTCTTTTACATGTGAGAAGCTTATGATCGGGTGTGTCTCGGAGTAGGGTGTGCTCAGACATTTTTGGCCAAATTGTGCAATCCTGAAAACAAGCATAGCAAACCTGTAGCCTATTTGTTTAATTTATTTTTTATTTAATTTTAAATAGCAATCACATTTTTGTCAGAATTGTGCAGCCCTACTGCCACAGAAAATCTGGGCACTAGTTAAACATCTGCTAAAATGTATTAAAATCAGTAATGCATATGTTGCTTGCAAAAACGTTCGAGTTTTAGCACTGTCTAACAATAGCCATTTAATAAAAAAAACATAATAGCAAAATACAACGGATTAATAAATAAATGCTATTGAATATAAAATAAGTCGAAACAACTAACTAACTAACAAAAAAGCCCAATTATGTATACTTGGGTGTGTCAATGGCGAACAATGCTTTTTGGAACCAGATGGTGTAGCTACAGCATGGACTAACTGGACCATGCTAACCAATCAAACCTTGACCCCTTGGTCCGAACCGTGGCAAACGAGTGGTATGCTTCACCTTTAACCCTCCGGGGTCATACAATAATCAACCCAATCTATTGTTTTGGTGCACAGGTTAAAAAAGATGAGTCTGGCACCATCCATGTCATCAAACAGAGACAGCTCCAACTCAACTGTGACCTAATCAATCTGAGTGTGAGTCAGACCCTCATTTACATTCATTTTTGTTTGATTACTTTTATGGCAATGTGCAGTTTCATGTTTCCTCTTGTCCATTGGCAGTGGATAAACTCCCGAACGCTTGTGTTAATGGACAGCACAGAGAAGCTGCGAGTGGTGGACCGGCCCAGTCAGGAGGAGCTGGAAACAGTGGACATGGCTGAGCTACAGCTGGTTTACAACAGCAGCCATTTTAAATCCCTTGCTACCGGTGGAAATGTCAGCCAAGCACTGGTAAGGACCAGGATGATGACATGCCAAAGTTTTCACCATTTGGTCTGGTGCATGTTGTAGCATATAATGTGCAACAGCAAATGGTCCCTTTTTTCACAAGCTTTATTTTATTTGAAGCATAAAAATATTTAAGAATAGGAGAAAAAGTCTTCGTTTACTAAACCTAAAGAAACAACAAACTATGTGAATGATGTCATTGGATCAAAAACTGCATTAAAAACCATTATAATTTTTTTTTGTCAATTGAAGTAAAGCTAAACGTAAAATAAAACAACCCCTTTGCAATAATTTAACAATACAATTATTAAAACTGAAATGAAAACAAATGAAAGCTAAATATAAAAAAACTAATAAAAAGACAAAATCATATAAAATAAAAATGACAGGAAAAAATAAAAATAAATTTTAATTCAAAATATGACTAAATACTATAATAGTAAATAAATAATACTAAATAGCTCTGATCAAAAACTGTACCATATAAAATTGAAATTTCACAACAAACTTAAATAATTTTATATTTTTTACTTGACTATGTCAGTCACGTTGCTTCATGGAAGTTTCATGTCAGTGCACTCTTTGCTGCATTTCTCATTTCCATGGTAACAACTTTAATTGTTGGATCAAGGAAGATTTCTCTTTAGACCCTCATATATTTATAAGGTGGAAATTAATGGAATTTTTTTATTTCCAGAATCCTACTGCTTTATTCTGGCCTTGAACTATTCATGTAGACATGAAGGTTAATTTGAGCCCAGCAGTATACAATTTACATCCGATACACAATATGCTTTAGGCTGAGACCAGGTTGTGAGAGCAGAGATTCAAGATTCATGGTTCATTAGGTTCAGAAACATATTACGAACCCAATTCCTGAGATGTGAAGCTTCTTTCTATAGTTTCTCTACATTTTCTCTATGTTAGGGATATAGTGACAAATGAGTTTTTGTTGTTTGTATATGGTGGTGAAGACATTAAATCAGTATTCCTCTGTACATCTTCAGGCACTAGTTGGAGAGAAGACATGTTACCAGTCTGTTTGCAGCAATGCAGGGCAGATTATGTATCTGGGAACAAAGGTAAAGCCACTCATGCTAACACTGAACACAAGCACATAATAATGGCCTACTGCTTACGTATATCTGCTAAAATTTCAGTTCTGGTATTTTCCCATAGGAAACTGTGGTACTAAACTCTCTCTGTCATTTTGCTAATAACTAGCAATCACAACTAAATATAGAATTATAGAAAAACAAAACATTTTAGCACTGATTTAAAACAAAGCGTTTTAGTATGCATTCCAGAAACTTTAAATGCCTTTACCGTAAAGGTGGATTGTATCTGTATTGTTTTATCCTGTGTTCCTCAAAGTTAAATTTTGTGCTGAAATTTCTCAAAATTTCGATACACTGCGTTGCAACGGATGTTGCGGTGGCTACCGCGGCTAAATGCAGAAGGAGCTATGCATAGAGTCCATTGTCTCCACCAATACAATTTGATATATGGTCAATCAATATTTCTGAAATATTTGGTTAAATTAATTTACAATCCCTCATTGATGCAAATAAAATAAATGCTTGTAGTTTTGATATGTTTATAAGCGGAAATATATTTTCTCAATGTTTAGCTGCAGTGTTCTGTGTCCAAATAACCAAATAAAAAGCTTGTTAATAATGTAAAAAAAAGGAAAAAATAGTACACTATGCTGTGGGCAGCTACATCATTAAACAAATGCATGCACTTAGCTCTGAATCTGTATCTAATTTGCGAGAATAAGGATGCTGAATCTGGCACAGTCACAGCAGTCAGCATGTGACTTTTCTTTCCCTCATAAGAGGCTGTGGGGACAGGAGAACAGAAAGGGGTTGTAACTCATCTGAAATTTGGAGTATGTTTTGATCTTTGTTTTCATTAAAAATGATCAATGTAATTTTATTATTAACTGGTTACCATTTAAAAATATGCTCTTCTTTGGCTTCTCCTTGATTTGTCTGAGGTCTGTGACCCTCCTCGATTAAGAATGGAAGAGATGTGACTTCTGTCCAATTTCCGGTTATGTCAGTTAATTTAATTTAGTTGATCTACTTTAGTTTACGTTTACTACAGTATATAGACTGCTATCCAACAATGTTATTAAAGTTTCCAAAACGTTTTTTTTTTGAAAGATCTGAGATTTTAACGTTGATATCCAGTCTTTGTTTTATGATATAGATGCTTCAGCAACAGTAATGTAGCTATTTATGTTGAGAGCACAAATTAAATGAAATCCATAACAGCCATATGAATCCAATCCAATCCAGAGATTCATCCTGTCATTTTCCTCCAAGAAATGATGCAATCCACACACCATTTAACTGTATGTATGATGTTATAAATTAGACTATTATAAACTAAATTAGCCCACCTCCAAAGTTTCTGTATAAAAACAAGACGATAGTTTTACTCATAATATACAAGCAGTCTCGTGTCTTGATCATTTTCTTTGTATACCACCAGCCTTTGTAAAACTTTTTTGATGGACAAAACGTTTAGCCAATGAGAAGACGATTTTTAACAGTGTGTGGGATGTTTTTCCGCACGTGAAAAGAACACTGTGTGAAAAACTGGCTGAGAAAGGTGTTGGGCAAATCATTTGAAAAACTGGCTAGTGGAAATTCCTTCTTTAAAAAGCTGATTTGATGTACATATTTAAACTAATTAAATGTTTTGATCTGAACCAGATTATGAGGAATTATACCAGTCGCCATGTCATTCCATGTGTTGTCCCTGCTTGGCTTGATCCTCAAGATTTGCCTTGCCAAAGATACTGGAACTTGTCATTTATAGATATTGGTTATGAAGATTTAGCTTTATTGTATTACTTTTTTAGGTCTACATCAGAACTATCCAACAAATAATCTTTTTTTTGTTTGTTTGTTTTACATTTGTAAAAGTTGTGTAATTGATACATGAGGTTTGCAAGGGTATCTTGTGAACTCTGAGACTGGTAGCACATGCTGTGTGGCTTGTGTTTGGCTGGCTCCTCCAGTGCCCCTCTGACTGAGCTCTGGCACACTCAAGTGCTATTATGCTAATCACACATCATGCATACCCTGAATATTCATCGAGGTCTGCTCTCCGCAATGTCCTTGCTGAACTTCCTGTTACCTGCAGCCAGAGCGAGGGAAGGGAAGAGAAGAGAAATGGAGGGAGAGAGGGGCAGCTGGAGGGAGAATGAGGAAGAAGGATTGCATTAAAATTGCCCGTGGGTTATCCATTAGACATGGGAGTGGGCCAGCTTTGGGAGGTCACATTAATTCTTGTGCCCTGTATCACTTCACCCAAGTGCTGCTTATTTAATAGTTCAGTTAGTGCTTGAATAAACACCTCAGTTTTATGAATGAGTCTAATTTTATGCTCTGCCAATACATTTAATGGCAAATATATGTACCTCATTGGCCTCAGACACCCCCCCCCCCCCCTTTTTTTTACTTGTATTGCCATCATTTTCACTGGTCCGTTCATAAATGTAATACATATTTTAGCAGCATATGTGAATAAAATTATAATATTCTAGTGTTTTTATTTATTATTAGTAGTATTCTCATACTAGCAATCAAAAGTTTGGAGTCAAGATTTTTAATGTTTTTGAAAAAGTATTTTATGCTCACCAAGGCTGCATTTATTTGGTCAAAGATACAGTAAAATGGTGATGTTTTGAAATATTATCATTTAAAATAATTTTAATATATTGAAAATGTCAAAATCAGCATCATTACTTCAGTCCTCACAGCCACAGGTCATTGGGCTACTCTTACTGTTGAGCCCTGTATGAGATGAGTTAATTAATCACTGTTTTTTTATTTAATAGTCTGTGCATATCATGACCCTGAGGAACTGGCGAGAGGTAAGGCATTATTTTATAACACATCACTGATATCAGATTAGCATTAGTGACTCTGATAGTGATGAGTCGTTCTGATGTCTTGCAGCGTGTGGACCATCTGTTGAAGCAGGAGAAGTTCATGGAGGCTCTGTCTCTGGCCTGGTCCTTCCACGAGGGCACCGCCAAAGCTGTGTTAGGTCAGTCCTTCTGTACACATTCACTCTAAAATGTGTTTCTGTTGATTTTTTAAAATTATTTATTTCTGTGAAAATGTTTACTGTTTTCAGCCCTCTCAGTCTTTCTTTTTCCAAGACCATAAAAGATAAAAAAAAAAAAAAAGTCTCCCACCAAAAGAAAAAAGAAGAATGCTGTTTGATTAGAATTAGGGTCAAATCCGATTTGAATGCTCTAATAATATCACAAAATACTTATAGGAATTAAGACCTAATGTGATGTGTTAATGTTACAGGTCTATTTGCAGAACCTGCTAAGAGAAAAGGTGTGGTTGCGGACAAGGTAAGACTCTTGGAGTTAATACAATGACATCTGAAATCTGGGTCTCACAATGAACATAGCCATAGAAGCTGGAATAGTGTTAAAAAAACAAAAAAACAAACACAAAACAATGAGACGCGTACGTTTACACGACAACGATGTGCTAAAACCGGATAATGAAAACAATCCTCATCCATACTAGCGTTTCCACTGCGTTTCAGAAAAGATCTCCGTCTACACTACACGACCAAAAACTCATGTCACATGACCATTCCTGCACACTGGGCATGCGCGTAGTGTAAACAATTGCTGATTGTTGTCGATTGCTCTAATAATAGCTTCCCTCTTGCGCATGTAGGCAGCTGCAGTATTAGCCTATAAAATGCAGAGTTTAATCAATAAAATGCAGAGTTTAATCAATAAAATGCAGAGTTTAAAATCTAAGCTCAGAATTGATTTGAGAGAGAATTTGTGATGCATTCAGAAAATCTCAGAATTGATACAGAATAATTTTTTCGATTCACGATATATCGAGTTATTGTCCGAGCCATGCGCACTAGTGTAAACAGGGCCTGAATAAGAAAAAGAGGCTTGTCTAGGCCATAAAGTACCACTAGAGGTGTTCTGAAGACTGTTAGGAGGTCTTATGGCCAGTCTTCAGTTCATCATGCTGGGGGTTTTAGGCCCCAAGTGAAATAAGTCCTCACTGTGTGACATCATGCATGGAGGGGGACGCGTGGTAGTCTGGGGCTCTGTTGCTGTATCCAGTGTCGGCATACTTGGCCAAAAGACATTTTGCAGCACCCTCTGGTTTAGTTTAGTTTGCTAATGGGTAAAACCTAAAAAATAAACTTATTTCAGTTCAGAATTATGCGTACCGGTATTTATTTCGTTTATTTGTCTGGCATTAGCCAAAGTGCTAATTTTCATGTTGTGCCTTAAATCACGCCTGTTAGTTTACACATATGTGAAAGTTTTTAGCACTATAAAGGTTCATACAAATACACATATCTAATACCTAATACTTACCTACTACGGTATGTTAATTAAATATACGTTTCAATCTAGACCACACAGGCTCTCTTGTATAATATATAACTTTACATTTAGTCATTTAGAATGAAAAGTGCTTTAAACTTATCCATAAATCCAATAATTAACTCTTTGAGTTCTACTCTCTAACTCAACTAATGATCTAATCGTAATCCTGCCTCTATTATAATAAGATTTTTTTTTCTTATCTATCTGTAGTGCTGTAAATGCCTTCTACAGAATAAATATTATGATGGCTAAATTAACTTCTTATAGGTATTTAAAAACTATTCACCATTTATTTGTTGAGCAAATAAATGGTACATTCCTCTTCTGCTTTTCTCTCTTCACAGATGGTGGAAATGTTGTTGCAGTATGTGGATCGCTCTCTGAAAAAGTGTCCAGAGCAAGGGAAAATCCAAGTGATGGAGCAGCACTTCCAGGTAATGGGTCACCCAGAGAAGCACTCTCAAATGGTGTTATTTTAGGGAATCATTAGGTTTAGACAGAGCTCAAGAAGTGAAATATTTTTCCATATTGTTATTTAACATTTTTGATATTATTTAATGAGAGAGTTAGACTGAGCTGAAGAGTTTTTTTCAGCGTAATAGAATCTTTTTAGAGAGGTGAGAGAGAGGAGAGCAGACTCGGAGAGCGATGCAGTCTCCTTTTTGTCAGATTTTTGGCCTGCGGCATCCATTTTTAAACTGCATCTCATCATAAGGCGGAAACCACATACAATAATGGCTCACTAATGTCATCTCTCCTCTGCCTCTGGGTCTCGCTCGCTCTCCGATTTCTTTTTGCCATTAAGAAGCACTCTGTCATCACAAAAATAAGGCACTCACCATAGCCAAATGGCAGATTTAGCTCTGTATATCTAGGGCAATGTGGAATGTTATGCTGCTCTAACTGCCTGTCTGTCAGACACGCTTTTTTACCACAAAAGGAATATGCACATTTAATTACATCACCCATGTTCATGTTCATTGGACTATGATTCTTTAGTAATTAGGATGTTCACAATATATTCACAATTGTATGTTGCCGATATAAAATGAAGAAATGTAAAATAATAATTTTAATGTGGATGTTTTATTTGGAAAACAGAACATGTTATTAGAATTGCTTCACAATCCTTCACTGACTTGCGTTCATGAGTGTTAAAGGGATACTTCACCCAAAAATTAGTAAATGATGACAGAATTTTCATTTTTGGGTGATCCATGGCTTTAAGACGGATATATTTTTATTACATCTATGATTTATACTTTTGACGCATTGCACAAGCATTGTTTCAGTGCATTGGTTCAAAACACTAATTTGTTCAGTGGTTTGTTCACAGAATACCGTTTGCATCATATATTAAAATGTTTTTGTAAAATATATAAATAAATATAGCTGGTTATTGATTATAAGCCAGCCCTCTGACAAACTCAGTTTACATTTGAGTTTGAGTTCTAGCTTGATGTCCTTTTCCTTTCACGTTTCCCTCTCTTCTCTTTTACCATTTCTTGTCTCTCCTTAAAAACAAAGCCAAACAGAGAGGCATAAAGTTCCTAGATATATACCGGTAATTGAAAAACATGCCATGATTTTTAGATGTACTGTTTTACTTCTTGCATTTACATTTAAATCTACTTGGCAATAATGGCTATTAGACTATCAATGGCTAATATAGTTCTTTTAATTATCAATGTGTATATTGTGTCAGTAAACATTTTTCTATAGGCATATTGCCCAGTTCAAATATGAATGCATAAAACTGAGAAAATTATGGTAATAATTATGGTCATTGGTTTGAACCTCAAAATTAATCTCCTTTATGTTCCTCTACACGGTATGTGTTTGAGCCACTTCATTTAAGCCCATGTAAAGACATTTGTTTTTTTACCTTAGGCCCACAATATGCCCACAGGAATATTCCTCTGCGTTCCCTCAAACAAATTATGCAGTTTTTCCTGGGCTGTTATCAGTAATCAATAAATGCTTACATACCGGCACCGTTCCTGTCTGCCTTAAAGATAGTGTGGTAACATCATATCTTAAAAAAAATTAAATCTTGATCCTACATCTCTTTCCAATTTTCGGCCAATTTCATACCTGCCTTTTATTTCAAAGATCATGGAGAAAGTTGTACTGTCTGTCTTATCAGATAATTCTATCAATGACGTTTTTTAATCAGTTTTTTTAAAGCTTCACATAGCATAGAATCGTCTCTTTTAAGAGTCTCAAATGACCTCTTTCTCATGACTGATTCAGGTAAATCCATGGCTATAGTCCTTTTAGATCCAAATGCTGCCTTTGATTTGTTTGATCACGACATACTTCTGTCACGCTGAGTCTTGTGTGGGACTTCGTGGTACTGTGTTACAGTGGTTTCGCTCTTATATGTCTAAATAGGTGGTTTACTGTTTGCCTGGGGCATAGGGCTGTGACGATAACCACATTACCGCAATACCACAGTAATGAGATGCATACTGCGGTGTTGAGGTCATCACAGTCATAACCGCACTTTTTAAATAATTAAATTAAATACCCACAAACACAGGCATAAAAGACGAAAACATAATGTAAACAGTTGGAATTAGATTTTAATTGCAAGTGCTTGTAGCGATACTTCTCTTATGTGGTATAGGCTGTAAGTTACAGTTAACAGTGCTGGCCGGATGACATCATTCATACAGAACATTAGTGACGACTTTCTCACAGAGCTGGCAAAAGAAGAGGAAGCTGTAGAAAGAACAAGCTGAGCTCATGTTGCTTAGTTCTGGCGAGTTGGGCCAAACTTCGATTCCTATTAGACATTGTTTTTTCGGGTAACAGTCCGTGGATATAAACGCACTCGTCTAAACGCAACTTGTTGAAACTTTGAATATTTTATTGCTCAAAAAATGGGTTGCAAAATGGTATCCATAATTCATATTAAACTTGAAATATATTGAAAAACAACAAAGTTATAGAAATAAATATTATTATAAATATTATTTCATGTAATTATTGTTAATATGTTTATTAGTTAATAATTAGAATGTTTCAAAGCAAAAACGAAACGAAATTGCCTGCATCATTCCGTAAATAACTGGGCAAAACTTATGGATACTAGGGATGGGCATTTCAAGCAAAAATAATATTCGATTAACGCTGGGAATAATTCGATTAGGCTATTATTGGAAAATCGCACCTCTCCCTCACATGCTCACCGGTAAAACGGCGTTCGCTCAAACCTCGCTCCGAAATTAAATTTCTCTATACTGTAGACCTACGTGTTGTAGTCATTAAAGAAAAAGCATTTAGTTTAATTTATGTTTCACTATAGGAGTGCCTTATTAACTGAATTGATCAGTTAAACTTAAGAACTTACAGGCTACATGATGATGCATATAGCCTACTATTTAATAAGGTTTATAAAAAATTCCCAGGAAATCAAAGTTTGTTGCTGTCAAAATTTGTTTTTGGAAGATACATTAAAAATACAGTTAGCTTACGGATCTACAATGCATGGTTAATAGTGGTTAATTGTGGATAATTTGACGCGCTTCTGTGTCAAAGTGTCTGTTATAAGCGGATTCTGTTCATGTGTTCCCAGACATTTTAGAAATCCTGACCTGCTGATATTTTACGGCCATGTCCGGAATAAAGAGTAGGCCTATGCATGGTAAACCTATATAGCTACATACAGTTAGGCTGATGTTAAAGGACATAAACCGTGATATAAGATTTCACATTTAGAAGTCATTTATTTCCTGCGTGACCTGTAAAGTCACGTCCACAAACCTCTTACGTATTGTTTGGTCACACCACAAGGTGTCACTGTGGCCTCAAAGCTTCAGCACTGCCACTCGGAGCTCGATTGCTATGTCTGAGGTAAAACACGCCCCCCTCATTAGCATACAGAGCAATAAATGTATAAATAAATAAATGTAGATATAAATACATATATACATAAATAAATGTGAAGATAAAAAAAATGGAAATAAATAAATGGCAAAATAAATGAGAAAATAAATAAATGTGGAAAAAATATATAATTATAAGGAAATAAAAGTATAAATAGTCATATTTTTTACATTTCTTCGCATATTTATTTGTTAATTAATTAATTTTTAATTTCGGCAGGTTTGGTCTTCCACACAACCGATGGACATTTTGATATAATTGTTTGTATTTGGCTGTTCAAGCACAATCAGGATCGCATTCGGTCTGAGAGAGGCAGCTTTCTGTGCTTTTCTTTCGAGTCTCAGTCTCAGTCAGCGTGAGCATCCCATTGAGTATTTATTTCTAAACTTAATGTGCATAATAAATCTTTTAAAATCATGCACATCCCACTCTTTAATTTCTCATTCATGCATGTTCCTTTACAACTCTAGTGTGTGTATATATATATATATATCATACCGCCCAGCCCTAGTTCCATGTTAGATTAACTTTAGGGGACACACAGATTTCTTTCTCATTCTCTAGTTCACTTTGGCAACCCTGATGTAAATATGTTTTATTTATACAGTTTATAACAGTATGCATTTGAATTCATGAATTCTCTCTCTCTCTCTTTTCTTATTTTCCTTCATCACTCCATCTTTTCTTGCTCCTGCTTATTCTTGCGTTTCTCTCCTCTGCAGGACATGGTTCCTGTTATGGTGGATTATTGTCTCCTTCTACAGAGGACGTGAGTGTATAGACACCTTTTTTCCTACACGCATACAGTACAAACACCTACCGGTATATAGAATGGTGTTATATGTGTGCATTCGGGACAGAGCAGACTCTGAGCTTGTTTACTTTCTGGGAAGCATGAGTTTGTCAAACATGTCTGAAGCATTAATTAAATATTCTGGTGTCAATACAACCTAAGCTTTGTGGACAACAACTGTGGCATGAGATTAATTACCACTGAAAATCATTTCAGTATTTTTTTAAAATATATATATACTGTGTGTGTGTGTGTGTATATATATATATATGCATAAATAACACTACAGTTTAACAATTTGGGCATGGTAAGATTTTTTCAGAGGCTCACATTCACTAAGGCCACATTTATTTGATAAAAAATACAGTAGAACAGTAATATTGGGAAATATTACAATTTCAAATTACTGTTCTCTGTTTTAATATATTTTAAAGTGTAATTTAATTCCTTATTGATTCCGGAATCTTTAACTTTCTGAAAAATATATTTTTTTAATGTGTAGAGTTCCTACTCTACAGGAAGTGATGTGAATGACTTACTGTGTTTCCTATGTTGTCTTCTACCTCTTCTGTTCTGTCACTGTCAGATACAATTGTTTGTGTGTGTGTGTGTGTGTGTGTGTGTGTGTGCACGCGTGCGTGTGTGTAAGTGTGCGGAAGTTCTAATGAGAATCTGAAGAGGGTGAGTGGATGTATGTGCTTGTTTGTGTTTGCTGATTAAAAGGTGGGAGAATATATTAAGTCTTGTAACTATGTGTTGCACAGTGTTAAGGCATAGTTTGTTTGTCTTTGTGTTTACACTCACACATATAACCCAGCAGAGCAGAGCTTGTTAACTTGAGGAAGAAGTGTGATGAAGAGCTGATCACTCACACTCAGTTGACTTGTTGCCTCGCTGCCTTTTCAGACAATTAGGTAGCGTTTGCGATCGAAGATGGCTCACAAAACTGATTTTGCACAGACTTGTCTATGGTCTAATGATCTACAGTAATAGAGCAACAAAATAGAGCGATAACCAAGCGAATATTTAGTTGCTATAATAGTAATTTCTCGCTAGAAATTACATCAAAGGTGAGAAAAAGTTGGTCAAAAGCATTAATTTGCACAGAAACTGACCATCAACTTTCAGAAGCCATATTTATTTTTTAGCTTAACTATCACGCACAGGATTGTGGGGTATCAAAGACAGTGAAGGATACATCTATACTGCTTTCAAATATCGATCAGAATCAGATGAGGGTATCTCAGGAGACAGGAAGTGAAGCTTACATTGGATTCAGACTTGCCTTGATGTCTTCCTACCTTGAAATACACTTTTCAGCTTTTGACCATTCACAGCCCCTAGGCCCAATTTCTGCAGTATATTGATTATCTACATATTCACACAAAATATTGTAGGGACCAATATTCCTGCAGCACCCCTGACCTTTTCTACATTAGTATAAGCACTTTATTCAGCCACACAGGATTTATAGCAGGTTTGTCAAAAGTTAATATTCCTCTTATTCATTTTGAACAACACATCAATTTCATAGGTGGTACTGTGATGGTATTGTAGTAATACTGCAGTTTTCCGGGTAGTTCAGTGGTTTCAGGACTTCGATTTTACATTGGACATCATGTGGTGAAACACTTTCTTCCACAGAAGAAAGAAACTCATACAGTTTTGGAACAAGATGAAGATGATTAAACCATGACAGTATTTCAATTTTTGGCAGATTTTTTTCCTGCATATGGTTTTTAAGAATGAGGGCAGTTACAGGACAGTTAATTTTGAGTCCGTTATTTATTTGTTAAATACCTGTTGAGGTCCTGTGAGTTGTACTGTTGAAGATCATGCACTTCAGCGGTTCTCAGCCTTTTTGACTCAAAGGCTCCCTGTTGTCCAACACAAAGGTCCCTCTCACAATATAGGGTAAAATGTTTCCTGTTTATTCTTATTTTTATAACTTTTTTTTAATTAATAGAAGCTAAGAGTATTACATATTAAATGTGTTAACTACAATTCATTTTTTGATTCTAGAAGTTTAAAGAACTGTATGTTCTTCGATAACAACAATAGTTACAAATTGTTTAGTTATTGATTTAATAGTTATTGATAGTTTTTTTACTTTTAATACTGTTTTATAAAAAAAAAGAAAAAAGAGAGAGATTAGTATATTAAATATTTTTAAGTCACCCTCCGGCCCCTTTGGAAATTTGCTGATGCCCTCTACCTAGGCCCCCTGGTTGAGAACTATTTCTTATTTATGTCTGGAAGCATTTACAGGCTTCCAGATGCTGTAATTTCAGAGCCAGTATATCAGAGCAAAATAGCAATAAACAAAAACAAACTACTTTTCAAAGTGGCTTTCTGATGCTCACAGATTTCCCTTAAACTTAAGTGACCTCACCTTAAGCGATGTTACTTGAGGGTTTCTTTAGGCAGTGTCATCAACCCTTTTCAGGGAAATCAATTTTACATTTGCTTAATTTTTTTTTTTTTTTAATCTTTATGGTTGCATATAAAACTGGGATAGGGAAAATATTTTACAATGGAAAAAAAAATCCCCTTTAAAGGTCCATTGAAGTACATTGAAACAATGTGGTGACGTAATTTCCACTGAAACAGGAAGACAGGGCGGGACATAGAGCAGCATACCTTTTTTTAAGATAGCCAATAGCACTTTGCTTATGTTACAGTTGTCCAGAGTTGTTGAGCTCGGCAAAGCCGCATTCGACAGTTTTTGACAGTCTAATAGATTCCCCACTTCAGATTTAATATGAAACTATTGTAGTTTGTGGGAGAACATTTTTTGGTGCATGCATGGGATTTGGTGCTGTTTCTATTGCCATGTCTGTTTAACCGTTTCTCCTCCAAATCTCCTGTATAGTATCAAGTGTACATTTTTGTAAGAAATGATCAGTGAATTCATATTTTTGTAGTTTCTGTTCTTCCTGCTCTTCCAATCTTATTGTTTTCATTGCCTATGGCTTGTGAAGACCTTGGAATAATACACACACGAGCACATGCATGCATGCACATACATAAACACACACACAGAAAAACTGGCATCACAATATCCCTGGGCCAAACTCTCAGACATCTCATTACTGCCCTGCACATCTCTTTCTCTCTCTCTCTTTTTCTTGTGCTGATTATCATCTCCATCTGTTCTCTCTCTAGAAGTGTGTCAGTGTCAGTCAGTGTCAGCAGATAACCTCATCTCCCCTCTGATCCAGGAACAGTGTCCTAAAGCATGTTAGTGAAGTGCAGCAACAGCAGTTTTCCCTCTGCGTTTAAAGTCTCAACTCCAAATTCAATCCAGGTTTTCTATTTCTCAACTCACTTGGTCAAGAGTTAATTA
Organism: Phoxinus phoxinus; assembly: GCF_949152265.1. Taxonomy (NCBI): domain Eukaryota; kingdom Metazoa; phylum Chordata; class Actinopteri; order Cypriniformes; family Leuciscidae; genus Phoxinus; species Phoxinus phoxinus. The sequence continues at coordinate 23,362,767 of NC_136881.1, forward strand.
TTAACTTTTTCTATGCCCATTTTTAATTTTCCAGTCAGCACTTGCGTTTTTTTATCATGAAATGTCTACATATTCACACAAAATATTGTAGGGGCCAGTCAAATATATCAAAAGAAAGAACAGAGTCTCTGCTTTTAACCACCCCCAAAAAACAAAAACAAAATATTCTAGCTTTGTTTATAATTTTTTTAATCAACACTTGAATGTGGGTACGTTTAATAAAAAAATTAATTAAAAAAATAACAAAAACCAAAAAGCTGAAAATTGTGTTTTTGTCAAAGATTTCACCTTGATTAGATTCAGATCCATGATCAAAACATAGATCAAGTACATCGAGTCCATCAACACCCCCAAAGCTTACAAAGTCCTATACCTCTTTGTGGTTTGACATTTAAAAAATTTCGGTAACATTAGGCATTTTAATGTTTGGTGATCACGTTAGCCTAGTTGTGTGTGTAAACCACTTTACTCAGATCTTCTTCACTTATTGCTGTTTGATTTCAGAAGATCCGTATCAGCACCCATACCACATAACAGTGAAAATACCGGTTGATGGAAAAACTAGTCAATGGCAGGGAAGAGTTGGGTCATAAATTCTGAAAATCTTATCAAGGGCAGGGAAAGAATTGAGTTAAGCTCACTTGACAGCATTCGTGACAAAATGGTAATCAACACGAATCATTTCAGCCCGTCCCTTCTTTTCAAAGATGGAGGTTATGGAGAGGTATCTGCTGTAGGAACTAAGGGTATGTTTACACATCATTGATGTACTAACACAACACACTCATTGTACGTATAGCATACGCCTATTTTCTAGTAGATGCGTGACAAATGAGAACAGTCTGAAGCTAGTCTTTAGCCCATCATACACTGATTTTCTGTGAAATCTGTCAACTCTGACTGCCCAAAAACTGTGGACTGACTAGTTTCAACTCATGACTGAAATTCTGGGCAAAAGTTGTTTAGTGTATTCTATTCCACTTTAACGTTAATGTTCAGGCAAACATGTGACTCCATTCCACATTGCCCAAACCACCTGTTCCCAGATTAGCTGTGGTATAACCCTTAATTCAACGCAATGACGACAGTTTTTCAATTATATTAAGAACAATGAAATTGGATTGTGTAAAGAAGCTGTACAATTAGGGGAATGTTGTATTACTGCCATTGGTTGTGGTGTTCCAGTTCATCAGATGTTGTGGTAATGTCAGTCGAGCGGAAGACAATTACAATGCTCTGTGTTGTCTTTCTCATATTATCAGATCGTAATTTTCTGTTCTTGTCACAGGCCAATTTCCCACCCTGTGTAATTTTGTTTCTTGCATTATCAGTGCCAGTAAAGGCCAGCAGTTGCCTTTATCAGACCTGCCTTACGCTTTCAACCTCTACTCTTCCCTGCCTCTCCTCTCTTATCATCATACACTCCTGTCATTCCTTGTTATTGTGTTGTACATGACCAGACACTCCATGGTAATCCATCTGAAAATGATATACGTGACCCTGGATCACAAAACCAGTCACAAGTAGCACGGGTAATTTGTGGCAATAGCCAACAATACATTGTATGGGTCAAATTTATCGATTTTTTTTTTAATGCCAAAAATCATTAGGATATTAAGTAAAGATCATGTTCCATGAAGATATTTTGTAAAATATTTTCAGCAAAATCGCGAACATAAATGCACAACTTTAAAGGGGATTTTCTCAACGTTTAGATTTTTTTGCACCCTCAGATTCCATATTTTCAAATAGTCGTATATCGGCCAAATATTGTCCTATCCTAACAAACCATACATCAATGGAAAGCGTATTTATTTAGCTTGTAGGACATTTCAAGTTGAATAAAACTGATATTTTGGATGGTAACTTTTATCTACTTCTGCAGTTTTCTTTTTGGAAGTAAGTCTTTTTGACCCCAAGGCCATCCATGTCCAACATTTTGAACAATGTATATTTAACTTGCAACTATACATTCTGTCCATTCAGTATTACATACGAACTTCATTAGTCACACACCCTTCATGCATGCAAAGTGTGTTGAATGTTTACCTTATAGTGATAATGAAACGTACAGCTTCAATGGGAATCCAGTTAATGATGAAATTGGATTTTAACCCGAACAACAATAGGTTGTTTGACTCTTGCTTAGTGAACAATTTTTTTTTTTTTTTTTACATTTTTAGTGTACCAACATTTCAGGAGATTTATATTAATACTTGGTTGCACTTTATTTTGTAGAACTGTTAGATGTCATCCTTCAGCTGCATGGCTTAGTCCCTGACTTTCAAATATACTTGCCTAAGGTTGTGTGCAGTGATATTTCAATTTCAATGTATTAATGGATATCCCCTTGAGATGCAAAATCTCATTCATATACACTGTGGATAGGTGAACAGGCCATGTATGTCATAGCACAGTTTCTATACAAAGTGTTTTGTAATTTTATTTCTGAATGCAATTTTTTGTAAAAATTGTGTAAAATGTGTCAAAGTAAATTAGAGATTGTGAAGAAAAAAAAAAGTTTAATTAAAAGGACATATTTGAAAAAAGAAATGTTGCCATAAGTAGTCTGGCATAATCTGTATTATCATTTATTTTAAATAATCAGTGTAGCGGTTTTGTTTTGAAATGATAATATTTGAATGTGTCTGCCAGAACCAAGTCCGTGTTAAAACCAACATGCATGTAGCTTTCTTGATGTGTGACAAGAAAACCATAAACTCCTTAAGTCCCTTATAAAGTTGTGGTCAGAATTATTTGCACCCCTGGTAAATATGATCAAATATGGCTGTAAAAATGTTTATCCTTCTGATCTTTGATTTAAAAAAAAAAAAAAACTTTTATTGAAGTAAAATAATTGAAATTGGGGGGGTAAGTCACATTAGGAAATAAATGCTTTTCTGCCAAGATAACAGCTCTGAGTCTTCTCCTATAATGCCTGATGAGTTTTGGAGAACAACTGACCAGAGATCAGAGACCATTCCTCCATAGAGAATCTCTCCAGATCTGTCAGATTCCCAGATCCATGTTGGCGCTTCTTCTCTTCAGTTCAGCCCAATAATTTTTCTATAGGGTTCAGGTCATTTTGTGCTTAGAGACACATTGTTCTGTTGTTTTTTTCTGTTTGTTTTGGATCGTTGTCCTGATGGAAGATCCAACCATGACCCATTATAAGAGGCCGTCTAGCAGAGGCCGTCAGGTATGGATTTTTTTTAACTATCGATATTTGCTAGGATCCATGATACCATGTATCTGAACAAGATGTCCAGGACCTCCAGCAAAAAAATAGACCCACAACATTAAAGATCCAGCAGTATATTAACCGTGGACATGGGGTACTTTGTATCCCTGTTTGCACCAAACCATCCTGTGGGTTTGCTGCCAAAAAGCTCTTCTTTTTTTAAGTTTCATCTGACCATAGAACCAGATCCTGTTAGAAGTTCCAGTCGTGCCTGACAACTGAATATATGAATAATTGTCCAACATGCTTTAGGGAAAACATTTATTAAACATTTACTTTGAACAAAAGATAAACAATGCAGATTTATTTTTACAGCCATCTTTGATCATATTTACCAGGGGTGCCAATAATTCTGACCACAACTGTAAATGTATGTCAAGGCCAGTTTTGACCTATTTATGAAAAGACATGTCACTCATGGTCATGTCACTCATATATTTGTTGACATTTTTATTTTCTCCTAAAAAATCATTACAACTATTATATTTTTTAGAACTTGGCTTATATTCACGTTAGATGTTGTTTTTAAACTAGATTTTGGTTCCATTTTATTTTGATAGTCCACTTTAGACATTCCACTAACTATAAGTAACTTTTCAACTAGATGCCAACTGTCATTCGAGTATTAGTAGACTGTAGTAGACTGTTAGGTTAGGGTTCGGGTTAGGAGAATAAGTTGACTTGTAGTTACTTCTAGTTAGTAAGAATATCTCTTGGGGGACCAACAAAACAAAGTGTTAGCAGATATTAAGCAGACAGTCTACTAATCCTCTAATGACAGTTAGTTGACATGTAGCTGCAAAGTTACTTATAGTTAGTAGAATGTCTAAAGTGGACTATCGAAATAAAGTGTTACCTAGATTTTTAAACAATTTCTCATTTTTATTATCTTGGGCATCATTATTGTCATTGACGCACACATAGAGGGAAAGGTTATGCAAGGAAATGTCTCATTTCCTGCATGTGCATGTTTGATGGTTTCTGCTTTTGTCCTCATCTACACTGTTGACTCATGTTTGAGGTAGAGATGAGATTAATGGTGCTGCTCCAGATGTGAAATATACTGACAGCTGTGACACTGTGTGTCAGTTGTTACAATGGGTTGATGCATTCCCTGATGTTGTCCTGTTTAAAGAGCCCTGCTGTTCATAGAATGCCAGAGTCTCTCAACATAATTGTGTGAATGTGTGTCTGTGTGTGTTGACATTGATGTGTGTGTGTATTTTGGGGCTTTCAAAGACCCGTCCCCTTCAGGGAAATGTGTTCTGTCATATTGGGACAAACTGTGAGATCCTGCCACTCTTGAGCAAAACACGTCTCTCTCTGGTAGGTCTTTTCCACCAGAATGGTTTGCGTTCTGGAGCCAGAGCCAATTCTTGGACAGTTCTTAGCCGGCAAACTGGAGCATGTCAAAAATTAACTGCGTGTTTCCAAAGACTTGACAAACGAACGGTGACCTGATGCTGCAACGTGTTGTTTACCTCACTATAACCAGTGTTGAAACAAACATTGCATGTCCCGGTGTTTGTGCAGGCAGTGTGGCACTTATGTTTTGCATACTGGGAGTGATTCTTGCGTACTGGCATCTCTCATACTGTAAAACTGACATAGACAGCATGAGTATTTTTGCCCCCCGTTCATTGACTCAGTCCGAGACCAGCACGTTTTTAGGGCCTTAGATGAGCTGATCTTTCTTTGGGACCGCCCAGAACCCGAATGCGAACCATGCTGGTGGAAAATTGCTATGGCTGTGTAGTTCACGGTCATGGCTGCTTAAGTTAAATATCCTAAATCATGTATTTTAGTTTAGTATTATAGAAAGAATATTTGAACATAAAAAAATTATAGCCTAGTATTATAGATTTTTTTTAAATAAATATATAAAAATGATAGCCTAAGCATTCACTTATAAACACTTTTGAGCGCTATTCCAGCTTGTTCAGTTCCAGTTCAGTCACTGTTTGAGTGATTTGGATGTTCAAGAAAACACTCAGAGCTGCGTTTCTCGCTGCATCCAGTTTCAAAGTTCTCTCTTAAGGGATTATAAATGTCAAAAGTGCAGCGAATATGAACAAGTTTGTTTCCTATATTCACTGTGAAACACTAATTTTTTCAAAAGCACTAGCCAACAAAGCATTGCGTACTACAGTACAAAACCGTAATGCATAAATACAGTAGATTAGTGTTGAAAATGGGCTGAAAATGAACAGTTGCATACCATGCAAATTATTGGCCAGAATGCTTTGTTTTCTACAGTATGTTACTGTTTTAATAGAAAACATTGTTACTGTCAGAACTTTATTACAGCTTTTTTTTTTACAGATCTGTCTAAGGAAATCAACATGTGCTGTCATAAATAGTTAAGAGAAGCGTCTTCTCATAAGATAAGGACATGCAGTCTTATAAATAATTATGAGACACCGATTAGTCATCAGTTTGAAGATGTTGCAGCAGTTGCAAGAAAGTTAAATATCCTGAAATATCCACATCCTGCTGGCACACAGATTTTAAATTTGTAAATAGTTCAAAAAGGCTTAAAATTAACCAGTTTTATCCTACAAGAAAAACTAACAAATTTTAGCGTGCAACACACAAATAATCTCATAAAATGTAGTTTAGTGTTTCATGTCCCTTTAATTCCCAACCTCGTAATCATGCCTCAGGTAATTGAGTCTCCCACTGTTGTCCTTGGCACTCCGTTCTCTCTCTTTGTTTTTATTTTACACACATTTTTTGACATTCACTCTGTTGGGCTCTTTCTCTTTCTCTGTGAAAGAAATAGGTTGAATGACATGAATAATAATGTTGAATGGCGTTGATTTCCACAATGCTATCATTAAAATGCATAATGATATTGTTGTCATTATGACAACATATGCCCCCCCCCCCCATGATTTATTTGCACTATAAATATGGTCTGATACCGTGCAAATGTAAAGACACTTTCATCAGAATTCAAAGATAAATTGAGCGTCTTGTGTCAAATCAAGACAGAACTCAATTTGTCCTGTGTTTTTCGTACCTCAATGTTTTTGTCCCCCATAGTGATGGAGCGTAGGACGCTCAGAACGGGGGGATGGGGGAACGCTGTGCCTTATTTTGTCACATTGAAAGTGGCAACCCCAATTACATAATCTGTAATTGACGTGTTTCTGATTTTTGTCTAAAACTTGTCTGATTAAAAGGTTTCTGTAGCATTTGATCTTATATTTAACATTATTAGACATAGAAATCTCTTTTTAGACATATATAAATTTCTTGTGGATCAAGCGATCAAGTCTGTTCTGGGTTGGAGTTTTGTTTAGGTGTGATCTTGTTACATTTACATTTAGTCATTTAGCAGATGCTTTTATCCAAAGCGACTTACAAATTAGAAACAATAGAAGCAATTAAACTAGCAGTAGGACAACAGTATGTAAGTGCTATGACCCTTCACAGTACAACCCCATGCATTTATTTTTTTTTTTTTTTAAGAATAGATAAGAAAGTGTTAGTAGTACTGGATCAAGTGCTCAAGTGCTGCCGAAAAAGATACGTCTTCAGCAGTTTCGTCAGCAGGCTACAGACTCAGCAGCTCTGGCTGAGGTAGGCAGATCATTCCACCAGCAGGGACCAGTCATGGTAAAGGTCCGAGAGAGAGATTTTGTGCCTCTTTGAGATGGCACCACAAGACGCCGCTCACTTGCAAGAGCGCAAGTTTCTGGATGGCACATAAGTCTGAAGTAATGAGTTCATTCTTGTTTCCAGTTCAGTTTCCTGTTGTCTTAGGGCACGTTTACATGACAACGATGTACTAAAAATGGAAACGTTTTTTCTTGGCGATCTTTCTTCTGAATGAGGTGTTCACAGTTTTGAGCTATAAATCGGATTATTAAAAGATTATAAGGCTGCATGTGTATACATGGACTATCATGTGTTGTGTTCTTTAATGATCTGAGTGACTTTCCAAAGTTGTGGATCAAATTAATTTAGCTGCTTACTAAGGAATAAGATTTGTGTTCTGAAAGTTTAGTAAGTAAAGTAAAGTAATGCAAAGCTAAAGGTGACCTTTATTATAATGTGAAAATTATGATGTCTGATTGATCATAATCAAAATTGATTATATTCTGTAATTGTTTTAATAAATTAACAAAAAATAAGTTTGATAAATTGCAGTTTAGGACTATTTAATGTTTAAAATGGGATTCAAATATAATGTTAATTCACTGTATTCACAGAGCATTGTTGTGTTTGTATCAGTTGGTATCAGAAGATTGCATTATATAGATATGCATTATATAAGACAAATATACTATATATTTAAAATACTTTATGTTGATACTAGTTTAATTTCATATGTAAATATTTGTAATCATTTTTAATAATTCAATTTATAACCACTTACATTAATAATATTAATAAAACCACAGAAAACTATATATATATATATATATATTAGTTTTGTTGTTTAATTGATTCACAGCTTTTGTAAAAAAAAAAGAAGAGGTAAGGACCTCCTAATTTTAACAATATAGGTGTATACAGTCTTTAGCTGACCAATGAGCTACACAAGCTTTACACTCCCGCTATCATACTGTCTCCACAGAGACTTTAACCCCTGTGATCACTTCCTGTTTTCTGGTAGAGTTCTGTTCCTCTCTCACTTTTCAGGTGCTTCTGACACCGTCGCCTCAGTAACTGATAAGCCCTTATCACAGTAGGTTTTTTTTTTTTTAATGTGAATCAGTTGAATACTTTAAATTTCAGAATTCAAATCTGTCACTAATGCATTATACTGAAGAATGCATATAGTTTGTCGCTGTAGTTTGTATGCTCATTTTAAGGCTTTGTACACTGTGTTCAGTGTTTGTACTTTGATCAAGGAGCTCTTCTATAGCATGTGACAGATACTCTGCACACACCAGTTGCCTATAATATTTGCCTTGCTGGTGAAATTATGCCTTGCATGATCAATATAAAGAGATACTCTTTGATTAAGAGGAAGATTTGGAGGATGACAACCTTGCATGATTTTCACATGTCTTTGCATTTCTTTAGATCATGTGCCTTTTGTGTTTTGTACTTAAAGGCAGGGTAGGTGATGTTCTTAATAAAACAAATTGTTACACTGTTTGAAACTCTTCACACCTTGATAGCAATCAATAATAGAAGTGGTCTATACATATCTCTTCTGTGGAAGTCTCAGGACCAAAAAATTGTTTGTCCAATCATTGCATTCGGACTGAATGCAATGATAAGATGTCCTACCTGCCTGTCAACATGTATTTCCATACCTCTGTTTACCCTGCCCTCGCAGACATCACATGTTATCAGCACGTTCCATGAGCCAATGCAGAGTTGTGTAGAGTTGTACACAGTTTCCGAGTGCCACAAACGAAGAGCAGCCACCTTTTACAGTTCCTCCCGCCATGTCGAAATTACCGTAATTAAGAGATGGCGACCGGTGACATTCTAATCGAAGCTGTTCACATCCTCAGAATAATGTGTTACTATGGCAACACTATCAACGCCAAAATGAATCTTCAGCAGTCAGAGCTCTCTAAATGGTTTACTTTCATTATTATTGTAAAGTTATGTGCTTTGAAACATGAGGTAATTTAACACTGTCGCTCATGATGCTTTGAAGACTCTGCTCTGGCTGTGCGCGGTCATGTGTTTTGGAGGAGGCTTTTGGATCAAATGCTTTCAAAGCTAGCTTGCTGTTGCTTGCCTTTCCGAAATTGCCTACCCTAGCTTTAATTGTTTTATATAGAGTGCAAAAATAGCCACTCACTATCTCAGTGGCCTTGGCTATGTAAGTAATTGACCTATTTAGTTTGTCAATATAGGCATTTCAATACGTTCTTAAGTAAAGAGTTTTAAGATGTGAACCAAATCAGTGAGCTCAGAGATGAATCACAACAATACAACCTTTAATTGCAACCCAAAATCTTTGAAAATCTGAAAGTTTATAGCAAAATATTCAAATGTATACAAGTATAGAAGTTTGGGCCATAACAACTATTTGATAATTAAAATAATCAACAACGAATTTGTGCACTGTGCACTAAAAACATATGTCACTTTACTTTACAGTAGTGAATAACACATTTCTTTGGACAAAATGCCTCTGAAAAAATGTGGAGGAATGCGGAAAGTGCATGACACGAATTGTCCTAAACATGAGATTGCTTAATAGCTTAAAACAAACCTTTAAGGCCAGTTCACAGCAAGATCGATGGTTCCACACAAGCGGACGATATCGTTCTGTTTATTCTAAGCGCATGCTTGTTTGTCACTTTAAATGCTCAAGCTCGTTACAACAGGATGGATTCTGATTGGCTGTCAATGTTTTCATCTTTTATTAGTTGGAAAAAAATCGTTCTGAAATTGATTATTGTTTATCTGTTTTTATCGTTATAGCTGTGGTGTGAACTCTGTGGTTACTCTATTCTTTAATATGGAGAAAGATTTTTATAACTGTATTTTTATTTTTATCGTTATTGTCCTTGGTGTGAATGGGCTTTTATGCCAGTTTTACACATACTCCATCTGCAGTGCGTATGCGGCGTGTATTTTTTCCGTTGCCCATGTTAGGAGCCTTCACATGTTAGGTCTGCTAAACTTCAGACTTTACTGAACTAGTGGCGGCGTGCGCATGTGCTGAGTGCTGACAGAGCTCCATATAATAGTAATGTAATATACATTTTACTATGTTGAGTAGGCTTTTTGATGGATGTTAAATGTACAGTAGGCTTGAAATGCTACATTAACACAAGTAATTACATTTTATGATCAGTAACTGTAAATGGAATGGTGTGTAAACAAAATAGAATGGCTATTTTTAGAATATCATCTCACTGGTGAGAGAGGCTCAGTGTTGAAAACCTGTTATGCTTGTGATGGAATGGTATCAAAACTGTCACTGAGGTATCTTTTAATCTATCGATGCAATCTTTACCAACTTATTGATATACTCTGATGATTAATTGTATGATGTTACATGTACTGTAAGACTCTGTGTTTATTTTCTACTGTTTTGTAATCTGCTTTTTTTTCTAATTTTGGTTTTCTAAACAGGTCTTTATTTTTTAATCTCATTACTTCCTTTCCCAGTGATCTGATTCTTAAAAAAACAATCTAATTTCTGCTCAGGGACCTTCTGTTTAACCAAATCTACCCTCGGTTGGTGGAAAACTCAGTGGCCAGGGGTGTGTTTCTGGAGAGTCTGGAGCCCTACATTCTGAGCGAGCGGATTGGCTGTCTGACTGCACCTGTCATGAGAGACCTCCTCAGCTACTTCCAGGAGAACGGCATGATGGATAGTGTGGAGGGATGCCTGGTCCACATGGACATCACCAACCTGGACATACAACAGGTGTGTATGTGCGTATGTTTCATAGCTGCAGCACTTTATCATCTGTATTACCCGAGTCAACGTGTCTACCTAAAAACATGGATGCTTGTAGGTGGTTCAGATGTGCTGGGATAACCAGCTGTATGACGCCATGATCTACGTCTTCAACAGTGGCATGAACGACTACATCAGCCCCATGGAGGTATGATTGTTTGTGTGCTATGTGCTTTGTGCTAAAAGGTGATTTAAGGCTGGAATACTCTACACGACTTTTAAAATCTGGTTATTGAGAAGAATTGGGCGTCATCATACACTAAATGAGTGAGGATCACACACTTTCATGGCACTCTGAAAGCAACAAACTCAATCAGAAACATGCACCTCATAGGAGACACATGACAGATTAAAACAAACGTATGTACCAGAGCTGACTGCAGTAGTTGCTGTAGCGACTTTGTGTCATGAATCGCGAATAAATCAAGCCAAGCGCGCTTGGATTCGGTCTTGGTTGGGTTGATGTGGTCAGTATGGCAAATTAGTATGGCTAACCTTTTAAGTAAATTGGCTGATACAATATGTCACTACGGTGTCTTCTAAAACAGCTCAAAATATCAAACATGTTTGATATCCTCCAACTGGATGGAATCATAGTCTGAAGCTAAAAATAATCAGAATCTGATCCCATCATACACTGTGATTTTCTGTGAAATCTGTCAACTACAATGGCCAAAATTTGCAGACTGGCTCTGACTTATGAGAACTAGCATGAACTCGTCCAAACTGCAAATTGGGGCCAAAAATGTCAAGCAAATGTCATGCATTCCAGCTTTTGCATTTTTTTATTTTCATTCACACTCTGATGGTCTAATTGCCACACAAAGCAGAAACCTGGTAAGCCGTTGGGGACACCTCAAGGGTGTGTGTGCACATTTTTGATGTGTACCCGTGAGTTTTTGCCAATAGAGTGTGGGGTTTTAGTGTGTGTTTCTAACCATTAGGCTAGAAAAGAAGATGAAAGGCTTGTTGTCAGAGGAATCTTCTGAACCCTAGATGAAAGGCGACCGAGAAAGGGATTCATTTGTTTCATGGCCAAAATGTCACACACATACACACTGACCAAACACGCGTGTGTGTTATGCTGTATTATGTGACCATGTCTTGGAGAGTAGACTTCGGTGTATACATTCGGACGATACAGGATCACTGAGCTAAAAATAAATAACACTACCTTCCAAAGGATCCTAATGCAGGAAACATTATAAAAAAATAAAACAGTGCAGTTCATGACTCCTTTAAGAGTTAAAGAATGAAATCAAAAGGCACCCCATTTACTTTTAAATAATATGTGTTGCGAATGCTATATCATGTTGACTTGTAACAAATATTATGTTAAAAATAAATTATTTTTCTTTTCTTTTTCCTGCTTTCCCAGAAACTCTTTCAGGCAATTGGTCCTCATCTGCAAGAAGGAAAGCCTCTCACAGGTAGAACAGAGAACTGAACTACACCTGCAAACATAAAAAACACATCCCTCATACATCAAGACACCTGCTAAACTAGGGTGACAAGATGTCTCCATCTTTTTGGAGCTATTTTTACTGTGCATTGAAAAAGTGATTTGGTTTGTTTTGGTAGAGTAGTTGGATAAGGTATCATTAACTAACAATTAACAATTTTTTAAAGCATTTATTAGTTCAGGTTAATGTTAATTTATAAATATAGTAATGATCGTTGTAGTGCCGAACTATTAGTCAAAATAAAACCAAAACCGTCATATGGCTTGCGATTATCAAATCACAAAGGCTGGGATTTAATAAAATAAATATAAGCACTGCGTGTTCCAGAGTGAAGTTCGGCAATGTGTTCTTGTATGATTATGATTTTGCACAGTGTGTAGCGTCTCAGTTCACAGTAAATGCCGCTCCACTCAAACTCCATCTCTGAGTTTAGGTTGCATTAACATGCATTTGAGAACAGCTAATGTTGGCAACATGTGCCAACCATCTTGCATAAATACACAAAAGCAGATGACGTAAATTCCTGTGAAATCTGACCCGACAGCTCAAAATTTAAATCTTACCATAGTGAATTGGAATAAGGAAAGAAGACAATGTGAACACTTTGTTTGTTTGTTTACTTATTTACTTACTTGCACAATAATTGAATTAGTTAATTTAAGCAAAAAAATATTTTTTATTTATACAATTTGAAATGTATTAGTATATGCAGAAATTAACATTAACCAAGATTAATAAATGCTGTAAAAGTATCATGTACTATGGTCAAAAATGTACAAAATCTGCCAAGAACACTGATATTAATAGATGATTAAAAGTTAACAGTGTAAATGCCACTGATATTACACTGCCAAAGTAAAAAACTATTTTTTATTTCTGAAATCTGGTCAGCTAATGCTAAACTGCAGTGTATATAATCACATTTTCCATTTGTTTCCTGTCACAGATGAACATGTTGTGATGGGAAATAAACTGCTAGTGTACATCAGGTGAGGTGACTTTGTACGCAAGTACTGCAATAATGCACAGTTGCAGGCCGTAACACATCTGTTCTTTCTCCTCTGCCAGCTGTTGTTTGGCAGGACGTGCCTATCCGTTAGGTGACATTCCTGAAGATCTGGTGCCTCAGGTGAAAAACCAGGTAAGTAGTTTGATTAAACCCCAGATAGCATTGAGCGAAAGTGTATTGTTTGGTTAGCAAGTGTACTGCTAATTTCTGCAGTCACACGCTCATGTTCCATACAGTTGAACACCACAACACTCATGTCTGTTCTGTTTGTATGGGGTTTGTATGAGTCACAGCCTCAGTTATATACAGCACAGATCTCACTGAAAACACGAGCGCGTGCGTGTTTAGTATTCTCAGCAGTTTGCTCTCAGCAGGGCTTTTTCCTCTTTGTTGGCCATCCAAGTGCTCAAGCAATTCGTTCTGGGATGGACGACCTCCAAAGGAACTTAAATACAGACATGGATCTCACACACAACCTAAACCTAGTCAGTCCTCTCTCTCTCTCTCTCTCTCTCTCTCTCTCTCTCTCTCTCTCTCTCTCTCTCTCTCTCTCTCTCTCTCTCTCTCTCTCTCTCTCTCTCTCTCTCTCTCTCTCTCTCTCTCTCTCTCTCTCTCTCTCTCTCTCTCTCTCTCCTCTCTCTCTCTCTCTCTCTCTCTCTCTCTCTCTCTCTCTCTCTCTCTCTCTCTCTCTCTCTCTCTCTCTCTCTCTCTCTGAGTGCTGTCAAACTCTGTAGCTTTGAGTGAAAAGCGTGACA